>NC_137870.1:29846179-30513213 GCF_963924005.1 Protomyctophum bolini | reverse complement strand
CCCAAGCAGAGCAAGAAGAGAGGTGGTTGTAGTTTTCAGCTATGTTGACATTTTCGTACGGTGTACAGTAAATACAGCTCTGTGTTCTGGATGACTGCTACTGTGCTGAATGATATCCACAGGTCAAGTAATTAATATCACCAATCTGTGACCTGGGATGACGGTGGGCGTGGACAGTGCTGCAGAAACATTTAGCCAAGAACGCGATTGATGGAGAACTATTCATTCAAAATTCCATAACTCATTTCCATTTCAATCTTCCTCTTAACACTGGATGTCTAGTATCAACAATGTGACAAGGAATTCCACCCTGCCAAGAACAGCCTAATGGACCCTGAAAGACGGCAGTCGCAAGTTCGCAACTGCATGGGTTGCAGTGACATTGACCCTGTAAAACCAGGCGTATTGAGGTTTTCCCTGGGTAAGACACTTGGCCCCTAACTGCTCCACTGGGCGCTGTAATGTATTAATGAACTATTAAAGAGACAGAAAACAGGCTCTGCTCAAAACAATTAAATTGCCTTAAGGCTTAACAAGGGGAGGACAACACACCTGTGGTTCATCTCCTGCAGAGTGGCTCATCAAATCACCGGTCTCCTCAGAGTTAGAAAGGTGTTTCCCGCCCCCTTTGGCCAGGCCCAGGAAATAATTCCCAATGCATTTTCCCCATAGACATTTAAAAAAGTATTTATTTAAAGACCTTTTAAGCGTCGTATGATGCCAACTCGAGTCGTGACAAATCATGACAACAAACACAATATTTTGTTTATCGTCATGATTTGTCACGACAAGAGTTGGCTTTGTCCGTGGCGTAAACGTCTTTAAATAAATACTTTTTGAAAAGTCTGAGGAAAATGAATGTGGAATTATTTTCCGGGTCTCTCGAGGGGCGACTGCAACGCTCTATTGCATAGCACATCAGCAGCCATTTTGGAAATAATGCTTCCTACTTCCGGGCCTCTTCCGACTTGTTACTTGTATTACTGATGATACTAATTAAGGCTCTGTCCCATTCAGTATACCGTGGTTATTTCCAAATTGGCTGCTGTGCATATACCCTATTGCAGCCCTTGGGGGACACAAAATACATCTTTAACCCTTTGTTTTGGTGTATGTCAGCACATTCCCTGCTCATCATCCCTCGTCACAGTTTACTTTGTTGATGCAGTATATTGAGATATATTATTTTGAGATGTAACCGATCCGATATTATGTTTTATCGGTATTGGGGCCCAATATGGCTTAATTCACATCGGAGGTTGGCTATCACATCACGTCATCCACGTTCTGATCCAGGAGGGAAAAAGTACTTAATGTTTACTACAGTCCATCCTGCACAGTGCAGTGAGCGAACCCAACGAACAGTATGTGCGATATAGAGAATGAACAGGCAACTACAGAAAGCCCCACTGAGGTACAATGTGCAAGAGAATGGAATCACTTGCAGTAATAAAAGTAGTAGTAAGTTCCGTAGCTTGTAGCCATCCGCTGATCAGTCATGTAACTGCAAGTTTTGTGGAGGCTCTGCAGCTGTGCGTTCTTTCTGACATTATTGATGAGATTGTCTTGTAACCCATTCTTCTGCTCTTTATTAATTACATACATGTACTGTAGCTATCTATGTGTGCTGCTTGCCGCTATGTGTTTAAATCAAAGTCCTTTGATCAGTACTTTATTACTCAAAATGGGACAAAGTAGCATATTTGGGAGCTTATAAAACATTAATCCAAGCTCACGCTAATGATGATAATCCTCCTGGCGATCGTCCACAACCTAGAGTAAGGGTAGACTACAGATATTTGCTCACTTCCGGGTCGACCGGAAGAGGGCTGCTCTTTGCTTTTTCGCGCATTTCACTGGCACCTGCCTCACGGTCCTGCCTATGGTAACAGGAGGTTGCTATTTGACTTCATAGTGCAACAATACACTATGAAGTCAAATAGCAACTTTTCCTTAGTTCAAGATCTTGAGCTAGACTCATTCATTAGAATAACATTGTAATTACAATGGTTGTTTTTTCAACCATGAAAGTTAATGATGTTGAGGGGACATTGTGAAAACATGGCAAAGAAACCAAATTATTATAAACAATATGTTTAGGCAAATTCAAATATTACAGATACCACCCCATGTTTTATGATTCCATCAGACACTTCCATACATTCCATATTCCATACTGTACATCCATTACACCCTGTCTGTTGATTAAATTAAATTGATTCCACCTGTCAAGTTAACAACTCACCGTATTTATTTATGAACTTTCACTTACAGCTTTCGAACGAGTAAAGGCATCGGGTACTCTGCACATTTTGTTGGCAACTGTTTGATCGTGACATCACTCAAGTCAAAGGGAAAAGGGTTCCAGCACTGTGTGAAATATGACTTTCAGCCCAGGAAGGTAAGTGCAACTATTACGGTATTTCTAATCACTCTCAGGCTCCTATAATGAAGGGCTTGTACTACAGTACAGGTCTGATTCTTAACCACTTGTTGGTCGTTAAAGGGTGAATTTGACCGTTATATTGTGAGAGGGATGTGAAAATCTGGCCTAACGCTGCCAATGCATGTCCTCCTTTCAATAGAATGATACTGTAGGTTCAGCTACAGTATTTACGATTCATTCCACAATTTTAAATGTGAAAATTTAACATTTATTTAGTGCCTAAGACGTATGGCAGAGTTATATCTAACTCTGTCTAGGTAGCCACAGGCGTTAAGACGGCTTTGGATTAATTCGCCTTTATCCAGAGTTAAAAAATATATATTCCCCTGTTTTTAGCATCATTGTTAGCCCCCATGGAAGTAACAGGCAAAATCCATAATCCTGACTTTACTAACAGTATGGCTCATAATGCGCCAAAATGCGATATTCGGGGCTTGATAAGACCCTAATTTGAGATCACACGATAAAAAAACGCAGATCAGACGGACACAACGGACATCTATAGTGGCACGAAAATGGGTGACTTTTACTTCCGGTTCAAACGGAACAAGAGCTCGTCGTCTTTATTTCGTTAATTTGTCTGGCACCACCCCCTATGGTACCTGCCATCTATTCAGTTAACACCTGGGAAGTGGGAACATGTTCTTCTGTTCTTCCTTGGTGTAGATTTAGTTCTAAGTTACCGCTGCCGATGCTCCTCCTGGGTCCGATTTTAAAGCAAATATGCTAAAACCTGCTGTTGGTGTCTGCGCTCTGCCAGTCTTGACTCCCACTGGGAGTCAAGACAGGCAGAGCCGCAGGCTCCCACAATCCTGTTTGGGTCTTGTGAGTGTACTTCATCAAAACCAACTACAGTAGATAAATAAAAAAGAATAACTCCAGAAAAGAGTGCAATATATGCACTGGTGTTTCCTCAGCCTTTTGTCAGAGGAAATGTCATCAGAACATCAGTTCACTCCCCCACTACACAGCTACAGAACATCAGTTCACTCCCCCACTACACAGCTACAGTTACTGTGCAGGTGAAGATTGTCTCTGACTACATTGCTCTACACTACTGCCCTCTCAATGTGTTGCTTTGCATATTTATGCATCTTAACAAATTTTGGCATATCAGTGCCTTCATGTACGCAACATCCATCTTTAGAGCACACCTCCAAAATCACTTTCTCTGCTACCCATAGGGGGGGGCACCACAAATGCAAAAGGTTCGTATAATCGACATTTTCAGCTGCAGCTTCCTCGCGATAAATGTTTCAAATCGACCTCATTGTGGTGTTATAACAGACCGATTCAAGTTGTGGCCTATTATAACTGTTAACCATACAATAGAAAATGTCATCAAAATTACATAATATTTATCCTATGATGACAAAATGGATTCACAGAGAAGCCACGTCATTAGTAGACACTTGTCTTGTTTAAACTACTAGTGGGGCATATCACCTGGAGCATACAATGTTCCCAGCTTAATTAATATGTAAATCACTATATAAATTCAGCGTTTTCCATTTTGGATGCTTAAGTTGTGTTTATTGTCACCCTTAGTGGTACATGATCAGTATAGTCCACATCTACAACCGCTGGAGGAACAGTGAGATACGATGCTACGTTAACGGACAACTGGTCTCCTATGGCGACATGGCATGGAATGTCAACACAAATGATGTAAGCATGATTTCCCCCAAACACACATTAACTCTAGTTTTCATGTTTGCAGCCTTGTTTTTTAAAGGAAAGGTGCACATGGAAAAGATGCAGTATTTCAGGGCTGAAGGTTGTTTTTTGTTCTTTCGTTTCATATTTATTTATTATGCATTTCTTTTAACCTATATTAGGTAAATAGTAATTTGTATTGTGTCTGCAAATATTTGTACTGTTAGATGGTGTTTAGAAAAAGAAGAAAAAGCCTGCACACTCATAGCCATGATGCTGGAAATGTATTAAAAATAAGCCAACGTCTTCAGGGAATTCCCTGAAGAATGAAATAAAGACCAATACATTTCTGAATATCAACTTTGATTTGAGAGAACATTTGGATTTTTTTAAATAAAATGCAAATGTGCCTGTATTTTTATCCACGAACGTGGAGGAAAATGGACAAAATCTGGTAAAATGCAACTGATGCATATTGTAAACTGTTGTGGGTTGCCTAATCCATCTACAATCATTGGCACTTCCTGCAGGCTTTGTATAAAACTGATTAAGCCGACCGGCAGTGGGTTGTTCACAACGTGTGGCTCAGTATGGCACTGTTTGCCAATGACATTTTGCTCTGTGAAATAAGCCTGTGTTTTTCCTGTGTCTATTTGTCTTCCTATTCAATTGTGAAGCTGGAATGTAGTTCCTCCTATCATGGGGAAATGGCATGACCTCTCTTCTCTGTCTCTCTCCCAGAGTTATGATAAATGTTTCCTGGGGTCCTCAGAGACGGCAGACGCTAACAGAGTATTCTGCGGACAGCTAGGAGCCGTCTATGTATTCAGTGAAGCTCTCAATCCAGCACAGATATTTGCAATTCATCAGCTTGGACCAGGCTATAAGGTATGTACTGTACTTGACTGTTTAAATAAGATTACACAATACACACATGCAGATTGCATCACCTGAAATCTGAAAACAATTCTGCCATGCTGCAGTTCTATGCCTTGTGGCTCTGTCCTGGCCTGGCAACTATGCCTATCTTTTTTCATATACGGCTGAATACATTATACACTTTAGGAATCATTTAACAATGCATTGAGCTATGCAGCAGCAGGCACAAGTTGTGTGTCACAGCAGGTGTTAAGTTCCCAAGCGCATCCACAAGGACGAATGTCGAATGTTTAAACATGTTCTAATCATGTATGCTTTACTTTACTTTTCCAAATATTTTATTTCATCACATTTGGGAAAACAACATGAATTGTATTAACACTGAGGTGCCCACTCTTCATTGGTGCCCACCTATCCTGTTACCATCTGCCCAACAACGGAAACAATCCACTCTTCCTTTTATGTCGCTGCAGGTACTCACTGTGCTTACCGTTTGAAGATTAAATAAGACAGTTATGATGAACCAAACTAGTCTAAATAGAGTTTAGTTAAAATACTGTATAACCTTGTGCCTATGTCCTGTAAGCCAGGGGTTCTCAACCTGCATGGACAGCGTTCCACTGCATTCCGACCCGGCTACAACCCTGCATTTCTGAAGACTGCGGAAGATAACAGGTGGCATACCCAGTTCTGGGTTCAGTTTCTCATGGCTTCACTTGATTGGTGCACCTGCCAATTTAAACCAGAAACATATAGACACCTTCATACTGTATGTTTCTGCAGCAGATTACACCAGAAAAATATGGGAAGGTGTCATATGTGTGCGAGAATGATTTGCAACTGGAAATGTTTATGCCACTTTCGGGAAATCTGCGTCTACAGCTCTGTACAGAACCATATGGCCAAAGAATGCCTGTAGACTTCTTTGAGAACCTCTCATTTGGTCCTTTATCTAATCGCTGCTGACTTGCTGTTTCCTTCCTAAATTGAGATCCAGACCTTCGATTACAAAGCGAACACTATGGAATGACCCTCCAGATTGCTTGAAATTGCGAATAAGGTGTTCCAAGCAAGCAATTACCCCCATTTATGGGTAGTCGTGAATGGGGCTATTGTGTGTGTAAGAGACACTGCATCCAGGTGAGCAGCATGGGTTCAGAGAGTTGGTTAGCACGTTGAGTGTCTTGTCCAGGGGACCAGAGACCTGCCTGTTTTAATCTAAGGGGCTGCTGGGACCAGTCTGGTAGTGGCTTTTTGGAACAGAGCAGGGAACAGACATACTTATGCTGTCTACAACGGACTGCCAGCTGTTTCAGTTTAACCACTTGAGCCACATATGGGACAACACATTGCAATGCAACATATTGGGAGCTTGATCTTCTATTATTGCTATTGTGTTTTTGGCCCTCTTTCTGTCTGTCGGTTGGTCGGTCAGAACAGCGTCAAACGTTTAAAGTAGGCCAAGAAAGACACTTTTACCAGCCCACTTTGTTTTGGCCTATAACTCGTGAACCATACTGTAGGTCCTACACAATCCTTGGATCATGACGCAATAGAGCGCCGACGTCCTGACGTCACCCGCTCATCCTCTAGTTCATGGAAGTGTTTCTCTATGGAGAATAACATGGGGTCATCTTAAAATCTTCTCATATAAGAATTGTGGTCCAAAAATAAACAGTAGTTTATTTGTGTTGTAGTTTATTGTATGTAGTTTGTTTCTAGCGAAAATGTAACTAATTCAGCAGCAGTCCATATGAGTGAAACGGCCGGGATGGGGGATTGTATGGGGATTACAATGCAAATACAAAAGTACATGAACCAGTGGACTTAGCGCCCTCTACCGATATTGACGTCAGACTTCGGTGCTCTATATGCTCTATATACTGTGTAGAGGGGTGTCGAACTCAACTTGGGGCGAGGGCCGCATTGGTCAAAAGGTCACTTGATGGGGGCCACAACCAGTTGCGGAGAGAGATAGTCACTTACTCACTTGTTGTAACTTGTAGGGATGCCACAAAGTGACCATCAGCCAAATCAAATAGTCGACAGCTCTGCCGATTAATAATCGATTAATTGAACCCACCCCCCATATTAATCAATATCAGATACAACTTATAAGATTTTATATTATGCACATGCCATGGTCACATAACCATTATATGTTGAGTGCATGCTTTGATGGTTACAGTTTTATAATCAGTTTTGATGAGTAAACCTTTGTGGAGATCTTCTCAGTTCTCATTGTATGCTAGTTACTGCCATTCAGGATGGAAAATGAAATCCATTTGGATTTGGGGAGAAGTAGTTTCATAAGGGGCTGGTATGAAGTACTTGATATAAAGAGAACATGTTCAGTTCACTAGTCTACACTCTACTCTACACCTGCCTTCATTTCATCTGATTGTCTGTCTGGCAGGCACTTAAAAAGCGATCGTTAACTGTGTCTGTTAGAGAGAGGGGCAGAGAAGAGTGGCTTTGCTCAACTTGATTTATACTTATATTCTCCACTCTGATGAAGGTACATGTTCGATATATCATGCAGCATTACTTATTAGTATATTTTGGCTATTAAAAAAAAAAGATAAAAAAAAAAAATCTTCCGCGGGCCGCCAGTTTGACACCCCATATTACTCCAGAGATAATGAGTACAAATTGTGTTAGTTGTGGATTATTAGTTGTGGGCATGGTCTACACTGTAGACCATGCCCATTTATGCCTACTGATTTTAATTAGCATTTTCTTCAAAACACACTTTTTGGTACTACTCCAGTCCATATTTAATCCACAACTAACACAATTTGTACTCATTATCTCTGGAGTAATATGATAAATAATATATGCATTTACTTGTTTCTGTTACTCCACGGAGCACCCTATTCAGCCTTTCTAATGCAGCCTCCATGGAGATCTTGGCTTCTAACCTTCAAATATCACATCGACTTGTTATGCATGCATTTATTTTAGTGACTATATGCCTGGGTGAGAATACTGTGACTGTCTATTGCTATTCATCTGTCAGCCAGTCCACATCAGATTGCCCTTGCCTAAGGTTACTAGTACAACTACACAATATGATTTATAGCTTAAAGTCTGGCATACTTATTACTGCAACTTATGTTCCTGGGGCTACTTTGATTATAACACTCTTACTGTACGTGAAAGGATTATCAAGGATCTTTCTGGACTACTGCCAGTGAGTGGAAAGTCGTTTTTTTGCCACTCAGTAGGCGTTCCCGGAACTTCCCGCATAACTTCCGGTGGTATGATGATGATGATGTCTCTATAGCGCTAATTAATTAATTCAATTACTATAATAGTATACCATGCCAAAACAAGACAAGCTCATTGACAGCAGCACCTACATGTACTATTATTAACTAGAGATTAATGTCACACACGTCGCACGCATTACACACAAACTTGATCTGAGTTTGTTTTCTTAAACCCCAGTTCACAACTCTGAAGTATTTGTATTATCACATTAGTATGGCTGCCCACACCACCAACCTTACAAAAATGTTTTTCAGGACAGTGCTTTGAAAAGCACTGCCTTTTTGAGTAACATTTTATACATTAACATTGGGTGGTTGAAGCAAAAGCAACTAAAAACACTGCAGGCGCTCATATTCTTCTCTGCTTGGTAGCTTGAACCCATGAAGGTTGGTAATGACGCATTTCCCACACTCGCATTGCCACCTCTGGCCATAAAACAGAATGCTTCCCTTACTGTAGGTTAAAGTCATTATGTCATGCTGTACTTTTTCAGCGTTTGGGGGCAGGCTCAGAGTGCATGCAGCTTGAGAGTTCCTTCAGCTTGTCGAGTAGCCACATAGCCTCAGTCACCCTGCTAGAGTTGAACACGGTCTTGGTCTGTATAGTGGAGGAATGCAGGCAGTGTGCTCCAATGTTTTTCTATGAATGTGTGTCTCATGTTAGAGAGTAGAGACCATCATTATCTCTACCCGAAAAGTAAGTGTGTGTGTGTGTGTGTGTGTGTGTGTGTGTGTGTGTGTGTGTGTGTGTGTGTGTGTGTGTGTGTGTGCAGATAATATAATGCTGTATCATTCATATTTCTTGTGCACGCTCACAGCAAGCCAAAGACCTAAATTGTCGAAGTAGAGATTATTCTACTGTAGTTCAATAGGCAAATACAATTAATTACTCGGCTGTACAGACATACATTAATTTGCTATCTTTCATACCGTAGAAACCAATAGCACTGTGAGAATACTTCTGGCCAGTAGGCCTGGATTTAAAATGATTTAAAAGTTAGCTGGACAAATGAATGAAAGGCCAAGCTTTCACTCACCAGTCCCCACAATGTCTCCCTCCCCCCTCTCTCCCCTACTACAGAGCACATTTAAATTCAAGTCGGAGAGTGACATCCACTTAGTGGAGCATCATAAGCAAGTACTGTATGACGGCAAACTGGCTAACTCCATCGCCTTCACCTATAACGCCAAGGCCACTGACGCCCAGCTCTGCTTGGAGTCCTCGCCCAAGGAAAACGCCTCCATCTTTGTACACTCACCCCATGCTCTTATGCTACAGGTCAGTCACTTTTCCCAAAGGCACAGGATATCGTTGCTGTTGGGTGGAATCCTTGTATTTCTGAAACCATTTAAAGAAAAACTCAATGGATACATTGAGTTAAAGTGGTTATGATCGATCAGGTCGTAATACTACTTACATTAGCTGGGTTGCTAGGTGATGGTGTAAACATCAATGACATGCGCCATCTTGATCGGCGCACGCACCCACACACATTGTATCCGTTTCTTTAGATCGCCTTTATGTCCAATTCCTTATCCCAGATGGCATTTCTGGTCAAAACAAGGTTTTTTTCGACGGGAAATCCTTTGTGATCGCAGAGCGAGAGACGGGTATCCGGTCCGTCAAAACACACACTCCTAAGTAAGATAAGTAACATCCGGTCGCGTTTTTTGGCTCTTCAAAATTAGGGTTACATGGGGGGAAAATCCCTGCCAGAATCCTGGCGTGGAATGTTGTATTTGTTAACCATTTTATGGAGATAAGAGGTCGTCGTTGTCGTCACCCCACCATCAAACTGAGGCATCAAACTCACAGACATGAGTATTAGAGGTGCAACGGTACAGTTAGTCAACGGTTCGGTTTGTACCTCGGTATGGGGGCCACGGTTTTGGTTCGGTTTCGTTACAGTTTAAAAGAAAATAGTTTATTAGCAATAAAAGAAAAAACTTTTTTTTCCCTATCCAGACACATTCCAGTATTTTCTGAGTTTTTATTATTTTCAAGGAAAAAAACCTTATATCAGTATTTAATGTGCCTCGTCATTATTATACTTTAAAAAAATGCACCTATGCACTCACACTTGCAGACTGAGTGCACGCAGAGAGGAGAGTGATTTAAGAGAGGGGAGGGATTCAGGGGGAGAGTGTCGCACAGAAAAATACTATTGCTGATATAATGATATATGCGAACGGGCAAGCTTACATCTGAGAATCATTTCTGTGTGTTTGCTCTCCCTCAACGGTGTCTGTTGCACTCAAGTCAACAGCGAGTGCAGAAGCAGATCTGAACAGACTTAAAAAGATGGTGCAAGCCTGTTGACGCGATGTTACTCCGCTGTGTGTGTCTGTGTATTCCACAGAGTGGTCTATTCAAGAAAGACATTTAAAGACGAGGACTGGGTTCTCTTCATCATGCCGTGTGTGACCGATAGAGTGCTAGACTTCTTAGTAGGACGGTGTGTGACAGAGAAATACATTTTCCGCGGCTGTAAGAAATTAATTCATTTCAAACCGAAAGTTCATTAGGGCGTAAGCCTATATTGAACCGTGTATGCTGTACCGAACAGTTCGGTTTTAAACCGTTGCACCCCTAATGAGTATAAACTTTACTCATGCTTACACCCTCTCAACTGAATACTCATTTTCCTGTGTGTGTGTGTGTGTGTGTGTGTGTGTGTCATGTTCCAACAGGATGTGAAAGCCACCGTGACTCATTCCATTTACAGTGCCATTCACTCAATTGGTGGCATCCAGGTGCTCTTTCCCCTCTTCGCCCAGCTGGACCACCGCTCTTTCCCCTCTTCGCCCAGCTGGACCATCGTCAGTTGAATGACAGCCAGGTGGAGACTACTGTGTGGTGAGTCGTCCAACAGTCACACCCCACCACATAGTGAGACATCACTTACAAACCCTCTGTCCACCAGATAGTGAAACATGATATACAGCAATCAACAGCAAAATGATCAATACGTATGTACAATACTGTATGTCCTAAGCAGTGAGTAGACAATTGGCATGTTGTTAACCGGTTGCGATGTAAGAGTGCAGACTATATCCAACAGCTACTCTGGGCCCATGAATCGCTGGCTAGCATCAGGGACTTGAGCTCTGCAGTGTTACTGTACCTCCGCTGTCGCATCACAGTGTGTCTACATACAGTAGGTGGTGCGCCTCTTCCCCATCTCGCCTCTTCCATCCTTCTCTCTCTGACCGTGTCTGTTCCCCGTGGGAGACCCCCGATAGAGGTCCACGTTTCTGATGTCGTCCGCCCATATGACATTGAGTGCTATTCGGAGCATTCTTGTGTGCTTTTTCTTGCTGTACTGTGAACATCCATGTCTCTCTACCCTGTGTACAGCAACACTGACTCCACTGTAGCCACGAACAGCCGCCTCTTGAGGTAATCTCCCATCATGTCTCCCATGAGTTCCACACTCTCCTCACCTTCCGTCGAAGCAGTCCAAGTACCAAGATATTTCCTTGACTACCTCCTGCATCCCAAATGGAACTTTATGGGTGAATTTTACACTGAATATTTTACAGTATACTCAAGTCTGTGGCCATTCTCAGTTGGCTTGTCCAAAGCTTCCCCGCTGTGGCCGGCGTGAGATCAGAGAGCTCCACTCTAATCCTGTATTAACTCTGCAACAGCAGCACATCTGGGTACAGTACATGCAAGCTGTTTAGACCGGCACATAGCTTTCAGAGCCAAGCCTGATGGTCAGAGCTCTATAGATCTCTCTCTCTCTCTCTCTCTCTCTCTCTCTCTCTCTCTCTCTCTCTCTCTCTCTCTCTCTGTCTGTCTGTCTGTCTGTCTGTCTCTCTGTTATTGTTTATCATTTTGGTTCTATTTGCACTTTCTCTAGTGGTTTCATTTGTTTTCTCCCTCAAAATGTGTTGTCTCCACAGTCCACACTGCTGCCCTGTCATTGCTGAGCCTTTCAGACTATTGAGTACTGTGGAAGCCTCAACCCACTGGGTTGAGAAATCACAGCCCAGGCACTCTTACTGTGAACTCAATGTCTGGCTTGCACCTGAAAAATAATGGCAAAATATGACTGTCTTGTCTGCCCTGCACCTGAAAAATGGCGTCGCTCCTCTCAATCCTCCTCTCCATCCTGTTATTCTGTGATTAACATAAAAGTTTACCACCACGTCAAGCTTTGTGCGTGCGTGCAGTGTCGCAGTGTTTGTCCTTGATTCTGGCTCATTATTGGCCAGGTTGGTTACTGTTGGATGCATTAGTGAGTGAGAGAGACCTTGCACTGTGTGTGTGTGTGTGTGTGTGTGTGTGTGTGTGTGTGTGTGTGTGTGTGCATGTCTATGGGCAAGTCTGCAGCGCAGTGATTTTGTCCTTTGAAGCACAGGCGTTGGAGTGGAGCCCACTAGAGGATGTGAGGGAAAGCCGATTAAGGAGAGTGAGCTAGCATCGCTGTCACTCAGCCAAAGCTGTCGACCAAGGGGGCCCCGCAACAAAGACACAGACTGCCCTCTATGCAGTCAGTGGACACCCCCAACACTCCCCCACCCCCCTCGAGAAAGTGAGCAGGCTATTTGCTCTGAATTGACGTGGGATCAAAGTGATGAGCCATAGTTCCCAGCTGATTGCTGACATCCTTTGAAAATGACCTTGACACTCAACACACACACACTCTCTCTCTCTTTCTCTCTGTCACTCTCCCAAATTGTCTCCCCATACTGCTGCTGATGCCATTTATAGAACTGGCCCTTCAACTACCTGACTAGTATGTGTCCTCAAAGGAATAGTTCCCGTGAATAGATAGGTATTTTAAACAGTTTTGTGTTTATGCAATCTTCTTTAACAGTGCCACTCTCCTGGCCTTCCTGGTTGAGTTGCTCAAGAGCTCTGTGGCCATGCAGGAGCAGATGCTGGGAGGGAAGGGCTTTCTGGTCATCGGATACCTACTGGAGAAGGTACAGTAGATTTTTTCACTGTGATATTTATCAAAGCCATGCCGGGAGGCGGAGATTATGTTTTTGTCTCTGCCCCTGACCGTGTTTGTGCGTGGGTGTGTGTCTGTCTTTGCGCAGCCCGACCAGTTGGCGGAAAGATTCTCTCTCCTCTCTCTCTCTCTCTCTCTCTCTCTCTCTCTCTCTCTCTCTCTCTCTCTCTTATATATGCACGCTCCACATTGTAATTAGCAGGCAACAGTGCAACACTATCTCTCTCTCTGTTTCTAGCAGTGCCACTTTTGCCCCTACTGGTACCCTAAACATTGGGGACATAGGGATGGACGGACACATGGATGGACATAGGGACATTGCTGTTCCTTGGAGTGGCTGCACCACTCAAAAACACGACTTACACAGCCCTGGGAAAGCCCTTTCTTGTCGGGATAGCTTTCAACTTGTTTTTTTCTAGCTGCTATTCAATTATAATGATGTTATATTTGCTCCCAAGCTTTGCGAGACAAAAAAGCATTCCTTGAAGTCTGTTTACTCCCCCATTTCTCAGTGTCGATCAATATAACAAAACAGTGTCACAGTCTGGGAATAAGAAGATTCAACATCGCCACCATTTTACTTTGATCAGTACTACATAATTGATTCTCAGTGTGAGATGATGAATAAAAGTTGTGCTACGACATTTGCTAAGTTAGCGAAACGTTTCTTTTTGTAACAAATCGAGGAAGCCCTTTGATCTCACCTCCTTTCCCCTCCGTAGATGTGCTCACTATCTAGGCTGTGCAGTGCACTCTCCCAACTCCTGTCAACACGTTCTGATCTTCCATCACTAGCAGCAGAGAGCTATGTGTCGGTGAAATGAAAAGACCCAGAGGGAGAGAGCCCCACAAGGCCTTTTCTCCTTTCTGTTTGGCTCCTTTCTCTTCCTCCTTCTCCATCACCCTTGATTTGTTTTCCTGTATGTGATTGTGTGCTGGCCTCCCCAGAGTGCAGAGAGAAATGACTCCTCTGTGTCACTCGTTGACTTGCCTGCCTGTGGGCATCAGCTGCTGTTAACTAACAGCCAGGCACACTCTGCACCTGAGAGCTGACAGTCTTTCCTCCTATCCATCCCGCTGCCAGGTTTCACACTTCACCACCACACATTGTATCGCGCCATCTGTTTCTGGGCTGTTTAGGACACACCATCCATTTGCAGGCTCTCCATTTATCCCTACTACCACTGCCCTGACTGCCCCGTCCACCTGGAAAGGAAGCAAGGGCCAGACAGAACAGTTCTCCTTATGCTGAAAGTCTATCTTATTGCAAAGTCACTACTGTATTTTTGAGGGCCGCCGGCGCTAGCCCCTCCTATGCCCAGCTTTGTGTGTCTGTGTGTACCCCACAGCGATGATTTGATTGGCTGAGCAATGTGTACCCCACAGCGATGATTTGATTGGCTGAGCAATATGTGTACCCCACAGCGATGATTTGATTGGCTGAGCAATGTGTACCCCACAGCGATGATTTGATTGGCTGAGCAATATGTGTACCCCACAGCGATGATTTGATTGGCTGAGCAATATGTGTACCCCACAGCGATGATTTGATTGGCTGAGCAATGTGTGTACCCCACAGCGATGATTTGATTGGCTGAGCAATGTGTGTACCCCATAGCGATGATTTGATTGGCTGAACACGGAATGTGATGTAACATAATGTATGATGATGTATGACACAAGTGTGATTTTTCAATTCTGTTTTGAACTAGAAGGATGCAATCCTGGGAAATTGTGAGTGTGGTTGCCTATAGGAATACTGTCCAATCAGAAGAGGGCGGGACATATACACATTTCAATCAATCAGTCCAATCAGAGGAGAGAACAACATGACGACAACAGTCTTATTTGCCTATTGGCAACCACACTAACAAATGATTCATTTTATTTGTCATGATCTACATATCCAGTACGTGTGCTAATCACGTCTTAAACCCACATTGTTGACCGGGGGGTCCCCCAAGGTTCTATACTAGATCTGCTATTTTGGCTGAATGTTCACCCCAGAATGGGGATGCTAGAATTCATGTTGGTGCCACATACATACATGACCTCATGTAGAGACCATCCAATAACAATATGGAAATGCTACATTACGTAAGCAGCATGACACAATCAATATCGGTGCACAATGAAATCCTTACCGATCCGTTGAAGGATTTTTACTGTGGTCTGGCGTGCTGACATTGCTGTGCTTGTTCCTCCAGTCGTCGCGTGCACACATCACCAGGGCGGTGTTGGAGCACTTCCTGTCTTTCGGCAAGTATCTGGACGGCCTGACACACGGGGCTCCGCTGCTCAAGCAGCTGTGTGACCACATCCTGTTCAACGCTGCCCTCTGGATCCACACCCCCGCAAAGGTGAGCTGTTTTCTTGGAAGGTTTGCTCCAAAATAGGTTATAGGGTTCATGTGGTTAAAGACTCCATGAAACTGTTGTTTCAGTCGTTCTGTACAGTAGCTATTGCTTTAAGTCAAATGACTTAAAGCAGCAGTAGAACACATGTTTTTGAGGTGTATAGTCGTATATACAATACTTTTACTTACTTATACTGTCTGTAAGCAATCATAAGTTTCTAACTCAAGAAAGGTTGACAACATTTTTACTACTGTGTATGACACATGTACAAGAATGCATTTGGTTGGTTTATTATTTACCAAAACTCTCCAAACACCAATCTGTAATAATATTTACAGTGCAGGACTGTCCGAAAATAGGCATATCAAAACACAGGCAAATGGTTAAACGAACAGCAACCTACTGTAGGTACAGTAGCTACATAAAAGGCTACACCCTTCCGCGTAAGTAGATGAATAATATTAAAGAAGCTGAGTTGGCATGGCGAATACATTTGCCTTAGTGATGCTGCCGGTGGGGCACTGGGGCCATGAATAAATAAATGACAAAATAAATACACAATACAAAGTGTCTCCCTGGAGGCTGCCCTGTGGCAGATCTCCAAAATGGAGCACATAATAGTGCGGGTAAGAGAGGGGACACAGCTGAGGTAATGAAGTGAGTTCACGGTAGAAGGCTTTTAGCAACATTGGCATCAAGAGCTGCAACTTGCTGTTCCCTTAGTTTTCAAAGTGGGGGCCAGTATTTAAAAAAACAATCCAGTTTCACACGATTATTGTGGCAGTTTGACCACTTTTTTTGCGTGTCATTATTATAAAAAAATTGTCTACAAGCTCACAATGCTCAACGATACAACACAAGTCGAGCTTACATATATTTTGGGGGTCCTTGACATGGAATGGTTTGAGAACGTCTTCCTTAGGTCACCTCCACAAAGTCAATGTCCCTATTCTCTAAAAAGTGCTGTATTCAGACTTCAGAGAGCAGTGGTTTTAAAAGCTAGGAGCATTAAAAAAGACAGCCGCTGAGGTGGGTTTTAATTGGATGATCCGTCTGATCTTGGCCTTTTGTACCCACATTGCAGTGAAGGGAATCAATCTTGCCATTGAATTCTGCTTCAGGCCCATTCTCATGGAAATTCAGTTATCGTACGCAATATGTCACATTGCTCGCATCATAACATTCACAGTGTCTCACATTCTCATTCCAGATGAATGGCAAAAGGCCGTTCTGTTGGAGTAACTATGGCAAGAATGACACATTTTGTCAGACCTGTTGCTAATTCGGCTGAGGGTATATGCGCATGCATAAAGTCAGTTGTTTAATGCAATCAGATAGGACTTTTGTATTTGGTTGTATGAGCTGTCAAGGCCGGAAAGTATTGTTTTGCCACTCTGTAGACGTCCCTGCATGCCTCTATTAGCACAAAAACAGAGCTTGACTATTATGTATGAAACTTGTATATAGTCTTTTTTTATTGGGATAAAAACAGCCATAGCCACTGCCCAAAATGTGCTGACCTCATCACATTTGTCATGATTGCAATGGCCGTTGGCTATAGCCCAAGGAGTGTTTTTTGTGCAAAAGTAATGCTTGGAATGGATTCAAGAATCATGAAAACCCCCTAGTTCGACACATCACATGCTACTTAAAGCAAAAGGACATCTTTTTTTTTTAAATACTGTTTTTATTAGGCATTTTTTGTATGACAATTTCAGAATATTATCGACAATGATAATAAGTAATTCAGTTAAATAAAAATGAAAAAAATAACAGGCAATGTAAATGTTCCACATACAATACATAATAAAAAAGACATATAAGTGTGATAAACATGAAAGAACAAAAAACAGTTAAACAATGACAAGTGTGAACAGACAGACAACATGACAGACAATCTTGCTCTCAAACTTCCAACATGTTGTTGTAAATTAAGTGAATTACAGACATTCTTTTTTAAATAAGAAAAAATATAATAAAGAAAAAACACTCGGTTCCTTTTTTTCCTTTTCTTTCTTTCCAATTTTCTATTGTGCTATCTATTGTGTAAGAGGGGTTAGCGTGCACCTATTGAAATATTCAATGAATATTTTACCATGTTATATTGGAAAGTAGACAGTTTGACCCCAGGCCCTGTGACTCCCATAATTGCTGTCAGTGGATCCAGGTCAAAAGGTCTTCCAACAATGTCTGACAGTGATTTAAATATACTTTGCCAATATGATCTTAGTTTAGTGCAATGCCAGAACATATATGGGTTAGAGTGTCCAGCGACTGGCCACATCTGTCGCAGGCTGGATTCACATTTGGATACATTCTGTTGAGTTTTTCCTTTGACAAATGTAACCTGTGTAATATTTTAAACTGTATAAGACCGTGCCTGGCACATACTGAAGAAGAGTGCACAAACTTTTGAGATGTAGACCATTGCTCGTCAGTGATAGATATTCCTAAGTCGTTTTCCCAAGCAGTTTTTAAATACTCCAAGGAGGCATTATCTAAACATGAGACATAAATAATAGAAACACCTCCTTTGAGCAATGGGTCAGGTAGAAATATAGATTCCATTGATGAGTTGGGAGGTATGTTTGGAAATGAAGCAGTGTGTTGTGTTAAAAAATGTCGTATCTGTAGAAATCTAAAGAAATGTGATTGGGGTAAATTTAATTTGCGTCGTATTTGTTCAAAGGTCGGAAATAACCCATCAATATAAAGATATTTGAAGGAGTGAATACCATTTCTATGCCACACTTTAAATAATGAGTCAGAGAGGGACGGTAAAAAAGCATGGTTAGCGACCAGTGGTGCGCGCACAGAACCCGGGTGCCAACCGAAATGCCTTCGTATTGAGAGCCAAATTTTGAGAGAATGCGAGACTATGGAATTCTTTGGCAACTTAGTATATCTTGAGGCCACTGGGGAAAAGATTAAAGCTGACAACGATGTTGGGGGACAACATTGACCTTCAATAAATGCCCAGCAAAAGGACATTTTTGACATGTTTTACAATTTTGCCTCCCATAGGATGTTAATGGTAGGGTCACAAGAAACCCCTACAAAAATAATTGCCCAATAGTGACAGTCGGTCAGCAAGTGGATTCACAAATGTATGTATATAGACAATATTTTAGGCCAATAAAGACTACCGGTATATAGCAAATTTTCCCACTTTAAACAAAAGAAGCCTGTCGGCTGCCAGACTACTGAGCACAGTGTAGTTTTGAAAGGTATAATGTAGATTTCACGTTGTTATGAGCAACGTCATCATCGACATCGATGGACTGCCATAAGCAAGCAAGTGTGTGTGTGTGTGTGTGCGTGCTTTCCCACTCCAGGTGCAGCTGTCTCTATACACGTATCTCTCGGCAGAGTTCATCGGAACAGCGACTATCTACAGCACCATCCGTCGAGTGGGCACCGTGCTGCAGCTCATGCATACACTCAAGTACTACTACTGGGCCATCAACCCCGCTGACAGCAGCGGCATCGTGCCAAAGGGTCTCGGTAAGCAGATTTACTGCACATTTATTATGTTCTCAACAACAAATTGCTGTATTTAATGTCGGGGTTTAATAGGCTCATTGTTTGTTATATTCATTCATTCAAGTTTTATTTATTCTCGAAATTACACTGAGTAATCAAACTCATTTTCAGTGTGTTGTCGAGTAATGCAATCACATAGAAAAACATCACAATACATCAGAAGATCAGGAAAAGAAAAACAGTGTAGGCAGTGTAGGCAGCAACAGTGTAGGCAGCAACTGCCTATCATAATTTCACCCCTCTCTGTATCGAAGTATTGGACAGTATTAAGATGTTGATATTGATTTTGTAATCATCTTTAGGGCCCCAAATCATACCCTAGAAAGCACTAGTGTCTCACTAGTGTTGTTTGACTGGGGGGAGGGGGGGTCAGATTTTGACAGGAGCCTGTCATCATTTCACCCCCCTCCGTATAGAAGTATTGGACAGTGAATGAAGTTGTTCTCCTCGTGTCCCCCTAGGGTACAGTAGGTACCCTCACATGTTCTCCCCGTGTCCCCCTAGGGTACAGTAGGTACCCTCACAAAAAACATGCAGTAATCCTGGTCTCTAAACTGCCTCCCCCTGGCCAGCTGGGGTGCCTGATGGAGGGGAAAGGAACTGGTTGGAATAATGTGTTCCTTCCACATGCTACGTCCAACCAGGGAAACTCCCCTCTGTCAGGAGCAACTTGGACACTCATGCATGAAGGAAGCATGAGTTCAAGTCTGTTGCTCTCTCCAGATTGGTGGAGGGTGTGTAGAGCCCAGGATCACATTAGATAATTGACACAGGGGTGAAAAATGGGTTACAAAATCTTGGGATAAAAACTATTAAAAAAAAAAAAAGTCTCATCAATCCAAATACCAAGATATTTATACTCTGTGACTCTTTCGATATCAACTCCATTCATAGAAGATATGTGAATGTCATTATAGGAGATATTTTTGGCTCTGGAGAACAACATTGTTTTGCTGATGTTCAACATCAATCTGAGACCAATAAGAGCATCCTGGAGGACGTTAAAAGAAAGTTGTAGGTTTTCCCATTGCGACTTGTATAGAGTCTGCAGTACAATAAATGACTGTCATCTGCATAGAGATGACAGCTACGGTTATTTAAAAATGAGGTGATATTATTTATATAGATTCTAAAAAGGATCGGGCCCAGTATTTTTCCTTGTGGGACACCTTTTGAAATGGTTCAAAACTCTGGTTATTTCCCGTTTTCACACATGTGCAGTACAGTAAAATCCTCTGTTATTTGATTTATTTATTTACAATCTAGTATATATACTATACAATGTATATACTATATACTTACATATTACATAAATTTTATACTTGGTCAGAAGACAAAGAGCCAATCTACAAGCTCACAACGTGTCACATTGGTTAATGACTGTTAAATGGTTAATGACTGTTAAAATAATTTAGAGGGACTGTGGCCATCACTGTAGATGACAGTGAGGCAGACGCAGCAGCAGGGTGCTTGGCGTGGGCCCTGTGGCTCTAAAACGTAGAAATATGACTGCCATCTCCACTTTATAAAACAGCAGCACATCACCAAGCAGGCTGTGTTGGAAGTGGATGTGCCCTTGAACTGTCCTTTCCTTTCTTTATCATCATTTCTCTTCTGTGAAATGTTCATTTTGCTGCTCTGGGAGGTCTTTTCATGTGGCTCCAGAGACCATGGACACTCCGTTGGTCTGAGAGGTCTTTTCATATGTCTTTTTCAGTTTATGCAGTGTGCTGCACACAGACATAAAATAAACATATTCATATTGTTTACAAGGACAGTCATATGAGCATTAATTATGACTAATGCTAATTTTATTACTATTTCTATAATATTCTATATACAGTTCTGCTTGTACAAGTGACAGAACCCTCCATGAGTCTTGATTCTATTACACATGTATGCCACAAACACATCCTACCAACGACTAAAGAGAGACAGAATGAATGCCCAAAACACTTTTTTCTTTTTAAACCTTTATTTAACCTGTAAAAGCCACGTTGAGAGTCAGTCAAGGCATGAGGATAACATGGGAGCTATGGAGGTGAGGGAGTTGGCCAAGGTATGGGGGGGCTTCACTTAGGATGGGGCCAAACGGCCGCAGGGTGCTTTATTTATATATATATATATATATATATATATATATATTAGGGCATTAACGACTTGAGATTTTTCCCAGTCGTCTTGCCAGACAGTAAAGTTGAAGTCGTATCGATTTATCGTTTATGGCGGGGGGGGGGGGGGGGGGGCGGGCGCGGGCGCGGAGAAAAAGGCCGCAGGGAAGGCCGCGGAGAAAAACCACACTTGACACACTGCTGTTCAACTTGAGCAACTTGTATTTAAAGATCTGTGTCTTTGCAACATATCACAGTATGCACTTTTCTTGAAATGTCAACCCAAAACAATAAGGACAATTAGAGGCAGAGCGCATATTATATTCAGTCAGTCAGACAGACCACATTGCTGCATGCACAAAAGACGTCAGCTTATTAGGCCTACAATAAAATAAAAAATATATGCGCTGACTGCACTGCACTCTCAACTTGAGACAACTTCAACAAATATTAAATTAAATTAAAACTCACCCAGATTATGCTTTTGAAATAAAAACGAAAATTAAATAATCCCATAAAACGGAAAATACGGCCTACATTCTATTCTATTCCTCCTCGTCGCTGCTGTCCTCTTTAATGCTGGCTCGCACGGAGTCACTCTCTCGGTTGATATTAGCCCACAGAGTTTTGTGGCACGGGGCTGTGTATTCCGGTTCAAAAAATTTCAGCATCGCTTTGAAGCCTCTCCCTTGCGCTATACACAAAGGTCTGGTGTCTTGGACGATTTATACATCTATAATTAAACCTGTGATATCCCGTTTTCTTTGGTCTGATAGAGGCTTTTTGGCGTAACTGCTCATTGACGTCTGCACTGGGCGACTAGTATCCCCCTTACCGGCATGCTTGTTTTTGAGATGGCCGAGCATAACGCTTGTGTTCTTGTGGTACACGTAGGTCGCCTTACAGAGTGTACAGGACACCGTTTGTTTTTCTTCATCTAATGTGAAGTATTTCCACACGTGTGACCATCTATTTGTCGGGGTCTGCGAGCTGGTTTCACCTGCATTCTCTCTCTCCGCCATTGTTGTTTTCGTCTTGACACCTTTCTCCTTATTTTTCCCTCCACCGCCCTCTGTGTTTAAGTTTTCCCTCCACTGTGCTAAGTTCCGCCCTCTGTGTTATGACCTACGCATGAGGTGATTATTGGTAAAGCCAGGACACACTATCAGGGTAAGCCAATCAGGTTTTGCATTCCGTGTCCCACACACACAATCGCATGAAAAAAGGGGAGGAAAAAAAAAAAAAAAAAAAGCTCAACTTTCGACTCGCGCTGCTGCGAGTCGACTCGTGATAATTTATCGATAAATCGATAAATCGATTTTTTGATGAATGCCCTAATATATATATATATATATATACACACACACACACACACACACACACACACACCCGTGTGTGTGTGTGTATATATATATATTATATACACACCTGTGTGTGTGTAATGTGTATGTGTATACATATATAATAAAATACATTACATAACATACCATACAGTATACAATATATACAGTATACACTATGAGCATATCTATGGTACATGTGTTCCCTCATTTTTATCTCTATATTAATGCTCTCTTCCTAGTGAACGAGTGAACTCTCCAGGATGAATAATCGATGAAAGCTAAAACTTAGCTAGATCTGGTTTTCTAGGACTGTGGCCTAAATTTACTCACGATACATGATAAATCATTTTTATCATGTCCGTTCTCTATTTATTTATTTATTTATTTTACGCCACGGGTGAATTATAGATTTTATTACATAAAGCTTGGTTGTTTGTTAAGAAGATTATAAGAAGTATGACGTTGATACGTAACATTAATGTTTATTTGGCAGTGTGTTTGACATGGAGCAACAGAATCGGTACAGCTGGCACTAACGGACTAACCACCACAAGAGCAATTGTTTGATATAGATTTCTTCTTTTATGTTATACTGTACCAGTCTATGCACATTATGTACAATATACAGTATGCTGTTCTCTAGTCTAAACAAAGGGAGGCAGGCATGGAATAATTTGTTTGTATGGCTGTCATTAGTCAATCTTGGCACACTGAAACACCCACAGCAGGAGTGTCACATCCATGGCGTCTCTGTGCTGAAGTGATATTTCATTAGTGTCTGTGTGGAAGACATTACACTACTGTAGGTAGATATTGACCAAGTGTACCAATGTGCATCCCTCAAAAAAATGTTTTTCAGTTCTGTTAGTTCTGCTAACTAAGTAATTGGCCATCATGGCAACCACCCAAAACATGGTCATTAGTGCTCATTGGAGCACCCGGCCAAGCCGGAGGCACCGCAGAACAATCAAACTCCAGTCTCCGTGTTTTGCTTTTACTTTTTCCCTGCACCATCTGAACACCGCTTAACTGTCTCTTTTCAGTCTGATCGGATGGCCAATGTGAGATTAGCTCCACACAGGGGTGAATCCCCACAGGGAACCCTACAGTGTTTCCACTGTGACATGTGCGTGTTATTTGGCACACTGTGGTGCAGACTAGTGGGATTACAAGGTATTGCGTGAGGGGATAATTTTTGTCACCTAGTACAGTGGTTCTCAATCAGTGGTCCGGGGACCACTGATATTCTAGGTAGTTCCAGGTATAGTCCCAGCTAAATGATGGAGAGTTGGTAACCAAATGGACCCTTATAGATCTTCATTTTACGCTCTCAAGAGTTACATTATTGTTAAGCTTTTACATTATTTAATTTACAAGAAGTCTACACAATTAGAGAATGTAGAATTTTTATTTTGATCAACGTTTGCCTCTACAGCATATATGTCAAACTCAAGGCCCGGGGGCCAAATCAGGCCCGTGAATTAATTATCTTTGGCCCGCGGGATGATATTTAATTAGTATTAGAACTGGCCCTCTGGTATATTGCACGGACCACCATAATACTACAACAGGAAACTATTTTCAGTTTGAAATGCATTTACTTTTTTTGCTATTTGCCTGGGACGTCCGTGTGTTGAAACACAGTCTGGCCCTTGACTTCTACCAATTTCTTTATTTTGGCCCACCGTGTATTTGAGTTTGACATCCCTGCTCTACAGCATGGAATTTAGGGGAAAATCTTATCCAACTATAACAATAATATTAAAAGTTTTGGGTCTAAGGGACAAAATCTCATCAAAATGGTCCGTGGCTCAAATGCCAAATAAATAATGGGCCTTGATATGAAAAAGTTTGAAAACCACTGATCTAGTACATAAATTACACCAAAATGTTCATCGTGGTTGGAATACTTTTTGAATAGTAATTAAGCCCATCACTGAGGACATGACACTGTCCCTGGGGACGTGTCCACACGCTGCTCTGAGACCTGGACCACAGATTTACCTGAACATTTATGGCATGATAATTAGTCTGTTGAATGTGTAAACATTAATGGATGGTGGCTGGCATACTGTATGTGACGGTGATCTATGGAGAGCATTTTGTGCTGGTAGGTAGGCATATGAGCATCAGGGTTTCTCCTTAACCCATTCTGACCTGAGATCAGATCTAAAAATGTGTTCTACATCCTGAAAGTTTTCTGAAAAAGCTATGTTTCTATGTCAGTCGTTCTTTGATTTTTCAAAAATAGCAGACCTATAAGCTCATAGCGTGCCACTCTAGCTTGTAGATCTGCTATTTTTCAATAGCTAAAGCATAACATACCGGTAATGCTAACACCAAAAGGGGTTCCCGCCCAAAATGGGTATAAGGTTCCAAACTGTGGCTTAGCTCCGGAAGCATATGCCTTTGCCTTGGGAGATGTCACTCACCATGAGTAGATTCCAGTGGTCGTGAAAATTCTGAAAAATGTGCATAGATGTTTTAATAGACCCAGATTTGCCATTGTGGAGATGTCAAAGAAAGCTCTTTAGATACAGTATATGACTAATTTAACATAGAACCTTAAACACGCATTTAAAATATGTCAATGTTGTTTTTAAATGCTCTATTTAAATTGCCTGTAATTACGTCAACCTGTTAACCCCATTATTGTAAACAATTTGTAAATAACAGTAAGAGCAATAACAATGTTATCTTAAATTCAGATCTTTTCCACATACTGTACATGCGTATACCAAACGTACAATATTTAGAAGAAAATCGACATTTTGGAAATGTGTCGCACACACACACACACACACACACACACACACACACACACACACACGACTTTAATAATGAGAATAGTGACTACAATAATACTGTACAACTGGAACTCTTGCAGTGGACAACAATGGGTCTCTTCCACTGGTCTCTGCTTGCCTCGGCAGGTCAGCTGTCCCCCACTGTTGTGACAGATGGTTTAACATAGAGATAATGAAGTGTTCAATTATGGGAACAAAAACAGAAGCTCCTGCAGCTCATTGTGTTGTGTTCTAGTGGTTTCTCTCTTCCCTCCAGGTTCTGATAGAGAGTGCTTTCAAAGTACAGCCATGAATCATCCCCTTATGCAGAGAATCACTGCCGACACTCACACAGATGACCATTGATCAACATCAATCAGGATAACCTGAGTTATTATTTAGTTAGACAAACATTTTTCATCATAGTTTTAGTCGATGAAATCAACTCTGTTCTGAAATCAGCCTGATGTAAACGTTTCATTGTGTTTGTCATCTGGCTGTCGCCAGGATATTGCATTTAATATGCCTATACTGTGTAGAGTAGTGATTTTAATTGAATTTAACTTAAATTGTGCAAGTCAGTATTTCAAGGCACACATTCATAACCAAAGAAGCTGATCTACAAGCTCACAACGTTGTGAGCTTGCTATTTTCATTATTTTTGAATATTTGTCAGAAAAAACTTTCTGGTGCACTTTAGGTGCATTTATAAATGCACCTAGTCTCTGTGTACGTATGTACGTCTGTAATCCACGTAACTTGAGAACCGTTAGCCCCGCCGACTTCAAATTCAACACACGCGTTCCACAGTGCCCGGTGTCGAGTCGGTCAGACCCACAGTTGTCCAGAACCCCACAAAAAGGCCTCTGCCCGGCCTCTAGACAGGGCCCCTGCCCAGTGTCCATATATGGAGCTGGCCTATTCTGACCTCACAACACTCCATATTTGGGCATGCGTGACACAGAACCCCATAAACTGGCCTGTTCTGACATCCCAACACTCCATATTTGGGCAAGGCTGACACAGAACTCCAGGAATCAAGGGACACAGAGACACAACCATATGTGTTTTTCTTCTAAATGAATTCAGGAAAAGTCTTTAACTACATTTATTTCATTTGAATGCAATTGGTTTGTGTGAAATATGCAGTAAAGTAGTAAACACTTTGAAATGTGTAATAATATTATACAGACAATCAAAATCAAATGTCTGCATTACTTCAGTGGACATTCGTTATTCTCTTGGAGTGCAAGATGAAAACTAATCAGAGAATGAGAATCAACGAGGGAGCACAGCAAAATCCCGAGTGTAAATCTAAGAAAGGAAGTCGGCATAATTGGTTGGCTGTGAATATGTTTGATGCAGCACTCATCATGGCAATAATATTGTTATCAGCCCCACCGTGTTGCTCTCTGTCGCTCCACTGGGATTCTCTCTCTCTCTTTCACTCTCACTCTCTCTCACACACACACACACACACACACACACACACACACACCTTTTTATTATGTCACTGCGACTGTTGAACATGTGTACTGCCCAGGAAAGGGCTCGAGGTTATCAGTGCCTGGATAATATCAGGCATCTGCACCTAGTACAGGCCAGGGCAGACAAGAATTAAGCTGAGCAAAAGGCCATACAGGATCTCTATTTTAGCAGCATCGCAGGCTCCATAGTACAGCGACAGTACATGTACATGCAGGGAAATTCTGCAGTGAAAGTGCCAATGATTAATGAGAGAGAATGAGATGTTCTTCCATCCAGCCAGTCACAGTGAACTGCTGCTAATCCTAAAGGCAGTATGGTTGCTTCAGTATGCAAGTCGAGAACGATGCAAGTTGGAATTGCATGCCCCACATGGATATGCAATAACGTGTTGTAAGAGTACCTGTACCCATCTGTATACAGAGATGTCCCTGTTACTGAACAAACATTCTAGAAATGGTTCCTATGGGAATATAGAACTAATTAATAGTATCACACATTCAGCACCTTTAATAGATTGGTGTCACATTGATTTGGGTGTAACAGTAGCCTGGCTTTGGCCATACTGATAACGATAACTGATTCACTCTCGCTTCCTCCCCGCCCGGTATCAGTGAATCCACGTTGTGTGGCAAAACCAGGCTATGTAACAGGGGCCCATATTGGCTCACATATATCGTTTTAGTACACAACAAAGGATCCCAGTGCAGCATATCTACAGTCTACTTGTGTCTCCAAAGGGCACACAGCTGAATCGCCATATGACAGCTAGTCAATGCCCTTTGTAATATGCCATATTTGATCATTCATCTTTATTTGGGGACCATATGTACGTATACCTACAGTATGACAGCATTTGGCCTGCCTGACATTAAAGGAGGTTTGTGACAGCAATGGTGTGCCCTGTGTGATGAGAAGCTGACTTATTTTTTTAATATTTATATTTATTGGGTTTTTTCTTCAACATAACATAACGCAGCACGGTGGGAGCAGGGAAAAAGAGGAAACATCGGGCAACAGATTCACACACACACCGTGCCATTTTGGTCACACCGTAACCTCACCACTTGACGTCCAATTAATGTAGTTTATATTTTAAGCGCTTGGGCCCATCGCACCAGAAGGTAGGAGGGGACTCATTCAGGGATGACCGGGAAAGTGATTCCCTCTGCAAAGGCAAGGAAAGGGTCCCATACTGTGTGGAATTTTGTGACAGAGCCCCTCATTATGTATCTAATCCTTTCTAGCTGCAGATTATTAAAAATATCTCTCAGCCATTGTGTATGGGAGGGCGGGGTGGGTGATTTCCATCTCATAAGAATTAGTTGTCTTGCCAGTAGTGTTACAAGGCTATAAGGTCTGCTTGGGATCTAGACAGTGGGAGTTGAGAAATGCCAAACAGCGCTGTAATGGCGTTATGCACTATAAGTGTCCCAGTTAATACTGTAAGCGTCTCAAAGATTTCAGTCCAAAATGTGCTCGGAGACGTGCTCAGAGTCCAAAACATGTGTGCGTGTGTTACCGGTGTCTGGTGGCATTTTTCACAGTTGGGATCAATGTTATCGTATATTTTTAACAGCTTAGCTTTCGTCCAGTGGGTTCGATGTACGACTTTACACTGGAGTAGGCCATGTCTGGCACAAGCTGATGAAGTGTGAACACGACTGAGAATATCCTGCCAAAGATTATCTGAGATTTCCATCTCCAAATCCTCCACCCAGCGCTCCTTCACACTTTTCGTAGATACAGAGGTTAGGGACTGCATTAGGTTATAAAAATATGAAATTATACGTTTTCTCACCTGTACCTGAACTAGAAAGTTATCTATGGGGCTTTTTTCGGGTTTGTCAGGGAATTGGGGAAACCTGTTACGCACAAAACTCCGGATTTGTAGATAGCAAAATAAATTTTGTCTGGGGAGATCGAACAAATTTGAAAGCTCTTGGAACGAGCCAAAAACATCTTTGAATCGTTTGATTCCCAGATTGGCCCATACGGCAAATGCCCCGTCTGATATGGAAGGAGGAAAGACATGGTTATCTATTAGTGGGGCCAGGGTGGAGAAGGACTGTAGGTCAAAGTGTCGTTTAAACTGATTCCAAATTTGTAAAGAAGTTTTAACAATTATATTATTTGTGTACAAGGAGGAGTTACATGAGGGCAATGTACCAGAGCAGCCAGAGATGCAGGCCTTGAGGAAAATGTCTCCATCTCTAACCACTCTGGTGGAGGGCTAAGTGCTCCTGGATATAGCCAGAGTTGTAGCATACTGAGATTTGCAGCCCAATAGTATAATCAAAAATTTGGCAAGGTCATTCCTCCCAATGGTTTAGATTTTTGTAGAAAATCCTTACGGAGTCTTGGTTTTTTTTTTATTCCAAATAAAGTCCAGTATTAAGCTATCAATTATTTTTAAAGAACGTCTGTGGGACAAAAATTGGTATGCACTGAAATAAATAGGAGAACTTAGGTAGACATTTTGACAGAGTTAATCCTTGCGGCCAAGTTTAGTGGAAGCAGTGACCATCGCTCAAAGTCCTGTCGCATACGAAGTAGGCATGGCTCAAAATTGGCCTTGAACAGATTGTTGAAGTCACTTGTAACTTTAATTCCTAAATATGTGAAGCTATAAGCAGATATTTTAAATGGGAAATTATGTAAAGGATAGCTTTGGGCTGTTGAGAAGCTGACTTATGCTGACATAAGTAACTTTGTGTTGATAGAAGCCACGGCGCTTTAATGAGATGTTAACTTAGCAGGTGTAAACAACTTGACATCAAGTTGGAAGATGCACATTACAGTTTAGATCACTGATTCAATTCTCAACAAGGACCCAGTGTCAGGATACCAAACACATGAAAATCGTGATACCAAAACATGTAAATCATGATACAAATTTTGTTCAATCATTAAAGGGGATTCCAAGAGGTCCCCAGCTGATAATTAGGAACCAAAATGTGTCTGTACGGGACTGTAACGCAAGAGAGTGTACAATCAGATACAATACATTGTATACTCTCAGAGTCGAATGAATACTCAGGATTTTAACTTGTAGATTGGGCCAGGTCCCAGAGATAGAAAATCATATTAAATGTGGGGTTTGGAATCACTGGCCTAGCTGCCTAGAGTCCTACACAACTCTGGACTGCATATACTGATGACAGTATCATCAATCATTAATTCTATATATTATATAATTAATGATTTTCATGATGAGTATATTTTCAGTAATCCTTGTCTCATCCTGACCTTGTGAGCTGGTTAATTCTACTTTCATTACTACTGGTAGTATTTGTCTTAACGCGACGTGTGTTCAATCTCTGTCTGCCTTTCTCTCTCGACTCTTTGCCTGCCCGCTTGTCTGTCTGTCTGTCTGTTTGACTCTCTCTGCCCGTCTGTTTCTCTGTCTCTCTGCCTGCCTGTCTCTCTGTCTTTCTCCACTACAGATGGACTGAGGCCCACCCAAAAGGAGATCCTGTCTCTGAGGGCGTTCATGCTGCTTTTCCTCAAACAACTCATCCTGAAGGTGACCCTTGCCTTAATTGATAAAATGACTGTGACACAGAGATAGACTGTGGTTTCATGTGTATACTGTATACTGATTTAAAAAGATGCCATTCCATATGAACATTATTGTGCTAGTGGGAAATGCCCAGCCCCATTTAGTTGCCAATCAAGTTTTTGGAACTGAAAGCAGAGCTTTTATGCTGCTTAACCATTTTGCTCCTGAAGCAAACATTTGTGTAGTCGAGGGCTACAGTATCTAACATGGTATTTGTATAATGCACAGTCTGCATGCTAGCCCTGTTTTCTTCGTACCGCAATCTCCTTTGTTGCTGTCAGTGTCCCAGCTTCCTCTTGTCTCTGCAAATGATTATCCTGTCACATGCAGCAGAGTTTAGCCTCACAGTTCCAGGGAATGGCATAAATACAGGCTGTAAAATAGATTTACAGCCTGTATGCCGCCAACTGGGCTTCTTAGGCAAATAGCAATTATTGTATAGTTAAATAAATGTGTTTTGCTGCGATCAATAAGAGGGACTGTGTGTTCTCATTAGAAGTGTTTCAGTTGTGCGTACCGTTTAAGCACCGTAATAAGAAGAGACACTGGAGACCAAATGCTAAAATGTGCTCGCAAGTATAATTTCTCGCACGGCAGCATCTGTCAGCTGTGGCTATGTGAAATGTTTCTATGTATCTTGACATACTACAGCATCAGCAGACTGTACCTAAATGGTTATGCTGTCAGTCCTAACACTGGAAAGCACACATTTAGGCTTTCAGCTTACTACAGAAGCTGACAAAAATGCAGTAAATATTATTGATGACATTTCTCCCAAGTTAACCACTTCTATCTGTCTTTCTACCTTGACATTCTTTCAGGACCGAGGTGTGAAGGAGGATGAGCTTCAAAGCATCCTGAACTATTTGTTGACAATGCATGAGGTAGGTTTTTCTCCACTGCAGTTGAGCTTACAGTACCTAGACCTTAGTTAGGCTGTAACGTTATTGTTTTTCAGCAGTGCAGTTGATGGTTATTTTCATTTTTTATTTTCAAGTTTTACAAACCGCAGTGGTATGGGTACAGCTGGTGCTACAATGGATAATGAAAAGGGATAACCCATAGCACTGTATTTATTTCAGCATCATTTTGTCCATCTGTGCATCCTCCTATCCAGTCAATATGGTTCGCCAGATGAAGGGACGATGGTTGATCTTTTTGCTGGGATATGGGTGTCATATCAAAATTGCACGTTGTCAGTGGAATATTCCTGACGCACCCCGTAAAACATCCACAGTGACAGTTCCGGCTTAGAATTGCAGTGTATGATGTTTGTACTTATTGTATCTTTTTCTACTGTCTGAATATGTGATGTGAATATGTGTCTGTATCTGTACTGTATGTCTGTTTTTGGAACACTGAAACAAATTCCAATCAACTCTGTTGACATGGCAATAACGTATTGAATCTTCAATCTTCTTCACTCTTTTATTCAACTGAAAAGTATTCGATGCCACACTGTTTGCGATCCAGAGGAAACACCTCTTTGCCGGTCCTGATAAAATCTTTCTCAATTCTCAAACTGTCCCCTGTTATTTCTGCAGGATGAAAACCTCCATGATGTTTTGCAGCTACTGGTGGCTCTCATGTCTGAGCACCCAGCCTCCATGATCCCTGCTTTTGACCAGAGAAATGGAATACGGTAAGTTTTTGACTGAGGGAAAGAAAACCACAAAATAAACACACACACAAAGAAGACACACACACACACACACACACACACACACACACACACACACACACACACACACACACACACACGACTGATATTATTGTTGTCTGTGTATACATGATTTATACAATAATTCACTTGATCACTCTGGGGGGAAAAGCAGGGAAAAGCAATGATATGATCATATTTCTTTAATGTTTGATCAAACACATTCCATGTGATCCTGTGAATTATACATGCACAACATCAACTATTCTACTTGGGAGTTCAGGGGAATTTGTGGTGCAAAGGCTCCTGTTTTGATTAGGACACTCATTTCACGCTTATATAAATTTGCTCTGACGGGAAAAGGCTCTAAGATAACTAGTGCAGTCTGTTCATTAACAGGGCTATATTTTGTCCTGTCAGGATAGTGTGCTATTGTCGGCCTCTTCTGCTTGCTTCTGTTCCAGGGTAATATACAAGCTCCTGGCCTCTAACAGCGAAAGTATTCGAGTGCAATCCCTCAAGGTCCTTGGTTATTTCCTTAAGCATTTAGGACACAAGTAAGTAACCAGTTCCATTGACTTCATAGCTCATTAGAATACTCATAAACATTTCCTTCCTATGTTATGTCGCTATTGCCTACCTATATCCCTGTAATATGGGCTCAATGAAAAAAGAATATACAAACTAGTTGGTAGCCGAACTAACGAATAAAGCTAGATTTTCTCACTGCAATTTATTTTTAAGAAGAGTGTATGTACAGTTTGTACAGTTGGAGGAAACTGAAAATTCCTCACAGGGTGCCGGGTTCTAAATGATGGTGCAGCACTCTGTGGGATGCATGGGTTCCTGGCAGGCTGCCCTGTAACCATCATTTCAGAGAAACCAAGGGGAGGGGTAGAATATAGCATAGATATATATAAGAAAATAAGCTTTTATACGACGTTCATATAAAAAACAAAAATAAGCAGCGTCCTGAATCATAGCCACGTTGACAACGTTTGTAATAAACCAACCCGTTTGTAAATCAGTCAAGATTTGAGTGAGTTATGCCTGTTTTTGTTTGAGCTGCCATAGAACATACTGTACTGTAGCCCTGAAGCAAGATGGCCGCCGGGTGAACTACGTCAGAGACTCCGCCTTGAGCCATCTAGCCTTTATATATATCTATGGGTAGAAGAAGGGCTCCAAAATGACTGTCTCCTGCCCTGAAATAAAGTAATAAATGAACCAGTTTGAAAACTGGGATGGACTTTATATACTGCAGAATGTGGAGATGACAGAGAGTGAGAGAGTGAGAGAGGGGAGGTGGGAGGGGGCTGTTCTTCAAGATGCAAGGAATTGAAGGAGGGAGATACAGAAAACGTTTTGTATGCACTAGAGGCAGCGGGGCTGGGGCATCAGGCGTTATGCCTGTCACTGCCACTACACGGTAGACTGCCTGGGGTGCAAATGAAAAGAGACATCTGTGCTTAGTGAAAACCTCCCGTTCATCCATCTCTTTGAAAGCTTTCTTAAATATTAAACCCCTATCCAAATTCTGTGTAAGCTCTACTGTAAGATCATATATAATTGATATTGATAAAGGGTCTACTATGATTGGATCAGGGCATTTGTTTTTATAATTGGATGTTTGAAAGTGATCACAAATGTCTTCTGAGATTCTTAGAAGTGTTTGAGACTCCGTAGCCGTTTTCCAAGCAGCAACATCTTAAACAATTTATGGTTGGGGTGGATAGGATCCTTCATGATTCCGGCACGAGCTTTTCTGACACAGCTATGATGATTATTTTGGTGGTTGCCCAGTTTCAATAGGATTATTTTTGGGGGTCCCCAGTTCAAATATGATTATTAGGGAGGGGGAGGGGGGGGGTCACGGCCTGAAAAGGTTGAGACTGCCTTACTGAATACTCTGGCAGGTAGTGGTACAACTGGTATTCAACAAATTCAAGAAGCAACAAATGCAAGAAGCACAACAGGTAATGCATAGATTCAACTCGATAATCTACAGCAATTTTAGGAACACAAAATAATTAATTTGTCCCTAAACTAGTAACTAATGTGAGAGGGTGTCATCGTGTCAGTGTGAGATCTCAGACAAGCTTTTTCTCAGCTTTTTGAGTTGAGGTTTAACAAGATTGCACTGCACTTCATCATAAACTGAAAACATAGACCCTGTAACAGATAAATACTGTGTTAAAGGTATCTGTAATTCTGCCTCAAAATGTCATACCGGTAACTCCTTTAGTATATTACTCTCAGTAGAGGGATATTCAATCTTTTCTGTATCCCTACTTTCCACACAAATGGCATAGCTTTGTTATTCATCTTCAAAATGATGTAGCCTACCTTATTCCACTGATGTGGTAAATAAGCTCACTGTTAAAAGCTTTTGTCTTTCAACTAAAGTTTTGTGCATCGGTCTAAGGTTTAATGAAGCCATATCAAGCATAAGCAGACCGGTACATGAGCCAAGCCTTGGCTGGGTTTGAATCATTGCTCTGCCCTTTCCTCCTTATTTCCATATTTATACTCTTTATAGAGTAACTGCACTCTCCTCCTAAGTGTCCAATTTACCAGCCTAGGCAAATGGCAGAAATAGTCGACTTGTTAAGAAAGTCGCCACCTGCCTTGAGGCAGTCGCTGTGAAGTGGTGTGGCTTCGACTTAACATTGTGACAGCAGTCTTTGTGCTGTTTGCAGGAGCAGTTTGTCACTGTAAAACCCAGCCACTTGTGGTATACCTCTACAGCAGTGTCTTTCCTAGTGACAGGGTGACTTCGTTATCCTACGAACCTCCAACGGAATTCTCCCCAATTTCTGACAGCCTGCACCTCCATGACACTTGTCTCCAGAGCCCAGGTGGGAAGGCCCAGGGAGGCAGGCTGACACTGCTCACTGATCCTGAACCTGAAGCTCCAAGCAGTGCTCTCTTTGCCATTGTGCTTCAGAGTCTAGCTGTTTCATTTTTGTTTCTTTGTGTTTTTTCCACAGGAGGAAGGTTGAGATCATGCACACACACAGTCTCTTCACCCTCCTGGGGGAGAGGCTCATGCTTCACACCAACACTGTGACAGTGACGACGTACAACACTTTGTACGAGGTGATGGACGCTTTTCTTTCGATAGTTGTGGAAACTCTGCATCAGAAGCCTCTCAGGCTTCTCAAACTATCTGTTTTTGGGTAGGGGGGTTTGTATTGATAGGTAGACAGTAGTGTGACAGGAAATGGGGAGGGGACGGAGTGCAAAACATACTCTCTCTGGTGGAGACAATCACATTTTAATCACCTGTGGTGGTCTATTTACATGTGTTTTTTTGATAGGCCAAAAATCGGATTTCGTTGCCAGTTTAAACATGGCCAAATAGAGACAAAATAAGTGATTAATCTCCATGCTTCTTGTTAACAACAGATTCTCACAGAGCAGGTCTGCACGCAGGTAGTTCACAAACCTCACCCTGAGCCCGACTCCACAGTGAAGATACAGAACCCAAGTAAGTCTGTTGTTGCATGCGAGTCCAGTCAATGTTTGCATGTCATGTAAACCCTCTATACTTCTATACTTGACCCGAGGTTGCTCTGTTCTTGGTACAATCTTTTTTTTTAACCCTACACCAAATCTTTGTGCTGAAAATATCTACAAGCTCACGAGTCGCAACACGATGGATTGCTTCACGCTGATGGAATTTAATTTACTTTGTTTCTCTCTTCTCTGTTGACTCCTTGTTATCCTGCTTGTGTGTTTGTGCACATGTGATATCAGTGATTCTCAAGGTAGCAGCCACCATACTGAAGAGCTCCACTCCAAGCACAGAGCTGATGGACGTTCGCCGGCTCTTCCTGTCTGACATGATCAAGCTGTTCAGCAACAGCCGCGAGAACAGACGGTGAGGGGAACTCTCAATCACCCACAGCATCATTTAACGTTCAGATTCATATATCAAAGAAAAGAGGGGGGGGAAGAGAGATCCTCTTCTGTGTTTGCTGTCTAATAGTGTCTATCATGCTCCTCTAGAGTCTAGACCTGAGATCAGATTCTAAAAATGTCTTCTGCATCCTGACAGTTTTCTGTAAAAGCTATGTTTCTATGTCAGTCGTTCTTCGATTTTTCAAAAATAGCAGACCTACAAGCTTGTACAGTAGATCTGCTATTTTTCAATAGATAAAGCATAACATAATGCTAACACCAAAAGGGGTTCCCGCCAAAAATGGGTTAATTTTTACGGCGTTTTGCGGATCCTAAAGTAGTTGATAGGTTATCACTAGCTGTCACCAACACCCCACTAGACACCGTCTACAGCTGCCTAAAACTAATACAACTTTATAAGGATGAAATATTCTGCGGCAGTGTGCAAATGTGAATGACAAAGTGAGGTTGAGATTGTTTTACGTCCTCCGAAATTCGCTCCGATATTCGGCTGAAAAAAACGCACCAGTGGCACCAGTAGTACTCAAAAGTACTACTTTGGATGTCACAAACCAAATGCTGTTGAGCTTTGTTGTATTTCGGTAACCTTGGCTAATCACACCAAAATTATATATATGCTCAATAGATAAGGTTAAGTAGGGATGGAGCTTGATAACTGATACCTGGAAAAAACTTATTGAGTACCTGTTATCAATAATTTTTTGGCTTATCAATTAACGAGCTCCATCCCTAGGAAAAATATGTTCTTTTGTATTTTAGGTGAACGGACCCTATAATAATGAAAACAGTATAATTTACTATGAACACTGATCATAATTTAAAAATACAATTGTGGAAAGACACTGTAACTGAATGATGTGCTGACGGTGTGAGACGATGTGTGTGTCGTAGGTGTCTGCTGCAGTGCTCGGTATGGCAGGACTGGATGTTCTCGCTCAGCTACATCAACCCCAAGAACTCTGAGGAGCAGAAGATCACGGAGATGGTCTACAACATCTTCCGCATCCTGCTGTACCATGCCATTAAATATGAGTGGGGTGGCTGGCGTGTGTGGGTGGACACCCTCTCCATAGCCCACTCCAAGGTGAGTCCTTTTCCTTTTAATGGCAAAGCACTTGTGATGTGTATTAAATGGAGAGGAAACGCTGCCCTCTGCTGTTACAATAACATTGTACAGAATAATATCACTAATGATGGCTTTTTTCCCCAGGTGACATATGAGGCTCATAAGGAGTACCTAGCTAAGATGTATGAGGAGTACCAGCGACAGGAGGAGGAGAACATTAAGAAGGGGAAAAAAGGTTTTGTCAGCACAATCTCTGGTCTGTCTGCCCAAGCCTCAGGCATCGAGGTCAGAGAGATCGATGACAACTCTCAGAACCACACGCCAGAGAGCGAGGCGGACTATGAGAGTACTGACTCGCGTAACCTTCTAGCTGAGGGAAAGGGTCCTGTGAAGACCATCAGCGGGCCAGAGGGGACGTTGGATGGGGTCGGTGTTGAGGTTCATGACCTTCTGGTGGACATCAAAGCAGAAAAGGTTGAGGCAACAGAGGTCAAGTTGGACGATATGGACTTGTCCACTGAAACTCTGAGGTTGCCTGAGCACAGGACACTTGTGGGGGTGGACTCCTTGTTGGACAATGTTTACTGTGCTGCTGTGGAAAAGCTCAGCAATAATATAAACAGTGGGCTGTTGCCGAAAGAAAGCCTGACGGACAAAGATCCAGGGCCTCTAATCACGCTAGCCAATGACAGCATCCCTAACGGCAACTTCTTGTTTAACACGGTGGCGAGCAGTGTGGTAGAAAATCTACTACCGGAGCGCAACCCAGCTGATCCACGGATTCTGCCTTGCCCAGACCCCCAGGTCGATACCAGTGCCAGTGATAATGACTTGGGTTTACTGGCTCGCATGGCAGGAAGCCCTGAGCTGGGCTACATTCCCAGCACTCTGGAGGAGGAGGAAAATAAATTGCAGTCAGCTCTGGGAGACATGACCTCCATGACTGGGGCTGAGGCCTCCTCCCAAGGGTCGGTGGTCACTGAAGACACAGCTGCAGCTACAACTGAGGGAGACCCATCTGCTGCTAAAAGCTGCAGCACTGCAGAGGCAGCCAGCACGGCTTCTGACACAGAACGTTCAAATGATGGGAAAGACAAAGAAATTAAGAAGATTCAGACAACAACCACCACGCAGGTAGGTCACAGCATGATCATACAGTCTGATGCACTTTAATATGCAAAAATTAATAGCTAAAATGCTGAAAACTCACTTAGTTATCCACCAGTCAGAGACTGGTCATTTTATGGTAATCTAAATTAAAACGTATTGATCAGACGGAATGCCTCAGCTGGCAGTTGAAGAGCCTAACATAATATGTTACACTGCAAAATGAGTTAGTTTAACTCCATAGACCCATGGGTCGCTTGAAGCTTACAAGCGGACGATGATTGTAATGATTTGCAGTTAACCTGGTTGACCGTTTTCAGAGTCTGCTTGGGCACTCAGACAGTCAGATGGAGAGGGACCTGTGTGTGGACCTGGGCTTCAGGGGCACGCCGATGATGGAGGAACAGCACCAGCAGTTCAGCCCTGGCCCACGCACCACCATGTTCCGCATTCCCGAGTTCAAATGGTCGCACATGCACCAGAGGCTACTAACTGACCTGCTGTTAGCTCTGGAGGCCGATGTCCATGTCTGGAGGAGGTGTGTAGCTCAACATTGACATTCAAGGCTTTCTCATTAGCTGCTTTTTTGTCACCACACCATACATAACCTCTGACCGATGGTTGATAATATCATGTAAAATGTGTGCCATTATCAACAAAGTAATAATATATAATATCTTTTGTTTCTTTGTGCCTGCAGCCATTCTACCAAATCTGTGATGGATTTTGTGAACAGTAATGAGAACATTATCTTCGTACACAACACCATTCACCTCATCTCACAAATGGTAGACAACATTATTATTGCCTGTGGAGGGATCCTGCCCCTGCTTTCTGCAGCCACGTCTCCCATTGTGAGTGTGTAGTCTAGTGCAACGACTCTTCACTGTGGGGTAACACTGCCATCTGGCGGCAAAGAAGTAGTACTGCATGGTTTTCAACCACCTACACTTCATACAGTGTTAGTCTTTATTGATTGAGGTCACCATTATTTGGATAGCCGTATTATGCTATTTTTACTGTCATGATTGTTGTCTCTGTTGTTTAACTTTTATGTTGTATGTATGTTGTATGTTGTATGTCTTTGTCTGCTGTCATGATTTTGAATTAGATTTGAATCATATTTGCTTTTGTTTCTGTTTGCCTACGCATGTCTAGACTGTCTGGGTGACCAAATTCATTTCAGTTTGGGAGTCCTTGACATGATAACGTTTGAGAACCCTTGCTATCCGGAATTGTATCGTCACTGCATCACCACTACATGCTGTTGCACTGTACACACTATGTAACCATGGGTTTACTCCCGGTTTTGTCCAAGACGGAGTTTGAGAACATCGAGGCGACCCAGGGCATGTCCTCGGAGACCGCTGTGACGTTCCTATCACGCCTCATGTCTATGGTGGACGTGCTGGTGTTCGCCAGCTCCCTGAACTTCAGCGAAATTGAGGCAGAGAAGAACATGTCCTCCGGTGGCCTAATGCGTCAGTGCCTCAGACTGGGTAGGGTGTGTGTGTGTGTGTGTGTGTGTGTGTGTGTGTGTGTGTGTGTCTCCTAATGCGTCAGTGCCTCAGACTGGGTAGGGTGTGTGTGTGTGTGTGTGTGTGTCTCCTAATGCGTCAGTGCCTCAGACTGGGTAGGGTGTGTGTGTGTGTGTGTCTCCTAATGCGTCAGTGCCTCAGACTGGGTAGGGTGTGTGTGTGTGTCTCCTAATGCGTCAGTGCCTCAGACTGGGTAGGGTGTGTGTGTGTGTCTCCTAATGCGTCAGTGCCTCAGACTGGGTAGGGTGTGTGTGTGTGTGTGTGTGTGTGTGTGTGTGTGTGTGTGTGTGTGTGTGTGTGTGTCTCCTAATGCGTCAGTGCCTCAGACTGGGTAGGGTGTGTGTGTGTGTGTGTGTGTGTGTGTGTCTCCTAATGCGTCAGTGCCTCAGACTGGGTAGGGTGTGTGTGTGTGTGTGTGTGTGTCTCCTAATGCGTCAGTGCCTCAGACTGGGTAGGGTGTGTGTGTATGTGTGTGTGTGTGTGTGTGTGTGTGTCTCCTAATGCGTCAGTGCCTCAGACTGGGTAGGGTGTGTGTGTGTGTGTGTGTGTGTGTGTCTCCTAATGCGTCAGTGCCTCAGACTGGGTAGGGTGTGTGTGTGTGTGTGTGTGTGTGTGTCTCCTAATGCGTCAGTGCCTCAGACTCGGTAGGGTGTGTGTGTGTGTGTGTGTGTGTGTGTCTGACAATAAATCTATCAGCTTTAGACGTTAATGGAGTATAGATATTGCTTTGTCACATGTTGTAATTTGTCAGGAAATGGCATTGACTTTATTTGGCTTCTATTACCACAGATCCAGTTGTCTTTGGGAACAATTTATCTTTTCATTAGTATTGCGTAAATGTGACATTTACGATGTAGTATTGAAGTGTAATTTTATTTCTGCCTCTTGGCCACTTCCCACTTGTAAAAGAGTCTCAATGTGTTTTTACTGGTTAAATAAAGGTTTTTGAAAAAATGCAAATTAATTTTATATTGCTGATTGTAGAATTCATAACTACTGTAGTAGACAGATTAATTGGTAGTGGAGTCAGGTGCGCCCTGCAAATGCCAGCCAGTGTGTCTCATTGGCTTCCATAGGGTGTGCTGTCCTTGTGTGTCTGTTTACGATGGTTTGTCCATAATATACTGTCACACGGAGGTTTGTTGTACCTCCCCAAAAAAATTACAAACAAGTATAATTTGATAATTTGATTTTCTAGTTTACTATTTTGACTGGTTAACTATTTAGGTCAAATATTTTTAGATAAACTATAATTTGATTGTGTGTGTGCGTGCGCGTGCGTGTGTGTGTGCGTGTGCCCTGTCCTGTGCTTCTCAGTTTAGGAAGCAGCCTTCAGACAGCACTTTGTTTTAATTCAAACTTTCTGCTCATCACAGGCTGGAGGGTGAAATCTGTCTGACTGTTGATTTAACTCTCTGTACAGTCTGTTCACACAGTCTGGAACAAATAGTCAACTTAGATTAATTCTAAAGAGGCCATGCATATTATGAACTAATCTGTGTGTGTGTGTGTGTGTGTGTGTGTGTGTGTGTGTGTGTGTGTGCGTGTGCACCCACCCACCCACCCAGTGTGCTGTGTGGCTGTGAGAAACTGTCTGGAGTGCAGACAGAAGGACAGGGGATCCAAGTCGTCCTTCCCTAGCAGTAGGACTCAAGACAACCTGCACAGTGTCATGGCATCCAGCAAGGTGGGTCTTGTCCGTCATCTATAAAACAAAGAAAGACAGGATAATAACCAAAACGGTTGGGTCCTGTATCCAAAAATACCTAGTGAAATCGAAACAGGTAATTCTGCTCACTGCACTACACACTGATATACAGAAAGTAGCTTAAATCTTAAATACTCATAGTCCCAAAAACATGTTTCATATTGCCATCAGTGATTGATAGTGAATTGATATACAGTATACAGATTTTATACACATATGGGCTACAAATATACAGTATATGTGATCTAAGCAGTGCAACTATACTTTTATTGTGATAGTTACTGTACTGTAATGTATGGTACAGTTTTATTGTTAGTTATACTTGTATTGTAGTTATAGTGGTCAGTGTGAATGGGCCTGTAGGCTGCTCAACAGTGCTACCCAGTGGTGTTGCATGAGTATGAGTGTCTATTTCAAACAAAGTGTCCCCCAGAGAGGATGTATAGGGCCTTAGTCTTACTCCTCCTCCCAGCCCAAATCACACCTTGGAAAGCACGAGTGTCTATTTCAAACAAAGTGTTTTTTTGACTGGGGGGTCATATTTTGACAGCAGGAATTGCCTGTCATAATTTGACCCCCCAGTATCAGGATGTATTATGATGTTGATATTCATTCATCAGCCAACACTCCCCAGCTGCATTTAACATCTATGACTATGACACATGGAAATGCATGAAGTGAAATGGGTCCATAGTATTTTTAAGGCTTGACTGAACAGAGTGGTGTATATACAGTACTGTTGTCTGTCTTTCTGCTTGTATAGAGAATGTCCCCAATAACCTTTCTATAATCAAGGACCCTGACCGCCTTCTACAGGATGTGGACATCAATCGACTTCGTGCCGTGGTCTTCCGTGATGTGGTAGGTGGCGTACTGTGTGTGTGTGTGTGTGTGTGTGTGTGTGTGTGTGTGTGTGTGTGTGTTTGTGCCATTAGTGAACACGGGCGATGGCGATCAGTTCCTGGGCTTCTTGAAAGAGCTCAATAGGAAACAAACATGGCTGATATCGTGGGATGGTCAGACCAGATTAGATCTAAATTACCTATGCAACAGAACAAAAGTTCAACTCCATGGACACGGGACGCTGTCAATGTCTCTGTCCTTTGTGCTGGCACTGTCCATGGTGCTGAAGCAGTGAGTAATCACCGACCAGCATGTAAAAGTAAGGGCTTCCCTTGATGCGGACGGAACAGCACAAGCTTCTAACAAAAAGCTTAAGGGTAGTGTAATAATATACTGAATATCATTTTGTAAGTTTAAAGCTCTATATTTTGCTAGTAATCTTTGCTATAGACTCCGTTTGTTCAGTAACAATGGTCTCTCCGTCTCTCCAGCTCTTTAGTAAACTGAAAATGCATTTTCAGGTGGGTTGCCAATTTCAGCCAATCAGGAGAGCGTACACATAAATTAGCTGTAATTGTATAGTGTTCGAGTTCCATCCAATTTCACTTGTTTCCATATCCTGTATGCTCAGCATCTCCTGATCTGAATGCATGTTCTGTTTAGTAAAGAGATGGAGAGGCAAACGGAACAAGTACTAGTCTATAGCAATGATTGCTATCAGAATATAGAACTATTTAGTTAAACAAACAAACACAAAAGCTACGTACTGTACCTGTTCTCTAAATGGAATCTGTCAACTAGACCATTGGACTAGTTTAAAACTTCAGGGGAAGTTGGTGTTCCTGACATCTGCCAATCACTCCATTTCACATTGCTGCTGTTGGAGAGGACACTACACTGAAGGCACAGTTGCAGGTCCTTCCGACTAATGACATGCTACCTCAACCCCCCAGTCATGAGCCACACTGTTTAATGCGTTCTCTTGTATAATTGAATCCATTTCTCATGTTGTCAACAGTTATAATGTATTCAAGACATTATCACATTTTAGATCTAATTGCCAAAGAAATAGTCTCTACACATATGATATGGTTTTCTTAACAATGTGGCAGCAAATACACGAGGCAGACGAGAGCCACTGTGTTGTATATATTATTATGGAGATTGGCTGTTCATTTGACCTATATATCCTATATTAAGGCACGTTTCACAGTTTTAGCGCTCCTTCAGCTGTCTTTGCTTCTAAATGTTGGCGCTTGCAGTGGTAGTTCATTCTTCATTCACTTTGCCCCTTATGGGTTCCTGCCCTGTGCTGATCCGGGCCTGTCAACACTTTATAGTACACAGGCTACAGTAGTTGTACATTTCTGTTTTAATTGGTCTATATACAGTAGTCATGTGATAAATTATTCTGTATTGCTCGATGAACTAATAATGTATATTGTAATACGCATTTTGACCTGAGATCAGTTTCTAAAAATGTCGTCTACATCCTGACAGTTTTCTGAAAAAGCTATGTTTCTATGTCGGTCGTTCTTCGATTTTTCAAAAATAGCAGATTTGCTATTTTTCAATAGCTAAAGCATAACATATTGCTAACACCAAAAGGGGTTCCCGCCCAAAATGGGTTATGTTGATTAAGGACAGGAACCCCTTTTTTTGTTTTTATGTACCTTTCAAGATGGGAACCAATTTTTGGATTCTTGTATGTACATTATAAAGCTCCTTCTCAAAAAATATATATATCGTTTCGTATTTCTTTTCTTCAGTAATTGCGACCAAAGATCCGAAGGTCGCAATTACTAATATAATTTAAAACACTTTAAAATATTCTTGATTCAGTGAAATAGTGAAATATGTAAAACCTTTTTTGTTTTAATCTTGATGATTATGACATACAGCTCATGAAAAAAAAAATGAATAATACATAAGACCACTAAAATGTTATTTTTTTATTTTTTTATTTTTAATCCAGAAATATCGACCATCTGAAAAGTATATTAATGTATGCAGTCAATACTTGGTTTGGGATACTTTTGAGCAAATTATTTAATCAATGGGGCGTCCTCAAAACAAACATTGCATTTCTCTTCATTGTCTATGGCGTTTTCTTAAACAAGCATCGTTGAAAGACAAAGACAAAGCTGTATATAGTGTGTGTTTGTATGTAGTTTTGGCATTGTGGGCAGGTCAGTACCAAATTGAGCTGGAAAGGAAAATCAGCATCTCCATAAAGCTTGTCAACATACTGAAGCACAAAGTGCTCTAAAATATATTGATAGATGGATGTGTCGACTGACGACTGACTCTGGACTTGATATCACACAGTGGACCAGAAGATGACATGGCACCCCAAATCATCACTGACAGTGGAAACCTCACACGGCCATCTCTCCATCTCCCAGGAGACTTTAGGGCACTTTGTGCTTCAGTATGTAGACAAGCTTTATGGAGATGCAGATTCTCCTTTCCAGCTGTATTCGGCCTCAGGTCTAAACGGGTTAATAAAGCAATCCATTGTGTGAGACAATGACTCCCCCTGAAGGTTGATTTATTCATCCGGCAGGCAAGCGGATGTCCAATGAAGAGCTTGAATACAGTCAACAATGGAAGCACTGAAGCCCTTGTTGACTGAAATGCTTTTACTGAACACAAGTCCACAACCAATGGATTTGTGTGGCGAGTGGAGACACAGCTCACCTTCACAGATAGCAAGCAATTACCAGTAGAAATATATATGGGATTGCTGGTAGTATTTGGATTGTGAACGTTTTTTTTTCTCTATTTGCAGTGGTTGTGTACTGCTATATGTCCTGTAGAGTGTAGACTGTTATGTGGTTCTTCTTTTTCTATAGGATGACAGCAAGCAAGCTCAGTTCCTGGCTCTGGCTGTGGTGTACTTCATCTCTGTCCTCATGGTCTCCAAGTATCGAGACATCCTGGAACCCCAACGTGAGACCGCAAGGATAAGCAACCATTCAGCCTGGAGCATTCGGCAGGAGATCAACTCACCAACCAGTACAGGTGGCTCACTGTTTGTGTTTAAAGCCCCATTATTCTTAGCTAAAGAAGCACTGCTACAAGACTAGTCTGCACCAATCACATTAACCAGTGCCAACTTTCTTTTGGATGCATGAATGAGCAGCATACAGTATCAGCTTTCATTCATACAGAAAGTGAGTTGAGTCGGGGGGGGGGGGGGGGGGGGGGGGAAGGAAAGAAAACAGGAAGAGAAGAAAGGCCAAAAGGAAATCAGCCTGGAAGCTAAAACGGATGGGGGTAGAGGGGTGACGATGGGGGTGGGATTTTTGGGGACGGAGGAGAAGATGACGACTGAGAAGTTTAGAGTGAGGGAGAGAGGAAAAGCAGCAGTATGCTGGCCGACTACTGTGGATTTTTGGGGCAGTGGAGCCAGGCCTGCTATTTTCAGCTCCATCTGTCAGTGCCCATTAGGCAAGCAATCCACCAGAGGAGAATGGGATCATAGAGGTTGCTGGGAGGAGAGAGGCACACTGCCGCCCTCATAAATTTCACCAGAAAATGGGGGAATTTTCCAGACGGCATGTGGCAGACGATTGTCTGTGATGGACCAGAAAGCCAGGCGTCTTCTCTGGCTAAATCAGGCCCCCGCTGACCTCGTTAGGGGGCATGTGATGAATATTAATGAGGCTGGCCCAGCATCTGGGAAACAACTGGGTCAGAATCAGGAAGGCTGGGAAGCTGGAAACATCTGCAACTAGCGAGCAGAACCAACCACTTTCTTACTGGGTCGTTGTTGGTCCCTCAAGTAAACAAAGCATCAAGAGAAAATCACTTACAGTATGTTGATGTATTGGCTCCCCTTGCCTTCCATGCAGGAAATGCTTTTTTCTTGCAGGATATTAGATAACTGCAAATTCTATAAGCTATTTACATCTCTTACGCACGCACGAGCGCACACACACACACACACACACACACACACGTCACGTATTTATATATACACACATACGTGTCACACGTGTGTGTGTGTATATGTCTTTGTAACGCTCTGCACAGCAACACGCCCGGCAGTGCCTCTCTGGCTTGCCATGGGCAGACTAATATGGAATTATTTTTTCCTGTGGCATATTTGTCTGGATTCCTGGCTAGTGCCTCTCGTGGCTCAAGTGACTTTATGGCACCACAGGATCATAGATTTCTCTGAAAGGAGAGATTTAAAGATGCAGAGTTGAACACAGGTCGTTCCTCACAGTCCGAATACGTCCCCATGTAGGGAGTGTAATTTAGCACTGACTGGTGTTCCGTGCTTCAGCTGTTACTCCTATTGACTTATCTCATCTGCTGTTAAATCCTGCTTATTGCTCCTGGCAAATTCCATTAACTTGATTTAGTGGACATGGATGGACAATGGAGAGCATCAGTGATTAATACTTGTGTTGCTGTGGTCGATACAGCTTTTCTGAAAATGTTGCTAGTTTATAGAGCCATTCTCCCCATATTGTAAATTAAATAAGATATTTGCGTGGTTCTCAAAGTGGGCTCTGGGGTCCCCCAGGTGTCCATGGGGGGGGGGTTCCAGGAGGTCCCCAGCTAACTTTTGTTAAATTTTAGCTTTGCAATCATTTTAACAACTTTATCCATTTATAAGTTGGCTATTCAATTCAAATAGCATATCTACAAGCTCACAGTACGTCATTTCGTGTTGCGCTGCAAGCGTGACATTTTGTAATAATTTATATACATTTTTAACATAAATCTTCTCTTCTGGGGGTCCCTGGCAAAACCTTTTCTGAAGGGGGTCCGTGACCAAATACATTTGGGGGGCCTTTGACTTAAAACAAATTGAGAACCACAAGGCACTGAGATATTGTGCTAATATACTGTTGCACTGGACTAATGTGTTTGTTTCTGTGTGTGTTCATGTTTGCGTATACTTGTCTATGTACAGAGAACCCCCTGGGGTTTGACAGCAACAAGGACCATGCTACTGAGTTTGAAGACTTCCACATGGAGGACTGCCTACCTCACACAGACTCCGGTATAGGCGAGGAGAACATGGCCAGCGTCCTGAGCGGGTCTGACCTGGACCAAGGCGCAGGTCGGTCAGACGCCATGAGCGAGCTGCTGTCCACGCTTTCCTTAGAGGTGAAGAAATCCCGAGACAGTCTGGCGTCCGAGTCCCCTGGAGTGGAGACACTCAAGCCTCCCTCTTCCATCTCCAGCATTAGCCAGTCAAACAAGGGCATAAACGTCAGGGAGATCCTGAGGAGCCTGGTGGCTGCACCCATGGAGGTGATGGAGGCTGGGCTTGAAGCTGCAGTGTCCTACCCGGACCTTTATGCCAACGCCCAGGCTTATACCATGCCTCCCATGCACTTCCACTCCTTTGACAGGTGAGGTAACGGAACCCGTTGTGCAATAGGTCATGGAAAATCTTGTACTGTATATAGCTGTGAACGTCAGGGTGCATTCACCTTTTTGAGTGGTGCTAACCACTCCTAACATGTGTGTGTTTGAGTGTCTATTCCTTATTATTCCATGCACCGCCTTGTGACATCATGTGGGTCAATACATGATCATGAGACATCACCATATGTCATCATCAAGGCACTGTTCACTTCACACTGGACGTGATTTTTTTAAATATGTTTTATAACCACACGCATGGGTATTACGTAAGAGAAAAAAAGACCCAAGACAAAAATGACAAATCAGGAGATTTTCTCTGTCCAGCAACACACTCTCGTGGGATCTAGCAACAGTAAACATATAGTATGTTCCAATTGGGATGCTGCATATTCATAAATTAACCATCTTTGGTAAGATTTGTGTAACCCATACAGACATTAACCCATTCTGACCGGGAACCCGTTTTGGTGTTTAGCATCATGTCATGCTTTAGCTATTGAAAAATAGCAGATCTACAAGCTCATAGCGCGCCACCGAGTGGCGCGCTATGAGCTTGTAGGTCTGCTATTTTTGAAAAATCGAAGAACGACTGACATTTTTAAGAATCTGATCTCAGGTCAGAATGGGTTAATCAGACCAGTGTGTGTCCAGTGGAAACCTCGTGTGAATCTGATCTCAGGTCAGAATGGGTTAATATATAAACTAATATATCAAAATAATCCTCACTTGCAAAATATAACTCCACAAAACCTTGAGTATTACAGTAATGTAACTCAGTGTAAAGAGTCAGAGTTACATTAACCCTCAGAATTTTGCTGTGCACTGATAACAAAAATTCTGATTTAGCTGACTTTTGGAAAGTAGCACATCATCGGGTACAAAAACCAGGTAGCACATAACCTCGCTCGTCAAATACCACTTTGATAGAACTGTACTTGCGTGTTACATAACATAAACATGAACATTTTCTTCCAGTATATCAAATGTTTGACAACATGACAGGGCCATATATTGCTGTGTTGATAGCTAGCTTACATTTCATGCCAAAGCGGCTATGCGTGTCATCGCTCAAGCAACCCTAGCATGCTGAAGTTAATCCCCTAGGTTTGTCTTAGTAGTTTAGGCGAGCACTAATGGTTTTTAAGTAACGGACAGCGCATTATTCATTTTAGACCCCTTGCATTGTATTTGTCTCCCCATGGCAAGGAATTTCTGTGTTTGAAAAGCTCTCTGAAGCACTGTGGCACTGCAGTGGTTTATTTACATTCCTGCAAGCGATAACACCACACAGCAATCTGTCTGGATTTGGAAGTTTACAAAACCGCTGCTGCCTGGATTTCAAGCTTGATGGTGTCACAGCTCCCTCGGATCCTTATCTCCCACAATGGTTGATGGTTGTTGATGGTTGATGGTTGTTTCAAGTAGGTTTTTGGCTCAACCCAAAATCTCCCATATTATGTCTTGGCCATGATTGGTGGGAGTGAATGTGTGTGGTGTGCACACGCCTGTGTGTGTGTGTGTGCGCGCGCGCTTGTGTGTGTAAGTGTGCATTGCTTATGAGTGTGAGTCAGTACACACAGGTGTGTATGCAGTCACTGCCGCTCCCCCAGGGGATGAGGTGTAGGGCAGAGTGAGTCAGGAGGAACAATGGGCCCTCCCTTTTCTATAATGTATGCTGCTGCAGCGCTGAGGTGGAGCGGATGAATAGCAGGGAAGGACGGAACGAGAGGGTCTCCAGTGTGTTGATGACAGATTAAACAGAAGTGCCCCTCACGCCACGACGCCGCGCGGCCCTGTCACCTTCACCACTCACGGCCATAATGGGAGCTGGCAGTCTGAAATGAGTCGCCACGGCAAAGTGTATTATTTTTTGAAATGCTTTCACACACAAGCCATCCAGGATCACGTATGCAACTTTGTTTCATGCTTTCATGTCATTCCCCCCTCTAGCCTCTATTTGCCGTGTCTAATTGTTTGCCACCTGCCAGTGAAATGAGCTGCCAGCCACGGACAGGCCTTTCATTTGTCACGGACGCCATAGATTGGGAGTGACAACATCAAAAAAGAAAAAGAGAGGAAATAGGGGGAGGGGGGGGGGGTACTGGCTTAGAGTAGGGGAGCACAAGGCTGAGTCCCTGCAGGGCCTCTCTCCATCAGATACATTGATAGAGGTGGAGTTTTCAATTTCTCGACAACGGTCAGGTTTTCGTTCAAGCAGATGGGACTACAGTATGACAAATTTGAATAATCCTCCACTTCCTTGCCTTTTAATTTCTCCTCGCTAAATGTCCACACATTCGCGCTCTGCGATATTGTTCAGCCTCACATATTTAATTTTACACATGACGGAAGCCACTGGTAATTTACTTTAATTAAATTTGTGGGCGGAAGTTAAGTAGATTTTCTCTGGATCTGTTCTTACGTTTCTGAATAAAAGACTATTAGATTAGGTTCTGTCTGTTGGATGAATATAGCATCCATTTCTTTGGTTACTCTTTGCACTGCAGTCAGTCTCTCACAGCCGTGAAACTCATTAATATTCATTCTTGGATTAATCCTCGCTTTATTCTCCGCAAGTCAATTAAGACAATCCTATTAATAAAATATGTTAGATAATCTATACATCATTCATGAGCACTCAGTAAATGAATTATTCATAGAAAGAGCTTCGTATTTTATCAACATCCTGTATCCATCTAATGTAAAGGCCTAACTATAACTACTGTATGCCAGGCAGCACATAAGCTGGCTTGCCTTTGCTGGATGATGAGAAGATGATTAAAGAGATCCATTCCTAGAATATTATTATAAACGTGCCAGTGAAGTTATGATATCTGTCAATGAGATATCACAGAACAGCAACGCATTCTACTGAATAAATGATACTTGTCATCAGTGTTCTTTGCAGCACAGTTATATCTCTGGAGATATTAATATTTTAACAAGCACCTCTCTCTTGCTTTCTCTTTCTCTGTACCTTTCCCATCTGTCTTTCTCTTTCTCGCCCTCCAAGTTTCTGAGATGAGATTGAGTTGATTTTGATCTATGAAATTTTAATCTTCTCTGCAGTTATATCTATCATGCTAACAATCAAAGCAGAAACTTGATGATTTTTTTTTAATAACCCACACGGGTGTGATTTTCATTCAATAATGGCCTACCGATGTTTTATTCTTCATCATATGATAGTGACACGTAAAAGTAGTATTAAAGGGTGAAAACGACACAGAATTTTCTACCATTAATGAAATGCCCAAAATAGAGACGCCTGGTTGACATTGGTTAACTCTGTCTGTGACTTTTATAAATATTTAAGCAATGAAAAGTAAGAGCTCGTGACTAACGTGTGAGTTTGTGATTAAATAACTATTCTGGTCCAGATCTATTTGATGATCTGAGGATACATACAGTAATAGCAGCACAACTAATTTAAAGCAGGCTAATCGTACAACACTGTCCCTAGAAAAACACACTTTTCGTGTGGGTTTTTCAAATCTGTTATTTTACGTGAGCGTTAATTGTATGAAATATTTATCTAAAACTGGGCTTTAGACGGTGTGACTCTGTTATGTATCAGGTGTGTAGTTGTTTTGTTGGGGAATAGGATGACAGGAAGCTTAGCTTGTGACAGCTCTGGCCTGTGTCATCCAGACTTACTGCAGGAGATTGGAGAAGACACTATCTGGCATCTTCTCAAACCCCAGAGCCAAACTGAAGACACTATCTGGCATCTTCTCAAAGCCCAGAGCCAAACTGCGGCCCCGATAAAGACGAGATTTCCTTCCATTTCCTGTCGAGCAGCTCCAAGTGCACTGTATCATCTTTAATCCTCGGCCAATCAGATTGCATGTGGACAAGGGGTCTGTTTGGCTCAATATAGCATCTGTGCTCCCCTCGACCATTATGAGAGGTCACAAGTTGAACTCTACTTTCCAGACGCCACCAGATTTTCTTTACATCTTTAATTCCTGTGCTCTTCCCCTTTCTCTCTTACCGCCACGTGATGTTTTTTAGCTTCTATAAATAAAAGGGAAATGTGCCCAGCTAATTTTAGCTCTCTTAATGGGTTAATGGCGTATACGGCCATTTTAATTAGCTCAGACCCTGCTCCCATCAGCATTAACCTTCGTTCAAAGGTTTGTAGGAAGATAAAAAACACATGAGCCATATCATGCAAATTATGTACAGCACTCGCGTAATGCATGTACAGTATGTTGTCATGAACAACAAAAGCCAGATGCAGTTAGCTATGTGTCTGTGCATTGACCAGATGCCAGACAGGATTGTGTCTTGGATCTTGTGCTAGGTGAACCGTGCCCCTGTAGATGTGAACACATACGGTAGCTGTGTGGTGGAGGTTTGTCAAGTTACTCCTGGAGAGTCTCTTATTACAATCTGGGATGTTTGACAAGTCATCAAACGCAGAGTGGCACAGAGGCCAGGGGATCGAGGGCAGGAGCACACGTAAAGGATAATTTATACACCATTGCACCACGCTGTCCCTTAGTTGTCGACAAGAAACTTTGTTCATACTATGAGTATGAGCTTGACTTAACCAATTTCAGCCTGACGTCCCTACTTTGGGCTTGTCATTATTGGAAACTCTTTGAGGAAATTCAAAATGTTGCCCCAAATAAGTTTGTAGATCGGCTATTTTCACTATTCTGAGTAGAACGTGTTTAAAGAGAGTGGCTCCAATATGGCGGCTTGCTGGCCCCCTTTTCCTGAAGTTTATTTACCTTGGCCTATGCTACCTACATTACATAGCTCTCGTGTGTGTGTGTGTGTGTGTGTGTGTGTGTGTGTGTGTGTTTATAGGTGTGTGCGATGGTGAGAGATGGAGTAGCAGGGCAGGATGTTTACCTTTCTTCAGGTCCTGACCCAGGTCTGGGCATACTCATGTTGGCAGGGCCTGAGAGCTGCATCCACAGTCTGTTTAAAAGAAGCTAGCTAGCTTTTGATCATCACAGGATAGTCTCTATTTTAGTCTCTTACCCATTAAATACATTCATAAATCTAATCATTTCTCTGAAGTGCATAAGCATAAAACCTGCCTGAGGTATAATGGATGGATTCTCAAACTCTTTCCATGTGCTGACACACTGGCTGAATATTGTGGATGTTACTGAGAGATTTGGGTATTTTCTATTTCACTGAGACTGTTATAACTGATCAGCTATAAACGACAAATATAAATGTATGCTTGTCGGGAACCAACCCAGTGTAGTATTTATTTATGATTACTAATTGACAATTATCTGACAACTGATAAGTGCCATTGTTTTAAAGTTCTTTCTTAGGTTTACTATTTTTCAAGGCATCATAGTTGGGGGTAACAGGTGCTTGCCAGGCCAGAAACTGGAACAAATCTGTATGAACTAAAAGCAATTAGCATCTGTGCACAAAACACTTGCCTTTATCAGTGCACTCGGGACAAACATGCAACATATTCTTTTTACCAAAAAGAACTAGGTCTTCTTCAGCCTTCTACTGTTTTTGAAAAGTTGCTCTTAGAAGAAAAGACTCCTGCACAACATCTTTCTCACAAATAATTATTTAATGGGAATCACCATGTTTTGGTCCGGTGACCTTCATGCAAATAATAATTTAATTCGAATCACACTGTTTTAGTCCGGACTCCGGAGACCTTCATCAGGTTATCTTACCAGGTTAAGATAACTTGATGAAGGTCTCCAGACAGAAACATTGTGATTCCCATTACGTTTCTATTTGCAAGTGACCAAGATGGTGTGCGGGAGTCTTTCCTTCTACGATGGCGACCCTTGGTCTTCCCCGACACACCAGACACTACCAGATTTGTAGGTATGAAAGAGATCGGTTCGTTTATGTAAAGTTGCTCTTAATACCTGCTTTTAAAAACATGTAAACAAAATATGCATGTAGCATACTGTACCAATAAACATGATCAGCAAATTCTATTTACAAACATAAAAACCACACCCATGTGAACTGAGGGGCGCTTGTCGTCATACATCATCATAAATCATCCCATTCCGGCCAACAATTGCCGTCCGCAATAATGATCTGTCCTCACTTTTTATCCTCAAGTCCTCAAGGCTAGTCACTTGTGGCGTCCTCAATTTTCTGTCCTCAATATGTACTTCCTAGGCAAAGACTCCAAAGAATCCTGTAGAAAGTTCCAATATAATTCTATAGGATTCTATTGGAACTTTGGACAAAGGTCATAGGTTTGGGGGAAAAAACCTTTCCGTCCCTGGAGCTGTCCCTGTACAAGTGTACAGTATAATTGCATATTGATGTACGGTCACTTAAAATTTCTCTCAGTATTCAGAAAACCCCTGATGTTGTTTTGAGTCACAGATATTAGTACTGTGAAGCCTGCTTAGCTATAGTTCAGGCTCACGAGTTGTGAGCGCGCCTACCTGATCAGGTGACTATAATCTCATGCACTCTTTACCTGATCAGAGCGGCTATTTAAACGTCTCTGCCTTCTCTCCTGCTGTGCACCGCTGCTGCTGCTGTCTCCCTGCCTCGCTTGCTGCTAACCTGCTGCTCATTACTTTTTTGAAAATCCCACCACCTCCCCAGCATCCACCTGTAGGCTCTGTTTCTAGATCCCCCTGCATGGGGGTCTTATTCATTCCCTGTAATTCTATTTGGCTTATAACTTAACTAAAATGTTAATCTTACAGGGAATGAATAGGGACATCTATGCTTCATATATCTATGCTCAATATTCTAAATTCACTCTTAAGAAACTTGTCTGACTGAAATTAAATCACCCAACACCCATTTGACCATTAAACTGTAAGTAGCATTCCTTCTGCCCAAATATATGCCCAAATATTTAAAATGCTCATTTCCCAGAGGTCCTGGGACTGTACGGATCACAGACTTTCATCCAACAAAATAAATGGGCCAAGAAACTAGAACATTCTGCTCAGTCTCTGCACTAATTAGTTTCACATGACCTTTACTTAAATGCACTGTATTTAACGTTAGTCAAAGCACTAAAATATTGAAATCCTGTGCACGTATAATTACATTAATTCGATGGTGTGTGTGTGTGTGTGTGTGTGTGTGTGTGTGTGTGTGTGTGTGTGTGTGCGCGCTATAGGAGTGTTGTAGTGCCAGTAAAGAAGCCGTCCTCTGGAAGTCTGGCAGTAAACACAGTGGGCAGTGCCAACGCCTCCTCTGGCCTGACAGCTGGCAGCACCCCCAACATCTTCGCTGCAACATCCACCACCCCCAAAAGCATGATAAACACAACGGGTAGGTCATGACTCCAGACTCCCTGAACCCTGCCCATGAGGTCATTATCATCTCTGCCCCGATGCAGAGGTTTATTCTCAAAGAACTCCTTCATTGTATGCGTTGGGCTTTTCATTTTAGTAATAACAATAGATCTTAATGACCCGGTCTGGAATTTCTGCCTTTGATGCAGATCCAAAAATAGAACGGAACAGGATTCTTCTCACTCAGCCAGCCCTAGCATCCCCTTGCAGGAGCTCATATGTGCCACCAGATGGCCCTCTTTACTTTCCTATCGGAGTGTCTTCTTTGTATATCAACACCATGCATAATTTAACCAAAACCTTTGTCTGCTAGCCTTTGGGATTCTTCCTCTTACAACCAAGTCAAAATAATTCCATGATGTACAGTACACTCAACCAAAAGCAAACGATTAAACCAATGTTCCATTCGCTGCATGCAGGATTCAAGCCCACAGTGTATAGTGCACCACACAACATGTTTGTGTGTGCAGTGTGTAGTCCTGTCTGATTGATCGTGTGACCCTGTCCTTTCTCCCCCTTCTGTCACGTTGCCCCCCTCCCGGGGCTCTGATGCATTGAGCCAGTTCCACCTCAGGGCTCCCGTGGCCCAGGCCTCTGAAAGCAGCCACTTAACACTGAGAGCCATTAGGAGCTCGAACACCTTTTTAATGTGCTCCATTAAAAAAAACTCGCTCTCTCCTCTCCTCTCACAGCCCCTCAGCAGGAATGTGAGAAATGTGTCCAAGTCAAAGTGTGCTTTCAGCTAAAGCCACGGGAACCTCACCCAAAACCCCATGATCTCACCAGCTCTGGCTTTAACCTCTCACATGGACGGTCATCACGGTCTTACTCGGAGCACATAGTGTCCAGAATGACCGACTCGTGCACGTGGCAGAAAGTGATCAGTGATGGAGCTTGTTTGAAAATGTATACCTAAAGAAGTAAGCATGAACATCTTGCAACAGCAAGATATTCATGCTTACTTAAGACGCCCTGAGGGCAAGAAGCGACCGTGTTGCGTGCACGCATCCGCTTAGGTGACGGAAGACATTCCGGGCGAGCGCTGGCGCTTTGGCATGATCAGATCAACATATGGAATGAATTCTGTACTTGCCATATATGGAGCTTGTCATGTAGGGTTTGATGAGGACAGATCAACATATGGAATGTCAGAACAGGTCAGCTCCATATAGGGAGATCTAAGGTTGTCAGTGGGGGCAGTGTCTTCAGTGTACAGGGTTGATGAGGGCCCAGGTATAGGGCCAGCCGGCCAGGCCTTAATTTTTGGGCCTGTTGAGAACTCTAGTTTTCGCCTGCTGCCGGGCGAGGCTACACTGATAACTTTGGGGCGGGCCCATCTAGAGTTTGAATGGACAGGTCTCAGTCAAAAGGGAGACATCGAAGAGGAAGGACGGGTGGGGAGGGATCAACATATGGAATGTCAGAACAGGTCAGCTCCATAATGGAGATCTAAGGGTTTGAGGTCAGATGTAGAGTTGCTGGCCGGCTCCATATATGCAGATCTAGGTGATGATCCAGTCTTCTCCACGTATGGTTATCCAGGGTTTGATGAGGTCAGTGTTGTGCTCTTCATATATGGAGACGGCCCTATATGGAGCGTCGACCATATATGGAAATGGCCATACAGTATATGGAGCGTCGAGGCATATGGTGGTGACTGTGATGTGTCACAAGGCGTGATGCACTGACAACCATATATGGAGGTGTGAACTGACGGGTGTTGCAGGTTTTCATAGTAATCTGCAACCTACAGTCGCATTGATTAATGATAATTACTTACTTGAATGTATGTGTATGTATGTATGCATGTTGGGGTAAGAACGGTGGTCCCTGATTGGCCGAGGGACAACACCGACATACGTGGCCGATTGAGATATGTATGTATGTATGTTGATGTTCTCCACTGGCTAATAAAGTGCCATTATTGTTGGTGACGTAACTAATCGATGTTTCACAGTTATATATAATAGGAAAATTGGGTAGTAAACGGGTAGTAGACCCTGTTGCAAAGGAACAGGAATCAGACGTAGTTATATAGAGATCTAACAGGACTAGGCAGTTATAACTCAGAGGGCACAGAGACTGAGTCTTAAATCCTGCACCGAGTTTAGTCTAAGGGACAGAGACAGCTGGGAAGGAAGGGGACTCGGAGGGGAGCTACAGTAGTAGAAGTGCGTTGAACTTGAATGCTCCCACAGCAAAGCCACTTGCAGCTCCTGAAAAGGGAGTATGCACAGACGTTTGTGATTGTGAGCTAAATTCTATATTGACAGTATTATAAGCCTGGTATACAGTAGGCCTGCTTGATTTGCCTGACTGACATGCTAGCATTTTGTGGAAAGTATATAAGTGCAAGAACCTATTAATACTCTAAAGTATTTGTTTTAATCAGTTGTAGGAAAATAATTCTGTTTTCTATTGGTGTAAGGTTTATTTTAAATGTTTGTTTATGGCTTTCGTCTTTATTATTTATATTTTAAAGAGGGGCGGACAGTAAGTTGACTGGAGTCATGAGCAATAGGTTGCGCACTCTGCTCATGCACAAGTACTGTAGGCCATTCATGGCCTACTTTTGTGCAAAGCATAAGTTGGCAGCTCGACAGAGTGCATTTCTAGTTATAGCTACAATACCTACTGTATAATACTGTATGCATAATCTGAATAATCTGCTGATACACAGATGCATTGCTTGTTTACAGTGTCACTTTTATGTCAAGCTTTTATAGACAAGACACTAACATAAGTCGGTTGGTATATACTGTACAGCCTACAGAATTATGCCGAAAAGAACCAATCTACAACCTCACTATGTACCGCACTGTGACGAGTTGAGAGCGTGTAGATTTGTGCTGTAACTCAGTGTTGTTGGGGTCTGTTGCCCTGCAGGAGCCACAGACACTGCCTCCTCATCCACCTCAACATCCTCCAGTTTTGTCAACGGGGCCACCAGTAAGAACCTCCCGGCTGTGCAGACAGTGGCTCCCATGCCCGAGGACACAGTGGAAAACATGAGGTACAGTGAGGCCACTTCATTATTGTCACAGCATTGATCCACAAAACTGTCCTTTTGGTCTTCACCACCCTGCTCAATCATGCTTCTTTTCCCTTATATCTCCGCCTAATTTTCTGTATCTGCATATGAGAGATTGTTTTGTGTAAAAATATCACACTTGTGTGAAGTGAGGGGTGCTCTTATCATTATACATCATCTCATGAACAACTGAATTTATGTTATTGGTTATGGTTATGGCTCGTACACACTGCATGATATTTGCTCCTATTATTCTGTCGGGGACCATTTTTGGCACTCGCTGACAAAAATCTGATGCAAGATCTGTCTTTTTTATTTTATAATTTTTATCCCACGATTTTTGCAACTCATTTATTCACCCTGTGTCAATTATCTAATGTAATCCTGGGTGCTACACTTCCTCTGCCAACCTGGGGGGGACAGCGGACTGACCTCATGCTTTCTTCTATGCATGAGTCTATGCATTAATGGCAGAGAGGAGGCACTGGGGTTCACTCTGGTCCCGAGGAAGTCAAGGCGAGTACACCCCATCATGGTCACTGACCTCGACTATGCAGACGACATCGCCCTAATCTCGGATACAGTCGAGAAAGGAAGGGAGCTACTACTGGCAGTAGAAAAGGAGTGCAGGAAGATCGGCCTCAAGCTCAATGCCAAGAAAACAAAGCTAATGACAGTCAACACCGAGGACAAAACCATACGGGACGGTGCTCGAGCAAGTCGAGGACTTCAAGAACCTCGGGGGCCTGGACTGCCTCAACTGAACAGGATCTGAAGGTTCGGAGAACACTTGCCTGGTAAGCCTTGCACGGGATGAGGAGAGTGTGGAAATCAGACATGGGAGAAGACCTTAAGAGGCGGCTCTTCATAGATACTGTGGAGTCAGTACTGCCGAGACATGGACCCTCACAGTACAACAGGAAAAAGCCCTGGATTGAGTCAACACAAGAATGCTACAAATGGCACTAGGTGTCACATGGACGGACCGCATCAGAAATGTGGACCTCTATGGGGACCTACCACGTGTCACGGAAAAAGTCAGAGAGAGAAGAATGAGGCTGGCAGGGCACTGCATCAGGAACCCAGAACTTGAGGCAAGTAAATTGACCCTATGGGAGCCAACCCAGGGCAAAGCCAGGAAGGGAAAGAAGCGTACCACCTATGTAGATGTGCTGCGGCGCGACAGCTTGGCTAACACTGCAGAGCTCAAGAACCTGATGTTGGATAGGAATTTGTGGAGGGCAGCGATCCAGGAATCCAGAGTTGGTGTTGGCTAGACCTCACTCTCGCAGCAACTATGCATGAGGAGTCCAAGCTGCTTCTTTTCACCTGACAGGGGAAAGTTTCCCTGGCCGGACGCGGCGCGTGGAAGGAACACGTTATTCCGACCAGTTCCTTTTCCCTCCATCAGTCGCCATTGGTTTTTGTGAGGATACCTACCCTAGGGGACACGGGAAAAACATGCAAACTCCACACAGAAAGGCCCTTTCGCCAACCCCGCCTCGGGTATGGGCACTGATGGCGCGGAGGAGAGAACACGGCCCCAGCGCCAACAGCGTCCCCAGCGGGAATCGAACCCAGGACCTTCTAGCTGTCAGGCGACAGCACTACCGACTGTGCCACCGTGCCCCCTAAAGAGATGGTCTTTGATCGTGGAGGTTTTGCTCGCTGTGTGTGAAAGGCTCTGCAAGAAGATGTAGTGCCGATAAAAGCGCTCTCTGACGCCTTCCCGACTGTTTCTTAATATCTAGCAGGTTTGATATTTGGCTCTCTCGCCGACTGGACATCATACAGTATGAACTGGGTTGCATCCGCGTCCTGAGAAGACCTGTATTACAGCCAATGAGAGCACAGGACAGCTGTGCTCACTGACACTGTCTGTCTGTCTGTCTGTCTGTCGACTGTATCGATAGATGATCAGATGATAATAACCTTTATTCCTTGGGTAAATCCCTGTGTCTACATATTGGTAGCTATATTAGCTCAATGTTGTTGTATAGTCTATAAAACCAATGCATTTCACTGGAATAATGTTGATAAAACTAAAACGCATCTGAATCAACAGTGCAGAGCAAACTTTTGGTGTGTGTGTGTGTGTGTGTGTGTGTGTGTGTGTGTGTGTGTGTGTGGTCCATTTCTACTACATAAGGCATGAATTAATATTATAATAATTATTATTATTAATAACATCAGACTTATCTTAGTATTCAAAATCGCTACCCTACAGGGTGTTGCTAACATGGTATCCTATCTTTTTAACTAAAATGTACGTGAACTGCAATGCTGGATACAGACTGTACTGTATATCCTAAACCACAGTTAGTGTTGTGTACATAATTTGATTTTCTGTATGCAATCATATAGAAATCTAAATGCATGCTTGAATGTAAGTGCTGGTGTGGAAATGTGTGTTTTGGAGTTTGACTGTATTTTTGTGGCTGACCCGTGTGCATTTTTGTGTCGATCCTGCTGTGACCTTGAACCATTTCTCCCTCAATTCCTCTAATGGTTTGTGACAGACATCTTCACTCCTGCTGTCCTCCTGTCTACTGAGGGTCTAGCTCCATCCCATCCCTCTTCTTCCACTGTTTTCTCCCCCTCTCTCTCTCTCTCTCTCTCTCTCTCTCTCTCTCTCTCTCTCTGTTCTCCTGCTAAAGGAATAGAAAATCAGTTGCCATGGCAGCAGTAACCAACATCACTTACCGTAACTGTGAAGTCAATGATGGCACTATCTTGCTGCAGAGCTCGCCGATGCCTAACTTGCATATTATCTGCAATGAGAAAGCACGGTCCTTACTGTACATTATATTATAAAAGTAGTTATTATTTGACGTTAAAAACAATGCTAATATCATGAACTCAAGTATGCCATGCTTACTGTAAATTACCTCTGAAACTTGCTACCTCTGAAACTTGCCAATGCTCTCTTTTTATGTTAATCTTAATTTCAGTGCCATTTGTGATGTGGACCAGTGTCCACTACGGCCGAGACTGCCACCTGCCCAGCTCAAATCCTTTAGCTATCTGGCAGGATCCCAGGCAGCCTCCAGAGGTGCAGGCCAGTGTCATAGGCAAGGACATTTCCATTGGTCACATAGGCCTCCTGCTGCAACCTGCTTTCTCTGCTACTGTCTCCTCCCCCTCACTGTACTTTCCCAGGGGGCTGCAGGCTAGAGACTCCCCATGGTCCCGGCCAGGGCCACTCTCTTTCTCTGCTTCTCTCTGACCTTTCTGCACTTACTGCTCGTCATAGTTAGGAAAAACAGACTCCTCTAGTCCTGAAGTCACATACAGCACATTGTGTAGCCTGTGCACACCTATGGATCAAACAAAGGTATGCTGCAGCTTTAGATGCATCTCTCTGCTTGTAGATGGTCTCCTCTCCATCCACACAGCCACAGCCAGTTGACTAGTTCTCTCTAGAATATTATAGATATTGACGCCAGCTGTGCGGAAGATAAGGGTCTTTCCCTTGCAGTGTAAACCAACTACAGGACTGTATGACTCCATCCACAAAGCTTAGTGGAAGTTGGTCAACTATGTGGTATAGTCAAACCTGTTTAATGCAGTGGACCCTGTCTACTGGGCAGTAACATGTCAACACCATACTCAATGGTAACATGTCGCCAACAGTCCACAAACACGCAAATGAATGGCTTGTGTGTGCCCATTGCCTGCATATTTTAATGAAACATAATATCCTCTTTAGATATCGTCACTGAAAACAGTGATGCTTGTCTTGGATATTGACTACCGGTATGTTGTTTGCATCCTCTATGGAGGCTTTGCCCTCTGCTGTGCTGTGAGTGGGGCGCTGTTAGTCTACCTGCACACGACAGCTAATAGGTTAGGACACAGATATGCTTAACACTGGCCTCAGGGAATATCCCCTACCATTATTTTCAAGTACAAGCCCAGGTGGAAGGTTGCCACTTTATTTTTATCTCACTTTGATCGCTATTTTGTTCTAACCTGTTATTTTCCTCTATCCGCCATTCTTCTCTCTTTTCTTTGTTTGTCTGTTTCTCTCTCACACTCTCTCTCTGTCTGTATGTTTAGTATCACTACCAAGCTGGAGAGAGCTTTGGAGAAAGTGGCACCGCTGTTGAGGGAGATCTTTGTGGACTTTGCACCCTTCCTGTCACGCACCCTGCTGGGCAGCCATGGACAAGAGTTGCTCATAGAAGGTACTAGTGCTGCTGCATAATGCTTTTTATTCTCTACACGCCTGTGCGAGGTGTGGGTGTCCTATTGTCTGTGACTCCTGGCTGCCATAGGTATGGAAGGGAGAGAGTCACAGTTCTTTGGTCTGTATACTCAATATCGCAAACAGATTTAACATACTTTCTCATTCATGCTCTGTCCATGTGTTTTGTTTTTTTTTGTCAGTCCGTCCATCTGTCCCAAATCTATGAGGGAATTTCATAACATTAGTCACATTGAGTCAAGGATACATTTATTAGAAATACTGTAACTGGAGTGTCTAACTAGTGGTTAGGGTGCATACCACATAGGCTCTGATGTAGCCTGACAGCGTGTCGTAGGTTCGATTCCCGAGCCCGACTGCCTTTGCTGTGTCACTCCCAATCTCTCTCCCTGTTTCCTGTCAAATAAATAAATACAGTAACTGGCCAAAGGCCAAGCCCACGTCATGTTTCACTATTCTAGAGGAGTTCTCAAAGTGCGTTCCAGGGACCCTTAGAATGAATGGTAGTTTAGTGTAATTATAATTCAATTCTTTAAATTATTTCATTACATAATGTAAAAAATACCAGTCTAACAAGTATGCTTCAATATCACCTCTATCTATTTAGTAATTACGAAACATATAAATATATTTGATAGCAGAATTATAATAATTTTAAATGGGGGTCCTGTGATAAACTTTTTGGGGGGTCTGTGAGTGACTTGAAAAGGTTTGAAAAGGATGTGAATAATACAAAGTAAATAGTAGCTTTGGACTCTGTACTCTGCTACTAAGAAAACATAGTTTTCAGGATTAATGTCTGTAATATTATAGCCTACAGTACATCATTTTTCTTTTAGTAGGTATTACAGAAGTTAAGGGGCATACGTTCTCAAGTTTGCTTTGCCTGGCTGGGTTGTGCAATGTGCACACATGTTTATAGACAGGAAAAGGGTACGTATGATTCTTTTCCCACACTCCACTCGAGTTCTTTGGCCACTCGGCTCATTTCCTGGTGGCTGTGTTGAAGGCCTCCAGTGCTCTCTCTTTCTCCAGGCCTCAACTTGGCAGATCATGCTCAGCTCTACCAGTATACCTAGCCTGAGCCTCACTGCCTGTGTGTGGTGCCACTCCATACCTCAGGCTTTGGCTCGCATTCACTAAAACACTCACAACCACCAAGCACCTCTGCGTGCGTGTGCGTGTGTTTGTGTGCGTGCGTGTGCACCTCACTTTCTACTGTGCATTTGTGTGTTCCACTTTCTACTTTCCATCCTTGTAGCCGGTGCCCAGAGTGAAATGATCTCCCTTGACTTTGCACAGTGCCAGACTCTGTTCTTTGACCCACGGGTAATTCCTACATTAGTTTCAGGGGTCTATACAGTGGAACTACAGCAGGCTGAAGGAATGTCTTCTCCTGCACTGTAAAATCCTGTGTTCAATTAACTCTGAACAATAATGCAATCCAATTTTGTATTTTAGATTATAAAAGATTTAAGACGCAAGGCGTCTTAGCCTACTGGTATTATACACTCTCAGAGTTACAAATGGATAAATTAAGGCTGAGGATTTTACTGTGTATTGCATTTGGGTATTTCTTTTACACTGATCTTTTTTCTATAAGAAATTGACAGGCACAATTTGTCTACTGTCTGCACTGTCTGTTTACATTTACAAAACTCATAAACTTTAAACAAGACATCCAAGCTGACCACTTGTGTGGGGATATCAACTTTCCCAGCTTTGTTCAAAAGCTAAATCTATTCTGGCTTACTTGGTGGTTGGTTTTAAAGGGCCCTATTTTGTAGATTGTTCATTATGCAAAACATGACGCAAACATTCTGTACTTTCATCTATTCTATGCAATGCTGTTTGGTTTTGGAAAGTTATTTATAGTGTATTAGTGTTACAATATTTCAGTTTTATTGTTATTTCTTGACCCTGTCTTGACACAAATTCAACATAATACACCACACATGTTATATACATGTATGCATACAGTACACACGCACGCACGCACACGCTCGCACGCACACGCTCGCGCACACACACACACACACACACACACACACACACACACACACACACACACACACACACACACACACACACACACACACACACACGAACGGGTGCCCAGACTGCCCACACATGCACAAAAGCTGTTCTCACATGTGGCTATAGCTGCACAAACATGCTCTGGAATGGAAAGAGAAACCAGGTAGCGGAGACTTGACAAGTGTGAATATGTCTCTGATCCCTTCACTCAAACTCTGTCAGGAGACTGGCCTGTCTGGCCAAGCTGACAAATATCCAGACCTGAGCTGAGTGTAACCCCACAAACAAGGCTGGAGACAGACAGCTATAGGGCCTCTCTGCTCCCCAGCAGATGTGTTACGGTTTAACCCTCGCTGGGAGTGCGGCGTAGCGGCGCATCCCCACAAAAACGTTATATGTATGTACTGTATGTGTACACACACATACACACACACACACACACACACACACACTGTATATGTGTGCAGGGTTGTCAAAGGACCGGATTACACCAGTCATGATCTGACGAATTATAAATCAGGCAAAACAAGTCGTTAAACTTTGATTAGCCTGATTTATAATTCGTCAGATGACTGTGCCATGCCATAACAATAGCCGAGCTTGTGAGCTTGTAGATGCTTTTTTATTAATTTGTTATTATTATTTTCATTTATTTTTTGAGGGGCACTAGCCCCCCCCCCCCCCCCCTATATTCAGATATAGTGTAGATTTAACAAACATTAAATACCATTGACAATGAATGGAGAATTTACGTCATATGTAGACGACAAAAACATTAAATGCCATTGACAATGAATGGAGAATTATGTCATATGTGTCTGAGCAAATCGGGTTTTTTGTCCTACAAAAATGAAATGCCCATTGACAATGAATGGATGATAAGAGCGCCCCTCACTTCACACGGGTGTGATTTTTAAAATGAAATGCCATAATCGGGTGACACCAGGTTAAAAGTTGTTAAAATAAACTCCTCACAACTATTGGTGGCAATGAACTTCAATAACATTGCAGAAAAGAGGATGCTTTTGCACCCTTTTCTTTGTCTTTCCTTTCCTCTGGGCTCTTCCCAGGGTTACAGTTGAAATACTGGGCTGAAGTGCAAAGGCGCTCCATTTACCAGTAATTACCAACCATCCATCACTCCTTAGATTGCCAGGGGTCAAGCCCCCCATGGCCCCTGTGGCCCCCTTTCTTCACCCCACTTCTTCACCCCCGTTCAGACATGTGGTCACTGCAGCAATTATACTGAGTGCACCCTGAGTCGCACACTTGGAGTTGGTGCCGAGGCCTGTGCGAACACTACCACTGTTGTGACGTCTGCTGCCTTGCCTCTTGCTGCCCCCTAAGTGGCCCAGCCTGCCGGCACATTGCCCCACAATACTACATTCACCCGTGCTTTAACCCTGCCCTGTTTACAGGAAGGGAATGGCAGGGTCCGTGTTTAAATAGAATGCATTTAGTTTGTCTACCAGCGCATGGCCAGGGTCAGCCGGCCACCTGACTCCTGTGTCAGACTGGACTGACTTATAGCTTTGCATGTCACTGCTATAACAAGAGGTCAGTACAGGCACTCTGTGTACAAGAGAGGGGTCACATCCTCCCAGAGAATTTACCACACGCCGCCTCTGACAGATTCCCACTCATGAATAGAGATGGATGTAGACTTGTAGAGGCATCGTCACCATCAAAAGAGAGATATCTTGTCTCCATTCAATAGACTGAATACTTTACATGCTATATTATGGTATTCACAAATGCAGTTCAAATATAAGTTGTAAGTTAATACAGTAAGTTTTGGACTTTTTGGCTGTTATAAAAGTGTAGCTACATTACTCTACGGTGCTTATGCAGAGTGGCTGATGACAGCAAGTGAAACTACTGAGGTTATTATATTAAGTTAACAAAATGTACCTCCTACAGGCTGGTCAGGGCACCTGTTCAGTGGGGTGTGGAACTGTGAATAGTGTGTTCCTCCATATCCTCTTCGAAAAGGTCTTCACTGTCAAGTTACAGGAAGAGTCGTTGACAAAGGAGATACATGGTTGTCTGTGCTCTCTCTAGGTCCAACTCTAGTAATTAGCAGTGATAAGGGACTACAAACACATGATGGGAAATAGCAAAAGACTATTATGATATTCTCAATAATTGTCTCCACCAGGCCGAAGGCATTGGAAGAGTATGTTTTGCACTCCGTACGTCCGTCCGTCCGTCCGTCCGTCCGTGTGTGTGTGTGTGTGTGTTGAACCTCTGCCCCAAAGTTTTCACATTGGCCTGTTATAGCGCCACCAGGTGGCCGGTTTTGCACCTACACCTACAGATTTTGTCCAAACATCATGCAAATTGGTATATAAGCATTAAACAAAACAGTCTTTCAGATTTTTCATACTCCATCCTTATTGGCTAAGATTGGGCTTCCAAAGTTCGCAGGAGTGCTCCGTTTTGAACAAAATGCCGCAAATCATGAACATATCGTGTAATTTCCGTGAAATGTTGCACGCACATTCCCACTAGGCCAAGGAAGAAATGCCACCTGAAAATTCTCAAATCTGCCTCATGGTGACACTATAACTGGCCTATTCGTGTCTTTACCTATAACTGCACCGATCTGTGTAAAACTATTTTTGCACACTTCCTAGAGGCCAAGGAAAAACCTTTGCCCTGTATTTTTCACATCCGCTCTTCATATAGCGCAGGAGGCCAATTTATGTATATTACTCCTTCAGATTTTTGCCAAACGGTACACGTGATCTCTATAGTCATGTGATCAAGACGGGTCTGTTTGATTTATCATATTCCATGCTGATTTGCAAAGATTGGCTTCCAAAGTTTGGATTGGCCCGTTTTGTACAAAATGCCATCCGATTGCGGTGAAACTGTGCAGGCATATTCCCACTAGTTCTCTTCTCGGACTGACAATGTCTTCATCACCTGATACTTGTATGCCAGTGTGGAACACGGAATATGGAAATTCTTGGCTGATACCGATGTTTAAAATAACAAATTATACAACAGGTTGTTTTGAGGAAGCAATCTGATTGGTTGAAACATCTTTCTAATCAAAACAAACAATTCAGCCTTGCTTTTCTCTGAGCACAGCATTAAAGGTGTGCATTAATGACGTTAAACCACCCCCTCGAGTGTAATATTGCTTAATTAGCCGATACTGATAGATGTTTAGTTGTTGTTTTTATTTCCCCCTTTTGTTATTTTTGTTTTAAAACATTTATCCCACGATTTTGCAACCATTTTTTTCACCCAGTGTTATTATCTAATGTAATCCTGGGTGCTACACTTTCTCTGCCACCCTGGGGGGGGGGGGGGGCAGCGGACTGACCTCATGCTTCCTTCTATGCATGAGGAGTCCAATTTGCTGCTTTTCAGCTGACAGGGAAGAGTTTCCCCGGCCGGACGTAGCGTGTGGGAGGAACACGTTATTCCGACCAGTTCCTTTCCCCTCCATCAGGCGCCCTGGCTGGCCAGGATAGGTAGTTTAGAGGCCAGGATTACTGCATGTTTTTTGTGAGGGTACACGGGGAGAACATGCGAACTCCACACAGAAAGGCCCTTTCGCCAACCCCGCCTCGTGTATGGGCACTGATGACGCAGAGACTAGCTGTGAGGAGACGGCACTACCGACTGTGCCACCGTGCCCACATTTCCCCCTTTTGTGCCAGGGAAACGACATCTTCAATACAAGAAATACATGTTCAGAATCTACAGCTTGGTAGGCTGCAGATAACCAGCAAAGGGTACATCTCAAACTCTGTTTAATATTGGCTTCAGAGGGTCTAAAATATGGAATTCTCTGCCTTTACATCTATGGGAGTTGTCTTCTCATCAATTCAAGAAGGTTCTAAAATCACTTCTCTTAACCACCAAATACTTCCCATATACGGTCTGCTAAATTAACCATTGTCCATTCAATATTTATAACAGTTTTACTGTTTGGTGACTTCTGACCATTGTGATAATGTTCTGCTCTTTTCTTGTTGTCCTCTTTTTCTCTCTGTATATCTGTCTTCTAATGTTTTAGATCTGCATGTTCAGTGTGATGTAGTTTTACAAACATGCCTGGAGAATGCCACTTCTCAAGGCCCTGGAGGGTTTTTAGGCTTTCTCCTTCACATTTTTATTGACTTTATTTTTTAAATATTTTTGTATGTGAAAATTTGCCTCGATACCCAGGCTTTCATTTCGTCTGCGCGGAAAATGAAAGCCTTGATTTACGCATGGGCTGCACTGGCCTAAAAGTGGGAGAACGGGGCTGACGGACAGATCGGTGAACAATCGGGGTGTGCGCAAATCTGAGCCGCGACCCTCCCATCTAGGCCAGAAAGGTCTAGCATTAGCTCAGGCTATGTGAAAATAAACAAACAAACAAACACACCAACATAGCCAACGCAAGATGTATGCTTATCAACAACAGATGAATATCGGCTACTGCCATCGCTTAATTAAGAAAATATATTATTTATTATTTTAATGATAGGTGTAGTCACTACGACCACAAATGTGCCATGAAACTAGCTAGCCTAGCCACGAGTTTGCTACGCTCTGGAAGAACAGAGCAGCTGAATTATTTGTTTTGATTAGGTGTGGAGTGGTGCTCGTTTGAACCACGGCTAGAAGGCTGTTTCAACCAATCAGATTGCTCGAAACGACCTGTTGTATAATGTCAGTTTTATTTGCCAATACCGATATTGACCGATAAGGGAAAATATTGGCTGATATGAATATGTGGCCGATAAATGATGCATCCCTACTGGCTGATATGTTGCATGCACTATTCTGTGGAGAACCTTATACAAAGTAAAACAAATGTTCCCCTAATTGTCTAATGTGTTTTGAATCAAGTTAATTTGTTTTTGTGTAAATTATATTCACTGATCCTCCTAAAGATATAATTTGGTTATTATGGTAGTATTACTGTTCTTTTGTCATTACATACTGTATATAGCGTATTAGCACAAGATATTGCAGTACACTTTGACCATATAGAGAACAGGCTACACCATTCAAGCACATTAAATGTCTGACAAGTACATCTTCTAGTTATGAAACATTATGATGACATAATCTTGTATGCATATCCATTCAATAATAAAAAGAGAGGTTCACATGCTCAGTGAAGTGCATATCCTCTTTGCCTTCAGCCAACTAGAAATGAATATTAAACTGAAATACCAGTATGGTAGCTATATATCTAATTAGATTATATCTATGTGCTCTGTCCTTCGCAGGTCTGGTCTGCATGAAGTCCAGCACCTCTGTGGTTGAGCTGGTTATGCTGCTGTGCTCCCAGGTTAGAACTCTCTCTCTCTCTCTCTCTCTCAATCTCTCTCTCTAACCCCTCACTCCCAGACATATTTCCTGCAAACCTTTAGTAAGGAGTCTGGATATCTGGGTCCATATAAGGTGACCATTAGGGGGGCAGGATCAAGCAAATTGAACATGGACAGCCCTCTGGTTCATGGAACCCATATAGACTCCTGAAAGGACTTCAATTTATGAGAAAAGAAAATGATCTTCCCACAAAGCTACTGCCATTGAACTAGAGACGGTGGATATATTTTTGTTACTCTTAAGCCAAATTCAAGGACTACTAAGTAATGTTACATATCAGTTCCTCATGTAAAAGAAAACGTCTAGAAATGACGACATCTGCACTGTGCTGAGAATCCAGTGACTTTCTCACTACACCCCAGAGCCTTAATCCCAAGCCCTCCTTTAGAGAATCAGCCCCACCTCATGCAAAGCTGCCAGTGACTGATCACCCCAGAGCTGACCCTTCCAATCTCTTGTTAAGCCCTTGTTTTAGAGAAGGTCAAAGCCCCAATGTAGCAGTTAGAACAGGAGATATTTAACATACCTTCTGTCAGCCCATCAGTCTTGTGCTGGGAGCCCATAAGGAAGCCATTACTTGGTGCCTCTTTGTGGATCCAGACTTGCGGGCCACAGCCCTGAGGAGGTGGATTGCCACTCTCTGTGCTCCATGGTATATCTCCAGTCCAAAGCTCGCTCCAGCGGGGAGCTCAACAGCCCACATATGCATGCATTTGTTATTAGCGGGCCAAGATTAAGGAGCACTCCTCCCCTCGCAGAAATGGGTCTGCGAGTGGTGAGTGACTCTGTTCTTTGGAAGGATCTTAAGAGGGGATGTAATTCCTGTTCTTTTAGTGCTTCTATGCTGGCTGTAGAGTAACTGCGTGTCTCTGGGAAGTTGCCTTTTTTCAGCTACAGGATTTATTGCAGATGAGAGCGTCAGCATGCTGCTAAAGTCCTGAGTCCACCCCCTCATCTCACAGATAGCATTACTGTGGCTCCAGTGGTTCCTGCCATTAGGGGCTCAGGGGATGAAACCTGGGCTGAGATATCGATCAGACCGAGAGGGTTTGAAACTGGACCCATGCCCCACTGTCCTCCGAGAACCTTCTAGATGAGCTATGGCGTCAAACGCTAACACAGTGGCGCTAATGGCTACCGTCAAACTGTTGGGTAATCTAGCTACAAGACAACCTGTTTTAGAATAACAGAGAGGTTATCGGGGTGTATTTTATTACATGTACAGCAACCGTTTCCGCAAAACATTTGGTAGGTTTTAAATTACTTCACGCCTATACATTTATCGAGTATAAAATGTATCCTGCATGAAAATGAGATTGTGCCAGATTGACGAGAGTCAGTTACTGAGTGTTTGATTTCATATACCGGCCCTTTGCTAAAAAGAAAAGAAAAAAGCAAAGCAAGCCATTTGAATAACCGAGCAAGCCTTAGCTGACATCACTGTAAAATGCCAACTTCATTGTACCTACTCACATGTCTAATAATAATATTTTAAGACAGCACGGTGACCACTTAGCTGACCTTTAGTCCTTCTTTGTTTTGAGACCTGTCACTTTTATGAATAAATCGGCGCTAATGATCTCCCCTTTTACTTATTTATGCATACTAATCACAGTGATCATTGGCGTGGCTGCAGACAGTATGTGTCTCTCCTCATCCTGGTTCAGCTGAATGAAAAGGTCATGCAGCTCTGGTTCTTGTAACAGCTTAAACATACAGGGGGGATCCAGGGTGGAGCCATGAAGATTTAGTGATGGAAGGCCTCCAGATGTGGCGTGTAGAACAGACCATAGCTGAGCAGATAAAAGGGAAGACTCCCGTGCACTGACAGGTTGGATTGAGGCACCACAAATACTCGGTGCCCCGCTGAATCACGGGGAAGGAGGAAGAGAGGAAATAAAAAATGCTATATACGGTGTTCTCCATGCAGGATGGTTGGTATGTGTGCCGTATTATAGCCATAAATAGTTCAAATGCAAGAGGTTTTTTTGTTTGTTTGTTCTTACTGAACACATGGATGCAATAACCATGACCCTGGCTGAACCTACTGTATCGTCAGTGAATCCCCTGCGGCATCGCAGAGAGTGTGGGGATTACCACCTGACCAAAGTCAAATCTCATAACCCAGAGGTGTGTTCTCATGGTACAGTCTGCATTTACACAAGGGATCAAATTGCTTTCTTCTGGAGGTACACGTCAGGCCTACTTCTCCTCAAATGGACAATAGTGGACTTCTAAATCACAGGCAGCCTCTTTGGAGGAGAAAAAAAAGAAAGAAACCCTCTGAAGCACCAACCATCACCAACCTTACCGAGAGAGAGGGAGAGCACATCGGAACAGTTCAAGCGCTACCCCCTCCGACCTGATGTCATTTTCCTGGCATCGCCAAACTCTCACATCTGCTTTGATTTCCGTATTTATTTTTGTCACGTGAGTGCGGTGCAAGCAGACCCTCAGAAGACGGGCTGTACATGATCCCTGTCCAAATCAAGAACAGCTTATTCCGAACGGATACTGTAGCGGGGAGAGGGGGGTCACGGGGAACATTTGGAGACCAGATGCTCAGCACTGTGTCAGCGCCATCTCACTGCCTTAACGCACCGTATGGGTCAGGTAGTGTACTCTTCATGTATTCCATGAACCAGTATGTGTCAGGCATGACAACCATACACAGGAAATATACTGATAAATAATGTCGGTTTCAGTTATTCTGGAAAATATATGTTCCTTATCTAATCTGGGTTTCCTTGTATAGTGAACATCAGTACTGTTTTGCCAATATTAGAACCACTTGGAAAGGCCTACAGGCCTACAGTCTTGGTAGTTTGCATTCATGAGAATAATTATTGAATTTAAATCTAAAGTTCTGTTCAAAGTCTCCTCATGCCTAAATCGCCTGCAATTAGTTATATCCCTGACACTGAGGTTGCTGGCAGAACTGGAAACCTTTCTTCCTTTCATTGCCAACCCCCCCGCACCCCCCCTCTCTCTTCCTTTTGAACCGCGGCCTTCTCTGTTTTCTCTTCCATTTGCACCTCGGTGAGGGCACAGGAGAGCTGGATTTCCCACAGCGAAAGGCGCACTCTCAAACTGCTTTTTAATCATTTCCAGAGTGTGTTTTGAGAGAGCAAGTGTTGGCACCGTGGCCCGGTGCTCAGATCCCTTCCAGGCACACTGCAGCGCTCCATGAGCCCCGCTCAGTGATCTGTCACTGTAAGGGACAGAGGAAATGGCTCTGTTTAAGGGAGAGGATACAGTTTCATCCCTCAATTACATCTCTCCTGGGTTTACAGATCTTTTTCTCACACAGAGCGTAGAAAAAGACGGTGCCGAAAAGGACGGTGCAGAATTTGTGCTTTTATAATCATTGCTTATTTTTTATCCTTTTCCTTGAACTACATTTCATTGTTTTTTAATCTCTTAAATTACAAGATATCACTTTTTTTTCTTTTTCGGGTACAAAACTTGTTAGTCCAAAACTGAATTAAACCGTTTTTTGTTTTTTTTTAGGGGTGCTAGCCTCATCTATGCCCAGCTCTGTGTGTTTCTGTGTACCCCATAGCGATGATTTGATTGGCTGAGCACGGAATGTGATGTATGATGATGTATGATAAGAGCACCCCTCACTTCACACAAGTGTGATTGGTTAAAGGCAGGGTAAGTGATTTTCTTTTGTTAAAATAAGTGTTAAATATCTCTATATTCTGATCGTACTCATTGCTATAGTATAGTGTTTGCTCAGTAACCAAGTCTCCATGTCTCTCCATCTCTTTATTAGACAGATGGGATGGGATACCAATTTTATCCAATCCGGTTAGAGAACTCCGTCAGGATAAACAAGTTAAATTGAAAGTGATGACACAAATAAATGAGGATTCACAATTGGAACTGGAATACTATAAAAAATGAACTTTTTGTCACCTACTGTACCTGAAAATGTATTTTCTGTTTATTAAAAAGATGGAGAGACGGGACTGAACAGACACTGTAGCAATGATTACTATCAGAAAATATTTAAAAAACAACCAAAAATCACCTACCCTACCTATAAAAAATTATAAACCCCACAGACAGATCTACTAGCTCGTTGTGAGCTTGTAAATCTGTCTGTGGGGTTTATAAATATATTTTTGCAACAATTGCAAGACACGGGCCCAGACGGCTGAAGTAGACGTCCGGGCTGCTAATATAAAAAATAAGTTAAATAAACTATGCTAAGACACTGTCATACAATGAAGTATAAAATATAATATGGAGATAAAACGGTTTCTGCCAAACAGCTGTGATATGAAGTCAAACTGTTGTGGAGCCTGGCTATTTGGGTGGCAGCTTCTTTCCATATAATGTTGGCGTAACACTGAGTCAGATGTTTTGTGCGTGTATTTTTTACTTACGGTCTTGTACCATATTTCATCATTGGTGTGTTTTGCTCTCAAAATATTGTTACAATTTGCAGTACTTCCAGAGAAACTGTTCCATGAGTGGTTTTATTACTGTTATTCTTTCTTTATTGCCTCCGCAACAGTTTTTATAATAGAAAATTAGGTGCAGTGATATGACTTTTATAACCCACTTCTAACATTGCTTATTAACATGTAATGAGGTATGTTTTTTATGTTTAATGGTTTACACTCTGAAAGCCAAGCGGCTGTGTACTGTGATTAACAAGCTCAGCAAACCTCTTGTGTTATAGGAATGGCAAAACTCCATACAGAAGAATGCTGGCCTAGCCTTCATCGAGCTAATCAACGAAGGACGGTAGGTATCCATGCATATTATCCCATAAGGTGATTGATTATTAAATGCTGTACTTTATTTACTTTATCTATTATCTTTTTATTTTATTTTGTATCATTCTTTGATCTTGATTTTATTCATCTCTTTGGCTTTTCCATGGCAGCGTACAAAGTTTATTTGGACCACATCGGGGCATAGATTAGTCAGAACCCTTTTGCCCATACACTACACTAGGGGGTAGAGGTAAATAATATTGTAATTAGAAAATCAACACAAGAGTGTAGTCACCCTCATCTAATACCCGCCATATGTCTGCATGTCGATCTCAGTTCCTTTCTTTGTGTTTTTCTCTGTCCCTCCATCTTTCTCTTTTCCTGAGTCTGACCAGACTTGGGGTGTTCTGTGGAGCAGATCAGGGGCAGCTCAGCCTCCTTGTCCATCTGCTGACCCATCTGGCCCAACTGATCCAATGCCCGGGCTCTTGCCTTAGCCCAGCCAGAACCCAGTCTGTCCCCTGCTGGCCTTAGTCCCAATTCAGACTGTGTAGCATGATGGCGTTGTGTGCCGGAAATAGCCGATAGCTCACAACATGTCGCAGATGCGTAGGTCTTGTAGGTCGGCTGTTGTCAGAAAGCAGCAGCGTTGTGCGTTGGAGTCTAAATTGAGCTTTGATCAGCCACACAGTGATGTCCAGGCAGGGTGCTGCTGGCAGATCCAGCACTTCAACAAACACACAAATCTGCTCAATTTAACTAGACAGTTCTAGAATTAGAAAGGTTCTAGTCATCGTATGAAACACTGATCAAAGCCCAAGTTATACTCTGCCCTATCTCCCTACAAGGTTCTAATGACTCGTTGACATACACATGAATGGCATTATATACTGTACACAAAACAATAGGGGCATATGGTGTGCTCTATGGGTTCTCAACCCGTGGGTCGGGACCCCTCGGGGGGGGGGGGGGGGGGGGGGGGGGGGATGGAAATGAAGAGTTTACATATACTGTAGGCTAAACAATGTACACATACAGTAGTACATGCATAAACTCAGTATTCATTTATGATATATTTTCTCTATTATTAAGGTTATTTTTTCAGTCAGTTTGTATTGGGGGTGGGGAGTGGGGTCGCGAGACATGGCCAAAGCAAAGGTCCCCAGCCAAACATGTTGAGAACCCCTGCTCTATACCTCTGCTACATAACATTGCTATTTATTAGAACCATAACAGCTTTCAAACAGGCTAAAAGTGGCCAGTTCAGTGGGTGAATAATAGTCAGATCCTGATTATTAATGCCAGGGTTTGTTTTCTTAACCACTTAAGCTTAAGCCCTATTTATTAATTCAACAACTAGTTCACATTCATTTTAAATCTGCTATTTTTCTTTTCCCACAAATTTTGGAAAACTTTGGGATGCCAGGGATAATGTAGTGAACATACATTATCAAACATAAATATCAAATATATCAGATCAGGTCTAAATTTCCCTAAAGGGAATGGATGTATTTAATTCAGTCTTATCAGAACCAGGAATGAAAAATGAAAAATAAAACAAATGACCAGAACAGAGGGGGGATATCAAAAGACCATCCCCTCCAGAAAATCGAGATCTGATTACTGATGCAGTATATTATTATTATTATTACCAGTAAGGCGCTTGAGGGCGAGAAGCTGAAACAACAGATTAATAGATTAAACTATTAATCTGGTGTCAATGTAGCCTGGGCAACATTCCATTTCGTGTTTATGATCCGGTCGGGAGCGGATGGTAACTTTCGTCATGTTGTAGTCAATGATTTGTAGTCATCTGACAGGAAACCACAAGACAGAACCAGTAATGTGAATGGCGGAATTCTTATTCCGCCTTGTGGTTTCCTGCCTGATGACTACAAAACAAGACTACAACATGACGTAAATTACCATCCGCTCCAGACCGGTTCACAGACCAGGCTTTCCTCCGAGGTGGAAAGCCTGGTGACGCGAGGTTAGTGTCAGTGAGGTCAGATAGATGTAGAGTTACCGGCCGACTCCATATATTCAGATCTAGTATGTCAAACCATATTGTATGGCTATCCAGGGTTTGATGAGGTCAGTGTTGTGATCTTCATATATGGAGATCCAGCTGATGATAGTCAGCTCCACATATAGAGATCAATGTGTTGGTTCATCTCACGTCACAGAAACCACAAGTGTGTCACGAGGCGTGACGGACTGACAACCTTCAGGAGTGTGTCACGAGGCGTCGTGAGGCAATCTTCATATATGGAGACAGCCTGTATGGAGCGTGTAATGTCACGAGGCATGATGGACTCGACAACCATATATGTGTGAGTGCACTAGTGCAGGAGTGACGGACGGGTTTTGCCGGTTTTCATAGTAATCTGCGGTCGCTTATTATTATAAAATGATTAGCCTACAGGAGATAGCAACAAAACAAAAGTTACCCCAAAAGCAGTGGAAACCGATAACACAAATGTTTTGAAACTGATTAATACCATGAGGCTCTCAGCCTAAAAGGTTTTTCAGAAACACTGAGCATTTTGAAACACCAACAGATGCATGCCTCTGGGACGTCGCCTTTTCTTCAGCTGCACATTTTATTGCAGAAGAGAACATCAGCATGCACCAGTGTGTTGCCCTCTCAGGCTCTCAAGTATAGTATCTTCATACATGTTACATTTTTTTTACTGACAGTACAAGCCTCGGAACCAGAAGAATCTGACAGCAAATTCTTTTTATTTGCTCTGGCAGATGCATTTGGCCCCCATTCAGACAGATTTCCAGGCGACCTCTCTTGGGCCAATCACAAGTGTTTATCTTGCATGGGGCGTGTTTCATACGATGACTGACAGTCTGCAGGTCCGTACAGTGCAACACACCATAGGTTCATAAATCTCAGATCAAACTGTCAAACTAGGCAGTGCTGATCAATCAATATGAATCAAGATGTTACTACATTTCCGATTTCCCACCTCAAATGTTTTCACAAACAGCTTTAAGAATGAAGACAGATGAGCCGCCCAGCAGTCAGCACTACGTTGTTTCAACTTTATTTTTATTTGTCAATTTCACACAATTTCACAATCAGGAATACTGATCCACAATTTAGGCTCATAATTCTTGGGCTCTGAGTCTAGCACAAGTGAGACTTCAAGGCAGCAACGCAACACTCTTCCATGGGCTATAGACTGTAAGGCTATTGGTTATAGCTATAACCAATATTGCAACGGGCAACGGATAAGGGATCTCTTAAAGGCAATGGTACGTGGACTGGTGATTGGTTTAATTATTGTCGCCCAAACCACACCTATGCATAATATAACGGGTAACGGAGGTGTTTTAGGGATTTAGACATTTAACCAAAATACTTTAGTGGGGGAACACCCCTTCCCCACTGCTAAATCCCAAAACAGTGTATTTTGAAAGATCAGATGAAAATGGAGCCCTATATGTCCTAGTTCCTTACAACCCACGTGGCCTAAGTGGTTTGTTTGAACTGACATAACATTGTCATCATTAACAGGAAATCACCATCTCAAACTATGAAATGGGTGCAGTAAAGTGCAAAGCCTATTATATTTTCCTCCCAGTAAGAGAGGAGTTGTGTAATATTGCCAATGTATTGTGTGATCTGTCTATGTCTATGTATCGCAACGTTCGAAACGGCAACTCGGTGGTGTCTCTGGTGGCTCAAGTTAGCTAGAGACGTCGCGGTTCCTACTAGTAGTATAGGAACGGGGAGGCGGGACAACGGGGGACTCTATGGGGAGTGGTGTAGGAAACACTCGCTAGCCTCTCTGTCTGTCTGTCTAGTCTGCAGAGCGATGGTCACTGCTACAGTCCCTTTTGGGAAATGTTTTATTTCTACAATAAAATAAGATTTCATCATAATGGTGTAGACTAGCATAATAAACATTTGATAAACTCAAACTGGGCATGTTCCAACTAAGGCCAACTGGCAAATCAGCAGCAGAAGCAGGCGTTGGCATTGGCCTGAGGGTTCAACTGGCGAGTCGGTGACTCAGAGCAAAGTGCAATGACACCCCACAAGGTGTGACATTTGGGCTGTTGAGGATAACCGTCAATGTATGTGTAAAATTAAACTCAGTCTTCCTTGCCCCAAGACATTCAGCAAATGTCATTACAGTGCAGTAGCCTACGTTTATTTCAAATATAATTATACCCCATTTTTTATAGGTGACGGTTACGCACACTGCTATGCCCCCTTTTAGACAATCTTATCCCCCACAAGATTTGTGTCAACAAGATTTTTGTTTTATGTAGGCAATCCTCCCTTTAGATTTGGCCATATCTTGTATGCGAAGACCATGATGTCACCAATATCAGTAGGGTTTATCCGTCCATGGAGTATGAATGTGCAAACGCACAGCAGTCCAAGGCAATCTAGTACTTTTCAAAATATTTGCTTGATACCAAAGTGACAGACAGACAGACAGACAGCTGCAAGTTATGCAAAATAGAAATGGTATTTACAAATGGTATTTACAGTCCCGTCGCAGTCCCGCCCCCTCGAGAGACCCGGAAAAGAAATCCCGTTAATTTTCCTCATAGTCTTTTCAGAAAGTATTTATTTAAAGACGTTTACGCCACGGACAAAGACAACTCTTGTCGTGACAAATCATGACAATAAAAACAAAGAATTAGAAAGTAGAAATAAACGGCAGGCACTTTTTTTTTTGTTTTTCTTCTTTGTAATTTTTTGTTTGGTCCAAAATATTGTGTTTGTTGTCACGACTCGAGTTGGCTTCGTACGACGCTTAAAAGGTCTTTAAATAAATACTTTTTGAAATGTCTATGGAAAAAATGCATTGGGATTCATTTCCTGGGCCTGGCGTCGTCATGAAAGGGGGCGGGACTGCGACGCTCTATTAGGGCATAGGATATATTTATTAATTCTATTCTATTCAATTTAATTGAATTCAAGTCTATTTTCTATTAGTACTGTGGGTGGGATTTCACATTTTTTTATACACAAAGCTGTAAATTGGTGAGCAATTGTTCCCACTGCAAACGGCACCTCAGCTTGGCTACTCTGTTGGTTTCAAATCCTCAGTGTTTCTAGACTTTCTTTTCTAGCTGTGAAGGTCTATCTATAAATGACTGCTTGTCAACAGTTAAAGGCTGTAGCAGCTGATGATTGCAGCGTCGGGATTACTGCCTCTCCTTGGGACATAAGGGAAATTACAGTCTGTATCAAGCACTGGAGAGGAACAGAGCCTCTTTAATTAAAACAAAGCTGGCCTAATGATGTGTAAAATGGCATATAATCTCCACACAATAGCCAGGGTGTATTCAATTATTAAAGAGATTGGAATTTAAATGTAAGTATGGGCATGGGCCCCCGGAATCAGCCATGGAAGATGTGGTCTATGGCCTGAGTTGTCAGCAATATGGGGGCTGGGTGGATGTTCTGGTCAGCGGAGAGCGATCCACAGTCAATCAGGCATGTGCCAGACGTGCTTCAGTGCCCTAATGACACCCCATTCCCTCCTTAATGCTACAGAAGGATCTGTCACTGACCTACAGCCTTGCTGCATAATACAGACAAATGATGCTGATTACTCGTCTCCTCTCCTAGGTGCCACAATGTTGCATTAGCCTTACACACCACAGTATAGATGCTTTGCTTAGTGGTACTGTGATGGTACTATAGATGGGAGCTAATAAATATCTTATAATACCCTTTGACTAATACAGTATATCATGCATAATGTGACAATCATGTAATCTGTTGCATTCAATTGTTTCTGTACTATTAAAGGCTGCTCTGCCATGCTATGAAGGACCACATAGTTCGTGTTGCCAATGAAGCTGAGTTTATCCTGAACAGACAGCGGGCAGAAGATGTCCACAAACATGCTGAGTTTGAGGTACAGTACTGTTAATTCATGCAGTGTTGTATTCCATCTCAAAATGTGTTAGAAGTGAGCACAGAGGATTGCAATGATTAACTGAAATATTAAACAAGTATAAGTTCAAACATCATACATGTAGCACCTTTTTGCTTGAATGCAGCGTCTAGGGATTCAATCGTAACATCTGGCATGGTAATATTGCGTCACTGTGCTCATGTCCTCTAAGGGAATCCTGTTATGAATTGTAATTGTACTGTGTGTTACTGGCTAATCTTATCCTTGTGGAGGATTAGCTTCCTTACCCTCCGAGTCCTAATGATTTTAATAATCGTAAGTGAAATGGTACTCCAGTCAGTGCGTTCTTGGGATTTACTTGTAAGCCCACCCAGTTATGGAATGACCTCCTGAGACTGTATTTATCTCCAGCATAACCACATCCGTGTCACTCTATGAAGTACACCACTGTTTTAATCATTTAAGCTTTTAAGTTTATCCTAAGGGTTTTCTTCAACAAACAAAAACATGACACTTTCTAACAAAGTACTGCAATTTAAAGTAAGCCATTCTGGGGAAATAGGCAGGTGACACACATGCATCCTTTTATCAGCATTAAGGACAGATATCAAGAACATGTCTACAGTACAGTAAGTGTTGTCGATAGTTCATTTGAAGTTGGGGGTGTGTGTGTGTGTGTGTGTGTGTGTGTGTGTGTGTGTCACATACACACTCTCAGTGACACACACACACTTCCGCCACCTATGTTAGCAGCTTTGTAAGGAGTGATGAGTTTCTTATCTGGGAAAAGCAGCCATCCTCAGACACCTGCTTGATATACAGTTCTTGAGGATCCTTGACCTGCTAGATAAACTGGAAGAGACGGCTAGATATGCAATGTCAGGAGAAGGGGGGGATTGTACCTGGCCTCATCCGTTCTGTCTGCCAACTCCAGACAGCCAACACTTTTCATCGAGGCCTGACGCTACTTTATTACCCCCTCTTCAAGATGGAAGATTCGGGAGGCAGATAAGACATTTTTACAATTAAGTTGGTGTCAGGGCGAAGCTTCAAATCCTTTAAAGTGATAAATAACGTTTGATATTTTGTCAGAGCATCACATGGTAACGTGAGATGACAAGCAGAGATTGAGTTATCTGCCATATGAAGAATATGTTGAGGTATACTATCTGACAGAATTCAAATTTAAGGAAGGAAATTCAATTAACTTCCAGCTTCTGTTAGCAAATTAGATTTTGAATATTAGCAGGGGATCTCCCCCAGGGCAGCATAGTAAGACAATCTTGTTTTAGCAGCAGAGATGAAGTCTGATGTGCTCATCTAGATTACTTTTAGCCACCTGGAATACTTAGAGAGATGCAATTATTCAATCCACAAATTCCTATATGGGCCATTCTACCGATTCGGTTCAAATTCAGTTGGAAATTGTGTGAAATTTGTATGCTGTTTTGGAAATATTGACCATATTCATGTTGCACCAGATCTAAGTAATATATTTAGTAAAGGCACACTCAATTATCAAATTGTATTTGAATAATTTATTGGAATATCTTTCCTCTCCCAAAATGTGTCACTTCCGAAACATAGACTTTCGAATAAAGATACTTATTTGAATTATTCTTTTTCAATTCCCCCCTGTACAGACCATTTTTAAGAATTTATGTAGGTGGTTCCACAATTAAATACATTTAAATTGATATGTTAAGATTTTCTTTATGTTGAATTATTGAGAGTAATCAAAATCTAAACGCAATATTCTTTGTAAAATGCATAATGTTGATTATATTGATTTCAGCATTATTTGTAGTTTGCATTACACATACACCTAACCAATCATGATCTTAAAATATTGGTTGATAACTCACTATCTTTGATTTTAGACAAAACAACCAGTGTTTCAATAGTGACTGCACTGTTTCGGTAGTGACCACAGCATTGTCTTTACAATGTGGTGCCATAGTCACTTAACTATTTAGCTAAATATTAACTCATAAGATGCTTTACATTTGCTCAAGCTACTACTATACTACTAGAATTACTAGAATTAAGTACATTAAAAAGCATAACATCCAATTTCGTCACTACCGAAACAATCATGTCACTATTTATTTATTTTTGCTAAATATGAACTCATAAGATGCTTTGCTCAAGCTACTACTAAACTACTAGAATTAAGTACATTAAAAAAGCATAAAAATCCAATTTGTCACTGCCGTAGTGACGAATTGTTTCGGTAGTGACTTTTTCGCTAGTGAGAATTTTATCTAGTTTTTATCTTAACTCTACAATGCTAGGCAAAAAATGGCTAAGAAAAACGGCTTTGAACTGATATACATGGATAGAAACATCACATTTAGCAGAAAAACAAAAATTGTTTATAATTTATGAGAAATTATGTGTTTCGGTAGTGACTCCTTAAAACCACACACTGATTTTCAGACTTTGGAAGACATTAATTTCAGACTGAAGTGAACTAGCTATACATTTGGTCATGATGAACATGAAGTCTATGTCACTTCTTGGTGAAGAGTGTGGGGGTGTGGCTTAAACCAGGCTCCATCTTTTGACTTAAACTCTTTCTGTTTCGGTAGTGACATGAAAACATGGGACAGCATTTATTATATAAAGTTTTTTAATTTAAAATAAATCTACGAAATCAATTTCATTATTTCAACTTCCCTAAAATAAATCAAATTGGTGTATTACATTTTCTTTTTAGGAAATTGACAAATAATTTAAGTAAATTTTCATGAATTGACATTTAGTGGTTAGAGGTTGGGAGTCGGGACAGCCACCTTCCAATAGGAAGTGACACATAAAGGATGGTTTTTTATATATTTAATTTTATATTATCTCAATTAATGTATTGTGATTAATTGGACCATACTATGACATTACTACAGTGAAAAGTATGAATACTTAATTGTTTTTTAATATGTGTTTTTCATTGTGTGACTGCAATTTGAACCGAATCGGTAGAATTGCCCATATATGCAATATCATTTTTGTAATTTTAATGCATATTCCTTACCCTTTCATCCTGCTTTGGACATTTAATCACAACACTATTTGACTATTATGGATGACCTCATGAAATCATGCAATTAAATCACAACATGCATGGAGTGGAGTGTATTTCATGAAAGGTTATATTATATCTGGATGAATTAAGAATATTATTATGTTTTGCCTGCTAATAGCGCCAAAGCACACTGCATACAGGGAACCTCATCTGTCCACAGTTAGAGACTGGGCCACCTTCATGGGCTCACCATGATTTACTGCACTCCTCCAAGGGAACTGAAATATATCTCTCAGCTGTCCACTGATATCTTTATGCACTCAAGTGTGTTGAATGAAGCCATAACATTTCTCTGGGTGACAAATGTGCCATTAGAGGATATATATTCCCCTGGCTTTTTGCAAGTAAAACAATTACAAATGTTATTAGTACAATGTCCAATATAATTCTCTTTGCCATTCTCTTTTGCCATTCTCTTCATGTCAATGCAGTCCAACTGTGCCCAGTATGCTGCAGACAGAAAGGAAGAAGAGAGGATCTGTGATCACCTCATCAGTGCTGCCAAACACAGAGACCATGTTACGGCCAACCAGCTAAAACAGAAGATCGTCAACATCCTCACCAACAAGCATGGTGCATGGGGGAACCTGGCCCAGAGGTACACATCTCACCAACAAGCATGGTGCATGGGGGAACCTGGCCCAGAGGTGCGTGCGTGTGCGTGAGTGCGTGCGTGTGTGTGTGTGTGTGTGTGTCTGCGTGCGTTTAATGATGCACCTTCCACTGCCCCTTCATATTATAATGTCTCTGGAAACACCTCACATTAGGGCCGGCAAAGACCACACTCAGACAAATATATGACAAGTGAGTGCTGGGTTGGGACAGTGGCTGGCCCGCGAGTGACTAATTCCCGTGCCAGTTGCTGTGGGCTCCCCCACCGCCCACCCGCCTCCCCGCTCCTCTGGCCGCGACCACTGGTCCATGCTAGGTCGAGCCCAGAGGACAAAAGTTACCTGCACACCACAGGAGACGGCAATGAGATAGGACCACCAGTTAATATCATTTTCCCAGGATCCAATAGGGTCAGCTATTGGGTCAGCAAACCCAATTACACTCTGCTGGCTTAATCCCCAGGGGACAGTTGATTGGCCTGTGGTCCGTCAGGCTGGGGTGGAACAAGACGATTGCAGGAGGAGGGAGTTGCGGGGTGTGTGGGGGGGTTCTGCTGTGTTATCCAGGCTCCCACTGACCCTCTCAGTCACACAACACAGCACCTGGTGGTAGTTGCAGCCTTCCCCATGGGTCCTGTTAAAATAACTGCCTGCCTCGCCGCCAACCACTCTGCTACATACAAAGCTCTCAGTAAAGACGGTCTTAAAAAATAACTCTCAATCGAGGATTAGGATTGGGAGTTGTCATAGCTCTGGTGCTAAAAATACTACATGCGCTATACAATAATGGTGCGGATGACTTTACAGTATTTAATATATTATTTTTACAATAGAAAATACTATTGCATACCATTAGGGCAAAAGGCAAAACTGGGAGGTCTTTACTGCTCCTTATATGGATGACATTGTGATACTTAATACTTGACTCTTTTCAAAAGGCAATGTGTTGATATTCAGCCAAATACTTTAAAAACTGAGTTTGGAGCTCTATTATGATGAAGACCAGGAGCTTGAAAGACGGTCATACATGATTAGAGAAACTGCTCCTGCTGATTTGCCAAAACTAATTTTACCTCCTTTGCTGACACGGTAGCTTTGGCTTTATTAAATTATGAAAATATAATGCAGATGGCTAGAACTGGACTTGTTTTATGTCTTAAACATTGTTTGCTAAAATATATAAACTGGTGTGTAATTCATTTTTAGTTATATTGTGCTGCTTACATTTGCAGTATCTGTTCAAAGATTTGCCATTCAAAACAACACATCATGCATGGATATGTTTAGGGTTTCCCTTTTCATGGAGTCATTTGATCAGTCTGGGAGTCATTTAAGCTGTGCTATTTCTCTACATGCTGTGTGATACGCTAGATTTAACCATTTTAGACTTGATAATTCTATATCATGGGGCTGACGCAGCAGCAACAAACACCATGTCTCTGATAGGGCCGATGATATCCAATCATATTTTGTTATCTGATCAGTTATGTGCTATTAATATTATTACATAATACATTTCTGATTATTTGAATTGTGTCTGAGAATATACTGCTTTGAGTTTAGTGTAGGTACTCATAAAACGGACTAAACATTAGCTGAAGTAACCATGACAAAATATACTGGATTGGATTCTGAGCCCTTATTCAAATATTTATGGAAACCTTCGCAGAGGCGTAGCATTTGCATTGAGACAAAAGATTATTGAGCGTGGGTGCATTGTAAATGATACCACAAAACTTCCAACAAATTCTAATTTAATGGTAACCTGCTGGGGAAGAAAAATGATGCAATATGCTCTCAAGCTCAAGGCAGTGTTGCAGTTCAGCGGCTTAGTCTTATTCAATGCTACATTAACTTTCCCATTTATGCTGCTCTTGTAAAATATAAAGCCCTCAAGCATTTTGAGGTAGCTGTCTGTTATTTGTGACTGCCCATGGAGTGTGTGTGTGTGTGTGTGTGTGTGTGTGTGTGTGTGTGTGTGTGTGTGTGTGTGTGTGTGTGTGTGTCTTCAGTTGTTAGTGTTTGTTTTCACCCTATGTACTAAAATTGCTTTCCCTTTTACCCATAAGTTCTGCCTGGAGACATGCTATAGGATATTGATCATTTTCTTAGAATTCTGTATATTATAAACACAATTCCTCTAATACAAGGAGCAGAAAAACAGTGATTGCTTATGTTTATGTTTAAGCATTTTTCCTACCTCTTTTTTTTAGCATGAATTTGTTCCATTTTTTCAAGGCATTCAGAATGATGAAGCCACCTGGCTAGGCAGGTCTTTTGAGCAGCAATAGATGTGGCAGGCCATAAGCAGTATACAGGCTGCATAACAAACATCTGCAGATTATTAGCAGCAACGCTAACCCCCTTCCCCTGTCACACTGTTGTGTTCATTGTGGCGAATGGTGTGAGTGATTGTATTTCAGACACATAACACTACAGCGGTGACAAAGAGATATTCTCCTTGTGGCTGGGAAGCTTTGCAGTCATGTGACCTGAGTGAGGCATAAACAGATCAGACCCTATGGAGGCCTGCGAGATCATAGTATATGCTTGGCTGATGATGAATGTCCCCCGTATTGAGTCGGCGTAAGAAAATCAATACTCCTCAAATTGAAACAGTATAGGGTTGTATTGATCCGCCGTGCTAAATCAAAATGAGGAGGCTTTGATACAGCTTTCCAAGACAGCTCTCTGCCCAATAATGACACACTATCAATTTTAGCTTTGCACTGATAAATCAAGTTGAAAATTGGATGTCAGACATTTTTCCAGGGAGAGAGTGATTTTCACTGCCCTCTGGTCCCCTCTGCTGTTGACCTCTGAACCCTGCCAGTGGATTATAAAGTTCAGTCTCCTCTGAAGTGAAAGGAGACGTCAAGGCGAGGCTGATGAATTCATCAAGGAATAATAACTTTCAAGACAGGAGTGCTTTATGCCTTATTTCAGCTATGCTAAAACACTTAATAGTCACTTGCTACAGTATGACTAGTAGTTAATGTTTGCTACAGTATGACTTTTTCTTCTAAGCAAAATAAGTGACAATTATGACTTAATGTATTGTAAGTATCAAATAAGTATCACATTTTTATTAAAAATATATTCAATTTGAATTCCGATGTATTTTGGACAATGTTATACTCTAAACGATGTATTCTATCCAAACATCCCAGTGATATGAACTCTTTAGGAGTGTTAAAATGACAAATTGGAGACTAATATAAAAAATAAAATACCCCTTCCATAACAAAATTACATTTAGTTAAATATTTCTGTGGTTACATTTCTGTGGAGGCATTTTTCTGATGGGGCTAGTTAGCCTGCTTATAATTGTGGAATAAAATACTTCATGTAAACCCAGCCACATACTGTCATTACAAGTATTACAGTCATAGAAACACACTCCCGCCAAGATCGTAATACAACTTGTAACACATTTTCCACTCTCACTTGATCTTGTGTATCATACACCGAACACCTCCATTAATGCATCACCACTTCACGGGTACTAATTGTCCTGACACGGCCACCCGAACAGAAATGTAAAACGGGCTGAAGAAGACAGAGCTCCTTTTGTTCCCATGCAGGTGTCTCTGATGACATCAGCAACATCACTGACATCTGACAGAGAGAGGAGCCCATCACCCCAAGCCCCCCCACAGCAGACCTTAACCTAACCTGACTGATCTATTGATTGTCAACGTTTCTCCTGTATAATTACTTTTTTTGTAGCAGAGAGGGAGAAAGGAGAATGGTGGCATATATTGATCTGCGGGGAGGCAGTGAAACAGCCGTTTCCCTTGGCTAACAGTGAGTTTCATCTCTCACGTGTGATGAATGGTAACAATCTTCCCTGTGGATAATAACTTTGTGATGGAATGAGCCTTTTACTCACAGTCTGACCGTAGTCTCAGGTCTTGTTTGAAAGGGTTATCAATTCTAATACTAGGCATCTCGAGCTGAGGTCTTTGGAACATTGCCTGGGACAGGGTTAAAAGCCTCTGTGGGATGTGGGTCTGATGACCCTCTAAGGGACAGTGGTAGGCCAAGGTCTTGGGGTTTGGTTTGAAGATAAATTGCAGGGCATTTCAAATATGATCCTCTATGTCTATGACATTCAGAGCGTGGATGCCTTTCTGCTATCCTACTACTGTATATGATCTTGCATCAATAGAATAGAATAGAAAACAACACTGCAGTGTTACAGCTTGTGTTTGTTATGGATTAATTCAGTGGCATGTTATTTCAAAACGTGTTAAACCCCATGTTCCAATTGTAAGTGGACGACGTTATGTCCATTTTCCCATTGCTCTTGACCTACACCGATCTCTCTTCCCTTGAGGCATTCTTAACCTTGCAAACTCTGCTAATTATGTCTGGAAAGAGGCCCATTCACACAATCATCAATTTCAGTGCAGAAGAAATTGAGCTGGGCATCGCTTGACTGTGCCCCATTTCTGATGAAAGATGGAGGATCCACGGCGCTGGCAAGCCAGGGAGAGTTCACCCAGCCACAGTACGGTTCTTCATCCCTAGTTTGATCACCTTCGTGCATCTTCATTACTCCACATGACCCCGGGTTGATCTTGTTTCTTAGTCTTTTCCTTTAACACTGGTCCGGTAGTCACTCCTCAATGAGCCTGCACTCTTAACAGAATTGTCTTGGATCAGTATTCTCTTTTATGCAACACTAACACAGTGTTGAGTGTTGTGACGATAAGAAATGAGGGGAACTGCACAGATGAAAGCCCTCTGACTCTTTACCATTTCCAGCCCTCAGCATTAATCTGATCATGGTGTCGACCAGCGTCGTATCACACCACCAGTGGTTTCCAAATGGTGTGCCGTGAGTCGTGAGATATCAGGTGTGTCTTATGATATGATTATGTGGCAACCACACATTATTATTGCAATAGAACTACAGTATACAAAAAGTTATGAATTATATTTATTTTATTTTGAATGATTTACTGTATCAGTACTTTATGAGCACTCATTTCCCAATACAGAGGCAAATTATAAACTTTAAAATATATATGTTTTAATCACTTTCAACCGGTTACATTTGGGGCATGTCATGATATGCAAATGTATTGCACTCATTTCCCAATACAGAGGCAAATGATATCCGACCTGAGAGAGTTGTTGGGGAAGTAAATATTACATTTATTATTTGGCTCACTCCATGGTTTACTCTAAAAGGACGGCCTTGCAAAAATATTCATCGCCATCTGGCTTCCAGTTACCACTTTTTGATGTACGGTTTTATTTTCTTTTGTCACAGAAGAATGTGGCATACAAGGGTGACCAAAAAGAATGCACTGGTTGACAGACATTGTTTTCATGGTTTCCCCCCACCACTTATTTGTCTGTGATGGTTCCCTGATGATTTTCATGACAGCTGGAATCTCTATCTTTAGATTCCATTTTAATTTAATCAACGAACTGTCTGAGCAAAATAAGCTTTTTGTTGTTTTGTGTGATAGAATGTTTGTCAAGTTTGTGGAAGGATTCCCCCTATTCATACACTTGGATGCAATAACAGGTGATCAGGAAGCAGGACATTTTTGTTTTTGACAGGCAGTCATGTTTACGACCTTGGGGTTATATTCGGTTAGTGAAAAAATTCCTAACAGATTTAGTTAACTGTATTCCCAGTCTGTAGGGACAACAGAATAGGAAAGAAAAGACAGTTTGTTCTCATGGAGTTCCATTGAAGTGTGTGTGTGTGTGTGTGTGTGTGTGTGTGCGCACATGTTCAGTGTCCAAATCGCATACTGAAGACGGGCCATGGCCACTGCTGTATTCATGTGTGTATGTGATGGAAACCAGTCATTGCCGCTTTGAATGGAATTGTCGCTGATGGGTGGTATTTATTATAATTATCCCCTATTCATGTCACCAATGGAATCTCTTAAGATGACTATAATGGTGTTTTATTGAATCACCATGCCCTGTTACTTCCTCTTTACTGCCCTACACAAGTCTCCTCTATGTGAATAAATAGGATTTTGCTTCATCATCTATTACTGGCACTGGTTTAAATGAGTGATTCTTCTCATATTTCTGTGATCGAACCCTGTGCACATTTCAGATGACTGTTCTGTTTGAAGTTACTTTGTAAATGATAGATCTTACAGCCTTTCATGGCAAATTTATTTCATTCAGAGCTATAACCTTGCAGACAAGGCAAGTTTGGAACAAAAAATACACTTGGCTGATTTGGTCTGGCACCACTCAGTTGTGTGATTGAATTTCCACTCCCGCTGAAGTACTGAGTGACCAATCAGGGCTCAGTTAGCAAATATGAGGTGGGTTTAATACCAGAGGCATTTTTGAGTGGTGCAACCACTCCAATGAACAGCAATGTCCGTGCCCGCCTATGTATGTGACGTTAATGAGCACGAGTATGACTATTAGTACCAGTAGGGGTGCTGTTGTGCCAGAAACAGAGAGAGAGATAGTGCTGTACTAATGAGAGAGAGAGAGAGAGAGAGAGAGCCGGGGGGGGGGGGGTTGCGCCACTCAGTTCACACGGGTGTGATTTTTATTTGCCGCTTGAAAATGCAGGTTCCACATATGGATTCCAGACTAATATCTATGCAGTGATGTTTGTCTGGACATGCCAGCTTTGTGTGTGAGCATGCAGCAATCAAACGTATAATGCACACTGTTCTTTAGCCTTTTATCTTGTTCCAGGTAGTGGATCAGCAGGAATCGTTCGCATTATTTTTCTTTTGCAGCTCTTTGACCTCAGGGTGACCCTTGGCCTAAATCACTCCACAGTGGGCACCGCACTCCCTTGAATCCTTGCTGCTCTGCGCGTCAAGTTTGAAGTCGGTCTGTCCCGTACATGCACACGACCATATGTGGACATAGAGGTTGTATCATTTGGCTCTGGACAACTGGATCTCCATACACTATATGCCTGCCCTCCCATTAGCCAATTTTAATATAATTATAGGATGATTATACTTTATTTATTGCTTTTCTTTCTTTCTTTTTTTTTTTCAATTTAGTGGTTGCTAAACACCAATTCCCCCCATGTGTGTATATATAGTCCCTGTCACTGCCACAAACCCTGTTGTTTATCTATGGAGGTTTTAGAGCGCCACATGTCGCCTCTAATACACATGTAGTCGCCATATGTGTCTCCTCTCCTAACAGTGAGTATCACCATGAGGGCATAACATACACAACACATGTGGAGGAACACTATCCCTGGCACTTCCTCTGCCTGGCCAAGCTGTAGGTGTCGCTAGTGCAGTTTCCTACCCATGAACACAGCAGTTTGTGTTTGTTCAATATGTGTCTTTGAGTTTAAATATAAATAATTATTTGTCATTTAATTAGGCTTATAATATTTTAAATGCACTTGGTGCTTGGTATGTCCGAGCTTCATTGTCCATTTATTGGATTTTCTGCCCCTGGGGGGCAGCAAAACATTGGATCTCATAATTGACTGCATTCTATTTTCTTTTCTGAAATTCACAAAACACCCATTCAGCAGGTGAATTTTGTTTGAATCGCTGATTCTTAGTTGTCATTCCTCCTTTGTCTCCCTCTTCTGTACATTGGAAACTAAAGGTTTTAACATTGTGCTTGGACCCCGATCATTGCACCTTGCGGCTATATATCTTTAATTGTTGTTGTTGGGTCCAGACCCTTAACACGCACCTGTGATCAGCTGACAGCACAGGTATGACCCAGTCAGTGTCTCAGTTCACTTTTCCAAAGACACTCTAGTACTATTTTAGAAAATATCTGGATTTGGGCAAATATGAGGAAACAAAATGGCGTCTGTTGCCCTGAGATCATAATTTGCACCAAATTTAAAAATAACTCATTCCAATATGGGTTCATCGCACAGCTGTCAACCCATGCCTTTATAGATAGATGTTATGTTTTTGCTATGAAACAAATAATGATGTATTTATTCTTCCTCCTTTAACCCTTTTATTTGAATCATGCCTGTCAGTTTCTTCTTTTTGCCTTTGACAAACGGAACACATTCCCTGTAGACTGGGGGAAGTTAGATCTGGCACCACCAAAACCCCAAGACCCATTCTCTCAGGAGAGATGTTCTTTAAATACATATTTTGAAACAGAAGAGGAGACATGATCATCTTCTTTCACATTCATCCTACTGCACTTAAGAAGTCTAAAAGCATCCATAAATAATGGTGCCCCTGTTGGTTATCAGCACTGGAAAATTAGCTTTTAAAATGCAGTTTGAAATCCATTTGGGTGATTGATTGATGACAGGACTAATACATTTCACCAGTTTCTAGGAGGCTGGCTCACAGTCATTATTTATGCTTGTCATGAAGCTAGACACATTTGATGTGGAAAATAAGGGAATCAAATGCCAGCTTGGCCTAATACAGGACACCATTGGATGAATGATTTGTGGTTGATAGCGAAACGATACTGGAAACTATGTTCCAGAAATGCATAATATCACCTACTGGAATACAATGTCTACAGTCTAGATAGTCCAGGAGGCCCTACCACTAAATGACTTGGTTCTGCTAAGTAGACAGTATTAGATTACTAATAACAGAAAACTGCACAAATGGATAACTGCATAAGATTTGAGGAGAATTATGCAGGGATGCAGCTTATCCCATTTTGGGCGGGAACCCCTTGTGTTTCAAGCATTCTGTTAAACTTTAGCTATTGAAAAATAGCAGATCTACAAGCTCATAGCACGCCACCGAGTGGCTCGCTATGAACTTGTAGGTCTGATATTTTTTTTAAATCATACAAATGCGGCACAAATCTTTGAATAGGTATATTCTTTCAGAGCAACGTTTTTTTTTCCGGGCCTAAATGGGTTATTTAGCGACAGAGCCTCATAAAAGCTTTCTGGATATGAACAAGCGCCCAGCCTGGTTGTGGCTGAAATTTAAGCCACCTGAGACGCGTCTTTCTAGAAATGTGTGTGAGCTCAGTAGCCCCCCAGCTGTGGTCCTCCTTTGGGAGCACATTTCTCCAGAGTTCTCCTATAGACCACCCTCGGAGAGAGAGGGGTTCCTTCATCACGGCACTTTGACGCAGTCCAAATCTGGTCAAATGCTGACCACATGGTCTAGAATATCACAGGTCCATAAAACCACATCCAAAATGAAAACACGTGCAAGAGGGAAGGAGGGGAAGAGAAATCAAATTGTTAACGTCTGAAAAATCTTGGTTAATCAATCCTCGTAATTTAAGGTTTGGTTTGTTTGGGCATTCTAGTCATATTGAAGATATATGACAATTGTTTGTCTTTTGCTGAAGTTGTTCTAGACAAATTATTATCCTCAACTAGACCAAATTTAATGAATCGAAAGCATTTAATACGATTGGGTGGGGGAAATCTTCAAAGTGGCGGGTTTCTCCCCCACTGGCATCTGCTGTCTATTTGTACTGAGAATTACAAGACATAATCTTCAACTGTAATCGGCCAGTCGCCTACAGTGGATTTACATTTCTCACACTGCGTAATCTCCCGTTTACAATATCATTTGCGTGGGTCTCTCTTTCCACCCACTGACATCTCTTTTGCTCGGCTAAGCTTTGAGCTAAGATTGACGGGGACGGGGGGCAAGCTCTAGACGTCGGGTGTTGCTTTGCATACGGCAGCTTGTGATACTTTTTCTTGCATGCAGCTTGCACACGTACGGTATACGAGCGACTCATTTGATTGATATGTAACTGAAACTGAGCCCTCATCACTCTCGGAGCCTAAATAAGTCTCCTGAGCCTCTTGATTTCTGACATTTGTAGATATCATATTCATAGAACAAGGAGGGTGTTTTTGTGATGTGATCCCGCTGTAACACTTCAATCTGTTCAGACTGCCTCTGTATTATGGCAGGAGGAGGCAGAAGCCATACAATGAAATGTGTGGTTGCCTGCCAAGGACTTACTGAATCATGCACACAGTGGAAAATTCTTGGACTTGGGTAGCCCAGTACTGGTCTAGATCCAAGGCATTGTTTGGAGCTTTGTGTGGCTAGCTAATTTTGAACTTTTGAACAAGGAGTACAGGCAACATTTCTAGACAACAGCACAAAGACAACCGTTGAGTAGGTTGTGCATTGCTAGAACCTACTTTTTGTGTGTAATAAATTGTGGTTAAATTGTTTAATATGCGAAATAAATCGTGCTTATTATAACGCAAGGGCCAATGGAGTATTTGGTTCCCCCATCTATAAATATCTGTTTAAAACATGCAACAGGATGTCTTTTGTATTTCCTCACCTTTGGCTGGAAATGAAGGCTAACCGCACACCAGCATGATGTCATCACCTCTTACCACACCACCAATTACATTCATCGTCACTCTCTTTTTTGCATGTTCCTCTGCCCAGTTCATAGTGAATTAGACTGCACTGTCTGCTTTTCTTTTCAGCACAGTTCCCTCTCAAGGAAATACAAAGGCTTTGAAATATCTCCAGCTAGTGCACACTTGGATCAGGCAGCACTTAGTAACCTGATGCTAGTCCTGGTGCTTAATGGTTTGCATTAGCTGCAAGCAATAAAATTATCCCAGGTCCTCACTAATGTTGGAATAATCATTTACAAAGATGGTTACCACATGCTGGAACAGTTTTCTTCTTTTCCCCCTTTTTTACAGCCCTAATTCACTGTTATTAATAATGAATAAAAATGCAATTTCTGTTGGGTTGCTCCAGGGCCCTGGGAATCATTTCAATGAATATTTCAGCACATTATTTTAATCATGGCTCCGTATATGCAGGGAGAGCGGGTTATTTTATAGGCTCATGCCGCAACGCAAGACCCCCGATCATTAAACCCCACGCTGTCTGCGTTGAGGGTCCTACCTTTGATTTACAAGACTTGTTAAAAAACATTGTAAAAAAGGAGCCAAGCTGCGCCATTTATACTTGTAATTTGATGCTGTATTTGTTAATGGGACTGCATGTGATTTATGTTGTGCAGTGGCTGCTGCTGCGCCCTGCCGCTCTGATGCTATAGGCCTTAATCGAGCTAGCATCACTGGGCTGCTAGTCAGCCTAATAAATCTACTATGGCCTGATTCTCTTCTCCCCTTAGATGTTGTACTGTGATAAGGCAGTGGTTGCTGTAATCAGGCCATCACTGAGGGGTGTGTGTGCTGTCTAACCCACTTGTCCTCCTGTCTCTCTCCTCGCAGTCAGCTGCACCATTTTTGGCGTCTGGACTACTGGGAGGATGACCTGCGCCGGAGGCGGAGATTTGTCAGGAATCCCTTTGGCTCCACCCATTTGGACATTGGGTGTAAGTCACTGGAGGACTATGGTGAGTGTATCCTCTTCACGGTGGAATCAGACAGGTTTTTTTTACACTGTCAGGCACTCAGATCTACATTGTTGTTGAAAACCACAATAGGAAACTCATAGAGTCATGGGCATCATTATATATATATATATATATATATATATATATATATATATATATATATATATATATATATAGTATGTATATTAATACACTATTACACACACACACACACACACACACACACACACACACACACCTTTATACTGTATATATACAGACATATATAGTATATATATTTTCCAGCTTAGCTGAAAGAAGTTCAGCGCGGTTTTTTATAGGTACAATATTTATGAGCTCTGTCAAGAGAACATGGCACTTAAAATTTTATTGCACTTTTTTTTCATTTCCACCACTGCGCATAGTTGCGAGCAAATTGGATCGTGCACTTTATTGTTTTGCTCTTTTGTCTGGAACTTTCCTTGTTGACCCAGCTGATCTTGTCCTGTTGCCCACCACATTGTGTCAATTTTGCCTCATGTCACGCAACACCGCCTTTTAAAGGGAAGCAGTTCAATACTATTAAGCACCTTGGCCCTTTACTTTGGACTGTAATCGAATAGCAGAGCAGATGTATTAAGGGAACAAGAGCAAATCTATTGATTCTGAAACCCAGTCTTTTTCTCCCGTCTGATCAAATACGTGTCTTCTTTACTTAATAGGAATATACAAGCAAAGCATTCATTAGTCAGTTGTATGTTTTGGTGATATCGCATTTCTCTCTCTCATTTATAGGCTACCCATTCTGAATCTTTGTGCAGTTTCTGCAACGCATACCTGATGGCCACAGTGTGCACTGACCTTGTGTGTGCCTTTGTTTTTTGGTCTACTGTGTGTGACCACGGGTTGGGTTCAAGATGTCATCTGGCTGGTTTCAGCACTAGTTGTGTCATGGTTGCAGCAAGATAGTTACTGCCAAAACATAGGCCAGCTGCTGTCTCACTTGCAGGTGGTCCGTATATGAGGCAAACATACAACAATTATACTGTCTGCTTCAAATTTCACTGTGGTTCCATTTTCTTTTTTTTCTCTACCGTGAGAGACATTTAGAGGCACTCGCCTGATTCTTCATTTTGTCAGGATTCATGGTGGCAGTCGCAGATATGTCTAAGAGAGAGATGGAGTGACAGAGAAATGCAGAGATGAAGAGAGTGAGAAGGAAATGACATGTGTAAATGATTTTCAGCTGGATTCTCACCCACAATGCCAAGGGGCCCATGAAGTCTTTAGCTCATTGAATCACCAGAATACCTGTTTGGTATCCATTGATTATCCCTGATGTCTCTGTGTGCAGTTGATTGAGTGCTGTTTGAAGTGACGCTTATGGTGGTTCTAATGAGAGGAATAATGTATACGGTGGTCATGTGAAAGGGGCCGCTGTGGTCAGGTAGTTCAATTTATACTCTCTGAGACGTGAGGTGTACTTTAAATCTTAATCTGCCAGACTTTCATGTGGTTGTAGAGCGCAGGCTATTTTCCTCTTGACTTGAAATCGGAGGAATGTTTTGTTCTTTTGCAGAGCATCAGTGCATTTCTGCAGTCGTGACAGTTGGCAGCTTGTGTTGAATTTACCTTGACAGTTTGTGTTTTCATGGCTTCTCACATGTAATTAGGATGAGGTATGGCATTAAAGATATGAGCTGTCATTAGCAGATAACCCTGGTGTAGGCGGTCAGAGGTCGCATATCTATTAGTCTCACTTTCCAAATTTTGTTTCCTGAGATTTGACAGCCTCTATTGAACGTATTACTCGGAGTAGGTTGCCAGCTGGATTTGAGTAGAAGAAACCCAAAGAGGCCTGTTGGAGTCAGCTCTGGAGAGTCATTATTGAAGCTTGAGAAGAATGTGGGACTATTGGAGGAATAGTCGGTCGTCCAAAATGAACGTACAGCCCCCTTTCTGGCAGCAGGATATGACAATATATGTGCTCAGGCACCATCTTGAGTTTGAAGAGGGCAGACGTACACTGTTGTGTTCCTATAGTAAATGTCAATCTTACTAGCTCTCTTGGGGAAAATAAAAGCAAGCAGGAAAGAACCAAATCATCATTTAATTTTTTTCCCCCACAAAGAGCATTTCAGTCAGTGAGTGGCTTACATGATTTTGACAACATTCAATCTTCTGGGTTTTTTCACAAATCCGTTTGAAGTAAAAATAAGATTTCTTACTCTAGAAACTATTTGATTTCTGTGAGTTGCTGTACCTTGCCGTTGCTGTACCTTACCTTGCGCACACACGCACCTGCGTGCATGTGCCAGTTCTGCTTATCATAAGCGACTTTGGGCTAGTTTTCCTGTAACAGCTTAATATTCATAGTTGCCCGTTGCTTTAGTCTGGGCTTATTTCTGAAGTGTAGTTGCTTATTTTGGCTTTCTTTCATGATTCTTTTTTTAAATAGTGGATGTAATAGGGCTCAAGTGGTGAAACTGGTTGCTTCTTTTGGGCTTGTTTTCATAGACCTTGTTTCACTCACAGAATCTGGCAAGCTAGCTTGTCACCAAACTGGAGCCTCTGCAATGCATCCCGCACCCAACAAATCACAATTTGTTTTCGCTAGCTTTGCAGTTGATCAATTGGTATATGAATTGAGAGTTGACATTGAATAATTATGGTATCTAGTTCACACTGCACGAGTAGTCACTGAAACATGACGAGTCAGACGAGCAGACTGTAGAGAAACACTCTACTGTGTAGAGTATTTACCACCTTATCACTACAACACGGATAGCGTCGGCCTCGGCCAAAGATATAAGAAAGGTAGATGACTCACCCGCGGATGCAAAATGCGGATGCAAAATCGTGAACGAATCTGTGCAATGTGGAGTTGGCTTAAACTTGCCTAAACTTCTTAGGCATTTTTTATTATTTTTTAAAATAGTTAAAATAGCTCACGGCTATTTTCACTATTTTAAAATGTGTTATTTTTAAACAATTAGAAGAAGACAGGATAGTTAACTACATTGATTACATTCATTACTTTGTGTTGTTTCTCTGTTATTTTCTTGCATCATAATGGCAAGGTGTGTGTGTGTGTGTGTGTGTGTGTGTGTGTGTGTGTGTGTGTGTGTGTGTGTGTGTGTGTGTGTGTGTGTGTGTGTGTGTGTGTGTGTGTGTGTGTGTGTGTGTGTGTGCGTGTGCGTGTGCGTGTGCGCGTGCGTGCGTGCATGCGCCTGCATTTGAGGTTGAGCATATTTGTGTATCGGGTACATTCATGGGCATGTGTGTAAGGAGGTTAAACTCTGCCTCTTTGTCTATTAGGAGCCTTGACAGCTTAGCCAGCACATTCTGCTTCTGCCCTCTGCCTGTAATAACCTCCCCTGTTACAGCCACGCTAGCACCACTATCGGAGTATATTGTTAGGTGATTGGAATTGGGCAAGCATGAAATGGAAGTCACGTTAATATTGATCCAAGTGTTTAACGGGGTGTCTTATACCTCCACGTGTCCTTGCTGTCTTAGTTCAGGTGAGCAGCTTCTCTCAGACCTATTGCACGAGGATGTTCCTAGACAGGGGTCTTTAAGGCTTCTTACAAGTAGAGAAATGGCACCAAATAATATGTGCTGCCATGTGCTTATGATATTCACCGGGCCCACCTTCTTTATAAGAAGAGACCGTGCAACTTTAGAGGGCAAAACGCATTCTATAGTCTGTCCAGAGCTAATCTCACATGTTTAATATTTTTTACTTGCGCAAGCAGCTAGAGCACACAAGTACTGCTATCAGCGTTGTTGGTGTGTGTGTGTGTGTGTGTGTGTGTGTGTGTGTGTGTGGGTCTAAATGATTTAGAACAGCAGTTGTAATAGACAGTTAGTAGTAGTTAGTAGCACTAATTTGTGTGCAAGCCTGCAAGAGAGAGAGAGAGTGCATTTCTAGTTTAATTATGTTTTTATAATGGAGGTCAAAGGGGCTCTGGACAAGCTGAAACTTTGCCCAAAGTCGTTTGGAGTCTTACGTCATAAAAATAAGCACAGATGGAGAGAAGAAGATATCGTTTTGAACCTCCAGCACCACACGAGATACGAACATCCAGGATATTGAATAGAGTATTCTGTTAGGCAGCTCCTGCGCTATGTAAATGCTCTCACATCAAAGTTATCAAGTTTACTTCAATGACCTCAAAAAAGGAAAAGGGGAAAAAAACTGCACAAAGAATGATTGCTTGCATCACAGGAAAAGCTGTCGTACGTTTTTCCTCCATTTTCATCTGTAAATAAAAGTAATGAGACAGAGGGCAGAGCTCCATCTCCCTAGCGGTAATGCAATCCCATGGACTGGACTTTTTCTACTCATGTGGAATGTGGAACCCATGGAGAGGGTGCGTAGGAGGGGAGAGGCAGGGTCTGTATCCAATACAGTCTGGGAAACATATGAAACAATTCACTGAGGTACTGTAGCAGCAATGCTGCATATATGCAATATTTGGGTTGTCACACAAAATAGCATAAGAGTCATAATGGAGAGGCGTTAGGTTTGCGATTTGGCAGAGACCTGGATTTCTATTGTCTATTGATTTTTTTTGTCTTTATTGTGCCGGTAATATCTATAGCATTTGATTGATGCTCATAATCCATTCGTACTGGAGGCTTGCAAGATCGTTATATTTGCTCTTTTACAGTGTATCTCATCACTCTGAGCACACTGTTGATGTCTTTCATTATTGACCCTCTACAAGAAACTTGTATTTTTTTTGGCATATTATTTATAGTTTAAAATATTGTATTACCCAAGTATTTGCACAATCAGCTTTATTTTCCCAAAGAGAAATTCTTGTACAGGCTAGTTATGGCTTAAGTAAAACATCATGTCATGGATTTCTTTTTAAGGAGTGGAGGTAGAGTGGTGTAGACAGGGTGTATAATCCATAGGAGACCTAGAAAAACATATGCTCCCTGACTCTACTGGGGCTATAAAAATGAAAGGGCCCGTGCCACAAACTACTCCAGCATTCTTGCAATATATAAAACGTAGACCCGTGGCAACAATATTATAGTAGATTCAACAGTCGCTTTAAAAGCCTTTGAACTCTTATCTATCCCATATTGAATAGTAAAACTACTGAAAGCTGAAATACTTCCAGAGCGGGGGCCCTTCTCATAGATTATAAAGTTTATTTGACCAGAGGTTTAGCTTGTTCACAAAAGCATACAGCCACTTAATTTCATCACCCTGTGACTGGAAGGGAAAATGTCACCGTTTCTGTGTATATTGTGAAATGGAGCAAATATAGAAAAGCTATTTCTTCTTCTTTTTTTTTTTTTTTGAAGTTGTTCACTTGCATACTGTAGCTCACCTTTGCTTGTTACGTTTAGGAAAGAAATAGACAAATAAACAGGCCAAAAGCACGCACACAAAGGCCCACCCCCGTTCGATCATGATTAGCTATCCTTTTTTTTTATGTTTATTTTTTTTTAGCTTTCGCCTTTATTTTATATATTTTATGGAGGGACAGACAGTAGGCTGACAGGAAATGGGGAGAGAGATGGGGGGAAGACATGCAGTAAAGGCCGTCGGGATCGGTAGTCTAACCCGCGGCACACTGCCAGACTGGATTACCAGCCAAGGTGCCTGGACCACTGCGCTATGGCCCAGGCCACCCCTCTCTTTCCTGATTGGATGAAAGCTGGGCCACCTAGCCAAAAGAGAAACCTACGTTTTTTTGACCCCAGGGGTTAACTGGGGACAGGGAGGAACTCCTTATATGGTCAGCACATTCTATAGTAGGGAGAGGGGGCACGTTCGCCTCACAGCTAGAAGGTCCTGGGTTTGATTCCCGCTGGGGACACTGTGGGCGCTGGGGGCGTGTTCCCTCCTCCGGGTCATCAGTGCCCATACCCGAGGCGGGGTTGGCGAAAGGGCCTTTCTGTGTGGAATTTGCATGTTCTCTCCGTGTCACCAAAAGGGTAGGTACCCTCACAAAAACATGCAGTAATCCTGGTCTCTAAAACTACCTCCCCATGGCCAGCCGGGGCGCTTGATGGAGGGGAAAGGAACTGGTCGGAATAACGTGTTCCTTCCATGCGCTACGTCCGGCCGGGGAAACTCTCCCCTGTCAGGTGAAAAGAAGCAGCTTGGACTCATGCATAGAAGGAAGCATGAGGTCAGTCCACTGCCCCCCAAGTTGGCAGAGGAAGTGTAGCGCCCAGGATTACATTAGATAATTGACACTGGGTGAAAAAATGGGTTACAAAATTGTGGGATAAAAAAATTAGAAAAAAATATATAGTAGGGAGAATTATCACAACAAAACGAAAAAATAAGTGATATTTGAATTAAGTGAAATCACTGAATATACCTTTAATCGCATTTACCAGGGGTCTGTTCTTCCAGCATATGGATGCAATCTATAGTGAAATCTTGAAATCTACCCAACCATGATATAGTTGCTTAGCTAAAATTGCTAAGGTTCTAGACTATTATGCAATAGGAATACAGCCCTTGATATGTAAGCAACCTTTTTTGGATCAGGGCCCACTTGAAAATATGCACCCATCTAACCACTTAACACGGCAGCTGAATGGCTGGTCAGTTGGGTGGACCGCAGGCATTTTCAGAGCATGATTTTATTTTAATGACCAATAAATCAATTGTGTTCTGGCTTGGATCATTGGAACGAACCCAAGTTAAGTTTCTATTTATGAGTACCACAATGAAAACAAATTTTCAAGGTTTTAAAAAGAAAATACCATGCTAGTCGATATCATCAACAATTCAAGAAAACCAGTCAGTCAGTCAGTTTGTCTGTAAACACTTCCTTAGCACAGAGCAAGTGTATTGACCTGCCGTTCATGTGTCACACAGTGAAATGCATGTTGGAAGGGACAGAGATTAATGTATGGGTCACAGTTTTCTGTGCAACATCGCCATCATGCTCTCAACAGCTACTTTGGCCAGCCACACATACAGAATTCCACACGACAAATAGAGCTGTGACTGGCTAGCCCGGTCACATGCCGATCCCCACGGCAAAACAGAGCTGTGATTGGCCAGCCTCATCACTACGCTGTGAGATCTGAGATACACTACATGCCCATCCGGCTACCACTTTTTTCTACCACCACATCTATCTATCTATCTATCTATCTATTACGCATTATCCACACTGTACATCATTTGGTGTTCATATTAGAACGGGTAAAGACTAGTGTTATAAATTTGGATTATATTAATATTATATTAGCATTCAAATCTTAGTGTTTTGCCAATTTATTGGGCCAACCCCACAGGTTGGCAATTGCTGTTCTAGGCCAGGGATTGTACAGTATATGTTGTGGGTTATTCGAGCTCTGGTTATGGTTTTTACATGAGTGTTGTGGTATGGGATATACTGTATGTCAGAGGAGGTACCTCCTATTACAAAATGTATTATTGATGTTGTACTGGGAGCTACAGTGTGTGAACTTCCCTTCCTTTCCTCCAAATGTACATTGTTGTTCAGCACCTGACACATTTTTGTTGGGATGTGCATGCTTCCCTCTGGACCCAATTCATATAGTGTCAGAGGCCAGGATCAGAGGTCAGGGTTCTGTGTCTAAGATGATGTCATCACATCACTCAGTTTCAAAATGATAAAACCATTTCGGGATGATACAATTTTATTTCTTCTTCTTGGTATCAGTCATTTGTAACATTAGTATATTAAATCAATACTTGAGGCTTTTTTGGGGCAGTGCCAGTCTGATTTTGTTTACAGTATACTGTAGGTATAATGTTTGGCTAGAGAATACTATAAACTGTCCAAATCGAGTAGTACTACAGTATACTATTTAAACAGAGAAAACCTCAAAAAACGATATTGTGCTAGAAATGGAGGGATCTATTATAATGTCCTTGAACCCTTAAGATGTCCAGATTGTCCGCATTTGTATCTGTCCCAGGGACACTGGAAGTTTTTATTTTAGACCATTCACACATTGTGAATTGTGGCAGATGAAAACAGCTGTTCTCTTTCTGATGTTCCCCTGGACAAGGTGAACAATTGGAAAGCTTTTCTAATGAGTCTGCCTGGATGCCCTCTGCTCCGCTTATCTTTAATGTTGACAAATGGCGAGCCATTTCACGGCCACACTTTAATCCAGGAACATCACAGTCACCAAGCTATCAGTCATGAGAAGATGGCTTCACATGTCAGCACATTTTGTCCTTCATGTCACTGCTCCTCATTTCTGATTATTTATAACCATATTATGTTTGTTTTTTTCTCTCTCTCTCTCTCTCTCTCTCTCTCTCTCTCTCTCTCTCTCTCACACACACTGTGATAACTAAATTGTGGTTTGCTTGGCTGATCTTCCAACCTTACTGCTGTGTCTCTGTGTCTCATAGATGTTGGACATCTGACTGTAGAAATCAGCATGGTTTATTTAGTCTGCTCCCCAGTCCCCACTGTGGTCTGCCTTCTCTGGCTTACCAATCAGAATTTCATCTCTTCTGCTCAACTTTCCCTCATTTACTCAGGGCATAATGATGGTTTACAGAATTACAGTTTTAAGTTTCACTCGTTGTGCTTTGATCTGTGACCACTGGCTGGCTTTTGCCTTTTAACAATATGCAGAATTCATTTCCGAAAAGCTCCGTCTTCCACCCCCATCTGATGAAAGCATGCCATATGAGACAGAGCAGGAAGCAGCCTTTTTTTCCCACTGTAGCAGTGTTGACAACAGTCAAATCTGACCTCTATGAAATAAGCTACACATTTCTTAGGGGAGGGAGAGGAGAATTAAGAGCCACGCTGAAAGGAAACTTGTCAGATGGGAGTCATCCACCCATGTCTTGATATGTGTTCTTCCTTCCACACATGCAGGATCTCATGCTCGTTTCTCCTGGATATGACCCTCAAACACCAGTTCACTTGTCGAGAGCAGCCATGTGTCTCGCGCATGTGTTGGATGGTCTGATTCATTTTTTATGAGCCCCTTTTGTTTGCAGAGTGTATGCACACTTCCTTTTAATTGATACCACTGTTCAATCCCAGCTCTTGTCAAGTCTCAGAATGTGGCAAATGATATCTCCATTCAAGCACGAGCTACTGTAGATCTATTGCTATCTATCGCCAACATCGCTGCTGCTAGCCTAAGCCTTTCCAGACACAATACTTTTTATTATTTAACTTGAAAATACACGATTGAAAATAAAAGCTGAAATGTCTCTTGATGTTTATCTACAAGACATTTGCTCAGTGAGAAATTGTGTTTACATTGACGCTTGTGAAATACACCATTGCTGTGTGCAGTATCATCGTCCACCTCTTATCAACCCATTTATCACAAGGCATCTCATGCCATTTCCCCACACTGTAGTTAGGCCTCTCAAAGTTCGCCAGATGTTATGGAATGCGTTTTGTGCAGCTATCAAAGCCAGATTCCCTTCTGTGTGCACTTGAAAGGATTTTACTCTCCTCATTGTACAATACTGATAAGGATCTGGCCTTTTTTAATGGTTCAGAGTAAGGTATTCGGAGGCCTGACTCAACCCTTTTGCCCATATTTATTTTCCCAGGGACAGAGGAGGATGATGTTGTCAGGTCTAAAAAGGCCCTCCGCAGCCAGGCCGTGGCCAGCCAGAGCCCCGAGACAGAGCTGATAGTGGAGGGCGATGACGATGCTATCAGCCTGCTGCAGGAGAAGGAGATGGACAGTGTGGGCGGTAAGTCAGACCTCTGACGCCTCCGTGAAGCTCCCCTCAGCATCCTCCTGATGATTTCAGTGTCTCAACACTCATACTGGGTATTTGGTGTAGTTTGTGGGTGTATGGTTATTGTCAGTGCATCAAATACAATTATTCCACCAAGGCACTTTCACTTCATCAACAGCATGCACATCTTCCAACTCAAAGTATTTCATGATGATGCACTGAATGCCATACCTGTCAACTATACATGCCAATTAGACTGTGAAAAAGAGAGATTTTCTGGGTTATTGACAAATGGCCTTCCCTCAATGCCCCCGATCCCTAGCACGCCACTATTCCACTACAATAAATACAATAAGTATAAGTGTAAATAAAAGAAAAAAAATGTAAAAATCTTATGTAAAAACCTTTTATTTGTAACACTATAAGATTAACGAGAGACACTACCAATCGGGAGCACTTCAAGGGAAATATGGATATGCTGAATGCAATGCATTCTTATCGGGGAAACTTTAAAATATAAATATAATCATTTAACAAGAAACACATTACATTAAAAGTGTTTGTTGTCATACTAACTAGTAATGACTAGACATATTTTAAATGGAACTTAAATAGAGCAAACTTATAAGTTTGCTGTATTTATATATGTAGAGTTCCTTGCCTGAAATTGTTCGTATGCTGCAGCTATACACAAAAATACATAAAAAAAAAAAAGATTAGTTTCAGACAAAAAACAATGATTCCATAACGATAGCAAATGTTTTATACCGTGTCCAGAGGATATGATTATAATGAATGTTTTTTGGCTTTCTGTTTTCATCTGGACCGTTTTGTTTAAGATTGCCAGTTGCTTGATAAGTGTCCTTTTCTGTTTTGTTTTGTATCTTCTAAGCACACTTCCTTCCTCGACTGTTTATTCGGAGAGGCAAGTCTTGAGTTAAACTAACACAGGAAAGATCATCAATCCAAATGCTGCATGTCACAATTTGCATTTAGAATTTGTCAAAGAAATCAGTGATTGTACTGTAATTGACATGAAATAATAATAATCTTCTTAACCTAAAAAAGAGATCCATTAACACGCTGCCCTGATAGAGCTGCTTTATAGTGATGGGGAAAACGATAGCTAAAACCAGTGAATGAAATGCATGAATCTTTCTGGGAAATTGGCATTCCTTATTATATCCCCTTCCCTTACCCACCCCCAGCTCCTTCAGAAAAAAATCTAATCGAGGACACCAAATTTGTCCCCGACTTGACATGTGGACCCCAATCAACTACGTGTGTCCAACATTTGTCCTGTGGTCTATGTCAAGCACACACACACACACACACACACACACACACACACACACACACACACACACACAAATACAGTATATACACAGTACACCTGGAGGAATATTTATCTCATTGCAAGTAGACATGACGTGATGTCTGAATCTAAGTTTAAATCAACCTGGCAAAGAGTCCTTTGGTGACAGATTTTATGGTCCAACAGATACAATTATGTGGCAATTAAACTCACACATTTTGTAGTCCTCAACCTTTTTCATTTCAGGGACCCCAAGACTGATATGCATTAGGCCACGGACGCCCATAACTCTTGAAATTGTACACATTTCTATTGATCCAGGATTTTGAGTTTAGCTTCTTGAAAGGGAGACGTTTGTCCAAGCAGCCCTGCAAGTTTCCCATTGCCATGCATTAGCTGTTACATGAGAGGCAAACTATTTAAAACTAGTCTTTATTATATCTAGTCTGTGAAGTTTATCCAGAGTTTACGTGGGTATTGAGTATAGACCAAGAATTCTGAACTACTGCCCAACACTTGTGAATCATGCAAACAACTGGTGCCTGAAATAAGCAGGGCCCGTTATTGGTGTTATGCCTCAATGATGTAGTCTTTTTTACTGGAATATACAGTCAGCCTTGGCAGCCGTCATACATTTCAGAAACATTTCCTATGTTCCAATCACAAGGATTATGAGGCAGCAAATGGAGTGATGCAGTTCTCCTCTGTCATGGTGAGACCAACATCTGCTTAATAAGAAAACGTTTTTTTCTTTTTTTGTCATGTATGCCATTTACACCAACATTAATTTAGTTTGTTCATGTATTCAGCTGTCAGTGTCTCTGTCCACGTGAGATAGACAGCTAAATAAATGAATATAAATCCACACACACACACACACACACACACACACACACACACACACACACACACACACATTTGCAGTATGATATCAAGAGTTACATATTACAGAGTTAACAAAATATGAGGAGTGAAAAATGTTATGACAAGATAATACTGTTAAACTAACCAAATAAGTACTCGGTGAAACAATTTCACAGTGAAGTGGTTTGAGAAGATTTTTTTATGTTGTGTTAAAAGGAATTGTCATTGAATTTCACACCATTTATATCGTCATGTTTTTTTTATTTCTGCATGTTTACTTCTATTGTTGTGAATGAACATCTCGTCGTCTCCAGTCATAAACAAAGGACCTGAGTTTTCAACAGATGAACCAATCAGACTGCTCAAGTCTGATAAAACACACATGTCGGTTATGCCTGATTTATACTTGGTTGCATGTTGTGCCCTGAAAATAGTAGATGCAAGTTCACAACGAGTGAATGAAGCAGGGGCAGCAGGCTAAGGGAGGGGACCGACATCTCATCTTCTCCCTGCACTAGAAAGCTGCCAAGTACTCTGTGTCACCCAGTCTCTTTATCATTTAGATGAGTTGTGCACCGGCCATATCAAAAGAGCAAGGTACGAGTGAACAGGGTCAAACAATACGTGTCTTTTTCAAATTACCACTAAAGAACCGATGGCAATAGTACTGGAATTCATCGGCCATCAACTGTGTGCACCCTGCAAATGGCAGCAACAACAAGAATAAGTGAATCATCTCCACCAGAGATATTGCTTTCGTGTGTGTGTGTGTGTGTGTGTGTGTGTGTGTGCTATTTGTGGAAAGAATTGTGAATTATTAATAGTGTGTTATTGTGAATTCATAATCTATGACTCAAATTCATAATCCATGACTCACTGACACTGTCCCTGCAGGCTATGGGAGGTTGTGCCGTGCAAATATCAAATCATTAGATTAGATTAGATGTCTTTATTAACCACAAGGGGAAATTGTTTTGCTCAGGTGTGTTATATTCAGCACACAACTTGTACAATTGTACAATAAATCGGCCTCAAGTATTACTATTGGAGCGTACTTCCTGGCAGAGATTTGCACTCCACAGTGCACACATTTCTATCATGACAAAAACGACTATATTGTGGCGTTCATGTTTTTTACCAGTAGGGGAGCTCCTTCGTTGCGAAGGAGTCTGTGTCAGGATATTGCTGTTACCAGGATGTACTGTCTGCTTGTGCTCGCTCTGTATCTAATCTCAGGCATGACCAGCCCTAATGAGAGATCTGGGAGTAGATCCCTGTCAACAACAGAGCTCCTCCTGCCAGCCTTTGGGTCAATGCCTGCTGCTGCTGCCAAAGGGGTGGGGCTTGCACTCGGGCCCAGGAGAGAGTTGTGGTTTATGGAACCCATGATTAGCTTTGCTTCCCCGCAAACATCGAGAATGCCGTCTGTTCTCACATTGGCATCAAATTCTGTAAGCTCTTTTGTCAGCTCACTCGCAGACCGTGTATCCCAAATCTGGTGACATGGGAACTAAAGATCTGTGCACTGCATGTGCACCGTAAGTTTCAGAGAACACTCCGGATGTGGTGCTCTGTGTACAAATAGACTCAAATAGGTCAATTTGTATATAGTGTAAGTAAATTTAACATTGAATTTGTGTGCAGGGGTTCTCTTATACATGGGAGTGCTGGCCAATACAGCAGCAGCGCATTTTGTATTCGGTAAAGATCTGAAATACATTTAATTATGATTATCTCATGCAGTAAAAAGGAGAACATGGTGAGGAGAGAGACTGAGAGAGGGAGAGACAGATTTACTCAACTTAATTATATTTTTCAACAGATTCATCTTAATGGTTGGTTCTTTTAAAAATACTTTAGACTCTAGTCTAGAGTAAAATAAATAAATAAACTGAACCAAATTTGGGAAGCTGAGTATATAGTGTAAAACCTGTGGGATGAACAAGTAAACAATACTGTGAAATGTGTTTAGGGGAGGGATAAACTTTACTTTCGCTTTGTTTTTGAGCGTCGCTAGCCCCTACAATGCATGGCTTTCAGAAATTATGTCATGTGGCAGCCAAGTCTATGGACTTTAATGTTTGTTTAGGGTTGCAAATGACAGCGTATAAGACGTCATCCAGCCAATATACTGTAAATACTGTCCTCGCTGCGCCCCTCACTTCACAGTTCACACAAGTTTTTTTTAACTTATTATTATACTATAAACTAATCCAATCAGTATTGCCTACAAGAGACAATATGACATAAATTACACTTTATGACGTCAATTTTCACTCCATTGTCAATGCATTTACAAAACAAACATTGGACTAAAGACAAACATTAAACCTGTGTATAGGAGGGGCTATAGCGCCCCTCAAGAAATTGTTGTGCTTTTGACACATTCATTTACATGCAATGAATGATCATATTTCAGTAAAAGAAGGAACGGTATCCGATTTCTCACATTTATTTCAATGCATGGCTTTTTCAATGATGTCATATGGCAGCCAAGTCTATGGCATTTTAATGTTTGTTTAGGCCACTAAATGACGACGTGAGACGTCATGTGGTGAATATGAATACATCTGGTGACTGGTTTTGTTTTATACAATAACACACTGCATTCATTTCTCGAAACGAATATAGTGGCAGTGAATATGAATCATGTGGCAGCCACCGTGGGTGCCCCTCACTTCACATGAGTGTGATTTGTATTACTTTTATGAAACAGTGCTGCACTGACTCAACTAAACCTTACCAGTAGATACCCTGCCTACATGACAATAATTGCTAGCTCTGCACACTCTCCCTTGCATGCGCGCACACACACACACACACACACACGCACACGCACACGCACACGCACACGCACACGCACACGCACACAGACACACACACACACACACACACACACACACACACACACACACTCACTCACTCAGTGTAGTTTGTATAGGCAATTTATTTGAAAATGCTAAATAAAATCCTTAGGATTCATTTATTAATTAGTTAGAGTTAAAGGGGATATACTTTGTCTGTTTGGGTACTGTTAGGATCTATTTGACACTCTAAAAGTAAAATTATAATTGAGGATTTTACTGCAGTGCATAAAGAGTATAAGAGTAAAGTTGCTGTAGGCCTATATACTTTGTCTTTAGCAATATTATATGCATTAGTAGCCTATACCACCAATCAAATGATAATCCATTGAAGATGCCCGCTTGTTTCCCTTTGCATTTTCTTAACAGTTGAATTTCATATAGCTGGCTTAGATAGTATACCAATCCCTTTGTACAACTTGCCCATAATTTCATTATTCTCATGTAAACATTTTAATGCTATAGCCTAATTATGAAAGGATCCCTAGGGGGATTAGCGCCTAATCCTCTTCCTCCCCATGTGTGATGGCTGCAATGGCTCAGTGCTTTGGGGCTAGTGTCTTTCTGTGCTTGGCCCTAGAGGCCAAAGAACAATTGGTTCTGAAAGTCTTATTCCAGAAGGTGCAAGCTTGTTAATTTAGCAGTTCCAATAATGGACGCAAAGCCAAACCTTTGTTGTAGGTCAAATAATTTGTGTGATAATGTGGACCAGATTTGTAATGGCATATCTTAACGTTAAATATCCTTATACTACTGTATTTTTAATGGCCTATATTCTTACAATATCCATACATCACGTTATACAAGTCCTGTTTTTTTGTTTTTTGTATAAGCAGGCCTATATATGGCCTCTAGCTAACAACTGAAATTCAGCAGAGTGGTGTTATTAGGTTTATTTACTCTTCCATATAAAACTGCTATAAGCATATAGTGCAAAGCATGCATGTGCACAGCAGGATCACAATTAGGCATGCATTGATAAAGAAAAATCGTAAGGAGATTTGACTGCTCACCAGACCAGTGCAGACTGCAAGCGCGTTGGAGAGGCGCTCTGGGAATTGAGACCAAAATCTACTTGTGTTCTTGCAACACTGTCGAGCATAATTGGCCAAGGAACACACAGATTAAGATTGATGAAACATTAAGGTGTCTCTTTGGAGTTCAGAGGATCGATAAATATCCCGATTCCAGGAGGAGCTTTCATTTGGGAGACACACATCACTATAACGGTGCTGCTCCGCAGCGACACTGATCCTCGAACATTGTGGGTGGAACAGGGAGGGGAGATGATGTGATGTGATCACTATCAGCTGACTAGGGTCAGAATGTCAACGTCAATTTATGATTATTTTTAGTTCAAAGCGAATTTAGGATTCTATTATTCCCCTGTATGTCTCATAAATGTAGGTATATCCAATTCCAATCGTCTATTGAGGATATAGGCTAATTGGCTAATTAGACTCATAGTTTACTGGGGTGCACCGTGCATGGGGGCATAGGCACGCAACAGAATAGGAAAATATATCTGGTTCACTCTCACTGCGTGTTAAATATTAAGACGTCGGCTTGAATATTATTTACAAAGTCATATTTTAGCGAAAACGTGGAAAGCTCATTTCTAACGCGCCTATATAGACGAGGCCTGTTTTGCGCAGGCCTATATATGCCTCCCCGAAAACGAGACGAAAGTTTACTTTAAAGAAGTGGCATTATATTCAGCTGTGTTGTAACTTGTGTGTAAACTGTTTGTTGATCAGAGTTCTGAGTCTGTATGTGATTGTGTGCATCGTGTCCGCAGGCCCGGTTGTCCTCAGCACCGAGGCCCAGCTCGTTGCGCCTGTGGTAGCGGCGCGGGGGACACTCTCCATCACCACCACTGAGATCTACTTTGAGGTGGATGAGGATGACCCTGCCTACAAGCGGCTCGACTCAAAGGTTAGTGACCTGACCTGAAAACGGTTTGGATTCAAACTCAAAGCTTTAAGATGGATAGAGATGGACAGATGATCTTCCGTGTTTGTTAATGTTGTTGTAGGCCTAGAAGTCTCTAGCCTAATCTGTCAAAAGCCTGCACGAGATGTGGTCCGCAGGTTATAGGCTTTGTATAAGGCGACATTTTGTTCTGGAAATACATTTTGTTTGTTTTTGTCAGGTTGTTGTTTAAATATTATTTTCTGTTGCTATAGCCTATAGGTTAAATAAAGATGACGCCTTGATATTTGGCCGGCGTCCCATACTTTTTACACAATATCTGCGCTGCATTGAATCAGTAGAGTGTCTCTTTTAGCCGGTACGCCTACTACTGTGATATTTTCCATTTACTATATATATTCCATATTTGGGTAATATTGTAGACTAATAACAAGCCAGTGACCGTGATGGGGCAGTTTTGTTTTATTTCACAAATGTGTCTTGCTGCCTGTTTAGGCTGCTTTAAACTTGAATATTAACTATAACATGCTATAGTCTAATTCACCCTGAAAAGCTAATTTACCATAATTCACGTCTTTATATTATTATTATTATAGGCTAGTGCGTATCTTAAGAGGCCTTCCACTATATTGCCCCAAACCCCATTTAATAAACCATAATGGGACACAAATATATATAACAGATTGTTTTATTAACTCTTTAAATTAAATCAAAGACAGAAAAAAAAGAATCAGATCACAGATGTTATAATCCAGTGTATTTCAAGTGCATTTTTTCTCATTTAGACTGTATGTATATACACTCTGTATATATATATATATATACTATATATATTTTTTCTTATTTTTATCATGTAGGCCTATAACCAAGGTTGTAAAAACAACAGAAATGACCGAGAACTTTAAATAAGAATTCAAGTAAATTTATGGAATGTTTTAAATGTAACCAATGTTTTAGGCCTACCATCAAATATGTAAACTTTAAAAATTAGAAAAATGTCCATTGAAACAGATGAATCAGACTACCACTGATGCAAGTATAAATTAATAACTTTTCTACCAGATAAAAAAAAGTTCATGAGTAGATTTAAAACATGTGGGAACGTATGTACGTGTCACAGAACAACATTCACAATTTCAGACCACTTGAACCACAATCAATGAATGTATTTACAGTATAAAATGTACATATGTTTTTCTTTCTTTTTTTCTCCTTCCAAGGCTTGTCACGGGGCTTTATTTTAAAGCATTTAAAGAAATGAAAGATTTTAGACAAATGTGTGGCACGCAAATAAAAATAAACCAGGTAGGTGGCCCTTAAATGTGTTCCTATATGACACGGCAAAATGGGATAATATTGTATAGTACATTTGACTGTCATTAAAAAAATGTTATTGGAATAGTCAGAGGAAACAGAGGAAAGTCACTTTTCACAAGACTGTGAAAATAAAACTGTGATATTTCTGTTCGTGTAACCGAGTCCTGATTAACATCATATAGGCCTCTTTACCACCACTTTTAAGACGAGGTGAACTAATAAATTTTTACCTCAGAGTTTCTCCAAGCTTTTGGGGTTGGTCAGTATTTCTCTTGCCAGGCGCCAAGTCTGTTTGGCACAATTCTCAAGACCCGAATGAGGCTTTCCTTGAAATAGGTCTAAATTGGGCAGGAAATAATGAGGGCACCTTCTGCACTGCAAACACGAAATAAGCTGCAATAAAATCCCGTTTAGCCGATCGCCGAGGCAGTTCTCGTCCCAGTCGGACTCCCTGGGATGCTTTTCACACTCGTATGAAACCAAACTTTTCAAATGATAGTTGTTGAGGGGCTGCCCGGGCAGTTCAAGGTGACGGTCACGTAGCGTTTTGAGGACCGACAGACATTTTTTCCTGCATCCTCCCAGGAGGAGTCGATTCTCGGCCTCCCCGAACTGCAAGACCCAGGCGTCGCTCTCCGCCGAGCTCTGCTTGCCGTTGAGCGAGTAGCACTCTTTGGAGAGGAGGTTGAAGCCCTCCGACTTGACTTCTGCCACTCGGTTAGGTCCCGGCCAGGGGACGTGGGGCAGAGGCCAGTGCGCGGCGCTCCGTGGCCAGATCCCAGTGCATTTGAACGCTGGCGTGATTTGCACAATGTATCGGTCTCGTATGCGTAATTTCACCTCGCTCGTGTCAGAGACCATCTTGACAACATCTCTATAGCTGCACTTATCCACCGCCTGTGCCACCAACGTCTGAAATCTCGAGCGGATCTTGCGCGCCGAGAGGTAACCGGAGGCTGTTATAAATTCGACCCAGAGAGACATGCTTCTCTTTCGGCCGTCGCTGAGCTTGAGCACCGCGCAGCCGGGAAGAGATCCGTCATCCACAAAGTTGAATACTCCCATCTGATTTAGATAGAGCACCACTTCGAACTCGTTCGGCGATATGACCTCCAGTCCCTCGAAGCGGCCGTCCATTTCGCTCAGTGAGCTTATGAAGCGGGGCTCCTGCACCTCCACCTCCTTCAGGACATCCGAGACCACCTTGCACACCTCTCGGATGGTCTTGGAGATCGCAGCCTTTCGAGACTGACATTTCTCCTGGTAGTATTTGTTGAGGTGGTATACCAACTTTGCCTGGGCGGCTATCATATTCGGGCAGAGATCCGGGTTGTACACCGGAGTCTCGCAATACGCCGAGGGATCCAACGCGGCTGTTTGTACGGGAGCCAATTTAAGAGAAGAAGGAAATCTATTTAAAAAGAAAAAAAATGTCTATTCAATAGACACAATTGCCTTTATTTGTGCTCACGGCACATGCGTATTAATATCACCGCGGGTTAAACCATGAACCTGAGCATCGAACTGCTTCAAAGCAAGTCCTTGAAATTGCTGGTAATCAGAAGTCCATTTCACGCGTTAGGTTCAGTAGTAAAAAAATGCTTTTGTTTTCTCTAATGTTTGCGTGCAGTTCGGTTTCCGCATATAAGCATTTCAAGCATACAGTGTAGAGTGAGTGCGCTCGTAAAGCAGGCTGCCGGTGTTTCTGTGTTTTAGAACAGGGACACACTCCCATGGAATTATAAGGGAGGGGTTGAAACGAAGATGTCCAATCGCTATCCGATTCGTCACTGCCTCCAGTTTATGGAAAACAAATTAATCCCGGGGTATTATATACAAGTAAAAGTAAAGGTAGTATAGTAATCGAGGAGTGGAAGTAGCCTATAGCCTACCTACGCATTTGGAGAGAGAAAAATATCCTTTTCCCTATACAGATATAGCTTTTCTATGGACTGTATTGCCTTTTAGTCTGCTATTGAATCATTGTAGAATACAGTAGGTGGATTTAGAATGGCTAATGCAGCCTACTTTTTCCTTTGGGGAATAAAACATAGCTTAATGATAATGCATCGCCTTTATTCACGCTTTATTCAATCATTGGCTGGAGCGCTATAGCTCCAATCAAGGATGGAATCATGTGAGTTTAATTCCGAATCATTCCGAATCCTCCTAGAATTATACAAAACTGAAAGATTAGCTACGCTAGTAGTTATTATTATTATTATTATTATTATTATTATGTTTGATATATTTGCTTAAAATGCATGCCCTTTATTGGGCATATATTGAACGAGAGGTCGTCTTATTTGTTCGGCTATACGTTTTTTTATTACCGGTATGTAAATTATACTGTAGGCTATGTGAATCATCTTGATCTGGCCTATAGGCTAAGGCTACAGAATGGGTCAATAGGCTACAGACTACTATAATTAATTTAATGCATAATAATTATAATCAGACGTTAAGAAGACGAGGTTATGAGTTATTTCTAAATCAACTTAATGACAATATCAATAATAGGCTATATGTTTACTATAAAGTATAGGCTATAGCCTACCGAATGGTTTTAACAAATGGGTAAATTTCTGGATGCTGGCATAAGGCAAGACTTTTTGTTATTCTATTTAAATGCTCTTTTAAATGTTGCCTCCACAAACACAATTCATCTAATTTGTGAGATTACAAAAAAATGACCTATACATTTGTTTTTTGAAAAAAGGATATAAAAAATGTCCACGTGACAACTAGGCCTTTACTTTACCTACTCTTTACACTTCAATGTAGACCTATTTTGATACTGCTCAATCAGGGCACACCTCATTTATTATGTATATAACTTAATGATTATGTAGTTATAATCAAAACGTTATCTTACAAATCCTGACAATAATGAAAAGCAACAATTATGCAGCATAATGATATTATTTAATCGCTAATTCACTAATTCATATAAATATTAGAATGTATGATTTACCATGATCTTTTAAGTAGCTAATTAAAATCAATGTTTAGGATGATGAACCAAATGCTAATACTAGCATATATATATTTCTAGCATTTTGTTTTGCAATATTTAGTTTTAATAATACAAATTATTATGTTATAAGATGAATATACAATGCTAGGCCTATACATTAAACATTAGTGGGCTCCTTTTCAATCTTAGCTAACTACTGTTGCGCTCATTCACAATAAAGAGACCAAAACCATCCCTGGCTATCATTATTGCATTGGCATTCGATCTCAGAAGTAGGCTATACATGCTTTGAAGATGACTTCAAAAAGATAACATTGCATGGATCAGATAAGGAACACAAAGGCATTTACACTCTACCCCGCTGTCTGAATTGCATAAAAACAGACATTATGGGGGCAGCTATATTTGCAGCTTCTCACTCTCGGCTCCGTTCAGCATACGTGGATGAGAGACGAGAGGTGGTGGCATGCGGGGGTAGGACCCTGATGGATAGGTGACTCCCATTATCATCACTGACTGTCTGGGACACATTGCCAACATAGCAGCCTGGAAAACACAAGTGATACCTTCCCACTGTTACACGATAAAACCCTCAGTGCTCATTTAACTCTGACGGAGTAAACAAAATGGTCCCTTATGTGTACAGTTTGGTTACATTTTGTACACTCAGTGTTACAAAATGGATAAATTAACACTATTATACCGACAGAGATCACAGATATGGAACCCTTTTTTGTAGGCCTATAATACATCACTCATTTTCAAGAATCACATGAGGAAGGTAATGCTGTAGCTTCAAGCTATCACACTGTAGAACTTACTGGAAGTTAGTTTACATCGTCAACTCTTATACGGTTCCAATTTGGGTAAATTTTTACACTCGGAGTCAAATTAACACTGAGGATTTTACCGGCTGAATTTCATTTAACTATAGCTACCAGGGATTATATGCCTGTTATACAGACACGTATTGGGGGAATAAAAATGGATACTCTTGAATGGTTTCATGTGGTCGGAGGTAGCCAAGAGCGATTTTCCCTTTCAGGCTCTGTACTACTCCCCCCTAAATTTCTCCCAGTGTCTGTGGCTCAGCAGGTACTTGCCTTTTATTGGAACCAGACTACCCTCACTGCAGACCATCTCGCTCCACGTCTGATACTCAAAATCCATTTGCACTTTTTGAGTTTGTCCTCCGGGCCCTGCGGCCATCCCTATGCATGATAGAAGGGGAGGATTTTCATTGGGATTATCACCTCTTAATCTGAAGCATGTGGTGCCACAGATCTTATACCGTAACTCAACCTGTTCCTCAGTCCTATAACGCTCCAACAGTTTCTCAGGTCAAGCCCAAGACCACCAAATCGTCTTATAACCGTATCTTTGCCATTGTGACATTGCAATCATTGATGCAACGCATTTCACCCTGCACTTTTCTACTTGTAACACTGTGATATGACTAAAGTTGATTCTGATTCTACTTCGGTTGTCACCCCACTACACTATTGGATGCCCTGTAGTGTGATATATGAGGCAATGATTCCAGTCTAGCACTATTTCTGACCTAGAGAAATGCATGCATGATCGTGTAAAATAAATCAATACAATGACTTCTACTTCCCCCAATTTTGTACAAGCATGTGACCCTCTTTTGAAGGCCTCTTTGTTTCCAGGGCTTGAGTCCATGTTCATCTTTTTTTTCTCTCTCTTCTCCATTTTTCTCTTTCGTTTCTTCTACCAAGACTGATCCTCCTGTCAGCATTGGTCTGACATGAGGTCAGTAGTTCTTGTCTGATAGCTGAAATAGCTCCGTAATGACACCACTCATGCTATGAGTGACTTGAAATGGTATTCCATTCATCGAATAGATGTGGAAGAATTATTCAAAAGACTCAAAGATATTCTTTATTGTAAATAGTCTGATTAACACTATTAAGTGGAATACAGTTATGATGTTATGAAATCTAATAAAATGTTTGGCTTAGAATAATCGTTGACACATTCCTAATGATAGAACAATGAATGTTGGACTCTTGTGTTTAGAATCCTATACTGTATCACTGTGGTGGTTTAACATACCAGCTTGAACTCTGGGTGTTCCAGAAAACTCAGCCTGATACTTAATGCAATCATCTCTTAAAGAAGTGCGCCACAATTACAGGGTCAGGACACACCATACTGTAGGCTACTGGAAGCTATTAGCTCCAAGGATAAATCTATTTTTTAATCGTTGACCCCCCCTCCCGCTGAACTCTATAGAGAAAGGGAAAAGATCATCTTTATTCTAAAATGTATATATGTTTTAACCAAATGTTTAATTATTTATACTATTTGATGAAGTGAAGCATCTGGCGTGTGTGTGTGTGTGTGTGTGTGTGTGTGTGTGTGTGTGTGTGTGTGTGTGCGCGCGCACACACACACATATATAATGGGCTTTTTTTATACAAGTATAATTTTTAAACGGATCAAGTATTTATCTCTATTAATAATCCTATTACCAACAATAAATACAGTCTTCCCTATCTTATTCTATCACATTTTGGCGACATATTGGGGTTGGGTAGTTCCCTATCTACTGTGCAGATTAAACCAAGTTGAGTTAACGGAGTGGCACATTTCTATATAAATCAGATTAGGAGGAGTGTCACTTTAGACATGAGATCAGCACTGGCTCTCAGATTGTGAAACATAATATGGTATAATCTCTTGGGATAGCGACTCATTTTGACATATGCTTTCTTTTTTTTTTTACATTTTAATTTGTCCTAAAATAGAATTATCATTGGGATTTTTAATAACCAGAACATCATTATTCTAAGCAATATGGTGTCTCCGTAGGGAAGCCAGTTAATGTTTTTGGCTCTCCACCTCACACTGCGACCCCCCTTTGAATTGTGTCCATTCATTTGTTTTATTCTCCACTGTGTATCAGCAGCCTCCTTCCGTGAGCAGTCAGGAAGCAGAACAATATAGCCAGAGGCTCTAGGAGACCCTCTAGTGATCAGCCAGACAGGCCCTGTGTGCTTTGAACGATATATACAAAGAAAACACACACACACATGCACACGTGCGCGCACGTGCACACACACACACACACACACACACACACACACACACACACACACACACACACACACACACTCTGTAGGAAACTTGTCCCTCCAAGAGCATTTCCTGGAAGGAGAGAAGTGTAAATTATGAAAATTAATTGATTGTCTCGGCTTCATTTGGCCCTTCAACCCCACCACCCCCCATCCCTCTTTAATATGGTATGCTTGTCAGCCTCCCTGATAAATTACATGCATGTATTTGCATCAATTTAGCATTAATAATACAATTTAGTTTTATTTGAGAGAAGGTGTGGTATGTCTCTTGGAGGAGAATCTACTGTATGGAATGACACTGTGTTCCCCTCCATACTGTAGGTAGGTTATCCACTTGGCAGGGTGCAGTGAAAGTGCTGCCGCAGTGTTTTCCTCTCTTTTTATCAGCGCTGTATTTTGCTTTACATGACAGTGCTAAACATTGTATATGTCAGAGAGTGGAGCAGGAGTGGAGCGGGCTTATTATTTCTTTATTTGTTTGTTTATTCCTATTGTTTCCTGGTAGGGCTTACATTTATCTCTGGAAATTGACTGGTTTATTTAAGCATGTGCAGTGAGGTTGTTATTGTCTGTCTGGGGAAAAGCTATATGCTTGGTTTTCCATCTCGTCTGATGTGAAAGGCAACAATGCACCAGTGGCAGTGTGATTAATCTTAATGTCTGGGAGACGTCTAGTATCTAAAGGTGGGCGCTATAATCATCTGCCCACTGACCCCATGATACTCATCCACACAATCAGCACCTCAGTCCTGGCGTCCAATAAGTAATTTTTAAACCTTAGATTAATTGAACACGCAACGTCATGTGATCTAAGACGCATACATAGAAATACAAAACAAAGGGAATGAAATTAAATAGTGAAATTGCTAGGTTTTCAGTAAGCAAAGTCTGGTGTTAATGCCCATGATACAATTAGGCAATGTTACCCAAATAAAGGATGAAGGGTTCATAATTGCCACTCCTTGAGATCTGAGGTGCCGGGTGCCAACTGTCAGAGCAGGGCTAATGATGACAAATGTCTCTGTATGCAGATTGCACCAGCAGCAGCAGCAGCAGCGACACAGGCGTGCAAGAAAGAATGAGAGGGCCACATACGTATGTGAGGGCTTGTGTGCATATTATCAACGTCTAACTTGAAAATACCCCCCCCCCCAACAATGTTCCATAATATGGTTGAGTACCCTATGTGTGACACTACTGTTTTATCCTATATGACAAGTGATGAAACTTGTTATTCCGATTCAGTGGAAGGAAGTAGTTCCAACTTTTTCTCCCTGGCAAGTAAAGATTCATGTCAATTAGACTTTGAAGATGATTTCAGGATAAGGACATCCATATATCAGGTTGGATCGTTTGTGTTTAAATATTGTTTGTATACATATTGCTCTGGTTGGTGCAATAGAGCAATATTTCCCCGACAAGGGAAATTTCATATGCATTTGTATCTGTGTATGCTTTTCCTCTATAGCTTTTCGTTAGCGGAGCTGGGTATTATTATGTAAGATTGTGATGTATAACCTGATAAGTAGGACAGTGGCCTGTTTTCTGAGCTCATCCATATAATATAGCTCAAAAACGGTTCTTGGTTATAACATGACCAAACTAACGATTCTTTTATTTAGTTTTGATAAAAAAGTGTGTTTTATATTAACCACCTTTGTAGCAGAAGGCCATAAATCTGATTTCACTTACTGTGACGTAAGGCTCACGCTAATAAAAGAGCAAACCTAGAGTGTTGCATGGCCAGATTTCCCCAATTTGTTGCATGAATGGCTTTTGAAAGGGGTCCCACTTTGTACAAAGGGAGCCTCCTCTTTGTTTGGTTTCGCCCCATCTGTGTCATCTGGTGGCCTGTGCAAGAGGGTGGTGTCTTGGGGTGCTCCCCAGCGGCGTTGCCAGTTGTTTTATGGACTCAACGGAGTGGTGCTGGGAGTTCATAAGTTGGCCGGCCCATTGTGTGCTGAGCCCAGCTGACACGTGTGAATTGACTCCAGCATATTGACGGATCATTTCCATTAATGAATCGGAGGAGTCTGCCTTGTTTCACTCTGTGATTTATGCACCAGCCTCATCACCCTCTTTGCGCAGGGTTAACTGATACCCCCCACGCAACAAGAACAAGGGAAGGGGGCTTTGTTTAGTAGTTTATTTATTCACACAGTAAAATCTGCAGTGTTCATTTAACTCTTGAGAGTGCTATTGCTCTGTAACATGTCGGCATCAGTGAATTTCTTGTTCTTCATTTGTTGACTTGTTGACTTGTTACCCAATCTTTTACATCAACTATTTAGGTCCAGTATGGTACGGTACGGTACTGAGAGACCTGAGCCTCATCGTTGTCTAGATATGTTTTGTTAATAGACTTCTTTAAGTGTAGAACTGTCCTTTGGGGAAGGAATGTATCACTTAGGGTGGTGTCATAAGGGACCATTTCTAGACAGCCATGTTTCATACATTTATCAAGGACGTGAAGGGCAGTTTTCTACTTGGCGATGCAGGGTGGCTGTTGTCCCTTGATGTGATACTGAGACGCTTTCTCTTTGTAACTGCTGGTGTGTCATCAGGCGGCTCTGAGCCGTGATGGCGACCATCCAGCTTGTTCAAAAGCAACAGCTACACACTGCTGCTAGCGCTGGCCCCGGTCTGCCCCCCCAGCGCCACGTACACACACACACACACACACACACATACACACACACACACACACACACTGCTGCTGCCACATGTAAGGCACATTTTCACGCCACCATTTTATGCTGCAGTCACCCTCCCTTCAGCAGAGGGAGGGAAAGAAAGAGGGGAGGCTCACCCGGAGCGGATGAGAGACAAAGATGGCAGCAGAGACATTTTGTCTACTTTGATTAGTTCTGGTCTCGGTGAGCAGCGTTCAATATTAGCCTGTTACCAGCAAAGCCACTCGGTGCAGAAGCACAGACGGGAATCACGTCACAATCAAATTTAGCCCAACCTCATTTCCATCTTCTTCACTTAAAAAGTGGGACATATGGGGGCAGTATACCAATTGCTTATTTTATACGGTAATTAACACCGGTCAATCCGCATTATGGGGAGGGTGTGTCACAGCCTGTGACAAAGTTTAAAATGATAATTCTTTAATTTACATATATTTTCTTTCTGAGAAAGGTAGATATATTCTAAGTAGCTCTCATTGCTACCTGGGCTGTTGTGATGCATGTCATTACAAAAAAATGGGGTTCACTCATGTGAAGGAGTTGTGTTGTGACAGTGTCAGTGTCTACCCACCTCAGAGGAATCACAAATTAGGGCCATCATTTTCATTTATTTCCCCCCCTATCCAGTATCTGTCAACTTAAAGGGATATTTCATCATCTACTCAGGTTTATGTGAACACCCCAGACAGTTTTTAAGTTGCTCGATTCAGTATTTAGATATTTGATATTCATTTTAGCTGCCCCTCCCCCTTCCTATACAAACTCATTATAACTTCAAACTCCATTTTAACCATATATAGATTCATCTAAAACACCCAAACTTTTTTTTTATGGTGACTGATATTGTCCTTCTAATACTATTAGAATTAAATACTGTCTGGGGTGTTCACAGAAGCCTGAATAGACGATAAAATGACCAAAAGTGTTTCTGAAAGTGAAATATCCCTTTAAATTGGGGCCCTAAACTAATTATATAAACCGATAACTGTACAAGACCATTTTGTTTATGTAGGCATGTGCATGTATTGTATTGTAGGCCTATTCATCCTAAATAGGGACACCAAGTTGAAGGTGGTCAAGATTTCTTTGTTTACCTAAGTAACAACATTCACACAGTGGGTCCTGACTTGTTTGCCCTGGATGTGCAGAGATGTATGTGTGTGTTGTTTTCCTCACGCTGGGCTGTCGTCTGTTGTGCTCATTAGATTAGTTATCTCAACGGGTTCTATTAGGGGCTCGGGAGATGGGCTCCCCATTGAAAGAGTCATGATGGACGAGGAAGAAGTGCTGATGTGCAGGTTCCTGCCTCCAGGCTTCCACCTGCTCAGGAACAGCCCTGAGGCTAAAGAGAACCATCACCAACCCTACTCAGGCCAGCCAATGAAAGATTGAACATTTTCAGTCTGAGTTATTTAGTGTAGCTTCCCCGGAATTGGTGATTGGGAAAGATGGTCACAGAGGGGAAAAAAAGATAAACAAAATAGCCATTGAAGTTTGGGTGGGGGAAATAAAGTACAAATAAGAAACGAAGAAAAGAAAATCTCAGGCAATATAGTAGGCCAAACAGAACATGATAACGTTGGAATTCTATACTTATAATTTCAAACAATTTTATTAGAATGTCGATCCTGTGGTCTTGGCAGGGCTTTGGAGGTGCCTGAGCAGCCGAGTGCTGTGGCAGGGCAAGGGGGATGTCGACTGTTGACACCATCTAACGAAGGGGGGAGGAGGGGGATTAGGGCATTTACGGAAGCCGTAATATGATAGGTCAAAAGGAGGAGGCACTCCTCACAGCAACTTGCCTCTGTAATGAATGATTGACTGGGAAAGGAGAAGCTGCCACTCGCTGGCTGAGTGCTCATCTTGACGCCTGCCGCATCGCTCCACGGCTCCCCTTGATCACGTTTGGCTGCTCCCCTTCTCATCTGAGGCACCAGTCTGCAGGGAAAAGCTGCTTTTCCTTCTCATTTTTCTCCCTAATTTACACATTTAAGACATTTTTGTTTTCTTATTTGCAATTCCCTTTTTTTGTCGGGGAGATTTTCTCTCTATCACTCCGTCTCAGTCCTGCTTTCTCTCTCTCTCTCTCCCTCCCTCCCACACACACACACACACACACACACACACACACACACACTCTCCCTTACTCACAGCCTTTCCTCTTTCTTCTGTTTGCCTGGAGGCGATGAACTAATTTCAGGTTCCATAATTGCGGCATGTTGTACACCTGTCTGCTATTAATTCTCCCCTGTCTCTCATTCTCTCCCTTAATGAGATATTATTGTAATTATTGTCATTACGACATTTTCCCATAATGAACTTGATTGATGTTGTTGTTATGGCAGTATTTATTCCCCATAATTAGTGTAAATGTGTTGGAGTTTGTAGCGCTGATGGCATGAGGCCGTCTATGGACTATGGTAAACCCAGTCCTCCTGTCGCTGACCAGCTGACCCCTCAGAGTTTCCGCTCCGTGTGGAGATTTGTCTTGGACGTTAGAGTTGCAGCCTGGTCATGGTCACCACTGAATGGGCCTCTACTTGTAGCCATTTTTAAGACCATTGCAACACGAAAGGCGAGGCTACACAATAGCCAGCGCTGGGCTTTGTTTCAGCCCGTCACTTGCACTCTGTGAAAATCCCCCCCGCCCTGTTGCCTTTAAAGAAAAGGTGAAAAGGTTTTGCCTATGCTCCCTTTTTCTTCTTTTTTAAAATATGGTTGTGTTTTGAGAGTGAAGAAAGCGCAAAAAAAAGTTTTCAGTCACCCCATTTTGAATGTTATTGTTGAAAACGCCAACTACTGGAAGGAATTCTGAAGAAAATCTTTGTTGAATGAACTACGTTGATGTTTTCTTCTTAGTGGCTCTCAATCCAATTAGGAGTTTAATAAGGGTCACACATTGAGGCTTCACGCTGCAAGTTGGTTCTTTTAATGCTTTTTTTAGAGGGGTGTGTGGGTGGGAGGGGGGCTGGAGTTGGATGGGACAACACTGAAGGCTGGTCTCTTTAGTGTGCTGTGAAGGGGCTTGTGGCCTGGTGAGTCATTGAAACTGTCAAGCTAGGGAGCACAGATGATCTGTTCAATTATTCTGAATGCTGGGTAGGCAGATAAAACAACGCTGTGGTTTGGTTAGTTTCTCAGGTGGTACCAATTACCTGATCTCTTGACACTCCTGTCCTCTCTCACCTGCTCCCCCGGTGTCATCTCAGTGCCCTCGGATTTTCTCTAGAAATACTCCTTGTGACTCTTTGTGTTACTTTTGTGTCACATTTTTCCCTGACTGTGAGGTTTATCCCATAGGCAAGGTTGTGTTAGACTTAACTGTCTACGCTGTCTAGTTGACACTAGTGTTTTCATCGCTCGTGTTTTTCAAGGTCAATCAATCATTGTCTTCATGGCAAGATCTCTAGCATCTTTGTAAAGATTAGGTGGAAATGCAAAATGTATCGTTGAGAACATTGCATTGGATGCTGAATCGGTCCTTTTAAAATGGATCATATTTGATCTTTAAGCTCTCATGGTGCAAGTGAGATTGAATCGGAGGGCCCTGGACGTGGACATGGCCTGCCTTTGAGGGCTAGTTCACATGCTGGGAGCTTTTAGTGTCTGACAGCCGTTTAACTCCACACGACCTGGTTCTCAAGTGCCACCGTTTGGGTCCTCTTGAATCCTGTTAGGAGCTATAATTACAATTCATGCACTCCCAGGACTCCTTTGAACAGGGATTGAGAGAGCAGAGAGAGCCTCACAGAGCCATAGATCCCCAGCCTCCCTGGCCCCTCATCAGTGTGGACGTTCTCAGAAGCTTTTAACAAAGTGTTTAGATCCTATGCCCGCCATCAAAACATTTATCTGCTCACTGTGGAATACACCAGAACTATTCTCTTGGCTTTCAATTAACTTATGTAAAACAGTTTTAAAACCTATTATGAATATCAATGTGTTCTATTTACAAATCACTGGAATGTTTTTTTAATTGTCTAATATAGTGCAAGTGGAAATGTGTATTTTGCATCACACATTTCGTGGGACTGTCATCGTGTTCCATCAAGCAGGCAAACAATAACTTTTTTGACGAGAGTGAATGCCAAAGCACATTGAAATGCTTTCAAAGGGAGAAAGAAAGAAAGAAAGAAAGAAAGGGCAAGCATAATGCCTAATAGGTGCTTTAGTAATTTCTGAGTTTTCATAGCTTAATCCGTTCTGAAAAGCTCAGGAGAAGAAAGGCTGCAAATGGCCCTCAGTATTAATTTGATGTGACTTCTGTACAATAAGGGCTGTGGATCCCAGAAGCCCATTTTCAAGCTTACCTTCTTTCATCATTCCCAGCCCTTGGAACTTTTGCCTAAATGTTTCATGAAACCAAGGCTGTAAGCTTCTTTGGTATTCTGTCTTTATAGCATCTGCCTTAAGACTATTATTACTGCGTGTTCAAGGCAGAGGAGCACATACAAAAACCAGGGCTGCTTTTCCTTTGTGGAAAACTCAAATTGATTTCGTACAATTGGGGGAGCAGTTGTATTAAAAACACACATTCTATGGCTCATTTCTCCCTTTCTCCCAGTGGGAAAGCATTCATTTGCGGTTTTTACAAATGGAGTTCTCCTCTGTTTTTTAGGGGCGCTAGCCCCTCCTATATACAGCTTTTGTCCCCACACGTCAATATTTGCCATTGACAATGAAAGGAGAAAGTGGGACAAATGTCTGCCAAATATAACAAAAATCTTGTCCCCACAGCCCACACGTCTCAATATTTGCCATTGACAATGAAAGGAGAAATTAGGTCAAATGTCCGCCAAATATAACGTAAATTCGTACGACGACAAGAGCACCCCTCACTTCACACGGGTGTGACTTTTTAATAAGAAGTCTCTATTATTATTACTTGCACAAGCATGTATTTGGTTAAAATGGGTGGGGTTTAAAAAAAGGCAAAAGCTTGCTCTGGTGCACTGGCCTAAAAGTGGGTCCTTAAAAACTGCTAAAACGTCTGAAATGTATGTATGTAGGTATGTATGTATGTATGTGTGTAGTATTTAAAAGGGGGGGCTTTTTAGTAAAAAGCCCAGCCCACAAAACCTTCATATATTTAAAACAAATCCAAAATAAGGTTACCAGTGAAGGGCAAAATGCCTATTCACTGGGGACTATGCAAGGCAGAGGCGTCCACCCCCCTGAGTCCAAGTTAAGCTAGACCGCATGTATGTATGTATGTATGTATGTATGTATGTATGTATTTGGTTAAAATGGGTGGGGTTTAAAAAAAGGCAAATGTATGTATGTATGTATGTATGTATGTGTAGGAATGGTTGTCCCTTATTGGCTGTTGATGGTGACGTAACTAAGGTAGGTTTTAAGTTTGGTATAAGGTCAATAACGGCTTGAAAGGATTTAGAACAGCAGTTGTAATAGACATTAGTTAGTAGCAGTACTTGCGTGGTCTGCTTGCGCACAAGTAGGCCATGTACTACTTGTGTGCAAGTTGTTGGCACCTCGAAAGAGTGCATTTCTAGTTAGCCTATTATTAGTTGCACAAGAAGAGCGTGCAAGTACTGTAATCGGCTGCTTATGTCAGTGTTGTCCACCGGCCAATAAGGGACCACCATTCTTGATGACGTAACTATAAGGCACGTTTGGTGATCGGCTGGGTATGTATGTATGGTGATCGGCTGTCAGGCTGAGTATCTGTGTATATGTACAGTATGTAATGCATTTGTCAGGGTAAGAATGGTGGTCTCTTATTGGCTGTTGATGGTGACGTAACTATACGTTTGAAGGTTGGTATAAGGATTTAGAACAGCATTTCCAATAGACATTATAGTATAGCAGACAAGCGTTCTGCTTTGTGCACAAGTAGGCCATATGGCCTACTTGTGTCGTTGTGTGCAAGGCGCAAGTTGGAAATGCACTCAGAGTGCATTTCTAGTTATTATTTCTTGCGCAAGCAGAGCGCGCAAGTAATAGTTTTCATCCATGTCGCCGTTTGATGTGTATGCGCCGTGCCAGCGTATGACGTAATGACTACTTGTGCTTGCTATGGCAGTAGTGTCAGATTACATACGGGCATTACCTTTAATCCTCCCAACACTAAAACATATCGTCATTACGTCACCATCGAAAACCAATTACACCCTGGCATTGGGACCTTTAATCCACATCTTTATTACGTCATCATTGAAAGTAACTACAGTATACCGCTAATCTCTCAATCAATTTACAAATTACATATACATAGAGGCATTTCCTTTAATCCACCCGACACTGATCGACATATACGTCACCATCGAAAGCCGTCTCTTACCATACTCTTAACAATACTACTTTTTTACCTCCAAAAACTAGGTAGGCCTACGTAGCAAATAGCTAAACCTAATAATTCAATATTTCAAACGTTCTTTCACAGAGAAGCTGAGATTTGACAGTTTGTAGCGGTCGACAGTACTTGCTCGCTCTGCTTGCGCACTAGTAGGCCTAAATGGCCTACTTGTGTGCAACAAACAAGTAGGCACTCGACAGAGTGCAGTTCTAGTTATTATTATTATTAATAATATTAATATTTATATTATTATTATTTTTCTTTTCTTTTTTGCAGCACCAGAAATTCACTTTTACTGAAAGTTAAAATCCAGAATAATAGCATTGCATCAGAAAAGGAGTTGGTGGGAACAAGCTGTTTTTGTAGTTGCTTAAAATGACGCCTCATTAATCAGAATCTGATTTCATCCTTAATATTTTGATAAGATATGAAATGAAATGTTACACTCACGCTGATATGCCCTAGCTCCCTCTGCAAAAGAACCCATTATGTGAACTCCAGGGGGTTTAATAAAAGTCTTTATTTGTGTGCTTTTGCTTTTCCTGTTGAGAGACAAAGAAGACCAGAGATTTGGGCTGTTATCAAATATTCCCATGTTGACGTGTCATAGGAAGTCGTTTGTTGACTGTAAAAGTAATGTCAGCGGTATCGGTACATGTTCATTACATATTGACAGGAAATGCAGAATCTAATGTTTTTCTTGTATATATTTTTGTTATTATTGCACAGAGTAGCATAGTGAGTGCCACATTTGGACGGGTCACTGACCCTATAGAAAACAGCTTGCATTAATATGGTCTAATCCAATGTAATTAGTCAAATTGCAGCATGCCAAGCAGCTTGTCAGGGGCTGTCGGCTTTGGCAGGCACACAAGATGGCCCGGAATCCCACTGGACAGCAGAGACACCCCAAAGGCTGAGCAGAGCTGCCCTAGTCCGCTCTGTCTTTACTCCGTTCCGTACATTATGTATTTCTTCTCCCCATCTCTCCTAACAAATGTGGGGAGGCGTGTGTGTATGTGTGTGGGGGGGGGGGGGGGGGGGGCTCTTTCAACGCCACTGCCACATTTTCACCTTTTCCTGAGTTGTCTCCCATCGCCCCAGGCTGTGAACTTGGCTTCCTGCCTGCCTGCCGAGGTGGATCAAAATTATATGGGGATCCTTAGCACAAGATACAGAAAGTCAAAGTAATTATATCAGTGCCACGTTTCCCTCCTCTAGGAGAGTGAGTCAGATGTACGCTGACTAGTGCTATACTGAAAACCGTAGACATAGGTATGACATTTCCTCGTGCCGAAGGATTAACATTAGTAAAAAGATTTAAACTACGTAATTACAAGAGGATAAAGTACAAATTATCTAGCGCACTCAACAGCCAGATTATCATCCTCTGCAAGCCCTGCACAGCCCCAAGGGGTGAGTGTGGATGACAAAAGGCCCTCATTAGCATAAATTTACAAGCACGCTCGTTCAGAGAAGCCGATAAGAACCTGTTCTACCTTTTGCCTTGGCCATGAATGGCTTGTTGTGCTTTTGGCAATGACAGATAAGTCAGGGTAATTCCACTCCATGCCTGAAAATGATGCTCCAGATTCTGGCTGTATCCCGAAGGTGTCACCCACGATAATCCTCAAAGAGCGTCCGGCGGAAAAAGGGGGCTGTGTGTTTTCTAGATGATATACTGCGAATGGCAGAAAGAATTATACGAAGGGAGACAAATCTGTAACATATTATTAGCAATTCCCACTGAATAACAGGGATAAAAGGATAATGGATGAGGGTGTCGTTATTACCTTGGCGCAGAGGGAAGAAGCAAACCAAAGGTAGAGAGACAAGATTAATTGAGGACGAGTGAGGCGCTCATTGCTCATCAGGCCCTCTCCACGTAACCGTTGGCTCTGTCTCTCCCTATCCTCCTCTGTCTCTCTGCCTCTCCATCCCCATCTCCTTCTCTCCGTTTCCCTCTGTCTTACTACATGGCCCCGCCTACTCAACCCTCCCTCCCCCTCTCCTTCCCACACGACACGGAAGCTGAAAACTGGGATTTAAAGCGATCAACTTGGCACACTCTGTGGCACCCGGAGCAAGCTGGTACCCAGGCAGGCCAGGGAGATTTCAGTCATCTTAAGGCTGACAAGTCCCTGAAGAGGGCCCATTAGTGAAGGCTTGCTGAAAGGACCCCATACCAAATGACTGCATCCCTTCTCTCAAGCTACTTATTGAAGGCATTCTCAAGCCATTTATCTGGATGATGTGCTCCCTAAGTTAAGTGTTAGTGTGGTTGTGCATGTGGTGTGCTTCCACAAGCGTGCATATGTGCAGTTTGTGTGTTCCTTGATAGCAAAATGATACAATATACTGTATATTATACTTGGTAAAACTGCTGATTACTATTACTAATACTAATGTACTTTGGGTCAGGCTACTCAAGTAACTCATAAGCAAATAAAAAAATATATGAGATCAGGATGAGTGGATGAAGGAAGCAAAATTGTTCTTGTGATTAAAGGAGAATTCCATGCTAGAAGGCTTTTTTACCTTTATTTGTAGTTGTTACGTCCCCACCAAAGACGTCCAGGTGTTATTTTGTGCAAAAGTGCATTATTGGCTATTTCCCCTAAGCCTTCAAGGGGGTTGGGTTTTTGTGCTAAATTGCTCATTTGTGTGCCGTTTGGGATACTATTTACAAGAGAGGATATATACAAGAAAATTAGATTTTTGAGCGATGGAAATAAGCGAATTAGCACAACACCCCAATGCCTAATTCAATTCAATGCAATTCAATTCAATTAATTGAGGGCTTATGGTAGGGGAAATAGCCAATAATGCGCTTTTGCACAAAATAACACCTGGACCTCTTTGGTGGGGACGTAACAACTACAAATAAAGTTAAGAAAGCCTTCTAGCATGGAATTCTCCTTTAAAATCAAGGTCCTCATATCACTACAACAATATGTCTTCCCTGCTTTGCCTAACTTTATTTATTGGATGTGAGGAGGTGTTATAAATGAAGTTATCTTTGTATAATCATGATATCCCACAACTACTCTAGGTTTCCGATAGCAACATATAATAATATGCTTACAATTGTGGGTGAATCTTGCTGCTAATCATGGCAACAAACATTATACCGCAGCTAGGGGCATGGCACTCTGCTGAAAGTTATTTATTATTACTTTAGTCTTCTATAAAGTTCAAGTTGTCTGTCTTTGTGCCCAGATTATTATTAAACTAGGACGGCACCATGCATGTCATGAACGATGCAAGTCGGGAATACATGTCATCAGTACATCTTGACCTGCTCTCTATACTTCCCATACTGTACCTTCTGTTCTCACCCACTTTTCTTTGAATTGGATAAAGATGGCTTCCCTTTTCCTCATACCAACATTACTTTCATTATCCTATCAAATTCTCCCATATTATTTATTTTGCATACTTTCTGTTCCATTGCATTCGCTGTCACTTATTGGTAATGTAGCACAATCGTTAGGCGAAGCTCGGCCAATCGGTTAAGAAGACTGTTCAGGTTGGCCAATCAGAGACTTATACTGGTTAAGTGGCACATCATGACGTGATGCTCTGTGAATCCGCGAAGCCGGCGGTTTGAGTTGGCCAATCAGGGAAGCCGATGCATACAATCTCCCGAATTTACAGAGACGAATTTGTGTGTTAGACGGAATCGGATACAGATATTTGAGGTTTTTCAGTTCTCCCAGACCATTGGTCTGTCCGAATTGGCACTGCAAGTGTGAGACCGTTCAGTCGGACTATTTCCAAGTTACGTTGACCAGAGAGTAACAGACACACAGAGATCTGGAAAAGTAGTGTGTGTGTGTGTGTGTGTGTGTGTGTGTGTGTGTGTGTGTGTGTGTGTGTGGTAGGTATATATGGAGAGAGAGAACAAACACATTCTCTGTAAATCCGGGACATTGTATTCATTGGCTTCCCTGATTAGCCAACTCAAACCGCCGACTTCACAGATTCACAGAGCATCACGTCAGGGTTCAAATATATAAGATAGATATGGACACACATTCCGCATCAGCTCAAATTGCTATTGTTAAATGTGCTCCGGATATCGGAGAAAGCTGTAGTAGTGTAGGCTATATTAGAATAGACATGTATGTTAATGTAGCCTATATTGTAAAATATGCATTTCACAAAACATGACATGAAAGACAATGGAGATGACGTGACAGTCGAGATGTCTTGACAGGCAGCAGAGATCGACGGTATAGTTGAAGGTGAATCAATGGCTTTGTTGAGTCAGAGAAAATATTATGTAATGCTTCCATAGTGAAAATCTGCATTCTGCAGACATATCTCATGGCCCACGTTTATTATTATTACGTTTATTATACATCTGTGTGGGTGCAAACCGACTATTATTAAACCAACGATAATTTATATCCATCTCATCTACAAGCTCACGGGCTGCAGATCAGCTATTTTCGGAGATTACATTCATATCTGCAAATATAAAATAGCTGTGGTACTTATGTGGTTATGGTGAAATAAACCATTATTAGCACTTCATGAACAAATGCAGAAACAATATAAAGGCTTCCCTTTACAGGTCAAACATCATTCATTCACATACAATAATACACATTAATAAATAACAATTAAGCAATTGATACCAGTGAGCTGGCGGTTATGAAAGGCTCGTCATAAACCTGCATCAGTTGTTTTGGAGGTGGAAAGCCTGGTGACGTGAGGTTAGTTTGGAGGGGACGAGGGTACTTTGGCGTCACCATTTCAGCAAATAGGCAGCATTCGCTGTACACACAGAGACGACAAAGTAGAATCTCCGAAGTTTGCCACTCTGGGAGCTGGTTTAAAAAATAACCGGTTATGTCCCCTAAAACGCCGTCTCCGTGTGGCAGAAAGGGCAGATTGGCTAAATACTTGTGCGGGTAACGCAGAATACGTCCTCATGTAGACAGCACCTGAGACAGAGATAGTTTCACCTACACAATAACCAGGCCATTGTTGGGTACTGAAACCTGAATGAGCTGATCCGCGCATTGTGTCGTCAATGCAGTAACGCAGGCAAGGTTTGTTCTCAAAATAAAGCTTTTGTGTAGCCTACTTAATTGAGGTAAATAGAAAAAAGCATTTCATTGACCACACTGCTGGAGGGCTCCTGGTTATGTCCAGGGTTTGTGTTTAAACATACTGTACACAGTGTAGAATGGTTAAACGGTCGTCACCCTTCTAGTAGAAATGACAAGCAGTAGGAGATGAGCTCTTCCCTCCCATCCTACCACAGCAGTGTGTAGCGCCTGCTAATGTCCATGAAATGCCGCCCGTCACATAAATGTTATTGACAAACTTGGCTGGACGTTTGGGGCAGTGATCTGCAGCGTGCTTAATGCATATTCATCTCCCTTATCCCGCTGGTCTTGCCAGAGCACCAGAGCTGTGTCTCCTTGCCACACTCCAACTACCATCCAAATGTAAAGTGACACTGATTATGCAAATCTATCTTGTTTCCCCCCAATACCTGCATTAGAAACCCAGCTACAGTACTTTATTGAAGTTGAGATATGGGGCCGCGTGAAAGAAATGGAGAGGAACATTGCTTTACTATAATCTGGTGCAATTTATTTCCCTATTTCATATTTCTGTGCTTCATAATATACCGTCGTATATGGAAGAGCAGATGAAAAACATGCTTTGATGTTTATGCATAGTTTATTATAAAATAACACTGGGACCTAGAAAGGACTGGTAGTAAAACGAATGTTTTTTTTATAGGACATGCATCACTCTGTAAATAATAGTGCAACTTTACAACTGCAAATATGAATTGATATTGTTCTGTCTTGTGTGTAGAACATTAGATATGGCATATTAGTATTTATTAAGTAAAAGTGTAATGCGCAGATTGAAATAGAATAAAACCAGATGTGTATCTGTTCTCCATGACCTGTTTGCCATGACCCTGGCTGACTGTGAAAACCAGATCTCTATAGCTTCTTCTGCTTCTTTGCTGACTGCTTACTTCGTCCACAGATTTGGTCCTCATTGCCCGTGGTCAGTTTTTGGATACAATGTGTGCTGATCCTCCAAATTGCTGTGCGTGAAATCCATCCCGCATTCTCCTGGGGAGAGTAGTCATATCACTCAAAATGAAAACACCCTCTCCTCTCCTCCCCTCATTCTTCCCGTGCACCATTCTCTCTGGCCGCCTGGGACCTTTATAGTGGAAGCCTATTAGACAAATGTGAGAAGAACACTGCAGAGGTACCATGATGCCTGGTTGTCAGCGTGCTCCGTACCGCCATATAAATATATCAGTCATGCTGGCTTGGCGGTCTCCTGGAATCATATTATTTCAGGAGGAATGCAATAGAGGGAGATTGCATTGTTCCACGCAGAGTTGAAATTGAATCAGTTTTTTTGTAGGAACTGCTCTGTTAGATGTATTAATAACGTCTGTCGTAATCTCTGGACGATTATAGGGTTAGATCTATTCGTGAGTCATATGTGATTAGAATGGATTTCCATGCATGAAACGACTTTCTTTCTTTTTCTTTTGCATTTTAATGAGTTATGTGTTCCAACTGGAGCATCTCTGTTATTCTACAGAAGTCTGAGTCTAAACACTGGTTGTCACCTGTGACTCTCCTCATCCTCATCTGTCTCAATGATTTTAAGCCCTGATGTTCCACAGGCAGAACAGAGTCCGGCCTCTGTCAAATCAGCAGAAGAAGGGAAGCAGAATAAAGGGGAATGGACGGCAGAGACGTTAAATTGCATTATGGCTATTATGTGGGAGAGATGCACCTCCTCTGCAGCTGGCAGAGCAGCGCATGCGTGTATGGATCCTAATGAGCCTGTGTAGAGAGACCTGTGTGGAAACAAAAGGCTGGGCTTGTTGGCCATACCCCTCCCCACCACCTCCCTCCACCCACCCCCGCACCGCTCCCCCAGCCTGGAGCGTGACAGACCAAGAGCAGAGCGCCGGTTCCTTCCTGGTGGCGTGATTAGATTGGGGCCGAAGTCTCCAGCTGGCAGGCCTGTCTGTGACTGGAGGCGGCCGTCCCCAGTGCTTGTCACTAGCTGACACCTCTGACAGGCAGGGGACAGCTTCAGCAGACAGGTTCATTAAATGGCATTTTTTACAGCTGGGCCTCCGAAAATGAGGGCTGGGCTTTGTCAAAGTTCCAAGTCTACAGGGGCCCCTGCTTGTTGGTTTAAACCAAAGCTTTGTTGTTATGACAAATTTTTTGATCTGGGCTGTTTGAAATAGGCTCTTTTTTACCCTGCTCTTTAGCCTGTCTCTTTTGTTGACAGCTAGCCCTTTGGCCTGTACTTTGTCACAGCAGCATAAATGTGAACTTTAGCTGGTAACAAGAAACAACCATGGGTACATTTTCGTATCATATCAACAATCATATTGCAGCTGCTTTAACTGAATCTGAAACTATTTGTGGGAACCTGGAATATCTTGTAATAGTGAAACTGCACAAAGATTCTGAGCATATATTATATATTTATAGAATCATATTACTATACTATATAACAAACAGTACATTTGGGGTTAGAATCCATTACTAAATGGATTCAGAGTTATCACATTTCCATGCTGACAACACAAACAACCTGATATATCTGTATTCTGTACCCCTGCACCACTCGAGCCGTCGGAGCTCACCTGTACCCTGATGATGTAAGCTGTTGTTGCCTTCCCGTGGTGCCAATACAGCGTGCCTATCCGCATGCCTGGCACTCTAAAGACTGCTTCACAAACACCGGGTAACAGAGAGGGAGTGGGGATAAACAGTCCTGATGTCCCTCAGCGGTGTGCTCACGGCTGCACTACATTTCATGCCATCCCTCCATCTCACTTCACATCCCTTTCCCTTCCCCTGCTACGTCCTCTCCAGTCAGCACACTTCCTCCTCTCTGGTGCTGTGCTGTCTCTATGACAACTGTTTGAGTAGGGGGTTGCTGAGGTGTCAAGCAGGGGCATTACTGGGAGGAGAGCACCAGAGATGCTGCGCTGCACGTCCAGCATCTCCACCTAATCCAATTTTAATTGAGCTCCAGAGACTTTGATGTGGCACAGAGGTCGGGCATGAGCTATTCCAGGGAGAAATTAAGGCAGCCCGGCTCGCGCCGCACTCTTCCAGCCTGTCACTATTTTAAATGAGCATTAGCATCGGACCTAACCCAGCCGAACATCTCACTCTGCCTCCTTCACTCCCGATTCCACCGCCACAACACACACACACACACACACACACACACACACACACACACACACTACCACACCACTGTATTGGTGTATTGTCTGCTGTTCTGTGTTGTATCTTTATTTACATGCACGAATGCAGACATGCATCAAGATGGCCCGGCCTCGTGTCTGTGCCGCACCACACTGATAGAATGCGAACGTGTGTGATTATGGCCTGCAGGGAGTTGATGAGGTCGCCCGCCATGGTTCACACTGTTGGTGAGTTGGAAGGAGGAAGGGAAAGAAGGTGTGTGAGAAGATCATTCTCACCTGTCAGGGTGTCTCTCTGGATCTCTCCATGTGGGCACCTGCCTGGCATGGTTGTTTTATTGATTATTTATGTGTCACTGACCATGGGGACTATTTTTTGTTCCACCATGCCCTCGCTCTGGCAGATGTTATACACACTAAAGGGAACGTGTGAAAAACACAGTGGGAATGTGTGAAAGATAGTTTGTCGCACATGGGATACACTGTAATGTTTGAAAACAATAGAATCTGGCCTATGGAATTCTGAAAGTATTAATATTATACAGTCTTGTCATATTATACAATATTGTCTTGTTACAAGTTGAATAAAATTGTAACGATCGTCGGGGAGTAAAATATTTGCATATTATGAACTGACATGCAAACGTAAACTTCTGGTCTGATCATGATTGGCTGATCAAGGCCAAGCAGTCTAGTCTGTACATTTGTCTATGTATGTACTGTATGTATGTCTGTATGCATGTAAGTATTCATGTTGTCTCTCCTCAAAAGTAGAGCAATTACAGCTGTCCGGCGAAGTGAAAGTCATAATGAGAGTGAAACGTTAAATGGTGGTGGAATATACACACACACACACACACACACTCACACTCACACTCACACTCACACTCACACACTCTGACGGTGGTGGTAAACCATACAAACTGCCCATTGGAAGCAGTTAGGTGTTCAGTGTCTTGCTCAAGGACACTTCAACACTAACCTAGGGGGAGCCAGGGATCAAACCAGGAAACTTCAAGTGTTCTATGGTCATGATTCACCAGGGGCCTGGCTGGCTTGGTTCTAGGCTTACAACTCTTAAAGCAAAGGGCCACCAAGAAACACTTTCCTGGGGGTTTGTGTGTGTAATGGGTGTTTTTAGATATTTTGGTCATGATGTTCATGAGGTTCATGAGGTATAAAAAACATGGGGGCTATACTGTTACGCTCTATTGTCCATTTCAGTTCCGGTACTCAACATAGTTTGTTTGATGCTGTTATTGTTGAACATCTTGTCTCTCCACTCTGGCTAGGTGCTGGCATATTCTGAGGGCCTACATGGGAAATGGATGTTCAGTGAGATCCGAGCTGTGTTCTCCAGGCGCTATCTCCTGCAGAGCACGGCACTGGAGGTCTTTATGGCGAACCGCAGTAAGCAAAGCTCCCATCACATCACATGACGCTATTCTAAGTACCGTACTTAAAGGAGAGTCCCGGACAACTCGTTTTCTTACCGTATCATATCATATGATGATTAGTTTAATGATTACCTAAAAGAAAATACTCAAAAACGGCCATTGCCAGCATCACTAATGTGATGTCAGCACAATTGGGCAAGGCCGTTTTTAGCCCAATGAGTTTTTGCAAAACTAATGCTTAGAATGGATTCAGCATTATGAAAACCCCCTAGTTTGACAAGTCACATGCTACATAAAGCATGATGAAATCTTTAATATTTTTCCTTCTATAGGTTGTTAATCGTATGGTCACACATTATGCCAATTATGAAAATTGGCAGTTTCAGAGACCCATACTAAACATTTCTAACATAAAACGTTGGTGTACTCAACATGCCTGGGTTCACATTCTGGCAAGTGGACTATTGTGGGATATAACTCCACAAAGTCTTTTGACCGGTTTGAGCCTGCCTACCTTTCTTAAAGCCGTAGTGCCCTGTATATATTCTTTAACTTATTTTCTGCCACTTTTGTGAACGTTTCAGAAAATGCCAGATGTTTGTTTGTTGAGGGGGAAATCTTCAAAATGTAAATACATAACAGTAATGCATTGATATTAAAATGAAAATGTTCTTCTTAATTTGTACTTTAGAATAGGCTAGTTTATCCACCACCTGACATTTAGTATTTGTCTCACTCACTGTCTTCTCTGTCCACACAGCATCAGTCATGTTCAACTTCCCAGATCAGGCCACAGTGAAGAAAGTAGTTTACAGTCTTCCTCGAGTGGGAGTGGGCACCAGTTATGGGCTACCACAAGCCAGGTTGGTCACAGATAACCCCACAATTCCTTGCTGCTACGTGCACCGAGTTTGAAGTTGGTTGGTCCCATATGTGTATATGACCATGTATGGGCATAGCGGTGGGTGAGCCGCGAGGCAGGGGGCCCCACGCAATTGCGTGGTCTGCGTAGTACAATAAACCGCCCCTGAGCTCACAACGCATATCACCACAATGCATTCTCAGCTTGTAGATCGGTTATTCTCACTTTATTTTGTTAAATGTTTAATTTATGAACAATGGGTTCTATTTCAGCATGCTACTGTAACGTTCTAGTAAGAGAAAGGATGTCGTTTTTATTAGCTTAGAATCTCCATCGATGATGTCACTGCGGTAGGCAGCTATCCAAACTTTCCACAACCCTCCTCTGAGACAGTGAGTAAAATGGTGCCATCTTATAATGAGCATCAGTGAGTATTAAATTATATAAAGATAAGTTAGAAAATGGCTGAAGTGCTCCTTTAATAATTATGTATTGGGCATAATGAGCTGTGTATTCGGTGGTGTAGCCAGTGCAGCCCTGCAGCAGAGGCGTATTTTAAGTCCCATTGCTCTTGACATTGGTGTGCACTGACCCTGATTGAACTGACCTAGTTCTCTGACTGAAGACTCTACCACAGAAGCTGTCTCCGGCCCACTGACCACAGAGAAACTCGCTCAGTCCCCCATGACTCTGAACATTGTTAACAAGCCTGTTAATATGCTCATATAAAGCAGGCACATGAGCACATGAGTGTTAACTGATGGGACGTAATACTCAATTTGCATTCCTGAATGAGTGTATTATAAAAAGAAAGAAAGAAATATTTTCATAATTGGATTCCAAGGTGTATTCTGTACTCTCGTGTTGTACAATAGTTTTACATTGTATGTGAAATATAGGCTACAGTATATCGTCACTGTCGGGTTCTTGTATGTCTAAAATGATTACTTTTCAGCAAATGGTAAAAAGAACCTTTGTCCATATGTACTGTACTGTTTGTACAGTACATTCATAGCCTAAATTCACAGTAGCCTACTTGTTTGACATGATCAGTTACAAAAACACATCTCCATTCTTTGTTTTGTGGTCAATGGATTCATGTATTTTCCAGGCGCATCTCCCTGGCAACACCTCGGCAGCTCTTCAAGTCGGCCAACATGACCCAGCGTTGGCAGCGGCGAGAAATCTCCAACTTTGAGTACCTCATGTTCCTCAACACCATTGCAGGTGAGACTACACCGTTCTTCACTCTCACTGGTCTGCATAGTTTGCTTTCTACTGTATTGTTGTGCTAACACAATCTTTGTGGAATAATTATGTCCCACCAACATTTCGCTGCTTGTAGACCTACCTGTGTGCGTGAGTGGAAAATAAACACCCGTTGATTCTTGATTGATTAATTGAACCTAGCACGTCCGATTCCTATACACATTTTTAGCATTTTACCCCTCCTCACTTCTATCAGCTATAGAAGTATATAAAAGTAAAAATATGGATTTCCAAGAATAACCACTGTGGATGAGTTGAATGCAAATGCATCCAACTGTGACTTTTCGAAGTCGAAGTTTGCTCATAATCGTGAATAATTTATTTGCGTCAATTTACTTTAGAAAGCTATAAAGCACACACAAGTATGCCATATTTGTTTAAGAAATCACACTGTCCTTAAGTGGCAGTTATGCAGTACAGTACTCTGCTGTTCACGTGAGTTGGCTGTTTGAAGCAAAGAACAGGCACAGCAGATTTTTGCTAGATAATTAGTGCCTGGCTATGTGAAAGTGTACACATGTGTGTCTGTGGAGTTGAGAGGTGCTATTGTCGACTCTCTGATCTGAACTGCAGCTAACAGGGAATGTGAGAGAGACTGGCGCTCTGCTCTGCTATGAGAGGTGTCATCCTCTCTCTTGCGCTGCATATTCATGCATATTTATATTTAGCTCATGCTCGAGTTCGATACATTATTGTCAGCTAATTAGATGTAAGGCAGACGGAAGAACATGCCCAAAATTCATTAAAAATCCCTGGTAATGACCTGTGCTGACAGCGATGTCAGAGCAGTGTGGGGCGGCAGACAGGCGGGGGTGAAGCTGGGGAGATGTGTGAACGGGAAGTGCTCTTCTAATTAAACACTATTCCACTGTTATTAACATCTTGCCATCCTGACTTGGGCTCCAGTACCAGCAGGTCTAGCCGCATCACTACCCCCATCTTATCTTCCATGCTCAATCCGTTACTTCCCTTTGGCTTTGTGGCATTAACCTGTTAATTATGATCTTTAACTTCCCAAAGACCCTGGCTATTCTGAAGCAACCCCTCTCATTGACTCAAAAGGACAGACTCAGAGCATGTCCTTTTGTATGGTTTAAGATTGGTTAAAGCCAGTAATAAGTAATAACTAATGTACTATAGGAGTTCCAAAACCTTTCCATTACAAGGATCCCTAAATATAGCCATAGCTTCTTCTAAATTATTGACAATAATGATGCCAGGTTGAAAGGGTATAGAATAAACTTAAAATTATTTTTTTAATGTGATGATAGTGAAAGTGGTAAAGTGTATCTGTGGGTTTGATAAATATTGAACCAATGAAAAGTATTAACAAGAGCTGTAAATAATAACTGCATTGGATTCATGGAACACAGGTACCTTTTTCCATTTCCAAGGTTTCCTCCTTCTGTACCTCCTCCCACATGAGGTGAAAATCCCAAACACACGTCGGTCGGTGAGGAAAAACTTGGCATTGCGCCTCAGGAAATTGTCAATTTGCCCATCCACTGTGCACCTCACACCAGTGCCCGCTCCAAAATTGAGCCCTTAAGGTGCATTCAGACAGGGCTTTTGTTATTTAAGTTATTTGGGTTCTTTCCCGTTTTTTAACTTGATTGTCAGTGGAGAGAGACACAAGGAGAGAGAGCAGCGGAGTGACATGCAGCAAATGGTCCGGTTGGCCCAGGAGCCAAACCAATGACCCGCTGTCAGGCACCAGAACCCACGTGGAACGTGTCCCTATACCATCCTGCCATTGGTCTTTCCCAATGTGCTTTTTTTGAGCGACGCGATGCAGTATTAAGTCAATGTAAAGTGTGTCTATACACTCAGGGCTACATGATTTGTGCACCACCCATACAATTTTCACCAAAGCGTGAGTGGCTGTCAGTGTGTGTGGGGAGCACATGTCGGTGTGAATGCAACAGCGATGCATTTCCCGCAATTCAATGATTTTTGTGAATGCACCTTTAGTCTTATTTGACACCTTACCATTTCCAACTCAATTTTCATTTGTTATTGAAAACGTCTGTTGTGATTTGAATCTTTGCCAAGCACACACCACAGGATCGTGGAAAGACACATGTTGATGATGTTGCCAATTAGGATTAAGAGACAGATTTGTGTCTTTCATTCACACACACAACGATTAGCACAATTACCCTCCACCAGATCTTAAAACATTGCTAAATCAGACTTGACTAAAGTTGTCTTGTACATGGATTGCACAAAAAAAGATAGATGGCTATAAGAGATATTGAATATGTTATTGCAAACTGTAAATTCTCAGTAAAAAGCAATTTATATAATCTATCTATAAATGCACCAAGTCTCTGTATGTATGTATGTATGTATGTATGTACGTACGTACATACGCACATCTGTAATCCACGTAACTCGAGAACATGCGCTCCACCCCCCCACAGTGACCGGTGTTGAGTCGGTCGGACCCATGGTTGTCCAGAACCGCCACAAAAGGCCTCTGCCCGGGCTCTGGACCTGATCACCCCTATATCTCCATATATGGAGCTGGCCTGCTCTGACATCACAATACTTCATATTTGGGCATGCCTGACACAGAACTCCATGGGCATAAAAGGGACACAGGCAGATGGGTGGAACAGGTACTCTGACACGGGTACAACGGGTACCCGGGTGGGGCATGGATCTCCAACTCCCACCGTTACCGACTCAGTGCTCTACAGCCGGGCACCGGTCTAGTATCTATCTATAAATGCACCTCGTCTCTGTATGTCTGTCTGTGTGTACGTCTCTAATGCACTTGATAACCGTTCGGCCTGTTCTGACATCACACATAGACTCCATATTTGAGCATGCCTGACAAAGAACTCCATATGGGCATAAAATGGACACAGACGAAAACTATACCTAACCCTAACCCTAACCTTAACCTCAGTAAACTTAACTTGCCTGGGGGGTGTGGTTATGAACACAACCCGTGTAGGAATTAGTATGTAGCTTCTTAGTAGCCTAGTGCCCAATGGGCACCGCTTAGTAACTATAGTTGGATGCTTAGAACTCCATGGGCATAAAAGGGACACAGACATGGGGCATGCATCCAACTTGCATCGTTCCAAGTAGGCCTCTAGTAGTTGTATTTGTAGTAATAATAGTAATAGTAATAGTAATAGTAATAGTAATAATAATAGTAATATTTATTATTATTTTTGGCATTAAAGTTTGATGTTTATCGGTTAAATGGTTCTTGAGATATGCAGTGACACTGTCATAGACGCACACAGACACAGAGATTTTGTACATGTATTGATAGATTATTATATTTACAGTATATTATATGTATTTATTATCAAATCTGTTTGTGTTGTCATGCAGTGATGCAAACAAATATTTGTTTCATAGAATAACTACTGCCGCATGCTCTGGGCATTGGATTGATTTGAGATCATGCTGAGGAAAAAAAAATCCTGCAATTGGTTCCCATACACTCAATTGAGTTATGATGTTATGATCTCATGATGATGTTATGATCTTGAGTCTTTCTTTGGCTTCCTTGAAATGATCCCAGAACGGAGGAGGAAGAGGTTTGGTTTACTATAGGAAAATAAATCCATGAGCGTTCTTCAAGAAACTCCCGCCAAGCCTAGAATGCTGTGGTGTGCCTTAAGTGAAAGGTCTGTAAAGATGAAATACCTCTATAGCATCTATTTGTTGAAGTTCTCTTGGTCAGGGCTCATCTTTCATGTGGGCTGAGGGTGAGTGACATGTAAGTGCTGCTGGAAGTGGGATATGTTGGCTGGTTGACACTTGACGAGTTGGAGCTCAACATGGCGACCTACAGTAACCACTGGCTAGCCAAACAGACCTCACACCAAACCAAACACTTAATTTTACATTGCTTTATTTCAAACAAAGGATTAGCTTGTTTAGTTTTTTTGTTTTCTGTTATATTTTATGAGTTACATGAGTTCGTTTTCATGTGTTGTGTCATGCATTTGGTTTATTCATATTTGATAGAGGGCTTGATTTATTGAGTAAGATTGTAATTTTGTTCTGATTAAGAGTTGGCTTGTTTTAATTATAAGTGACATTTATGTTGCCAAAGGAAAAAGAATTACAACGTTTAAGTTAATTTAAATGTTAATCATGATGCTCAAATGATGGTTAGGAGAACAGCTTTTAATTAGGCTATTATATCAAGTAATTTTGTATACACTAGACCAGTGGTTCAAAAAACCTTTGGCTTCAGTAACTACTACTCCCTAATTTCCGAATCCAAGTAGGCTACACCCTTGGCTTTACCCGACTACAACTACTAACATTTTGCTTAGAAAACCAAAAATTATGTCTTAGCTTTCACCACAAACGGTAATATGTCGGGCGTGATGCGAACACAAATAACTATCTACATCTGAACGTTGGGCAGATTGGACAAAAACAACAACTTTGGAGTATTTTTCGGAGAAAACAAGCAGCAAATAAATGACAATGAGTGGGTCCTTAAGGGGAGCGCGCACATTGAACATCATGATGGGAAGAACGTAGGCGCTGTATAGCAGCCTGGACAGCACGAAAGGTTAGTTTTGAGCTTCAGCTGCTTGGAATTGATATAAACCTTATAACCCGCCATAACCCGTCATCTGGCGGGTTATGAAGCGGCTTGGCGTCGTGGGTGTTAAAGTAAAATTATTTACTGTATATTAAACATACAACAGAATTATCTGAGAAATGTTTCCCAACATATTAGATGCTATCTTCAAGTCTGTTATCCTGAATACCTTGATAATTTGCACAAACTTGGATGCATTTTGTTTTTAATCGCAATTCATGTTCATATTTTTTATTCTTGCTATAAAATTGTTCTTGTACAGTATGTGATTTTACATTGTTTACTGAGAACAATACATTATATTGTCTCTGTTTTTTAATGACTGGTTTCCAGATCAAACCCAGAGTAGCACATGCAGGGGTAAAGTTCCTGCCCACCACGTGGAGAATACGTGGTGCATCTTACTTGACTGGGTGTTCCAACACGCACACTTGGCCCGTTTTGCAGGTGGGAAGCCATAGATCTATGACACTGCTTTAGCGACTCCTGCAGGTTGGACGCCTGTTCAGCAGGAAGCAGAATTGGGAAGAATATTGTAAACCCTACGCATGCGTTAGCGGTTAACACCTTCCAGTTCCATGTGATCTATTTCATGTGGAGAAAAAAAAGCCTGGCGGCGTGACGTGTATCGCGGAGGCACGCAATTGTCTACACCCTTCCCAAGACCAACCAATAGGGTCAGGAACTACATGGGGGGAATTGGGACAATTCAGTGTAGCATGAGCCAAAACACATCCTTTCTACTCCCACAGCAGTGTCATCTTGAAAAGGAAATTAGAGTGCATATGTGGCAGCGTGGTAAGGTGAAGAGATACTCTTGAGTTCTACAATTACTTCTCTCGTGGATGGATTTCCAGTGACACTTCTTGCCATCTGATTCCCATATTCCCACTGAGAGCGAAGGAGGAAATTCACATCTGGCCAAAGAGCAGATCATTCTGGCAGTGTCATGTCAGGCATGCGTGGTGTCATGGCCCCCAGAAGAATCTACGTCTCTTTAATTATCCACACACCACAACTTAGAGAAACGCCATGATGTCCATGAATTTAGAAACCTCCTCTTCAGAGCCTCCTCTAAACCTCACAGGCCAGCGATGTACTTGACAGTCAGAGGCACAGGGGGCAGACTAATACATTCTCAGAGAGATGAGTGAGCTCTCTATTAGTGCGTTTGTCACCCCATGGCAGACACCCTCAGAGACAGGAAGTGGGGTCTGATTGAGGGCTCTGAGATTCGGGGGTTCACTGGAATGTTGCATGCTGGGTCCCCAAAGTAACTGAAGCCTTGTGTGTACTCTGCCCTGCTTTCAAGTCCCTCCCACCCCTCATCTCCGAGATTTTCTGTCTTGCTCTGTTTATCTAGGGAGGACGTACAATGACCTGAGCCAGTACCCGGTCTTTCCATGGGTCCTCACCAACTATGAGAGTGAGGAGCTGGACCTGACCCTGCCAGGAAACTTCAGAGATCTCTCAAAGGTACAGAGTCTCGCCATGCACCCCAGTGTGTGTGGAGAGGGGAGGGTGGGGGTGGGGGGGGGCAGGGGGATTTCCTCGCGAAGTCCCAGACTGTAAAACAAAACCATATTGAATGGGAAATAATCCAGACATCATGTGCTCGTTCTGAACTCTGAGGTGGAATGTAGAAAGTGGAAAGTGCTGATCATATAACATCTCATCTCTGCAATGTTTGTTATAAGTACACAGTTAAATCAACAGAGTTCATCTAACCTTTATTGTATAATTTAGATCTATTTGGGCTAACCTCACACTGAGGATTTTACTGTTAAAACAGGGAGTGTGATGTAAAAACATCATAATATTAGTATACAAGATTAGGCCCAAAGCAAGAAGACAGAATTTCAGTTTAACCATTGGCTTCGAGCCATGCAAGAACCAGAAAGATGGAGGCTAGGGTGGTGGAGGCAAAGCTTGTTGCCAGCAGCAGTGTGTGGGGGCGGGGCAGCATTGGTGTGGCAGAGATCATTATTGGAGGGAGCCATGTTTAAAGGGTCTGCTTGTTCCGAGAATGGGCTGTGATTGGTGCATACAAATGTGTGGCTGATTAGAAACGCTGATTCAATGAGTCTTGCATGAACTATTGCAATGCTTAGTTGTTGTTGTTTTGGTTTTATAGATACTTTACCTATAGGCCCTATATGGTGCTAGCAATGCTCTCTTTCCATTAACAATAAAGATAATTTAATGTTCGTGTTGGCACCGTTTGTTTTTCATCACCATTACATCACCTAATCAACATGAGTTAGACTTTAATATATTAGCGCCCCTCACTTCACACGGGTGTGATTTTTGCTATTATGTTAGCAAAAATACTTGATAGCTATGAAATAATTAAAGATGGAGTGCCACGATTTTTTCCACCCTAAAACATGATCATCAGGTATTATTATAATACTGTATAAGGAGGAAGAACTTTTTCCAAAAAGTGTACAGTATATGTTAAAATCCAGCTTTTATGTGGACACGCCCACCAGTTCATTAAGTATGCCTGGTTTGCCTGATGGGTGGTGATCCACCTGAATTGAACCCACAGCTGTAGTTGTATGTATGATAAAGGGGAGGGGTTAAGGGAGGGGCTGATAGTGTGATGTCACTATTTTACTGTTTATTTCATTGGCCCGTTTGACTCAGCCTGGCTAATAAGCCAGACCGAATCAGCTGGTGGCAAAAATAAATTGCCTCCCGGCGGCGACAGTGTTGTGAGATATTAGTCTGGTGTAGCCAAGCTACGTTTGACTGTCAAGGGTTCAGACTCCCGGAAGAAACCCTAAATACAAAGTTAATACACCATTGCACATAAAAACGACTCCAGGGTGTCTAATGAAGTACTGTCACCTCATAGACACATGAAAAACTGGAAAAATAAATAATAATAAATAATAAACAGCCAATGGGAAAATGCTAAAACTCACCTTTTCCTCAGAGACCATAAGGGCTACAGTATAGTTACAAAACTTGGAGGGGAGGTTCATAATAATTTCTAAAATTAATTATATCGGTCGGCCTCATGGTGGCGCTATAACAACCCACTTTACATTTTGGCTTATAACTCTTGAACCGCAGGTTGTAAAATCTAAATGTATTTTCCCCTGGATTCCGCCATTTAGAATTTTCTTCAAAACACACTTTTTGATCCTCCACCTACAGATTTTGTCCAAATCTCACGAGAATCGGTACACATGATCTCCGGACCTATCCGATTAAAACACCACAGGCAGAATTTTCATAGTGCATATCGTTTGGCCGTAATCGGCTTCCGGCCATACCAGAGTTGGTAATGGCAGGTTGTGTGCATTAGTGGTGCACTAGACTAGAGTACACTGCTATAAATGCAGCATAGCCGTTGTCTGGCATGTTTATGACTCACTGTATACTGTGACTAAGCATACAGAGGAATGCTTCTGGTAATTTCAGTATGGTACAGTATAAAAAGCAACCTGCAGAGACATAAATTAGCTTGAATAGGTATTCAACACAAAAGTGCAGATTGACTTGAAAGGTCTACTCAAATATTGTCCCTGGAGAAAAAATTTGGATTTATGAATGAAAACATCCAAATCTTATTAAACTTGAAATTACATTTAGCCAACAACGATTCAATTATTCTGAAAAGTTCAGTAACATTGTAACAAGCTTTTGAGAAAATGTAAACAAACCAAAATCTAAAAATAAAGTCATTAAAGGCTAACTGGTCTGTGTTTATGTACGATATATGGCCAAAGCTATGAATAGACAATGACATGTATTGAAGCCGTATGGTCCTTTAAAGCTGCCAAACCATGGGCTCAGATGTAGCGACACCAACGCCCTGCAACCATGGGAGTTGAAATTCAATGTTATATTTGCACTGTCTTTGACTGAGGGGAAAAGCAGATAACTCTGCCACAAACAGCGAACTGCTTTACCACCCCTGCAAACTCTCTCTCTCTCTCTCTCTCTCTCTCTCTCTCTGGCTCCCTCCTACTGCAGCTCACAGGCTCACTGACCTGAAAACAGTCACATTCCTGTCTGAGCCTTCCTCTTGCGCCCGTTTTAGCTCTGCCTCTTTACCCCTCAATGTGCCGACACTCTGACTCAGGGCTTCACTTTGAGATCTCGCTTGTCAACACTTTGTATCAATTTTGCTTTGAGCATGCTGTGTTTTAGACATAGCCAGAGTCAGAGAAACATGAGACTAAAAAGAACGGTTACAGTGAAAAACAGCCAAAGAATCGCGGATTATAACAGAATGGCATGAACATGTACGTAGGGAACACTTCAGTAGCTCCGGAGTACTTCATCACTTGCAGTGTACTCACAGTGTCGTGGGCGAACATCTCTCTTTGTAGGTATTGCTGTCGTTTCTGCCCCCTGTCTGCCTTTGGGTGCGTCAGCCTATGGAGATCCAGGTGGGCTGGAAGGGACGGAGGAAGGGGGTGGTGGGGGCATTGAGGTGCCATGCTGCGCTGGACCGGCAGCCATGTGCAATCCTCTGGCCCTGGGTAGACAGTTATGTATTGTAATGTATTCCAGTGACATCCTCCCATGCTGTTTACAGGGCTGAGCTGCCTTCATTAGCATGAGTTCACAGGCCCGTGTCTCCTGACAGTTGTCCTTGGAACCCTGGGGCGCTCATACCTCCAAAAGTTCACAGCTAGCCGAGCAGGGAGGGGACAATGGCCCTTGCGCATCTCCCCTCCGCTTGGTCCGCCCTTTTGTTCAATTATGGATTAGAGCTGGCCACACAACCTCTAGAGACTTGTTTATTGTGTGCTTGATATGTTTCCTTGTGCATGTGTGCACATGTACACTGTGCATACCGTAATTTTAGTTTAGTTGGCTCTTTTCTTTGTGTTCATACAGGGTTCTGCGTTTTGATATTTGTTTGACCTTTATTCCCCTATTCATCTCTCCACACTTATAATTAGCAGATTACAGTACCTGTGATCAGGTAATTTATGTCACATAAATGTCTGTAATCCAGGTAGCCTGATCGAGAACCGTTCGACCAACCGACTTCAAATTCACAGAGGTGCACAGTAACTGAGTAAATGTACTTGAGTACTGCACTTACGTACAGATTCTGGGGACTGAGTACATTTCTAGGAAGGCTGTAGAGTACTTTCAAGTTGGCTGTTTTTTGACGGGGGCTAGCCGCTCAAACGTCTGGCTTTCAGACATGACGTCATGTGGCGGGCAAGTCTATGGACTTTTAATGTTTGTCTTATTCAAGGGAAAACCAAAAATAGCAGGCCCTCCAAAAATCAGCATGCCCCCTGTGACGTCATGTGGCAGCCACACTGGGTGCCACGTGACGCCAGTGCTCTCACACTAGCTGTGTCTGTGGCCTCCCCTACTGCCCTCCAGTGTCTGTGGCCTCCCCTACTGCTCGCCAGTGTCTGTGGCCTCCCCTACTGCCCTCCAGTGTCTGTAGCCTCCCCTACTGCTCTCCAGTGTCTGTGGCCTCCCCTACTGCTCTCCAGTGTCTGTGGCCTCCCCTACTGCCCTCCAGTGTCTGTGGCCTCCCCTACTGCCCTCCAGTGTCTGTGGCCTCCCCTACTGCACGCCAGTGTCTGTGGCCTCCCCTATACTGCTCGCCAGTGTCTGTGGCCTCCCCTACTGCTCTCCAGTGTCTGTGGCCTCCCCTACTGCTCGCCAGTGTCTGTGGCCTCCCCTACTGCCCTCCAGTGTCTGTGGCCTCCCCTACTGCTCGCCAGTGTCTGTGGCCTCCCCTACTGCCCTCCAGTGTCTGTGGCCTCCCCTACTGCTCGCCAGTGTCTGTGGCCAGTGTCAGTGTCTGTATACTCTAGCTCGTGTTCAAACTGTTGTGGTTAAGAGGGGACCATCGGCGCAATCAATTCTTACCCTTTTCTGTATATTGTATCGAAAAAGGAAAGTATAATCCTGTTATACTAAGTATAATGTAGTGGTTCTACAAGCAAGCACATCAGTGCTTGCAGTGCAGGTGGTCTCTGAAACAAGAGTTACAAGGTCCTATAAATTAATGAATTAATTTGTTGATGTGAAAAATACTGTAAGAAATGTACTTTTACTTATTTTTAAAAGCATAACTGTTAACTGTTAATTATTCAAGTACTGGGATCGAGTACTCTACCACCTCTGCAAAGTCGGCACACACGTGGGAGTGCAGCGCGGCCAGCGCCCGGCATCGAGTTGGTCGGATTAACCACCAGAAAAGGCTCTGGCCCTGGCCCAAATGAGTCAATTGATTGCCATGGCAACCCCAGACTAAGCTTGAATTTGTGATTTCATTTCTTAGTCAGTCTACTTTTCCACAGTCAGTTTGCACTATTGAACATTCACCACAGACGTTTATAACAAGTATCACAAGGACTTTCCAGAACTGCCAATTCCCCTGATTTTCCCATATACTGATCTCCATATGGACATAAAAGGGACACAGGCACACAGATGCACAGATCATATTGGCAGAAAAGGAACACAGACAGACGTTTTCAAAGCGTACTCTGACCATTATAACGGGTATTGCATAACCGGGTGTTCCCGAGTAGGACAGCGCATGATAATTACTTACACACTTACATGGGAGTACATTGTACAGACTCATGTCCCTGTATAGAGGCAAATTCTTGCAAAAAATAGAACCTGGCATCCCTATACAAATATACAATTTAATTACATTTATATTTAGCTCACCAAAGTTTGTGATCCAGGTGATTTTGTGCTGAAGCAGCAGAGTAGCATTGTTTAAAACCACTGGAGTACTCTAAAGCCAAAATACCCTCTCACACCTAGTGCACACCTGCAATCATGCTGCTGAATGGGCTTTCAGTCAGCTGTGAAGAATGCAACTGAACACACCGTGCCCTGCCTTAGGGCCAGAGGTGCACATATTTTGATGTCAGGTGCATTCATGTGGCAGTGTGTTTCATTAGACTCTTAACGATTATTTCCCATTTGATGGACAGGTGGTTGATAGAAAAGGGAAGCTCATCTTCCTCATGGCTGTTAAATTACGTGATAGAAATGGATTTAATTGCATATGAAGGCAAACAGAGCTTACTTCCTTTGTATTTGACAGGGAATAATTAGATATATCTTTCAGAACTCAAAGAGAAAAAATAAGTGGCAGCAAGTATATTACTGGAGACATATATACTGATGCAGTGAATACCACACATATCTCTGCTGTCGGGCGGAAACCAACTAACTCCAAAATGTTCATTTTATTTTCAAAAAATGTGTGTGTGTGTGTGTGTGTGTGTGTGTGTGTGTGTGTGTGTGTGTGTGTGTGTGTGTGTGTGTGTGTGTGTGTGTGTGTGTGTGTGTGTGTGTGTGTGTGTGTGTGTGTGTGTGTGTGTGTGTGTGTGTGTGTGTGTGTGTGTGTGTGTGTGTGTGTGTGTGTGTGTTTATTCCAGGAAATGAAGAGAGCCTTATAACAAAGCAATACTGCCTCATCAAAGTTGGTATTGTGACTTTATATATTGTCAGATACTTGCATGAGAGGGGGGGATATTGAGTTAGCTGATTTAGCAGATAGTTTGAGGATCCAATGGAGTTAGCTGGTTTGTCATGCATTCATTCACAATAACAACAGTGACAACAAACAATTAAGATATCTCAAACACATAAAATCTACATGTACAGGTTGGAATAGAAATAAATTGAAGGGGGATGGGGTAAACCTTCTCTGCCTTTGACCTAAAGACAGTGACAGGTGCATTTACCTTTTTTTAAAGGAAACCGAGGGAACCAGTGATTTGCTTGTTTTGAGGGAAGGGGACAGGGCATTCCACACCTGTGGCAGTGCTGTGGAAGGTGAATGTACCCATGTTTGTTCTGAAAGTGGGTGGCACCTGATCATTATTTACGCTCCCTCTAGTATTATTTTGAGGTAATCAGTCAAGTAACTGGGTACTGAGGGCATGGAGGGTATGCTGCATTTACAATCTAGAATGTCAGTCCCATTTTTGTATGAGTGAAACATGAACCCTCTTAAAACAAGACTTATATTAGAGGCATTTCTCAAACATTGTTTTCATCTTGGATGAACTGAACAGAGGCTGAGCATCTCCAATGTTTGCAATTCTGTCTCAGAGACTACTGTTACACGCTGTGAAGGCTGAGCACCCCTGAGAGGTGCACCCTGGGTGACAGCCTATATCTAAATGCCGGAGCGGTTGCGCAAAGACCCGCCCGGCAGCACTGTTTAATGTAATTTATTTGTGCGTGTCATACTGTAAGTATTTTTTTTAATTACTCATGACAAAGTAAAAATAAAAGTCAACAATATATATCCATAAAATAAGCAAGCAGCACGCTAGCAAACAATACACTAGTTCTTTCTTTCAATCATTTTATTATTATTATTATATTTTCACAATCTGATACACAGATACGCCGACTACTTTCTAATGTTTGGATAATTCGTGCGACAGATCTATTCTGACGGTATAGAGTTTCATGTGACGAGCTTAAACTAGTGTATTTAACAAGAAGATGATCAGGTAAATATAATTGTGAAAATAATAATAAAATGATTGAAAGAAAGAAGTCAAAGAACTATAGTGTATTATATTCTCTGCTAGCGTGCTGCTTGCTTCTTTTATGGATAGCCTATACATACTGTTGACAATCAACAACTTTGTCATCAGTAATTCAACAAAAAATACACGCACAAATAAATTGCATTAAACAGTGCTGCCGGGCGGGTCTTTGAGCTCCGGCATTGGAATATAAGCTAGGTGACACAGTATGGCTATAAGAACACTTCCTGCTTCCTCCTCTTGGATAATGGACGTTTCTTCACCCTCACGCCCAGCTCTGTTCCACTGTTTGGGAGGACGTCTGCTTTGTTTTTACTTGGAGGAGCATAATTGCATTAGATCCTGACTGGAGCTGTGTGAGCCTTACCCTCTGACGAGACGAGCAAAAATAAGTGTGACTTTCCTGACAGTGCACCATAGCAACGTACTGTAATGTAATTTCCTTTGAAATATAAAATGCAGCACGCGTCTCCCGGGGAGGTAGCCTGGATATAACCAAACAAGTAGAGGCACTCTCAGTGCCGTGGCGTGCACCCCTCTCACCAATATTCACAGCTCATTGTCTACTGCGTCTTTTGAATCAGACAACAAAAGTGATCCTAATTAGATGTGATGCCAAATGTAACTTTGATCACAGGTTGTTTTCTGGGGTGGGTGTTTTTCATCGGGTCAGGTGTTACCTATGGAAATTAACTCGGATGGGAGGAAGTGTGCAACTGTCTGAGCCAGTTGTTGTTATTGTCGTTTTTGTGTTTTGTATGAGATGCAATACAATGAGAAGAGAGATGCTGATTACTCTCCGTTAGGCAGAAGGAAACAGCTAGAGCCTAATTTGGACTGTTGGTACGATCCTCTATTATGGAGTTTGAGTATGAAAGCTTTAGAAAGCACTTATTCTGCCCCATCATAAACAATTATTCTTTATTTCACACTAATGAGCTATCAGTCACACTAAGTAACACAAATATTATTTTGCACCCAGGTGAAGTTTTGTTGATGAAGGTATAGTTGTAAGTAGACACCAAAGTTTTTCTTCACCGGAAAGTTGTACAAATCAGTTTGAGTTCATATTTAAAGCATATTTATTTAGTTAGTGGCCAAGACTGTGTGGGGGCACTTACTGTGTTACGGTACTGTAGATTAATTCTGGGACAAAGGAACCCATGTTTTCTGTGCTTAAAAGAAGAAAAAATGAATCCCCTGACAGATTTCTTATTGCTACCTACAGTATTTTAACCACTTCCAACTTATTTTCCTTTCAGCTGTTCCCTTGAATCTGCCTCCATCTGACCCTGTCCTCTGCCTCCTCTTCTCTCAGACCAACTAACTTCATGTACTCTTTCACTACATCCATAAATCTCCTCTTTGGTCTTCCTCTAGGCCTCCTGCCAGGCAGTTCCAACCTCAGCATCCTTATACCGATATACTCACTATTCCTCCTCTGTATATGTCCAAACCATCTCAGTCTGGCCTCTCTGGCTTTATCTCCAAAACAACAGTCGCTGTCTCTCTGATGTACTCGTTCTTGATCCTATCCATCCTTGTTACTCCCAGAGTAGCCTCGGAAACCCAGACGTTTTTATTTCCAGAGAGGAAAATAAAAGTCTGGTTCCGAGTCCACTTCAATTCGGCATAGAGTAGCGCAAACATCGATCACTCTCTGCTGATTTCTGATCGTCTGCATCATTGTTAAATTGACGCACACATACACACACACACACACACACACACACACACACACACACACACACACACACACACACACACGCACACGCACACGCACACGCACACACACACACACTCCTACACACTCCTCTCTCTCTCTGTCGCTCTAATTAATCAGTCTCATGTCGCGCAGCTGTGTCTAGATTCTCCCGGCGGATCCTGCCGGGTGCTGCCTATGCCATAGAAAGCATAGGTGGACCCCAGGCTACTCCCAGAGAGAACCTCAACATTTTAGTCTCTGCTACCTCCAGCTCTGCTTCCTATCTTTTCCTCAGTGCGACTGTCCCTAAACCATACTGATACTTTCCTTTCCCACATCACACACCTGACACGTATTTCCACTCATTCCAACTTGTTTGCACTTTGCACTCGTGCCTTCACCTCTTTTCCACACTTTCCTTGGGGTCCTTATTTTGGTCTACTGTGAGAGCTTCTTATAGACAGTCCATTCTGAGATGAAAGTCATTAGTCAGTCATTACCAGTGGCCGTGACTTTTATATCATGTACAATACATGTACATAATGTATATTAGTAATTACTTTTATAATAGCAGATCTACTATACAAGCTTGCAAGATTTGGTGTGGAGGGAAATTCTAGTAAACGTGCTATCTGGTATAGAGCTTTGGCAGACCCCAGTTAACTAAGTATATAGGGGTCTCATGGCACCGGTGAAGAAAAGGGATAGTCAATTTGTATTTGAAAACAAAATGCCAGATGCCTCCGTTCAGTTGAGTGACAATGTCCTGGACCGTAAATTGGCAGAATGCACTGAACTCAGGCAATAGGCCAGTTTAACGATGTTTATTCTAGAGATTTGTTTTAGTAATAGTAGACATAAACATTACAGAGTTGTCACTGTATAATACTTTAAAACAGTTGTCATGTACAATGTACAATTGCGGACATGTGCGCCGCCGTCATTGAAAGCAATGTATTTCAAACTCCAGCTTGTCACTCTCCAGGCTGCATGAAGAGCGTTCGAGCGCTCAGTTTTCTGCCTCCTCAAATAACTCTGTCTTTCTCTCTGGCTCTGGGTCCGTACTACAGCTTGGAAGTAAAGCGGTGTCATATAGTGTGGTGTACCGTATGTGCACAATTGTTGGTTTTGACGGGGACGTCCCGCAGCCCACGGGGGACGAGACCCCTGTGTCAAATGCGTCCTTGGTTCCACCGCCTCCCCGTTCCTCTGTCTGTTCCTCTGCCTTGGGGGGGGGGGGTAATCATTTACTATTCTGTGCCTATCGGGTCGCAACTCGAACAGCTTGGTGTGGAGGGGATTATGGTATTGAATGCTGACCTATAGTCTATGAACAGCATTCTCATATAGGATTCGCCTCTCAAGGTGTGAGAAGGTGATGCGAAGTATCAATGGCATCGTCCGTGGATCTGTTAACTGATGGTAGGCAAATTGTATGGGGAAATTGTAGAACACTATAGGCCCAGAGAATGTTCATGACTTTCCTTTGGTGTGTGGTGTCAAAAGCTTCTCCATCTCCAGCAGTGTGTGGGACCTGTTCTTCGCTAGTGGCCTCCATTCATATTTGACCTTTTGGTGCCTTCAAGTGCAGCCTCACTGTCGCAGTGACAATCCTGTGGTGTGAGCTGAGTGCGCTGAAGGACCCATATGCCTCACTGTTAATGATGCTTCTCCTCCATTTTCTGCGTGTTAGGATATAGTCAATCTTATGTGTATGGTGACATCCAGGTCCATAGCTTCCCTCTCATCATTTGGAACATCATGTTGTGTTGGTGGCCAGACGTTGGTATTCTTCCATAAACTCTATACACTTTCCATTGTCATTAATTTTGTTCAGTGCATCTTCTGGGCCAGTTTAATTTGTCTTCCTATAAACTGTCTGTAGAACTGTGCTTTGTCGCCAGTGCATTCTGTTGGGAAGTATCTTATGATGACTGTGTTTCCCTGATGTTGTGTTGATGTGGTGTGTTGCTCTGATATGCGTTCAATGCCAATCAGAAGTCTCTGTGCCTCCCTTCCGACAAGGATCCCGACACCACCATTCAGTGCCTGGGACGAGTTCCTTCATGCCAACCAGGTATAGAGGACATGCAAGCGTTGTAGTGGTTGATTTCATTACTTCTGTTCCACACCCTGCTTGCTGCTCCTGGAAGCTGTTAAAGTGTGGATGTTGGATGTGGCTTGCATCTTCATCATACCATTGGCCATTAGCCACAACCTTCCCTCTTGGGTTTAAAGGTGCACCATCATTCGGTCACGCACGGTGGGTGCCTGACACGGCATTGCTCCTGGGGACTCCCGCTTCTAGAAATATTGGATTTCTGTTTCAGTTGTAGCAATCCATAGTGATTTTTGTCTTGTGTTGGCAGTAGTGTTTCCTGCAGTAGTGCAGGAATATAGCGCATATATGGTAAGGAATTGTGGCTTGTACACAACCTAAGGTTACCATTAGGTTTGAGAGAGAGGACTGGCAAATCAACTACTGGGCAAGAGGACTGGCGACCCACGTCTGTATTTAGCCTAAAAAGGACAATGGAAACATACTTTACAGTACATACATAATTTAATTCTTTCAGCACCATTGCCGTAGATCTAGTCAATTTAAGCATATTTTTTGATACTACGCTTACCGCCATTGCCGGCAATTGCGCTATTATAGTGCATTCGATCGATCAAGCCATAATGTTACTTACGTTATCATCGGGTAGCTAGCTGTTGCTTTCAATCGCCTGTATCTCCTTTTCCTTGTCCCAGATGGCATTTTTGGTCAAAACAAAGTTTATTTGATGGCACAGAGCCGGCAATGAGGAGCCCTCCAGTGCCCCGGTATAGACCCATATTGTAAACAAGGCCTGTCCGGGACCTATTCAACTACACACTGTAGGAGTTTTAAAGTTGTCGGCGAATCATCAGATCGTTGTGCATTTCACACTGCAGGAGTCTTTTTTTTTTAAATCGGCTGTCATTACATCTTTGTGGCTTTCACACTAAACGATTGATCGCCGACCAGGGATCACACACTGCAAGAGTTCACCAACATGCCACCCAGACCCGATACATAATACATCATTTGTTTTTTATTCCAATTCATTTTGACATGCACGTGCAGGATGCCGTGATACAAGCGTGAGACCCACACAGGGCGCACATCTCTCTCTCTCTCTCTCTCTCTCTCTGCGTGCACGCCACACACACAGGAATAGCCAGGCTACACAGGGCAACATGTTTGTGATAGCGCTATAGCGAGACAGGACGTTATAATCTTGAGTTTCCGTGCGTGTCTTTCCGCGCACGCACGCACACACGAACACACACACACACACACACACACACACACACACACACACACACACACACACACACACACACACACACACAGACGGAATGAAGGTTATATATCTTATCATCTGATCATCTATCGATGCAGTCGACAGTGTGCTCTCTCATTGGATGTAATACAGGCCTTATCGGGGCGCAGTCGCAACCCAGTTCATACTGTATGATATCCAGTCGGCGACAGAGTCAAATATCAAACGTGCTAGATATTCAGAAATGGTCGGGGAGGCGTCGGTGAGTGGTTTTATCGGCGCTGGATCTTCTCGCAGCTCCTTTCACACACAGCGAGCAAAACCTCGCCGATAAAGCCCGATCTTGGGTCAGATCGGGGGTTTTGTCGGCGAGCACCAAAAATGCTCCCCGACAGCATAATCGGAGCAAATATCGGGCAGTGTGTACGAGCCATTACTAGGATAATACTACTTCCGGTAGTCTGGAAATGTGGCTTTTCAAAATAAGAGCTCGACTGGGAAGAATGCTGGCGTGAATTAGATCCTAATTTTTCAATACATGCTAGCGTGTATTGAAAAGTGTTAATAAGAACAGGAGGTCAATCTCTCCTATTCTCTTATATTGGTTGAGTGGCTGGTCAAAGTTCAGACTGATGTGAACTCTGTGAGGCGTAACGTCTATACACAACCATTTCATTTTGCTTCATGTTTGACATTAATGAGTGGAGGGGGGACAGTTTTTGCACGTTGTGACCTCACGTTGATGTTTATGTCAAACAGGCCATGCATGTACAAAAATAATAGTGTAAATATTGGTATTTTTCACTCACAGTGATGAAAACAAAATAACCACAGTCTTACTGCTACACTAAACCACCTGACAGGCTGGACCGGTATATGCTTAAACGCAGATGTTAACAATATATTGTTAAGTTGTTTGTTTCAGCATACATGAATCAACATGCTGGTCATGATAAAGATATATTTTGTACAGGCAGCAGGCTAATTTAGAAACTTATGAGAGGCAAAGGGAGAGGTTGTTTAGATTTTGTTTGAAAACCCAAAGGTTAAGAATCAAATATACAGTATACATACAGTATACTATATGCATTACAATCTTGAGCTTAGTTTTAAGCCTTTCAAATATTATTTAAACAACAATCTCCACTTAACTCACAGAATCTCTGTATTGCCTGGACTCAATCCTGGGCTGGTTACACTAACAGCATTTACTCATTTACTCATATTATTGTGTGTGTGTGTGTGTGTGTGTGTGTGTGTGTGTGTGTGTGTGTGTGTGTGTGTGTGTGTGTGTGTGTGTGTGTGTGTGTGTGTGTGTGTGTGTGTGTGTGTGTGTGTGTGTGTGTGTGTGTGTGTGTGTGTGTGTGTGTGTGTGTGTGTGTGTGTGTGTGTGTGTGTGTGTGTGTGTGTGTGTGTGTGTGTGTGTGTGTGTGTGTGTGTGTGTGTGTGTGTGTGTGTGTGTGTGTGTGTGTGTGTGTGTGTGTGTGTGTGTGTGTGTGTGTGTGTGTGTGTGTGTGTGTGTGTGTGTGTGTGTGTGTGTGTGTGTGTGTGTGTGTGTGTGTGTGTGTGTGTGTGTGTGTGTGTGTGTGTGTGTGTGTGTGTGTGTGTGTGTGTGTGTGTGTGTGTGTGTGTGTGTGTGTGTGTGTGTGTGTGTGTGTGCGTGTGCGTGTGCGTGCGTGCGTGCGTGCGTGCGTGCGTGCGCTTGCATGTTTTGACTGTCCTGTGGCCCACACTCCAATCTAGACTAGGCCAAGATGTCACATGTCATACTATTATCACCCCATAAATCTTTGCAGATCTCCGTAAACTTTTCTTTCATTCTCTCCAATTGTGCTAACATTCATGTGTGCCGAAGAACAATAAAGACGTGGCCATTTACTTTTGACGGAGATTAAATTTGATGACTCAGTTTCGTATACCATGCCAAATGTAGAGGAATATAGCAATAATATATGATTTAACAAAGATTGCCTTTCTTTTGCGCTTAAAGTAGGTTGTACAAAACGCAATTTTAAACAAATTATATACAAATAAGTAGCTTTATTTTTAGGTCCCCCGCATTTCACAGTAGTTTGAAATGAAGGCTTTGTTTTGATAGATTTCCCATGACTCTTGTGGCAAAAGTAGAACATGGCAGCTGCAGGGTTCAGACACCAAAGCGTCCATTGATTACATTTACGGTTTCCATCCCCCTCTCTCACTTACTCAGACACAACAGTACTGAGTGTATTACTATTGACTACCAATTTGTCCACAGGGCTTTCCCATTGGACAGTGTGATTTAAAAGCATAGAAGGTAATTTGTTCAGCTTTAAATATATGTGTAAATGTGTTGCCTTATAGGAACACATAAAAATGAAAAAGCAGTGAAAGACCCCCTTTGATCATGTCAGCATAATATTGAGCTAGCTATTGATAATTGGCTTAAATAATGAACTTTGAATCCTGTTTTATTATCACAGTAATTACACGACAAATTCATTAACAGCACACCTTTTCTTTTTTTTTTACTACTAACATTTTTTGGATAGTTCAACTAGCCGTTCTACATCGACACGTTGACAGCTTGTAGATTGATAGATTTGTGTATTACAGTATGTGATTGCACAAATACTGTCACCTTTCGCACGTTCGTGTGTGTGTGTGTGTGTGTGTGCGTGTGCGTGTGCGTGTGCGTGTGCGTGTGCGTGTGTGTGTGTGTGTGTGTTGTGCGCGCGTGTGCACGTGCGTGTGCATGAGCTTTCAAAGGTGAGTCAATTCCAGACATTCAGTCAGAGTTTCTTTCCAGTTAACTACTTGTAGCAGTGCCTATAGTAGCTCTCAACACCAATGGAGGCACGAGTGCTGAGTACAGTGTTTGGGTATGTGGGCGTGCTGGGTGTAAATCGGGTCAGCTAGGGTTAATCCATATGGATTACCCACAACATTTAGCAGGAGCCGCCCATATCTCCTCCCTCCTTCCTCAGTGCTCCATCTCGCTCTCCTTCTCCCCGTTACCCCCATAAATCTAAGGAGGGAGACAGGGCAACAGGAACTTTTTAGGGTGCAGGAGAATAATGGGGTCTGACAGACAAATCCCAGAGAAAGGCTTCTCGTCTGCCCTGTTTATTCCCCCAGTCCCTCGGCTGGTCTTTCCACACGTAGGCTAATGGAGGCCTGCTAAGACTCTGTAGGTCCTGATATTCATTATATGCAACACACCAGAACGATCAGACAAATACCATACAGTTCTGTATAGTGTCCCAGTTAAAGGATTGCATTTGTTAACTTACAGTACAGATAAGTTAGTTGCTTTTGAAAGTTGAATGTAAGTCTATGGAGATATTTCTCAAGTCCCATTGATTTGTGCTACTTTTTCAAGTAGTATGCATGCTTTGAATGCAACTCAACTGCCTTAAAGAACATCATTTTTCAATTAATGTGGGTACAGTGTTTAACCTTTAATTAATGCAGGCATGTGAACATTCCTATACCTTCTTGTAAGATTATGATATCAAACTTCTAATCTAATCTCATTTCTCTTCTAGCCAATCGGAGCTCTAAATCCGAAGCGTGCAGTGTTTTATGCCGACCACTATGAGACATGGGAAGGTGACCAGACGCTGCCATGTCACTACAACTCCCACTATTCCACTACTGCCTCTACCCTGCAGTGGCTTGTGAGGCTAGTGAGTAACTCCATTACCTCAACCAATACTTTATTCTACTATAATGTTATATCCAGCAATCTGGCAAGCATTTTGTCTTTCTGAATAGTGACGAGGCAGAACCCCCACTGTATGAAATCATTCGTTGCTGAGTTTGCATTAGGTTGACTGTCACTTGTCAAACTTGATGTTGGCGCTCCTTTGAGGTCTGTTGGTTGGAGCATAAGAACGCCCACGTTGATGTGCATACAGCCCAACATCTCAATTTGATTGGCCCCCGAGTTCCACCAGAGAGCCCCAGAAAGAGCATTTCACAGGCCAGTAAACTGGCATATGCGAACTAAATAAAGAGTGGCTGGGTAATGATTTACAGGTGCTGCGGTGGCAGGTTTATGTGTTTCAGACAACCCAGCAAGTGCTGGCAGACATGTCCATCAAGGTTACTGAGCACTGTCCTCATTTACTGTGGAAGGGGGAGGACACATACACTCTCACATAAACTGTTCCCTCCACAAGGCAGGCCCACACGACCTGCCCAGCCTCCTGTGGTTCGGACACCTTGATAGTGAAGAGACAGCATATTAATTTGAAAGCGCTTGATGGGGAGTTTTGTACTGAAGTTTCTCCCCCCCCCCCCCCCCTCATTAGTAAGGGACTGATGAATTGGGAGATCTCCCCAGACAGTAGTTAGACTGGCCTTCGTGGCATCACTCCCACAATCCCTTTCTTCCGCTGTTGAGTGATCCATCCGCCACAGCCCATGGTGTCCACCATCTCAGGATGAGAACACCAAATATGAGCCAATTACCACCATTACTCACTGTATTCAGGAAGAGCACTAATTAATTCTCCCTCAGGCATGAGAACAGTAAATGAGTGAGTGATCCACAAACTGGCACAGGAAAGAATAACAATGAAAGAATGCTGCAAATTACATTTACATCTTTTCACTTTGATGTGTGTTCCATGAGAAAGTGATACGATTTCACTGTGACTTAAAATACAGTTTTATAACTTGATTTTGATCATGTATTGTAAGATGGTGACTTCATATTTGAGTTGTTGAACTTTTTGTGTGTGTGTGTGTGTGTGTGTGTGTGTGTGTGTGTGTGTGTGTGTGTTGTGTGTGTGTGTGTGTGTGTGTGTGTGTGTGTGTGTGTGTGTGTGTGTGTGTGTGTGTGTGTGCGCGTGTGTGCACGTGCGTGCACGTTTTTTCCTACATAGGAGCCCTTTACCACGTTCTTCCTCAGTGTCAATAACAACAAGTTTGACCATCCCGACTGCACCTTTTCAGCCATTGCCTGCTCCTGGAGGAATTGCCAGAGGGACACCTCTGATGTTAAGGTGAGAAGAAGGGGAATGAATTCGCAGGTGTTAACAATCACATGCTATTTATAATTGTACTCAATCCTTTCCAAATTTCACTTTAATTCATCTGTAAACATTGATTTCTACAAGACTGACAATTGCCTCTTACCAAAGTAACATAAATAGTATACCGGAACAAAGGTATCCATGATGGATATGTGATGCGTGTCAACAGTATTGTACTTACCTATCAAGTTAATTACAAGTGATTTGTTTCTGTTATGTTTGGACACAACACACATCCTTTCAATAATGTGTTTACTTCCGCAGGTACTGTGCCTCTCCATCACTGCTATTAAAGTCAAGGTCTAGAAATGTCTCAAATATATACCATGAATTATAAATGGCATAACCAAGCAGTGAAGCACAAAGACCAATAGTACACACTATTTCACACTAAGCCCAGAGAAACACACATTTGATTCAACTCATATTTGAAACAAAAAAACCTCTAAAAATAGAGGTAATATGCCTGTGTAATATGCCTGTTTAGTGGTGCTTGCGAACAAAGGCTGTGTCTGCGAGAAAGACAAAGCCCTCCCTTTGCAAACCCACGGAGCAGTGCTGAACCCTGCTGATTCGCCTCCATTTTGCCCACTGCATAACACCACAGCAGGCAGGGATATGCACTGACCTCAAAGTGTCATATATTTCTAGCACACCCAGCATCGAGTAGTGTTGCCCTAGGCAATTAATAAAGCATTAATGACAAAAGCTATTTAAAATGTAGTCTTTTATGTACAGACAGGGTTGTTACATGCCAGGACCTAGAGGAAAGCGGCCAGCAGTCTATGTGAGGCAGACGTGGAGAGCTGGGAACCAACGTACAATCGAATAGTCAAACGCCACCCTGTTAACAAATACAGCCTACTTTAAACCACTTGTATGCCTGCATGCATTTGTTTTTACACACATAGGTTGGCTACCGATCTATTACATTACATTACTTCCTGCTGTGGAAGATTGGGATGAAACATAGCAGTATTTCATAATACATAACAGGATAGAATTATTACAAGATAGCTTGTTTGACCCCCCCCCCCCCCCCCCCCATCTCTCTCCCCATTTCCTGTCAGCCTACTGTCTGTCCCTCCATAAAAAATATATAGGCGAAAGCCAAAAAAAATATAAAGATAGCTTGTTTGGTTTACCTATGGTGCATTAGGCTGTGAAGCAGAGCCAATATTATGACTATTATATCATATCACATATGTAGTCTTTCATATGATTACTCTTAATTTTTTCCTGCTAATTCTCCCAGTTTCGCTTGCTGCAACAACAACAAAACAAAAAAGTATGAAACTAAAAACCTCTGCAAACAAAATAAATAGACCCACACTGCATGGCTTCTTGGCATGCATTGAAGACAGATTTTGGCTAAGACGCAAACCGACAGGTCGACAGACGTGCACACATGCGTGCACACACACAGACGGATTCACGCGCAAACACAGAGTCGCGCTGTGTACACACCCATGGCGGGTACTGATTGAGACTGAGTGGAGTGTCCAGGGTTAAGGTCAGCTACAGCCCAGTGCGGTGAGTGGCTCATCAGAGTTCTGATTAAAAGGCAGCGTGTTTTTACCAGGGTGCCTCCTTCATTAACCCCGGCCTCCTTCAGCAGTAATGACGACAAGACCAGGGGAGGCAGAGCCCCCGACAAGGATGACCTCCTAAAAGAGCAAGTCAAATGGAAACAAGGCTGCACTGGCCAGCCCTCTATCCGCTAAGCCCCTCACCTCCACAGACCACAACCACCCTATCACCCCATCATTAGTGTGCATCCATACCTCCCACTTATTTTGTGTGCGTGCATGTGTATATTGTGCATGTTTGTCAAGCAGACACAGCCACACTAAGGGGATCGGAGACAGACTTGGCTCCCTGTGAACACACACACACACACACACACACACACACACACACACACACACACACACACACACACACACACACACACATATATATTATATATACACATACACATACACATACACATACACACACCAAAACCGCCAGCATGCTGTCTGAAGGAATCCAGCAGCACTCCACTGGTGACAGATTTTGACGAACGTGTCATTAAGGTGACACAGTGTAAAGCAATGGAGGCTTGTGTGATTGACTTGTTAGCCCATTACGATGCTGTTGCAGAATTAATGGCTGCCAAGGGAGGTGGGCTTGAAAACGGAGCTGGCAGTTTTAACGGCTTGGTGCTGAGTTACGGCAGGAAGTTTACAAACGAAAAAGAGGAGGGAAAGTGTGCGAGAGGGTGGAAGAGAGGGAGGAAAAGCTAGTCTACTCTCTTCCCGCTGTCGTGTGCAGAGGGTGAAATGTGACCAACAGCAGACCTGGAAGTTTTATAGAGCTGTACCATGTCATGCCAACTCCCTCTCTCTAAAACCTATAGTGATTTATGGGAGCCTAAAAGCCCCATATGTTATGTACCCTATAGGCATGATAAAACTCCACAGCATTACTGCTCCCTGCCATCATAAAACAAGCCTAATACAAGGATTAAAAAAATATTATGGCCGCTTTCACGATTTGGGTCCACTCATGAAACGTCAACAACAATACTTTGTCCTCATTAGAAAGCTATTTAGAAAATGTTTTCGTAATGAGGACAAAGATGGTGGAGCTACATTCCTGGTGTGCATATGCCTCATTGTGCATCGCCCGCTCAGCTCTCATGGTCTGCACGATCAAGAGAAAAGGGGATTAGAGTAGGGACAGTAGAATGAGTGAGACTTGATTTATATGTTTGGCAAAAAATCTTTCTTTTCCAAGAGTGATGTCATGATGCAGTATAGCATTTATACTTCCTTTGGGAATGGTCTTTTCTGTAAGCCCAGGTAAATGTTTGTCCTCTTGCTCAGGCCTTGGAATCACACTGGGGATAACATTGAAGGCTCGTTTTCCACACCGACTTCCCCTCCTCCATACCGAGGTCCTGACCCCATCACCAGAGCCCTGCGACTGGGGAGAAAAACCCAACTCTGTTCCAGTTTCATTTAACTCAACAAACACCTCCGTGTAGAATAACCTGACTAGCACCTCTCAGCAGCTCCGCGTGGCCTGGTGTGTGGGTTGTCTGTGTTACCGTTTCTCTCTGGAGTGTCCCTCGCTCTCATGTGGATACACAGACTATAAAAAATAAATCTGTTTAGCTATCATAACATTTCTTTCCTTTTTTTACACTCTGAGTCAATTAACACTATACTGTAATGGATGTGGTGGCTGCCTGCTGGTTGATAGAAAAGTACATTACTGGAACTTGTTAACTTCAATAACTTTGTGTGTCACACTAACGGCATACGTACATACGTACATCCCCTTTCTTTCTCTCCTGCGTGCGCGTTTAGGAGCTAATCCCAGAGTTCTACTACCTCCCAGAGATGTTTGTCAATAGCAATGGCTACCACCTTGGCATGAGAGAAGACAGGGACATGGTGTGTGATGTGGACCTGCCAGCCTGGGCCAAGAAACCAGAGGACTTTGTTAGGATTAACAGAATGGTAGGAACCTATTTTATTTAGCATATTTAGATGAACATACGTGTATTCCCTTCAATTCTTTTCAACATGCAATTCATGACTACTGTTATACAGCGCTTCAGCATTTTCATTTACATTATAAATAAATACTTTGCCATGAGTACAGTTTTCATAATTTAGATGCTCTCATGTTATTCAGGAGTGAAATCATGCCCATCCCCTCTCCCTCTGCATCCTACAATATGTGTCTCCCTGCCTTATTCATAAAGCATAATAAAGTGCACCGCTCGATACTAACACTGTACTCCTGACCCCGAGTGATGTCACTAAAGGACACAGCCAGTAAGAGTGGCCTATAATGTTACCTAATGCCAGGACTCATCAATCATGACTTGGCTGCTTGCAGGGCGTGTGTGTGTGTGTGTGTGTGTGTGTGTGTGTGTGTGTGTGTGTGTGTGTGTGTGTGTGTGTGTGTGTGTGTGTGTGTGTGTGTGTGTGTGTGTGTGTGTGTGTGTGTGTGTGTGTGTGTGTGTGTGTGTGTGTGTGTGTGTGTGTGTGTGTGTGTGTGTGTGTGTGTGTGTGTGTGTGTGTGTGTGTGTGTGTGTGTGTGTGTGTGTGTGTGTGTGTGTGTGTGTGTGTGTGTGTGTGTGTGTGTGTGTGTGTGTGTGTGTGTGTGTGTGTGTGTGTGTGTGTGTGTGTGTGTGTGTGTGTGTGTGTGTGTGTGTGTGTGTGTGTGTGTGTGTGTGTGTGTGTGTGTGTGTGTGTGTGTGTGTGTGTGGTGCACGTGCGCACGGTTAATCAGGAAAGGATATTTGCATGCAACATGGAGCTCCCAGCAGGCATGGAGGGAAATGATGAACCAAATCTCCTCTGTCAGACATTGGAATCACATGGATAGGCATAGCTCAGCAATTGTACATTCTATAAATATACTAAATGCAAGTGTGTTGAAATAGGTCATACATTTGAGCAGACAGCATATACTGTACACTTGCAAGGGACTGAAAACAGACAATATAGTTCCAGCTCAAAATGCCAAGGAACAAAGTTCCAAGTGTGATGTGTAGCCCGAGGTTAGAGGCTGCAGCGGTTCCAGCCACAGGACCAGAGGTGGGGGAGGGCTCTGGGAACACACTTGACCTTTTCAGCAGGAGTGACAGGGCTGGGAGGCCGTCTCACGGAGGTGACCTTTCCCCATACTTTACCCACGCTGCCTGGTCAGCTACAACGACGAGGGTTCTGGTGGGGTGGTGGGTACAGGGGAGAGGCAGGAAGCTACTATATGTTACAGTTACAGTATGTGGCATCAAGACCAACATGCTGAAATGAGACACGAGGATCACTGAAGACTAGATCGCAGGGGATATTTTTAACATTTTGAAAGGTGCTTCTATGGTATTGTGCTGCGTTTTTAGGTCGATGTTTACGCAGCCTGAAAACTGTTGTCCTCCATTTTTGTCTCTCCTTTGTTCTGTTCTTTTGCCAGCCTACACTCTTGCCTGCTCTATTATTTCATATCTCTCTCTCACTCTCTCTCTCTCTCTCTCTCTCTCTCTCTCTCTCTCTCTCTCTCACTCTCTCTCTCTCTCTCTCCCTCTCCCCCCCTCTCTCTCTCTTCTCTGCCTCCACCCTCCCTTCCACCCTCCCATTTCTCATCTTTGCATGTGCCACTTTCAATTGCAGTGATATGCCCTGTGGCTAGCTCAGCCTCTGTGTGCTAGAGCTGGCTTTGTTGGTAAATGGTAATGGCTGTTACTCCTGACTGCGAGGGGAGGAGTATAGATTCCTACAGAAAATCCTTACACCATTATAATAGGAAATTAAAGTTTTGTAATGTAATGTGGATTGATGCATCAACACACAACTTCCATACATAGGTATTTTCTAATAATTATCTGCCCCAAGAGCTCGTATCTAAAATATTTTACAGACACTCCTGTAAGAAATCTATTATCACTTTTCACACTCAAGTACTTTATCAACGTTACCCCTGCAGACGTTTTACCGTAAATTGGATAGCCATTAGTATTGAACAGCTTTCTTTGTTTCCATGTGAAGATAGCTGGTCATTATTTTTAATAGATGGGGAAATGTGATATGCATTCCCCAAAGGAGTGCTCAGTATGAGTTGATCACTGTTTGTACATATTGGACAGTAGCCCCTGCATGTCTGCTGCATTTTCGACTGTACATTCTGAGCCATTTTCCAATAAAACATGGCTAGTATTTAGCCATTTTAAAGCCAGCTTTATTTTTCTCCTTATACTGTAATAGTTCCTCCTTGTAATAATCTCAGTGATACATTATAGTTTCCCTCTATGGCCAGCTTAACTTGGTAGGTGGAAGTTGTTTTTATCGGTTTACATTTTGCAGTTCTCACAATTGTGTCGTGCACTATTTTGTTTCTCCTTGTGTACCAGTTCTGTTTGTTGATCCCCTCCCTCCTGTGCTCTGCTGTATGCCTCTCACCTCTAATTGCCCTGTACTTCTCCGACAGGCCCTGGAAAGCGAGTTTGTGTCATGTCAGCTGCACCAGTGGATTGACCTTATTTTTGGCTACAAGCAGCGAGGCCCTGAAGCTGTGCGCGCCCTCAATGTCTTCCACTGTGTGACCTACGAGGGCTCTGTCATCTTGGACGGTATCACTGACCCTGCAATCAGAGAGGTAGGACACTCATGTCACCATGGAGACCAAGTTGACCCCCACCCATGCCTCTTATTCAACCACAGATATACTTCTTCCTGTCTCTTTATGCCCTATTGCTAGTGTGTCCTAAAGCTCCCAGTGCAATGGGTGCATGGCATGCACCGGGTGCATTTATATCAAGCGTCTGTCAATCATTTAATGTGTCATGCAAATGTAACCCACAGGAGAAACAGGCAGCACTGCTGACTCGGCAACTTTGCATTGAGATTAGACTCATCTTTTAACGACCTGAATTAATAACTCCCTCCGCCTCAGATAAACACTAATCTTTTAATAGCTATCCACCGGGAGGAATTCAGTATGCGTCCCTCTCCTCATTAGGATTTTATGTTGTCGTTTTTCCCTTTGACTCTGAGCATTTATGATCTCTCCTTCCTCTATCAGATCAATGAGTGTGGGCTGGCTTGAGCAGTGTGATCAATCATTGGAGGTCACTTGATCAATAGACAAGAGAGCGAATCTGCTCGTTTTTAGCTAATTAATTGAATATCTATGAACTGGTCTCTTCACCAGCAGAACTTGTGAATGGCTTAATTGCATGGCGAGGATAGGGGGAACAGGGACTGCAGCAGCTGGCATGCATTGTGGGGCTTTCCAGAGTGAGCTCCTCTCTCCCTGTGATATCCACCATCTGCTGTCTGCAAAACAAGTCATTTATATACTGTCACTTCCAGGGGCGCCTTTATTTATCAAGTGACCACTATGCAAATGATTGTGCAGCAGATACAGGGGATCTAATTATCAAACAATATTGCGGAAGCTTTGGTTTCCATCATTTCATGGAATATTTTAGACAATGGCAATTATTTTGTTGTCGTTTTTTGGGGCAGACTCAGGATTTGTAGCTGCCTACCACGATAGCTGACAGTAGTGTTTGTTAGCTTCACATTAGGAAGCCAGACACTCAGGAGTCCCTAATTGTCATCAGTTGATAGCCACTTGTGACATGCAGATCTATTTGTGCTGGAGAGAGAAATTAGCTTAGCTAATTACAACTGATATGATGCTGTTTTGATGAGTATACTAATTAATACATGTCTTACCGCACCTTCAATCAATATTCTCTGACACCGGGTGCATTCCTTTCTTCTCCAGGTTGCTAAATGCCTCTTTTAGCTCAATCTCAGCCTAAAATCGGAAGTCTACTGAACAGGTATAATGAACCAGGTATGCAGTGATGCAAAAATATTACATTCATATGATGTTCCTTGTTTATTTCAGCTCTAAGGTTCACTTTAATTAGTTTTAGAAGGCACCCTGTTATTTAGATAATTTCAATTCCAAGCATTTCAACAATTTGATTGAACTCACAAGGGACTGTACTGTCATTATAAAAGTTCTACTTTGCTTCACTCTGTCGCAGAATTAATTTAGATGATTTGTAACTTAGACAATTTCCAATCGACCTTATTTTCTCTCCTGTCATCTACTTGTTTCTCTCCTTGTTTAATTACGTGACATGACAGCATCAGATTTTGAGTTTACCTGACCATTTTATCACATTATAAACCGTTATGTATTTTCAGTGCTTGCCCACAGTGTGCATGAAGAGGAAGTGCTCTCCCTCCCATTCAATAGCGCAGTGTTTCTCAAACGTTTTCATGTCAAGGACCCCTATACATTTATATTTGGCTACAGACCCCCATCTGAAAATAGTTTGTGCCAGGAATCTTCCATACTAAATTTGTTGAACTGATTTTTATGTTATATTAACTAACTTAGCTGGGGCTCCCCTGGAATCCCCTCAAGGACCCCAGGCGGGCCCAGACCACACTTTGAGAACCAATACAATAGAGTCCATGTCTTCAGGTTGCCTGGCTGAGTCAACGAGGTGTCGCACAGAAGCTGCTAGCTGCGTGCCGTACTGGGGTCAGCTGAAGTACGACAAAACGGCTTCAGGGTATTGATTCATTCTGGCGTGACAGGTGAAACTGGAACTCTGGCATTAGTCACTGCAATTATGACATTTGAAATGTCAAGAAATTAGAGGACATAATAAGAGATCACATTAAAATGGCGGCACCCTCTGACATGCGACTGGGCCTCTGGTTGTGAGTGGGGTGACAGCTCTACTGGGCATGCTGCCGGAACAGCAGCCCTTCGCCTTGATGCTTATCCTGACAGCCTTCTCATATGGAAAAACATGACAGTAACCCCTTGATTCAGACCCCGCTGTGTCACTCACATGTAAACAGACAAATTATGCATCATTGGGGCTTCTCTCTTCCGCAGCTGCCACTACCTCCAGTTGAAGAACCCCCCCCCTCTCACACACACACACACACACACACACACACACACACACACACACACACACACACACACACACACACACACACACACACACACACCCCTCCCATTACTGTTTGTTGTAAGGACAAACAAAGAGAAAGAAGTGAGCTAGCCAGCCAGTTAAGGGCTTCTGGTAATGGCAGAGGCTTTGAAACAGCCGACGTGCGTTTTAAGATGCCGTCTCCATATAATAGCAGCGAAGTGACATGAGCATTTAAATGCCTGACCTTAACAATGAGAAACTGCCTTCACAGTGTAATACTGTATCTAACGTAGGAGATTCTGTATACATTGATGGTGATGATAGCTGCGCGTGAGGCAATAACCTATTGGTGCCAACATCCTGGTCTTCTCACACACAGTAGTGTTGATGTTAAATCAGAGACTGTCAATCAGCAAACACCCTAGGGGCAATCCTTTGTAGATATATTAAAGGATTAAAATCAATCCATAGACACTAATCTAAAGCAAATTTACATTGGCATGTCAAGAATGGGCAGTGGTGTTACATACTATACGATAACTTTGTAGAGGACTTAATTCAAGGGAATTTAGATACAACAAGCCTGAATAAATATAATACAAAGAACTGTACTACAGTGTTTAGTTCTGTGTGTGTGTGTGTGTGTGTGTGTGTGTGTGTGTGTGTGTGTGTGTGTGTGTGTGTGTGTGTGTGTGTGTGTGTGTGTGTGTGTGTGTGCGTGTGTGTGTGTGTGTGTGCGTGCGCGCGTGCGTGTTTATAAGAAATATTTGAAATATTAAAGCAATTTGTACATCTCATACCTGTTGTCCAGGTGGAAGGCGGTGCTGCATATTTGTAGCCCCACGACAGTTCTCAGGTATTGTGACTAAGCATGATCCCACGCTGCTTAGTGGGCCGACGTAGGGCCATGTCTACATTCTGTCTGACAGCGTTGTGTCGGTGCATTGCACGAGTGCACGACACACACAGATGCGTGCTTTGGGACCTCTACGAAGCCTCTGTCACCAGCCTGGGAACCAGCAAATACAGTGCTGCTGCACCCACTCTCCTCTGAAGTCTTTCACTGCATCCAGGAGACATGGACGCAGAGCGACAGACATACAGTCACACACACGGTGTGGATGTTTGGTGTTCACCCATGCAAGACAGTTGTTGCTGGGAGGAAGATCAAGCAGATGGTTTTGGCAATAAGTGTCACTTATCAGCCAAAAAGCAAAGCCTGAAGTGACTTAAACTAATGAACTACCTGTTAAGTGTTCCTAGATCTCGGTGTGTGATAGAGATGCGTTTCTGACATACCTCCAAGAGGATTAGTGTTGAAGCACATGAGAGGTATTGACATGTTTTGATCATGTCGGTAGAGGACATACTCTTGAGTTAACCTTCAACAATGACAAGCCCCCCTCCCCCCCACACGCACACAACCACACCACCACCCTTCACCCACTCACACACATGCTGATGAAAATGCATGTCTCATGTTCCCAGTGTAAATAATAATCAAGGTTTTCTAAGATTACCCCACTAGTATATTCCACCGCAAAGTTTTCAGGAATCGAATGGTTAGAAGGATATTATGGTGATGTTTTCCACATGGCCCTCACAAGCCTTTCTGATCTTTGTATCAAATTTCTTTATTTGAACAGACGTTATGACCTTTACTCCCAAAGTCTAACCTTAAATAGCCATAATGTCAGTCGCTTATTACTTGACAGGCTGTGTTGTAAAGAAACGCTGACTGACACTTAATGGTTGCCAAATGTGCTTGCCAGCTCACGTGAAACCTCCACTGGCGGTTCCACGGTGCTCACTCAAGGACACGTTCCCCCTTTTTGGTGCCGCTCATGATAGGAAGTGACCAGGAAGTGTTGGGGGCCTGCTCGGCTTGCAGGTGGCCTGCACTAATTCAACTTCACCTCAAAACTTCTAGAGCACAGTTCTTCCACTGTGGCGTGCATGTGATGCCCAATGGAGGCTGTTGATTGTGAGTGGTGTGTACAGGCAGGGGAAAATGAGAGCCAGCCAGTCAGGAGGGCGGGCGGGCGGGCGGGCGGGCGGGCGGGCGGGCAGGCGGGCTAGAGAGGCTGAGGGATGTATGTTCCATTGTGCACAGTGGCATTGACAGACGTCTACAAGCTCCCCTCTGATGGTGGAAGTGGCTCCAGTCACATCAATCACTCCACTGTGGAGTATCCCAGTCTCAGTCAAGCTCAACAGCCCCCCCCCCTTTACTGGAGGCAATGGGGACCTACTTACATACCGGTATGCACGAATGGCAGACCTTTCCTCGATAGTATAAACCGTAAAAGAGACTAAAATTCTATTCTAACAAGGAATCGTTGTTCATCACCATACCCTCACTTCCTCACAGATTTAGTCCTTTTTGCTGTTTGTAATGTATACCTGTATATATTTTTGCCTCTGTTTCTGTTGGGGTATGTGACTGTTCATATCCACGCGTGCCTATGTGTGTGTGTGTGTGTGTGTGTGTTGGCGTTGGCGCTGTGTGTTAGTGCTCTCTCCCTTTGTTTCAGTCACAATAACATCTAAGAGCAGGCCGGCCTGCCGCAGTCCTAGCTGGATGTCACTCCAGGTTAACGTTTGTGCAGCGGGGGCCCCTGCGCCTGGAAATGGGAATGGTTAACTGAAGCATGTTAATAGGAAAAGGCTTGTCTCTTCCATACTAACACTTGGATGACTCTGCAGGCTGAGGGGGGAGGGGGAGCACCCAGGCGGATTGGGACTGCACCTCTTTCCCTATACCCCCACCCTTCCATCTCCTCCTCAGGGGCACGGCTGAGTTAGGATTTGCTTGCATTGTCAAGTAACGCATTGACCCATCACTTTGATGCATATTGATTGTGACAGCCGCTCCTCTCTCTCTGTCCTCTCTCTCTCTCTCTCTCTCTCTTTCTCCTCTCTCTCCTCCCGCAGGCCACGGAGGCACAGATCCAGAGCCTTGGACAGACGCCATCTCAGTTGCTTATTGAGCCACATCCTCCTCGCAGCTCCGCCATGCACCTGGTGAGAGCAACGGGCATGCTGGGAAAATTCTCTCTGCGGCGTGAGGGAGGGCATGTGAGCATGCATTCGCACAGGGACTGACGAGTGTATGCATGCGGATGTGTACGTTTGGGTGCACCGTTAAGAGAATTTCGAAGCTATGTTTTCCTTCAATCTGGTTTCGCATTTGTATCCGTTAGCAAAAGAAAGGCGACGTTTCAGAGTTTTTATGCACCACGTCAAGGTCACAGTGCAACAACTTCATGTGTAGCAGCTGTCCTCATCATTTCTATACTTGTTAATGTATAATGGTGCAGTGTAGAGGGAAGAGTGATCTCTGCTGGCCCGATATCTTCCTTCCACAGCTGTAAACTAGTCTTCCCTGTCTAATCCATGTAAGAGGCCAGCATAGCCCTCATTATCCCCATCCCCACATCTCTCTCTGTCTCTCTCTCTCTCTCTCTCTCTCTCTCTCTCTCTCTCTCTCTCTCTCTCTGACTGACTTTCCCGGTAAGAAACTTTGCAAGAACGTGTCCCTTGGAGACCTTTTAGTTGCAAGGCTGCAATACCGTGCAGTCAGTCAGTGAGGAGGAAATTTACACGGCAGGATCACAGCTAAAGGCTAAGGGCTCGATTATTGTCAGTTACCACAGCTCCACTCCACGCTTAGTCCATCTTTGGGAGGAGCTGATTGGAATTTATTGTTGTTGGAAAATCGACAAAAGAGAAAATTTAAAGTGCGTCCCTCTTTCTTTTATGTTCTTTCTCTGTAGACAAAAACTGAGATACATGTATAAATATCATCTCATAGTTATGGCCTGCTCCATCCCATTCTCCATATGTCTCCCCCCTGTCTGATCAATCCTCTCTTTTACTCCACCGTTTGGAGGGGAGGGCAGAAGCCAAACTTTGTTCTCTCTCTCTCTCTCTCTCTCTCTCTCTCTCCATTCTTTCGCCCCCTCCCCTCCTCCATCCCTGTACATGAAGCTGTCCTCTGTGTCTGTACCTGGTAAAACTTTACCTCCAACCTCCACACTAATTGCATCTCTCCATTCTCCCTCCTTCTCTCCATCTTCCCGTGTCGTTCATTCTCCACCCCCCCATCCCCCATTTCCTGCCCCTTCCTTCCCTCTCGCCACCCTCCTCTTCCTCTCATGCTGTATTACTCTCATCCACCTTCTCCGTTGCTCTTTGCCCTGCCTTCTCTCTTTTCTTTCTCCTTCCTCTCTTCTACTCAACAGTGTTTCCTTCCCCAGAGTCCACTCATGTTCAAGGACCAGATGCAGCAGGATGTCATCATGGTGCTGAAGTTCCCGTCCAACTCTCCGGTCACCCATGTGGCGGCCAACACCCTGCCCCACCTCAACGTGCCGGCCGTGGTCACAGTCACCTGCAGCCGCCTCTTCGCTGTCAACCGGTGGCACAACACCGTCGGTGAGTTGAGTGAAGTGCTAGAACCCCCCCTCACACACACACACACACACACACACACACACACACACACACACACACACACGTGTGGCGGGTGTCATCTGGCATGTATACCTGTAGTGTTTGTATGTGCTTGCGTGCAAACGCATACATTTCTACACACATCCACACGCACACAAACACTCATAAAAGCAATGACGTGCAACACCACATGTGCTACCTACCACAGCAGCGGCGCTGTGAAATCACTTCATCACAGCCTGCACGGCGGCGCTCTAGCTAGCAGCCACAGTGTGCCGTGCCGGCTCTGTTCGAGAGTCAGACTCACAGGTAAAGTTGACCAAAGAGTGCTTCCACATGTTCGCTCTCAGGCATGTGTGAACAACATTAGCCACAGAGCCCCTCCCCAAGAACCAGCCTCACCTCAAGGTCAGAAGGCCAGCACAATGGTTACTGGGAAATTAGGCCGCAACTGCACCACAATCCGCTCACACTTCCCCATCTGTCACCGTGGAAACACATGTCACACAGGACCAAAGAGTCTGCCCTGCCATGGCCAGGCTTACCATTCAGACACTAATGAATACAGCTGCAGCACCACTGCCATCCTGTTGCAATGGAAGAAAATGTGGTCTGGCTTCCAGAATAATGACGATAATAAGGCCTCCATATTTCCAAGCATGTTGCTCCAATTCAAGAAAGGCCACAAGGGGAAAATAGTCTGTTGGACCACCAGAATCATCAGATGCAGGAGTCAGCCAGGGTTCTGAACACAGGAGCAGGTGTGTGCACGCGTGCGTGCGTGCACGCACGCACATTTATGCTTGAGTGCCCGTGTCTACAGATCAACTAACCTCAGTGATCCATTGTCTCATTGCATGTCTATCTGATTCCAGGTCTCAGAGGAGCACCCGGCTACTCCCTGGAGCAGGCCCATCACCTGCCCATAGAGATGGACTCTCTGATAGGTAAGGAAGGATACCCGAAGGCTTGCATCATACCCAAACACATGCATGACTTGCGACTCACAAAACACAAAATGCGCACTGTGTGACAAGAATCAGTGATCCATCCCAGCAATGAATTACACGTCTGTCACTGTGATCAAATTCACACTTTCATTGACCTCTTAATCGGAAAATGTCGACAGTACCCGTAACATCTCTGTATAGTAATATGGCATGTGTCTGCTTTCTGCAGCTAACAATTCTGGAAGCAACAAGCGTCAGATCACAGACCTAGTGGACCAGAGCATCCAGATCACCACGCACTGTTTTGTGGTGACAGCTGACAACCACTACATCCTGGTGTGTGGCTTCTGGGACAAGAGCTTCCGTGTGTACTCCTCAGAGACAGGTAGGTTACACTGTAAACACTATTTTCTATAGAGGTGTTCACTGAAGGGTGGAGGTCTTACAAAGAGAATAATACAGTGCTTGGAGTTCATGACATGACTAGTAGACTTGGTTTGTAATGGATGACTATATTAACTGAGTCATTCATATTTTGTAATCCCTTTTTTATTTTACCTTTCTCTGTCATTTCTCTTTCACCACGCAGTGTTTATGTTTACATTTATTTACCATGGACTGTTTTACTTTGAAATATCCCTTCAAGGGTGTCCGGTGGCGCAGGCAGGGGTAAAGTTCCCACCCACCACTTTGGAGACTGAGATTTGATTTGTCCACAGTGCCTCCGATGTGGCCGGCCACTCCAAGCAATATACTGTAATTGGCAGTGTTGGCAGTGTGCAGCCAGCAGGGGAGGGTGTTTTCTGTCACTGCAGTAGCGACTCCAGCAGGTTGCTGCAAGGAGCAACAAGGAGCAGAAATGGGAGGGATAGTGTGTTCCTCCACGAGCGTTATGCCCTCCCGGTGAAACCTTTCACTGTCAACTGAATAGAAGTGGCTTCATGGTAACTCCAATGGTATCAGAGGGGACATGTTTTCTACAGCATTCCCAGCCCAAACAGTAGGGCTTGGCAGTGACGGATATATACTGTGTATATATAGGGGAAAGTGGCATAAATACTAAACAGAAAAACAAAAAGCAATTCCACTTCAACCTCAAATGTTATATTACCACAATGGTGATGGAACAATTTCATAACCTCATTGGACCAATACAGTAAGTAGTACACCAAAGTTAATTACCGGAATGAGTGACCATAAAAACAATACTATAAAACTGTAGGATTTAACTTCAAAACAACTAATTTCCTACTGTAAACCAAACAGAGTTTTAAAGCACTTCCAAATGAGGTGGAAATGAAATGCAAACACAGGCACTAGTGTTTAAACATTTCAGGGTTGGTCACAGTTGGCAATCATCATGAACAGCAAACCTCTGAGTGTGTGTGTGTGTGTGTGTGTGTGTGTGTGTGTGTGTGTGTGTGTGTGTGTGTGTGTGTGTGTGTGTGTGTGTGTGTGTGTGTGTGTGTGTGTGTGTGTGTGTGTGTGTGTGTGTGTGTGTGTGTGTGTGTGTGTGTGTGTGTGTGTGTGTGTGTGTGTGTGTGTGTGTGTGTGTGTGTGTGTGTGTGTGCTCTACCTCTAGGCAAACTCACTCAGATAGTTTTCGGCCACTGGGATGTGGTAACCTGCCTAGCCAGGTCAGAGTCCTACATTGGTGGAGACTGCTACATCGTCTCTGGTTCGAGGGACGCAACACTGCTGCTGTGGTACTGGAGCGGCAGGCATCACATCATTGGAGACAATCCAAATAATAGTGAGTATCCATCAAAACACACAAGGTGAAACAAACAGCATGCATTCCAACATCATTGCTGTTGTGCAGAAAACATGCATTTCCATATTATTAGTGTTTCTTCATAAATTAATGTCATATTTTCACGTAAAAGTAGCAAAAATATCAGATCTACAACAAAACTCAATTCAAGTGCACACCCAATTCATAAATAACGTTCCAATTTTGGAGTTCTGACTCATGGACTAAGAACCACAAAGAACTGAACCGGTTCCCATTGGGAACCAACCGGTGGAAAAGGGGCATCATTGAGTATTTTTTGCTATTTTTGAACAACTAGACCACGCAAGTCGGAATCGATTTGAATAAGTGTATGCACATAACGGTTGGATTGGTGGTTCTGAACAACCACCGAGCCGACCGACTTTCTGCCGGGAAGTGGGAACCACACTCCCTTGGGTCTTCGGTGATACGCACGCAGAGTTTGAAGTTGTTCCGTGAGCTTGTGATATCTCAGAGGGATGTCAGAGCGTGACATAATCAGCGACACCAGCAAGATTTCTATAACTGTCTGCATGCCAGCTAGGTCTCCATGGACATGTTATATGTGTGATGTCCACCGTCCAGTACATGTTACATTTGTGATGCCTATAGCTTTACCCTCTGGACAGGAATAATAATCATTTTATAGGGCTTTGTGTTTCAGCAATGAATGTTGCTTTTGTTGTTAGAAAACATGTTTAAATACATACAGTATACCTAACATTTGCATGCTCTAAGTCGATATTACTGTTGTTTTTGTGTTTGTTTTATTATATGGTATATGGAGACAGAGGCTTTAATAATATGTATTAAGCTCAGAAATAAAATAATTTCTGAGCCATAAAAAAATGTGTAGAGACAACAAGGATAGGATCGTTTATCCTCACTGTGGCAGCCTGTGATATATTAGTGTGATTCATTATGTTAAGCTATGTTGCTTTCAAGTGGAGAACTCCAGATGTCTTTGCATTCAACATGGTAAACCCTAGTGTGTGATTTCTTCTGCTCAGTTCATTTAGTTCCTCATTCCCACTGATTGGCTGTGTTCAAAACAATCCATCAGGGTAGGGAATGCAGCAATGACTACAAGTGACCATATAATTATGGAACTAGATAGCAAAACTACAAAGAGACAGTGTTCATTTTATTTTGAAATAATGGTGTGCAAGTGCTTGTGTATGTGCATGCACACGTGTCTATGTGTAAGTGTGTTAGATAGATCCCATGTTTCTATAAGTGTCACATGATGTTCTAGGAGCTCTGGCTTAAGTATAAGTGTTTTCTAATTAACTTCACTGAGGCTCAGACAGTTAATTAAGAATTTCAGCTTGGTTGCCTCCAATTAGCAGGGGGCAATATCACTTGTGTTATTGCAGCAAGAAAACACTATTCCCCTGATATTCACACTACTAGCCTACTGCTTACAATGCATCTTCAGCAGACAAAGACACGGGGACAACACATACTGTATCTCGAGAAACAGGAGATGGAATGTGTAATGAAAATATAAATCATTTACGGTATCCTATCAATAAATGATTGTGTTATGAGTAATGTTGTGTGGTGTAGAGTAGACGATACAAACAGAATTATTTGATTTGAGTCAGTCTTTCAGTGTGCAGTTTTGGCACACAGTTGGTGATAACAGGCAGCTGGAACCAGAGTTGAGTATGTATGGGAGATTCACTGACAAGAGATTGCAATAAAAGGGCTCAGTGGGAATAGCTTTACGTGCAGTATGTTCTAATGATAGCTGTGGTCATTGTTAATATCATAAAGGTCATTGCAAAGTTCACATGGAGATGACAGCCATTTGAAAGAACATTATGGTGGACCTTTTGCAATTGGACCAGTTCTTGATAGTCTGTAGATTAAGTTAAGTTCACTAATACTGAACCACTTATGCTTTATCTATGGCCCTCTCCTTTTTTCCCTCAGTGGTTCCCAAACTGTGGTGCGTGCACCCCTTGTGGTGCGTGAGCGCCTTCTAAGGGTGCGCAACATGAAATGTCTAATGGTGGTGCTATGGTTTTATTTTAAATATATTAACATATTATGCCAATATATGGCAAGTAATGCAGCATATAGCCTATGCTGCATATATTATGCCATATTCAGGTTCATATAATTATTATAAAATTATTATTATAAAAATTATGTGCATATATGTTGATAAAAAGGAAATATATGTCTCTAGATAGATTAAGACATTTATATTTCCATGTGGGGGCTAGCAGGTCGATAGGTGGGAACGGTTTTGCCGACGTGCTAATGGGGGGGCCATTTAAAACAATCAGTTGTTGTTTTTCTTGTCTTTTCGCCGCCTCTCTTCGAAGTTAGGTGCTGTCTACACGAGGACGTATTCTGCGTTACCTGCACAAGTACTTAGCCGATCTGCCACACGGAGACTGCGTTTTGGGGGACTTAACCGGTTCTTTTTTAAACCGGCTCCCAGAGTGACAAACTTGGGAGACACTACTTTGTCGTCACCGTGTGTACAGCGAATGCCGCCTATTTGCTGAAACGGTGCCGCCATAGATCCCTCGCCCCCTCCAAACTAACCTCACGTCATCAGGCTTTTTACCTCCAGTACATTACTGGTGTAGTGTAGAATAGATTAGTATATATATCTAAGATAGGCAGCACACAGCCACCGCTCCTCCGGAGCGCTCTACCGCTCTCGTCTGGACGACATGCATAATTAACATAACCGCAATGTGTGACTGGGCCACGGCCCGTGTGGCCCAATGGTCCCTACGCCGGTGCTCACAATGCGTTGCAATACCACTGTGAGCTTGTACAGTGCAGTATGTTATTTTTCTCACCTATTTCATTAAAGGATATTTTCCATGAGTGGTGAGTGTCATTGAAAACACACCTACTTTCTACAAAGGTACAGCTGAAGGTTATGTAAATATACTGTGTACAGTACTTTAGCAGCACTCCTCATCGCTGTCCTTTCAGTTGCTGACCTTGCTTGTCTGATAAATGAATTTTACGCACACCACACAAACAAAGGCTGCATGTGTCTTAAATGTACAATAATTAAAACAACGTGCACCTCAATTACGGCCCTTGCGTCTCAGGCCAGGACCATCACACTGAGGGGATATTTGCACCAGGTAATTGTTGGCGGCTGACTCCGGAGGTTCCCTAGGGCCGAGGGGAGAGTGGGTGAGCAGATACGCGGTGCAGGGTGATTGAATCTTTTGTCGGGTAGGTGAGCCGCACTAGGGCCCCGTTCCCCCCAGGGGACCTTTTCTGACACATGTCCCATTCAGCCCCCTCAGCAACGGGTGCTGGGACTTGACAGCCCTGCTCAGGTCCTGGTCTCTGAGGGGCCGAGCTGCATCGATCACAGGCAAGATCACCGCCTGAACCGCTGTGGTCTGCAGAGGTGATACGCTGAGGGGAGGGGGGTTGGAGGGGGATAACAGAGAAAAGGTCTGACACCTGTCCACATCATCCATCAAGAAGTTCATCCAGGTGGATGTCACACGTGCACCTACTACAGTGTATTAATTGATACTGGTTTGATGTGTGTTAAGCCACTGCAGCCTGTACCTTTCCTAAATCTTTTGGAGAGGATTGAATAGGTGAGTTGAAAAGCAAAACGTCAGAGCATTCTTTGCGTCTTCTAATGGCTCGAAGGAACACATTTTGATGTTCCATATCAAATTGAAATTTGGAGTAACTGAATTTTCTTGAATTCTACAATGGCAAAGAATATTTCAGTACAATGTGGTAATCCCCCTACCCCTTTTATCCACTGTATTGAACTGCTTGATCTTGTGATTATGTTGTGAATTTCATTCATGATTGAGATCCTACATTTTTGGGGAATCACTTTATAGGGATTTTATCACCAACTGAATTAACCCTAGTATCCCTATAGTGAACATTTCCTAATAGGCGAACATTGCACAAAAATCTAGCAGATTACTATGAAAACCTGAAAACCCCTTCCGTCGGACGGTTGGTCACGCCTCCATATATGGCCACGCCTTGTGACATCACGCCTTGTGACACGTCACATCACCATATATGGCCGTCTAAAACCCTTATAACTCCATGATATATGGAGCTGACCTGTTCTGACATTCCTGTTGATCCTTCCCTACCGTCCTTCCTCTTCATGTCTCCCTTTTGACTGATACCTACCTATCCATTCAAACTCTAGACGGGCCCGCCCCAAAGTTATTAGTGCAGCCGCCCGCGTTCGGCAGCCTGTACACTCAAGATACTGCCACCCTTAGATCTCCATATATGGCCAGTACAGAATTCATTCCATATGTTAAACCCCATGCCAAACTCAAAGAAAATGTTTCACTTTCCATCTAAATTCTTATTACGTATTACATTCTCGTATTACATTCTCAGTTGGGATTCACCATCCCAGCATGGATCAAGAGACAAATCAGTGTTTTGTAAACCGAAGGTTTAGGGTTCAAAACTCAACACTCAAACTAAAACAAATCAAACAACCAAAACAGCTTTCAAATCAAATTGATGTAATACAACCAAACGTGTGTCTCAATAAAAAACTTAAAAGTGATCAACTCAAACTGGTGACAAGAAAAAACACTTTAAATCAATGATAAATAAGATGCCACAATAAAATCAAACTAATAATGTGAAATATAAGAAGAAGAAAAAAGTTAAAAATAATGAAATGCTTTGCTTAATACAGGCATGTCCTCCTCCTGGAGGTGGGCTCCATCCATGCTCCTCCCTAGAGATAAAACAGACCTTAAAATACTGCCCATCTCTGCCTGCTGCTGTGTGGGAGCCCTGGGTCTCTCACATTCAAGGGCGGCTCCAGGTGCCATGATGAAACTCCCCTCACTAACCTCTCCCCCAGCCATCATCAATCATGTGACACATGGGATGGAATCAAGTGGCTTGGCTGTCATCACTGGGAGTTGCACCATTTACATGACAATTAAAAGGGACCTCGCTGCCAGCAGATGTGTGTCACACTCAATATGCATGTATTTTCATGTTTTTATTGCCTGATGAATAGATGTTGATTTTAGATTGTTATGCGAAAAACCAATTTTCGGTACATTTTGGCGGCTACACAGAGGAATAAATTGTCAAATTTGGTGAATATGTCATGGCTAAAATGATGCAATTCAGTTTGATAGACTCAGTGTTATGTGTCATCTTTCAGGTGACTACCCAGCTCCACGAGCTGTCCTGACTGGTCATGACCATGAGGTGGTGTGTGTGTCGGTCTGCGCTGAGCTGGGCCTGGTCATCAGCGGTGCCAAAGGTCAGTAGCACATGGATTCTATTTTTCTGAACCTGAACCTGAACCTGAAACTTGGCTGACAGAAGATCAGTATGTTTTGGATTGTAGAAAGATATAAAATGGCCTTATTATAGAGTTAACAGTTGCCTTCATAATAGTGTTGATTGTCTGCTTACCAACATTACTCAAAGTAGACCACAGTGTTAAGCACATTAACCCTGGCGTCCCTATTTTGGACAAATAAAATGAAAATATATTTTATTTCTCAAAAATAGCTAAAATCGCCGATCTACACGCAATGTGAGGTAATCGGGTGCGACGTGTTGAGAGCTTGTAGATTGGCTCTGTTTATTTTGGATATATGTTTGGCTATGTGTTTATAAGTATAACCTCATATGTCCAAACAGTTACTGTTCAGGATTCAAATAACAGATCTACAGTACAAGCTCAAAAGGCATCACTTCGCGCCCTGTTTCGAGCGGCAGCTTGGCCACTTTTGATATACTTTTGTGTGAGACTGTAGTTAGTATGATCAAGTAGGGCATTAATTTACGAAAAGTTAAAATATGGAGATGGCGGTTTATGTCCGACAGCAACGATATAGGGCTTTATCAGTTAAAGAGCTGTTACCGAACACTAACTATAACTATAGCTAACGATACGAGCATTCACAGTGATGAAAGATGTTCTGTAAACAGTGTCATGCTGCGCAGTCCAGCTGAGTGAGCTTGTGTCAGAGCCCAGACGGAGGGGGGGAGAGAGAGAGGGAGAGAGATCTAATCTGTCTTCAGTGGTGCTGAAAGACCCATATGGATAATCGGACTGATTATTAATAAGGAGGCGAGATAGTTGTACCCGAGTCCTGAGATAATGCCAGCTAGCCTACCAGCTATCATTAACTATTCATAATCGTCTCCTCATCTCTGTTAATAACAAAACTTTGCAAGGGTGAAATGAGACCGATTGCATCCCAGATGTCCTGGTGGAGTTTAAATGACTTTCGATGTTATCGCTCAAAGAGTGACCCAAACGATACCGTCCACGACTAGTTGTCAATATATTTGTGGTGTGGACATTGCCATCCATTTGAGTTCAAAACTAGAAAAGTTCTCCTCGGAGCACATGTCTCGGTCAGCAATGTTCAGAATGCGGCAATCACCTTTTACCTTTTACTTGTTTGTGCATTCGTGCATGTGTAGTCTGTGTACCGATGCCTGCACATGTGCATATGTGTCTTTTGTCTGGTTTTGAAGAGGGCCCATGTCTAGTCCACACCATCACAGGCGACCTGCTGCGGGCTTTGGAGGGTCCAGACAACTGGCAGTGTCCACGCCTCATCTCAGTGTCCAGTGAAGGCCACTGCATCATCTGCTATGAGAGGGGACGCTTCTGCAACTTCAGCATCAATGGGAAACTGCTCGCACAGATGGAGGTCAATGATTCTACCAGGGTAAGCAGATTGTTTACGTGTTTTCTTTTTATTATTTCTCACTAGCCTGCTCCATGAACAATACAGAATGGATCTTGGCTCACAGATGTATTCTCAGACTTTCATCTGTCTCTAGGCTATTCTCCTAAGCAGTGATGGACAAAACCTGGTGACGGGAGGGGACAATGGCGTGGTAGAAGTGTGGCAGGCCTGTGACTTCAAACAGCTCTACATCTACCCTGGCTGTGATGCTGGTGTCCGAGCCATGGACCTTTCACACGATCAAAGGTTAACTTAGAACATTGCAGTCATTAGCAGCAAAATACAGCGAGTACTTTTATAGGCACTGAAAGGGAGGTTGTGTGTGTGTGTGTGTGTGTGTGTGTGTGTGTGTGTGTGTGTGTGTGTGTGTGTGTGTGTGTGTGTGTGTGTGTGTGTGTGTGTGTGTGTGTGTGTGTGTGTTTTAAGGCTGTACCCTAGCCCTTATTTTAGGTCTCAAACTTCGGCAGGAATTTGAGTGAACATTCGGACCAATCATGACAAACACAATTTTTCGGGCCAAACAAAGAATTAGAAAGTAGATAAAACGGCAGGTTACTTACAACACGTTTTGTTCTTCTTTGTAATTATTTGGTCCAAAATAGTGTGTGTTGTCATGATTTGTCACGACAAGAGTTGGCTTCGTACGACGTTAAATGTCTTTAAATAAATAAGTTTTGAAATGCCTATGGAGAAAATGAAATGGAGAATAATTTCCTGGGCCACTCGTCGTTCTGAAAGGGGAAGGGACTGCGACGCTCTATTGTGCAAAAGGATGCCTGTTTAACAGATTAAATGTAATCAGCAGGGCGCAGCAGGGAATCGAACCCCATCCCAGTAAACCAGGAGCTCCATGCCTGTGCCAAAGTGCTTAGTTTGCGATGCAACGCAAAAACCTACCCTAGGAGTAGGAGCCCTACCCTACCAGCCCTACCCTACCAGCAGCAAAGAATACAAAAACAGATACTTACCGTAAACCATCACGTTCTTCTGCAGATGACAGGCAGTGTCCACAAGTTAGGTGAAATGACAGAATCGGCCGAAATTGTGGCAGTCGACGCAAAAGATGCAACGCAAACGAGTGCAACAGCAGGCAGCCCGACGCGACGCAACCGCAGGAAGCCGGAACGCAAACGCAAAAACGAGAGCAACACCATCAGTACCCTGCAGAACCACACCAGCGACAGCAAAGGACAATAAACAAGATTTGTACTCACTGCGCAGCAAGCAGCTCTTCCCAGCAGCAGCTATAGCGTACAGTTCCTACCTCAATGTCTTGTGCAGGGAGGGGGGCATCGGTCTGGGACACTTCACATGGGCTCCAGGGTGGGGGTCCTCGGAAGCCTAAATTGGTGGGGCTGTGGGCCCACGGACATGGCTCGTCTTAGGGTCCAGGGCTTGGTGCTGCCTACACCACTGGTGCAGTGACTCTTCATATTCTGGAATTACATGAAGAGAAAAGATAAGTGTCATTAGTGTTATGTAGGCCTACATCACATTAGAAACACATGTGGCTGTATAGCCTTGTCAGCCCCCACAACCCATATTTTACAACTTAACATCCCTCCCCCATTTTTAATATATACATTTTCCCCCAACTTTTGAAATATGTTTTCCCTTCAGCTTTGAATGAAGTTTAAGCCCAACATTGTATTGTGGGTTTGTGACAATACCAATTTTATATTGAAGATGAAGTGTTAGCATGTTTAACCAAATGGACCCTTACAGCTCTCTGTGTACAAATGGAACCAAATGGACCCTGTCCACTGTCAAGTGTTTGAATGCCAGTCAAAAAGACACCATGAGCCATATTGGAACAGTTACCTTAACTCTTGTTATAAAACATAACTCACATCTCAGTGGCATTCATTAACAGATCAAGTTCCCCAAACTGAATCATTTAAAACAAAGCTAAAGGTTTAAGTTTAATATTTAGTTACCTTCTTGCTACAGCCAGACGGTGTGTAACTTCTTGCTACAGACAGACCAAACACACACCAGGAAGAATACATCAGAATGCTGCTTCCACTTCCGCTTTATATAGTTGAGGCCATCACAGGAGCCAATCAGCAGCTTGGCTCCTCCTAAACGTTAGCCAATCACACACACACACGCGCGCAGGCAGGCAGGCAGGCAGGCAGGCAGAGAGAGAGAGAGAGAGAGAGAGAACTAACCTTTTTCTCAAATTGTGCCGTGCTGGTGTGGGTGGGTGTGTTTGTTGCTGATTGGCTGCAGGCCCATCACTAAATGAATGTGCACAGGGGATTTTAGAGAGGGACAGCACAACAAGGAGATAGACATAACTTCTGACAGGAATGCACGAGAAACTTACTTTTTAACATATATTACATTCTCGCCGAGATATATTTTCGAGTTAATAAAAAAGGAAAAAAAAAAATATATATATATATATATTTTTTTTTAAACAGAATGGTTCAAACCCATTAATTAAGATTCGAGTGCCAACCCTAACGAGCGAACATTCGAACCTTGAATGTTTGGGGACAGCCTTGTGTGTGTGTGTGTGTGTGTGTGTGTGTGTGTGTGTGGTTGGCTGGTGTTTCCTTCATGCTTGTCAGTGCACATTTAAGGAAGTGGAATATTCACCAATCTGTGGCTTTAAATAGATAGAAGCTACAGTTGCCATGGAGACAGACAGCTAGGTGTTTTGAATGTACCTGTTTATATTTTGTGGTACTTGCAACAATGTGGCCCACTTAACAGTCATTAACAGAGTCCAACTCAGCCAATTAATGCATACAGTATAAATCCCCTCACCGCCATGAGGCCAGGGCTACTGTTTACATCCCGCCTATTGGGAAAATCCAATGGAATGTGGTCTTCAGGCAGGGCCACTCTGCTACAGCATAGTGCAGAAGCAGGGCTATTCCATCCTCTACTGTAGGCCAGGGAGCAAGGGGGCCCCAAATATTTGGCATAACATTAATATAAAAAGTAAAAACTATGAATGTTGGCTGCCGCTGCTTTACAGCTATTAGCATGACATCATCATGTGACCCTGGCAGTCAAGGGAGGTTCGAGAGCCTGAACACAGTTACGGTCCGCACCCACAGGCCAACTCCCTTTCAGCCCTGTGGTGGGCACGCCTCAGAGCCAGTCTCGAGCAGAGACCCACTACCAGCCCATCCACTACCAGCCCATTTAAACCTGTTAATCGCATACAATTCAACTTCTTATGACTAACTTAACAACTCCACCCAAGGCTAGTAGAGGACAGACATACAGACAAGAGACAATAAGGGGCTTTCATTCAGCACTAGCCGCACATGAACAGTATTGTAATTTTTTATGCATCAGTTACCTTTGGGCCTAACAAATGCTGAAATTCACGCTGAAAACAACCAAAAACAGCAATAATGGGACTCCATCAGAAGTACTTTGAGGCGAAAACAAATCAGTGGATTTGTCATTTACTTAAGGCCAAGACATTTTTCCTCGTTAAGTTGAAGTGAGGTAACACAAGGAAACCATGTTCATGAACTCCCTTAACAGAGGGGTATTCTGCTGCCTGCTCTGTTCGTTGTGCTTGAACAGTTAAGCCCCGAGGCTGTAGCAGTATAAGTCGAGCTTGTGAAATCAGCTGCTTTTCCTACATACCGGCCAGTCATGGACACAAGGGCACAGGGCCTGCAGATGGACACTGGGACTCAATAGTCCACTTCAGCGAGCGGACAGAGGGGCTCAATTTACTGTCGCAGCCCCTGATGACCTCCTGATTTTCTCCATTCACCACTCTAGAGACATTTTAGCAAGCTGCTCTTAGTCGAGGAAATAGTCACACTTGTCTTGAAAACATGATTTAGTCAGTAGGTGATACCTCTCCTACCAGAAATGCTCTATTAATAACTGCGTGGGGGTTAGGCTATGTACCTTTCATAATTTTAACGAGTTTACTTTGTTGTTTATATATTTTTCAGTTTTTACTGTCTCCATTTTGCTTGCAAGCTTGTCCGTCTGTGTGCTGTCATTGTGTGAATATTCATGCAATTGTTTTTGCCCCATTCAGGACTTTGATCACTGGCATGGCCTCTGGGAGTATCGTGGCATTTAATATAGATTTCAACCGCTGGCACTATGAGCATCAGAACAAGTATTGAGAAGAGCGAGAGGCAGCTCATGGATGGCTGAACTGTTACCAGGGACCCGCCAGCGATAGAGCTGCCTTGAAGAGGCTCCACAGAAGCAGGTGGAGATCCAACAGACTAGAGAACACTAATGCTTTAACCACATAAACCCTGTATACTTCATAGTAGGTCAAAAGAGAAAATAGCTGATCTACGAGCTCACAACGTGTCATGTTGTGAACTTGTTTATGCTGAATGTTTGACTAATATGATATGCGCAATAGGGACACTAGGGTTCATGTGGTTAAGAGGTGTGCTTGGCAACAAGGTCTCAAAAAAGGCCAGATGAATGAATCTGTCCTTCAAAATTCTGCTGGACATTGTACTGTAATTTGGAGCTATTTTCTAAGTTTGGTTGTAATGTCTTGCCTGAGCACCAGCTGAAGCTTTGAGCAGGTCTTGTTCTGATTAGGGAGAGACTGACATCAACCTAATCAGAAGGCCTAGAAAGAAGAAACCATTTCATTGTGGAGAAGATATCATTCTAACTACATGGTGAGTCAATAAAGCATACTTAATGTAAACTGTTACTCAATGTTTGGTTCCTATTTCAAGCAAAAATGTTTGTTCCTATTCAAACTAAAACAAAGCAAATCGTCTGGTAGAATAATTTATACATTTATATGGCTGAAGCATATCTTACCTGGGACTCTTTTCTAGGGGAAAATAAAGTTGAAAACCTGTACAGTACATATCAATATATTTCTTCCTGTAAAGGTTGAAATAATGCTGACAATGACAAATGCTGTTAGATTAGTAACCATTTTGACAGTTAAATCATTCATTACCATAACCTGAACCAATTTATACATATTCAAAAAGGTCGTATGCACTTACAAGTCTTATCAGTCTTATCATGATCACTGATTGCTTATTTTTATAAAAAAGTGGTCTGAAGTATGTGACAAAAAAAGACAGATTTAAAGTTTCTAATGTGCTCTGTAAGGACAATATCATAGTATGTGTGATCTATGTAATTTGTAAGACTTTTGTTTTGATCACGTCAACAAAAATAATATTAAATTGTAATATGTCTATACCATATTTATTTAAAATAGATAACTATTTTGTTTATGAATGACGGCAAGGAATTCATTTTGTTTGTATTATGTAAATGAAATGAAACATATCCAGGTTCAAATGGCAGACTTGGTGAATAATATCTCATGGTTGCATTTGTGTATGTTGTGTGATTGTGACATTTTATGAAAGAAGTGTTGTTTCAGTAAAGAAAATAAAAATAAAGAAAGACAATGGCTTTTCACACACTCCTTTATATTCAGAGACATCTTTTTTAACATTCTTATTACAGTCATTTGTATAACAAACTACTAATTGTAATTCAATTGCCCATTTTTTTGCACATGTAGAATAATGGTGAAAAAACTAGTGCTAGCCTAGACACGTTTTTGTTCAGAAGCTTTGCGGTTGGTTTGTACTGCCATCTAGTGTTATTTGTTGTGTAGAGTCTGGACTCAAAATCAAAGCAGTTCTTTGTTATACATACAGCATCATAGGCAACAGGCTCCCAGGGGTCACATGCGGCCCCCACCTTCACTTACTGTAATGTGGCACTCAGGTTAATATTGTAATACTGATATATTATTGGTTTCAGCTGTTATCAATTCCAAACCTGCAAACATGATCTGCTTTAAAAGCACAAAATAATTCAGGATTCCAATAAAAAAATAGCTGATCTACAAGCTCAAAATGTGTTGCAGAGGATGAGAAACATTTGTTTCGGATTTATTGCGGAGGAATTGCGGAGTATTCCGGAAAAATTGCGGAGGAATTGCGGAGTGTTGCGGAAAAATTGCGGGAAATTGCGGAAATTGAAAATTTGGGAAATTGGAAATTGCGGAAATTGCGGAAATTGGAAATTGCATAAATTGGAAATTGCGGAAATTGCGGAAATTGGAAATTGCAAAAATAAAAAATTGGGGAAATTGCGGAAATTGAAAATTGCGGAAATTGCGGAAATTATCCATATAATCCATTATCCAATCCATATGTTGATCCTCCCCACCCGTCCTTCCTCTTCGATGTTTCCCTTTTGACTGATACCATTCAAACTCTAGACGGGCCCGCCCCAAAGTTATTAGTAGAGTTCTAAGGCCCAAAAATTAAGGCCCGGCCCTACCTGGGCCCTCATCAAACCCTGTACACTCAAGACACTTTTTGGTTCCTTCTTTCTAATTAGAGTTACTAGTCATCAGGAGACCTCAGTCCAGGCCACTGTCAATAGGATTGTAACCTTTTACAATACATATTTACATTGCTTGACGTAGTCGTGGCACGACGACTAAACCCGCTCTCACTGAATTACATTCAACTAGACAGATGCAGTAACAGAAATATTGTACATATATTATATTATATATAATATTGTAAATATTGAAACTGACGAGTGTATCGAACAGCAGAACACTAGAACATTTCAGCATACAGTATACTGTAGATATGGGCTATAGCCCACGGTCCAAAATGATGAGAAACGAGGCTAACTTTTTTTTTCAAAATTTCAAAAAACATGGGCTATAACCCATCGTTTTTGTCATTTCGTCATTTTTTCAAATCCTCAAAAATGATGAAAAACGGCGTGCTATAGTATGCCGTACGATATGGGCTATAGCCCATGGTCCAAAATGATGAGAAACGAGGATAACTCTAATTGTAGTAGTGGTTAAGATGTTGGCTTTCCACGTGGGAGACCAGGGTTCGATTCCCGGCTGTTACACTATCATACAAAAGAAGACCTCAACAGTGCTAAGAAAGATCTTAATTAATATGATGCTGTGTTATTTAAACTTTACTAACTGAAGGCTAACGAACAAAAGATCACTTCAAAATTACCAGGAGACTTTGCCTGAGAGTGTCTGACTGATGGTGCAGTGGTCTAATCATCAGGGTTTCAGTACAGACATTCCATGTTCAAGGCCTGTTCCTCCTACAGCTCAATGCTGCAGTAATTTGAACTTTTCAAGGCTAGAATAAAAAATAGAAACTCAAAAGCACCCGGAGACATCTGCTGAATGCCCAAAGGTGCTGTGGCGTAATGGTGTGGAGCGCTTGGCCCGATGCCTCTGCTACAGTCAGTTGCCCGGTTCAAGTCCCATGTCATGACATCAAGGTGCTGGAGGACCATCGGGAGTTCCTCCTACAGCTCAATGCTGCAGTAATTTGACCTTTTCAAGGCTAGAATAAAAAATAGAAACTCAAAAGCACCCGGAGACATCTGCTGAATGCCCAAAGGTGCTGTGGCGTAATGGTGTGGAGCGCTTGGCCCGATGCCTCTGCTACAGTCAGTTGCCCGGTTCAAGTCCCATGTCATGACATCAAGGTGCTGGAGGACCATCGGGAGTTCCTCCTACAGCTCAATGCTGCAGTAATTTGAACTTTTCAAGGCTAGAATAAAAAATAGAAACTCAAAAGCACCCGGAGACATCTGCTGAATGCCCAAAGGTGCTGTGGCGTAATGGTGTGGAGCGCTTGGCCCGATGCCTCTGCTACAGTCAGTTGCCCGGTTCAAGTCCCATGTCATGACATCAAGGTGCTGGAGGACCATCGGGAGTTCCTCCTACAGCTCAATGCTGCAGTAATTTGAACTTTTCAAGGCTAGAATAAAAAATAGAAACTCAAAAGCACCCGGAGACATCTGCTGAATGCCCAAAGGTGCTGTGGCGTAATGGTGTGGAGCGCTTGGCCCGATGCCTCTGCTACAGTCAGTTGCCCGGTTCAAGTCCCATGTCATGACATCAAGGTGCTGGAGGACCATCGGGAGTTCCTCCTACAGCTCAATGCTGCAGTAATTTGAACTTTTCAAGGCTAGAATAAAAAATAGAAACTCAAAAGCACCCGGAGACATCTGCTGAATGCCCAAAGGTGCTGTGGCGTAATGGTGTGGAGCGCTTGGCCCGATGCCTCTGCTACAGTCAGTTGGCCGGTTCAAGTCCCATGTCATGACATCAAGGTGCTGGAGGACCATCGGGAGTTCCTCCTACAGCTCAATGCTGCAGTAATTTGAACTTTTCAAGGCTAGAATAAAAAATAGAAACTCAAAAGCACCCGGAGACATCTGCTGAATGCCCAAAGGTGCTGTGGCGTAATGGTGTGGAGCGCTTGGCCCGATGCCTCTGCTACAGTCAGTTGCCCGGTTCAAGTCCCATGTCATGACATCAAGGTGCTGGAGGACCATCGGGAGTTCCTCCTACAGCTCAATGCTGCAGTAATTTGAAGTTTTCAATGCTAGAATAAAAAATAGAAACTCAAAAGCACCCGGAGACATCTGCTGAATGCCCAAAGGTGCTGTGGCGTAATGGTGTGGAGCGCTTGGCCCGATGCCTCTGCTACAGTCAGTTGGCCGGTTCAAGTCCCATGTCATGACATCAAGGTGCTGGAGGACCATCGGGAGACGGTGCTCTCTCCCCCTGTTTCCTGAAAAGTAGCATTTGGGGGTTATGTTTGAAAGAACCCTGTCCACCTAAAGTTTTACAGATAAGAATTAAGTCAAACTTTTAAAAAGAAATAGCAATGCATTTTGGCCCATCATCTGACAGAATAGTCTGTGACTATATGAATTTGACAATGAAAAACTGCAAATTGCGGAAATTGAAAATTGCGGAAATTGGAAATTGCGGAAATTGAGGAAATTGCAAATTGCGGAAATTGAAAATTGCGGAAATTGCGGAAATTGCAAATTGCAAATTTGAGAAATTGGAAATTGCGGAAATTGAGGAAATTGCAAATTGCGGAAATTGGAAATTGCGGAAATTGGAAATTGCAAAATGCGGAAATTGCAAATTTGGGAAATTGAGGTGGCCCAAAACTTGGTTGGAAAGTCCCTCTTTTATGTCTGGCTTCCAGGCCAGTTGGAAAATGGCACACTGAGAGGTGGTAAGAGTATGTTAAATTGGACATTTTCATGGTAAAAGATTAGCTGGACAGGGTTCTTTCAGACATAAGCCCCAACCGTTACATCTCAGGAAACAGGGGGAGAGAGCACCGTCTCCCGATGGTCCTCCAGCACCTTGATGTCATGACATGGGACTTGAACCGGCCAACTGACTGTAGCAGAGGCAACGGGCCAAGCGCTCCACACCATTACACCACGGCACCTTTGGGCATTCAGCAGATGTCTCCGGGTGCTTTTGAGTTTTTATTTTTTATTCTAGCCTTGAAAAGTTCAAATTACTGCAGCATTGAGCTGTAGGAGGAACTCCCGATGGTCTTCCAGCACCTTGATGTCATGACATGGGACTTGAACCGGCAAACTGACTGTAGCAGAGGCATCGGGCCAAGCGCTCCACACCATTACGCCACTGCACCTTTGGGCATTCAGCAGATGTCTCCGGGTGCTTTTGAGTTTTTATTTTTTATTCTAGCCTTGAAAGGTTCAAATTACTGCAGCATTGAGCTGTAGGAGGAACAGGCCTTGAACATGGAATGTCTGTACTGAAACCCTGATGATTAGACCACTGCACCATCAGTCAGACACTCTCAGGCAAAGTCTCCTGGTAATTTTGAAGTGATCTTTTGTTCGTTAGCCTTCAGTTAGTAAAGTTTAAATAACACAGCATCATATTAATCAGATCTTTCTTAGCGCTGTTGAGGTCTTCTTTTGTATGATAGTGTAACAGCCGGGAATCGAACCCTGGTCTCCCACGTGGAAAGCCAACATCTTAACCACTACGACAATTTCAGTTATCCTCATTTCTCATCATTTTGGACCATGGGCTATAGCCCATATCGTACGGCATACTATAGCACGCCGCTTTTCATCGTTTTTGAGGATTTGAAAATAATGAAAATATGAAAAAAACGATGGGTTATAGCCCATGTCTCATTTAACCAGCCTTTTAAAATTTAGATGGACAGTGAAAATGTTCTTCAGGAGACTAGAACCCTGACTAGAACGATATGGGCTATAGCCCATGGTCCAAAATGATGAGAAACGAGGTTAAGTTTTTTTTTCTTTTCAAAATTTCAAAAAACATGGGCTATAACCCATCGTTTTTTTCATTTTTTCATTTTTTTCAAATCCTCAAAAATGATGAAAAACTGCGCGCTATAGTATGCCGTACGATATGGGCTATAGCCCACGGTCCAAAATGATGAGAAACGAGGCTAACTTTTTTTTTCAAAATTTCAAAAAACATGGGCTATAACCCATCGTTTTTGTCATTTCGTCATTTTTTTGAAATCCTCAAAAAGGATGAAAAACGGTGCGCTATAGTATGCCGTACGATATGGGCTATAGCCCACGGTCCAAAATGATGAGAAACGAGGCTAACTTTTTTTTTCAAAATTTCAAAAAACATGGGCTATAACCCATCGTTTTTGTCATTTCGTCATTTTTTTCAAATCCTCAAAAAGGATGAAAAACGGTGCGCTATAGTATGCCGTACGATATGGGCTATAGCCCATGGTCCAAAATGATGAGAAACGAGGATAACTTTTTTTTTCAAAATTTCAAAAAACATGGGCTATAACCCATCGTTTTTGTCATTTCGTCATTTTTTTGAAATCCTCAAAAAGGATGAAAAACGGTGCGCTATAGTATGCCGTACGATATGGGCTATAGCCCATGGTCCAAAATGATGAGAAACGAGGCTAACTTTTTTTTTCAAAATTTCAAAAAACATGGGCTATAACCCATCGTTTTTGTCATTTCGTCATTTTTTTCAAATCCTCAAAAAGGATGAAAAACTGCGCGCTATAGTTTGCCGTACGATATGGGCTATAGCCCACGGTCCAAAATGATGAGAAACGAGGCTAACTTTTTTTTCAAAATTTCAAAAAACATGGGCTATAACCCATCGTTTTTGTCATTTCGTCATTTTTTTCAAATCCGCAAAAATGATGAAAAACGGCGTGCTATAGTATGCCGTACGATATGGGCTATAGCCCATGGTCCAAAATGATGAGAAACGAGGCTAACTTTTAATTTCAAAATTTCAAAAAACATGGGCTATAACCCATCGTTTTTGTCATTTCGTCATTTTTTTCAAATCCTCAAAAAGGATGAAAAACTGCGCGCTATAGTTTGCCGTACGATATGGGCTATAGCCCACGGTCCAAAATGATGAGAAACGAGGCTAACTTTTTTTTCAAAATTTCAAAAAACATGGGCTATAACCCATCGTTTTTGTCATTTCGTCATTTTTTTCAAATCCTCAAAAATGATGAAAAACGGCGTGCTATAGTATGCCGTACGATATGGGCTATAGCCCATGGTCCAAAATGATGAGAAACGAGGATAACTCTAATTGTAGTAGTGGTTAAGATGTTGGCTTTCCACGTGGGAGACCAGGGTTCGATTCCCGGCTGTTACACTATCATACAAAAGAAGACCTCAACAGTGCTAAGAAAGATCTTAATTAATATGATGCTGTGTTATTTAAACTTTACTAACTGAAGGCTAACGAACAAAAGATCACTTCAAAATTACCAGGAGACTTTGCCTGAGAGTGTCTGACTGATGGTGCAGTGGTCTAATCATCAGGGTTTCAGTACAGACATTCCATGTTCAAGGCCTGTTCCTCCTACAGCTCAATGCTGCAGTAATTTGAACTTTTCAAGGCTAGAATAAAAAATAGAAACTCAAAAGCACCCGGAGACATCTGCTGAATGCCCAAAGGTGCTGTGGCGTAATGGTGTGGAGCGCTTGGCCCGATGCCTCTGCTACAGTCAGTTGCCCGGTTCAAGTCCCATGTCATGACATCAAGGTGCTGGAGGACCATCGGGAGTTCCTCCTACAGCTCAATGCTGCAGTAATTTGACCTTTTCAAGGCTAGAATAAAAAATAGAAACTCAAAAGCACCCGGAGACATCTGCTGAATGCCCAAAGGTGCTGTGGCGTAATGGTGTGGAGCGCTTGGCCCGATGCCTCTGCTACAGTCAGTTGCCCGGTTCAAGTCCCATGTCATGACATCAAGGTGCTGGAGGACCATCGGGAGTTCCTCCTACAGCTCAATGCTGCAGTAATTTGAACTTTTCAAGGCTAGAATAAAAAATAGAAACTCAAAAGCACCCGGAGACATCTGCTGAATGCCCAAAGGTGCTGTGGCGTAATGGTGTGGAGCGCTTGGCCCGATGCCTCTGCTACAGTCAGTTGCCCGGTTCAAGTCCCATGTCATGACATCAAGGTGCTGGAGGACCATCGGGAGTTCCTCCTACAGCTCAATGCTGCAGTAATTTGAACTTTTCAAGGCTAGAATAAAAAATAGAAACTCAAAAGCACCCGGAGACATCTGCTGAATGCCCAAAGGTGCTGTGGCGTAATGGTGTGGAGCGCTTGGCCCGATGCCTCTGCTACAGTCAGTTGCCCGGTTCAAGTCCCATGTCATGACATCAAGGTGCTGGAGGACCATCGGGAGTTCCTCCTACAGCTCAATGCTGCAGTAATTTGAACTTTTCAAGGCTAGAATAAAAAATAGAAACTCAAAAGCACCCGGAGACATCTGCTGAATGCCCAAAGGTGCTGTGGCGTAATGGTGTGGAGCGCTTGGCCCGATGCCTCTGCTACAGTCAGTTGGCCGGTTCAAGTCCCATGTCATGACATCAAGGTGCTGGAGGACCATCGGGAGACGGTGCTCTCTCCCCCTGTTTCCTGAAAAGTAGCATTTGGGGGTTATGTTTGAAAGAACCCTGTCCACCTAAAGTTTTACAGATAAGAATTAAGTCAAACTTTTAAAAAGAAATAGCAATGCATTTTGGCCCATCATCTGACAGAATAGTCTGTGACTATATGAATTTGACAATGAAAAACTGCAAATTGCGGAAATTGAAAATTGCGGAAATTGGAAATTGCGGAAATTGAGGAAATTGCAAATTGCGGAAATTGAAAATTGCGGAAATTGCGGAAATTGCAAATTGCAAATTTGAGAAATTGGAAATTGCGGAAATTGAGGAAATTGCAAATTGCGGAAATTGGAAATTGCAAAATGCGGAAATTGCAAATTTGGGAAATTGAGGTGGCCCAAAACTTGGTTGGAAAGTCCCTCTTTTATGTCTGGCTTCCAGGCCAGTTGGAAAATGGCACACTGAGAGGTGGTAAGAGTATGTTAAATTGGACATTTTCATGGTAAAAGATTAGCTGGACAGGGTTCTTTCAGACATAAGCCCCAACCGTTACATCTCAGGAAACAGGGGGAGAGAGCACCGTCTCCCGATGGTCCTCCAGCACCTTGATGTCATGACATGGGACTTGAACCGGCCAACTGACTGTAGCAGAGGCAACGGGCCAAGCGCTCCACACCATTACACCACGGCACCTTTGGGCATTCAGCAGATGTCTCCGGGTGCTTTTGAGTTTTTATTTTTTATTCTAGCCTTGAAAAGTTCAAATTACTGCAGCATTGAGCTGTAGGAGGAACTCCCGATGGTCTTCCAGCACCTTGATGTCATGACATGGGACTTGAACCGGCCAACTGACTGTAGCAGAGGCATCGGGCCAAGCGCTCCACACCATTACGCCACTGCACCTTTGGGCATTCAGCAGATGTCTCCGGGTGCTTTTGAGTTTTTATTTTTTATTCTAGCCTTGAAAGGTTCAAATTACTGCAGCATTGAGCTGTAGGAGGAACAGGCCTTGAACATGGAATGTCTGTACTGAAACCCTGATGATTAGACCACTGCACCATCAGTCAGACACTCTCAGGCAAAGTCTCCTGGTAATTTTGAAGTGATCTTTTGTTCGTTAGCCTTCAGTTAGTAAAGTTTAAATAACACAGCATCATATTAATCAGATCTTTCTTAGCGCTGTTGAGGTCTTCTTTTGTATGATAGTGTAACAGCCGGGAATCGAACCCTGGTCTCCCACGTGGAAAGCCAACATCTTAACCACTACGACAATTTCAGTTATCCTCATTTCTCATCATTTTGGACCATGGGCTATAGCCCATATCGTACGGCATACTATAGCACGCCGCTTTTCATCGTTTTTGAGGATTTGAAAATAATGAAAATATGAAAAAAACGATGGGTTATAGCCCATGTCTCATTTAACCAGCCTTTTAAAATTTAGATGGACAGTGAAAATGTTCTTCAGGAGACTAGAACCCTGACTAGAACGATATGGGCTATAGCCCATGGTCCAAAATGATGAGAAACGAGGTTAAGTTTTTTTTTTTTTCAAAATTTCAAAAAACATGGGCTATAACCCATCGTTTTTTTTCATTTTTTCATTTTTTTCAAATCCTCAAAAATGATGAAAAACTGCGCGCTATAGTATGCCGTACGATATGGGCTATAGCCCACGGTCCAAAATGATGAGAAACGAGGCTAACTTTTTTTTTCAAAATTTCAAAAAACATGGGCTATAACCCATCGTTTTTGTCATTTCGTCATTTTTTTGAAATCCTCAAAAAGGATGAAAAACGGTGCGCTATAGTATGCCGTACGATATGGGCTATAGCCCACGGTCCAAAATGATGAGAAACGAGGCTAACTTTTTTTTTCAAAATTTCAAAAAACATGGGCTATAACCCATCGTTTTTGTCATTTCGTCATTTTTTTCAAATCCTCAAAAAGGATGAAAAACGGTGCGCTATAGTATGCCGTACGATATGGGCTATAGCCCATGGTCCAAAATGATGAGAAACGAGGATAACTTTTTTTTTCAAAATTTCAAAAAACATGGGCTATAACCCATCGTTTTTGTCATTTCGTCATTTTTTTCAAATCTTCAAAAATGATGAAAAACTGCGCGCTATAGTATGCCGTACGATATGGGCTATAGCCCACGGTCCAAAATGATGAGAAACGAGGCTAACTTTTTTTTTCAAAATTTCAAAAAACATGGGCTATAACCCATCGTTTTTGTCATTTCGTCATTTTTTTGAAATCCTCAAAAAGGATGAAAAACGGTGCGCTATAGTATGCCGTACGATATGGGCTATAGCCCATGGTCCAAAATGATGAGAAACGAGGCTAACTTTTTTTTTCAAAATTTCAAAAAACATGGGCTATAACCCATCGTTTTTGTCATTTCGTCATTTTTTTCAAATCCTCAAAAAGGATGAAAAACTGCGCGCTATAGTTTGCCGTACGATATGGGCTATAGCCCACGGTCCAAAATGATGAGAAACGAGGCTAACTTTTTTTTCAAAATTTCAAAAAACATGGGCTATAACCCATCGTTTTTGTCATTTCGTCATTTTTTTCAAATCCGCAAAAATGATGAAAAACGGCGTGCTATAGTATGCCGTACGATATGGGCTATAGCCCATGGTCCAAAATGATGAGAAACGAGGCTAACTTTTAATTTCAAAATTTCAAAAAACATGGGCTATAACCCATCGTTTTTGTCATTTCGTCATTTTTTTCAAATCCTCAAAAAGGATGAAAAACTGCGCGCTATAGTTTGCCGTACGATATGGGCTATAGCCCACGGTCCAAAATGATGAGAAACGAGGCTAACTTTTTTTTCAAAATTTCAAAAAACATGGGCTATAACCCATCGTTTTTGTCATTTCGTCATTTTTTTCAAATCCTCAAAAATGATGAAAAACGGCGTGCTATAGTATGCCGTACGATATGGGCTATAGCCCATGGTCCAAAATGATGAGAAACGAGGATAACTCTAATTGTAGTAGTGGTTAAGATGTTGGCTTTCCACGTGGGAGACCAGGGTTCGATTCCCGGCTGTTACACTATCATACAAAAGAAGACCTCAACAGTGCTAAGAAAGATCTTAATTAATATGATGCTGTGTTATTTAAACTTTACTAACTGAAGGCTAACGAACAAAAGATCACTTCAAAATTACCAGGAGACTTTGCCTGAGAGTGTCTGACTGATGGTGCAGTGGTCTAATCATCAGGGTTTCAGTACAGACATTCCATGTTCAAGGCCTGTTCCTCCTACAGCTCAATGCTGCAGTAATTTGAACTTTTCAAGGCTAGAATAAAAAATAGAAACTCAAAAGCACCCGGAGACATCTGCTGAATGCCCAAAGGTGCTGTGGCGTAATGGTGTGGAGCGCTTGGCCCGATGCCTCTGCTACAGTCAGTTGCCCGGTTCAAGTCCCATGTCATGACATCAAGGTGCTGGAGGACCATCGGGAGTTCCTCCTACAGCTCAATGCTGCAGTAATTTGAACTTTTCAAGGCTAGAATAAAAAATAGAAACTCAAAAGCACCCGGAGACATCTGCTGAATGCCCAAAGGTGCTGTGGCGTAATGGTGTGGAGCGCTTGGCCCGATGCCTCTGCTACAGTCAGTTGCCCGGTTCAAGTCCCATGTCATGACATCAAGGTGCTGGAGGACCATCGGGAGTTCCTCCTACAGCTCAATGCTGCAGTAATTTGAACTTTTCAAGGCTAGAATAAAAAATAGAAACTCAAAAGCACCCGGAGACATCTGCTGAATGCCCAAAGGTGCTGTGGCGTAATGGTGTGGAGCGCTTGGCCCGATGCCTCTGCTACAGTCAGTTGGCCGGTTCAAGTCCCATGTCATGACATCAAGGTGCTGGAGGACCATCGGGAGACGGTGCTCTCTCCCCCTGTTTCCTGAAAAGTAGCATTTGGGGGTTATGTTTGAAAGAACCCTGTCCACCTAAAGTTTTACAGATAAGAATTAAGTCAAACTTTTAAAAAGAAATAGCAATGCATTTTGGCCCATCATCTGACAGAATAGTCTGTGACTATATGAATTTGACAATGAAAAACTGCAAATTGCGGAAATTGAAAATTGCGGAAATTGGAAATTGCGGAAATTGCAAATTGCGGAAATTGAAAATTGCGGAAATTGCGGAAATTGCAAATTGCAAATTTGAGAAATTGGAAATTGCGGAAATTGAGGAAATTGCAAATTGCGGAAATTGGAAATTGCAAAATGCGGAAATTGCAAATTTGGGAAATTGAGGTGGCCCAAAACTTGGTTGGAAAGTCCCTCTTTTATGTCTGGCTTCCAGGCCAGTTGGAAAATGGCACACTGAGAGGTGGTAAGAGTATGTTAAATTGGACATTTTCATGGTAAAAGATTAGCTGGACAGGGTTCTTTCAGACATAAGCCCCAACCGTTACATCTCAGGAAACAGGGGGAGAGAGCACCGTCTCCCGATGGTCCTCCAGCACCTTGATGTCATGACATGGGACTTGAACCGGCCAACTGACTGTAGCAGAGGCAACGGGCCAAGCGCTCCACACCATTACACCACGGCACCTTTGGGCATTCAGCAGATGTCTCCGGGTGCTTTTGAGTTTTTATTTTTTATTCTAGCCTTGAAAAGTTCAAATTACTGCAGCATTGAGCTGTAGGAGGAACTCCCGATGGTCTTCCAGCACCTTGATGTCATGACATGGGACTTGAACCGGCCAACTGACTGTAGCAGAGGCATCGGGCCAAGCGCTCCACACCATTACGCCACTGCACCTTTGGGCATTCAGCAGATGTCTCCGGGTGCTTTTGAGTTTTTATTTTTTATTCTAGCCTTGAAAGGTTCAAATTACTGCAGCATTGAGCTGTAGGAGGAACAGGCCTTGAACATGGAATGTCTGTACTGAAACCCTGATGATTAGACCACTGCACCATCAGTCAGACACTCTCAGGCAAAGTCTCCTGGTAATTTTGAAGTGATCTTTTGTTCGTTAGCCTTCAGTTAGTAAAGTTTAAATAACACAGCATCATATTAATCAGATCTTTCTTAGCGCTGTTGAGGTCTTCTTTTGTATGATAGTGTAACAGCCGGGAATCGAACCCTGGTCTCCCACGTGGAAAGCCAACATCTTAACCACTACGACAATTTCAGTTATCCTCATTTCTCATCATTTTGGACCATGGGCTATAGCCCATATCGTACGGCATACTATAGCACGCCGCTTTTCATCGTTTTTGAGGATTTGAAAATAATGAAAATATGAAAAAAACGATGGGTTATAGCCCATGTCTCATTTAACCAGCCTTTTAAAATTTAGATGGACAGTGAAAATGTTCTTCAGGAGACTAGAACCCTGACTAGAACGATATGGGCTATAGCCCATGGTCCAAAATGATGAGAAACGAGGATAAGTTTTTTTTTTTTTCAAAATTTCAAAAAACATGGGCTATAACCTATCGTTTTTTTCATTTTTTCATTTTTTTCAAATCCTCAAAAATGATGAAAAACTGCGCGCTATAGTATGCCGTACGATATGGGCTATAGCCCACGGTCCAAAATGATGAGAAACGAGGCTAACTTTTTTTTTCAAAATTTCAAAAAACATGGGCTATAACCCATCGTTTTTGTCATTTCGTCATTTTTTTGAAATCCTCAAAAAGGATGAAAAACGGTGCGCTATAGTATGCCGTACGATATGGGCTATAGCCCATGGTCCAAAATGATGAGAAACGAGGATAACTTTTTTTTTCAAAATTTCAAAAAACATGGGCTATAACCCATCGTTTTTGTCATTTCGTCATTTTTTTTAAATCTTCAAAAATGATGAAAAACTGCGCGCTATAGTATGCCGTACGATATGGGCTATAGCCCATGGTCCAAAATGATGAGAAACGAGGATAACTTTTTTTTTCAAAATTTCAAAAAACATGGGCTATAACCCATAGTTTTTTTCATTTTTTCATTTTTTTCAAATCCTCAAAAATGATGAAAAACTGCGCGCTATAGTATGCCGTACGATATGGGCTATAGCCCACGGTCCAAAATGATGAGAAACGAGGCTAACTTTTTTTTTCAAAATTTCAAAAAACATGGGCTATAACCCATCGTTTTTGTAATTTCGTCATTTTTTTGAAATCCTCAAAAAGGATGAAAAACGGTGCGCTATAGTATGCCGTACGATATGGGCTATAGCCCATGGTCCAAAATGATGAGAAACGAGGATCCTTTTTTTTTCAAAATTTCAAAAAACATGGGCTATAACCCATCGTTTTTGTCATTTCGTCATTTTTTTCAAATCTTCAAAAATGATGAAAAACTGCGCGCTATAGTATGCCGTACGATATGGGCTATAGCCCACGGTCCAAAATGATAAGAAACGAGGCTAACTTTTTTTTTTCAAAATTTCAAAAAACATGGGCTATAACCCATCGTTTTTGTCATTTCGTCATTTTTTTCAAATCCTCAAAAAGGATGAAAAACGGTGCGCTATAGTATGCCGTACGATATGGGCTTTAGCCCATGGTCCAAAATGATGAGAAACGAGGATAATTTTTTTTCCAAAATTTCAAAAAACATGGGCTATAACCCATCGTTTTTGTCATTTCGTCATTTTTTTGAAATCCTCAAAAAGGATGAAAAACGGTGCGCTATAGTATGCCGTACGATATGGGCTATAGCCCATGGTCCAAAATGATGAGAAACGAGGCTAACTTTTTTTTTCAAAATTTCAAAAAACATGGGCTATAACCCATCGTTTTTGTCATTTCGTCATTTTTTTCAAATCCTCAAAAAGGATGAAAAACTGCGCGCTATAGTTTGCCGTACGATATGGGCTATAGCCCACGGTCCAAAATGATGAGAAACGAGGCTAACTTTTTTTTCAAAATTTCAAAAAACATGGGCTATAACCCATCGTTTTTGTCATTTCGTCATTTTTTTCAAATCCGCAAAAATGATGAAAAACGGCGTGCTATAGTATGCCGTACGATATGGGCTATAGCCCATGGTCCAAAATGATGAGAAACGAGCCTAACTTTTAATTTCAAAATTTCAAAAAACATGGGCTATAACCCATCGTTTTTGTCATTTCGTCATTTTTTTCAAATCCTCAAAAAGGATGAAAAACTGCGCGCTATAGTTTGCCGTACGATATGGGCTATAGCCCACGGTCCAAAATGATGAGAAACGAGGCTAACTTTTTTTTCAAAATTTCAAAAAACATGGGCTATAACCCATCGTTTTTGTCATTTCGTCATTTTTTTCAAATCCTCAAAAATGATGAAAAACGGCGTGCTATAGTATGCCGTACGATATGGGCTATAGCCCATGGTCCAAAATGATGAGAAACGAGGATAACTCTAATTGTAGTAGTGGTTAAGATGTTGGCTTTCCATGTGGGAGACCAGGGTTCGATTCCCGGCTGTTACACTATCATACAAAAGAAGACCTCAACAGTGCTAAGAAAGATCTTAATTAATATGATGCTGTGTTATTTAAACTTTACTAACTGAAGGCTAACGAACAAAAGATCACTTCAAAATTACCAGGAGACTTTGCCTGAGAGTGTCTGACTGATGGTGCAGTGGTCTAATCATCAGGGTTTCAGTACAGACATTCCATGTTCAAGGCCTGTTCCTCCTACAGCTCAATGCTGCAGTAATTTGAACTTTTCAAGGCTAGAATAAAAAATAGAAACTCAAAAGCACCCGGAGACATCTGCTGAATGCCCAAAGGTGCTGTGGCGTAATGGTGTGGAGCGCTTGGCCCGATGCCTCTGCTACAGTCAGTTGCCCGGTTCAAGTCCCATGTCATGACATCAAGGTGCTGGAGGACCATCGGGAGTTCCTCCTACAGCTCAATGCTGCAGTAATTTGACCTTTTCAAGGCTAGAATAAAAAATAGAAACTCAAAAGCACCCGGAGACATCTGCTGAATGCCCAAAGGTGCTGTGGGGTAATGGTGTGGAGCGCTTGGCCCGATGCCTCTGCTACAGTCAGTTGCCCGGTTCAAGTCCCATGTCATGACATCAAGGTGCTGGAGGACCATCGGGAGTTCCTCCTACAGCTCAATGCTGCAGTAATTTGAACTTTTCAAGGCTAGAATAAAAAATAGAAACTCAAAAGCACCCGGAGACATCTGCTGAATGCCCAAAGGTGCTGTGGCGTAATGGTGTGGAGCGCTTGGCCCGATGCCTCTGCTACAGTCAGTTGCCCGGTTCAAGTCCCATGTCATGACATCAAGGTGCTGGAGGACCATCGGGAGTTCCTCCTACAGCTCAATGCTGCAGTAATTTGAACTTTTCAAGGCTAGAATAAAAAATAGAAACTCAAAAGCACCCGGAGACATCTGCTGAATGCCCAAAGGTGCTGTGGCGTAATGGTGTGGAGCGCTTGGCCCGATGCCTCTGCTACAGTCAGTTGCCCGGTTCAAGTCCCATGTCATGACATCAAGGTGCTGGAGGACCATCGGGAGTTCCTCCTACAGCTCAATGCTGCAGTAATTTGAACTTTTCAAGGCTAGAATAAAAAATAGAAACTCAAAAGCACCCGGAGACATCTGCTGAATGCCCAAAGGTGCTGTGGCGTAATGGTGTGGAGCGCTTGGCCCGATGCCTCTGCTACAGTCAGTTGGCCGGTTCAAGTCCCATGTCATGACATCAAGGTGCTGGAGGACCATCGGGAGACGGTGCTCTCTCCCCCTGTTTCCTGAAAAGTAGCATTTGGGGGTTATGTTTGAAAGAACCCTGTCCACCTAAAGTTTTACAGATAAGAATTAAGTCAAACTTTTAAAAAGAAATAGCAATGCATTTTGGCCCATCATCTGACAGAATAGTCTGTGACTATATGAATTTGACAATGAAAAACTGCAAATTGCGGAAATTGAAAATTGCGGAAATTGGAAATTGCGGAAATTGGAAATTGCGGAAATTGAGGAAATTGCAAATTGCGGAAATTGAAAATTGCGGAAATTGCGGAAATTGCAAATTGCAAATTTGAGAAATTGGAAATTGCGGAAATTGCAAATTGCGGAAATTGGAAATTGCAAAATGCGGAAATTGCAAATTTGGGAAATTGAGGTGGCCCAAAACTTGGTTGGAAAGTCCCTCTTTTATGTCTGGCTTCCAGGCCAGTTGGAAAATGGCACACTGAGAGGTGGTAAGAGTATGTTAAATTGGACATTTTCATGGTAAAAGATTAGCTGGACAGGGTTCTTTCAGACATAAGCCCCAACCGTTACATCTCAGGAAACAGGGGGAGAGAGCACCGTCTCCCGATGGTCCTCCAGCACCTTGATGTCATGACATGGGACTTGAACCGGCCAACTGACTGTAGCAGAGGCAACAGGCCAAGCGCTCCACACCATTACACCACGGCACCTTTGGGCATTCAGCAGATGTCTCCGGGTGCTTTTGAGTTTTTATTTTTTATTCTAGCCTTGAAAAGTTCAAATTACTGCAGCATTGAGCTGTAGGAGGAACTCCCGATGGTCTTCCAGCACCTTGATGTCATGACATGGGACTTGAACCGGCCAACTGACTGTAGCAGAGGCATCGGGCCAAGCTCTCCACACCATTACGCCACTGCACCTTTGGGCATTCAGCAGATGTCTCCGGGTGCTTTTGAGTTTTTATTTTTTATTCTAGCCTTGAAAGGTTCAAATTACTGCAGCATTGAGCTGTAGGAGGAACAGGCCTTGAACATGGAATGTCTGTACTGAAACCCTGATGATTAGACCACTGCACCATCAGTCAGACACTCTCAGGCAAAGTCTCCTGGTAATTTTGAAGTGATCTTTTGTTCGTTAGCCTTCAGTTAGTAAAGTTTAAATAACACAGCATCATATTAATCAGATCTTTCTTAGCGCTGTTGAGGTCTTCTTTTGTATGATAGTGTAACAGCCGGGAATCGAACCCTGGTCTCCCACGTGGAAAGCCAACATCTTAACCACTACGACAATTTCAGTTATCCTCATTTCTCATCATTTTGGACCATGGGCTATAGCCCATATCGTACGGCATACTATAGCACGCCGCTTTTCATCGTTTTTGAGGATTTGAAAATAATGAAAATATGAAAAAAACGATGGGTTATAGCCCATGTCTCATTTAACCAGCCTTTTAAAATTTAGATGGACAGTGAAAATGTTCTTCAGGAGACTAGAACCCTGACTAGAACGATATGGGCTATAGCCCATGGTCCAAAATGATGAGAAACGAGGATAAGTTTGTTTTTTTTTTCAAAATTTCAAAAAACATGGGCTATAACCCATCGTTTTTTTCATTTTTTCATTTTTTTCAAATCCTCAAAAATGATGAAAAACTGCGCGCTATAGTATGCCGTACGATATGGGCTATAGCCCACGGTCCAAAATGATGAGAAACGAGGCTAACTTTTTTTTTCAAAATTTCAAAAAACATGGGCTATAACCCATCGTTTTTTGTCATTTCGTCATTTTTTTGAAATCCTCAAAAAGGATGAAAAACGGTGCGCTATAGTATGCCGTACGATATGGGCTATAGCCCATGGTCCAAAATGATGAGAAACGAGGATAACTTTTTTTTTCAAAATTTCAAAAAACATGGGCTATAACCCATCGTTTTTGTCATTTCGTCATTTTTTTCAAATCTTCAAAAATGATGAAAAACTGCGCGCTATAGTATGCCGTACGATATGGGCTATAGCCCATGGTCCAAAATGATGAGAAACGAGGATAACTTTTTTTTTCAAAATTTCAAAAAACATGGGCTATAACCCATCGTTTTTTTCATTTTTTCATTTTTTTCAAATCCTCAAAAATGATGAAAAACTGCGCGCTATAGTATGCCGTACGATATGGGCTATAGCCCACGGTCCAAAATGATGAGAAACGAGGCTAACTTTTTTTTTCAAAATTTCAAAAAACATGGGCTATAACCCATCGTTTTTGTCATTTCGTCATTTTTTTGAAATCCTCAAAAAGGATGAAAAACGGTGCGCTATAGTATGCCGTACGATATGGGCTATAGCCCATGGTCCAAAATGATGAGAAACGAGGATCCTTTTTTTTTTTTTAATTAAAAAAACATGGGCTATAACCCATCGTTTTTGTCATTTCGTAATTTTTTTCAAATCTTCAAAAATGATGAAAAACTGCGCGCTATAGTATGCCGTACGATATGGGCTATAGCCCACGGTCCAAAATGATAAGAAACGAGGCTAACTTTTTTTTTCAAAATTTCAAAAAACATGGGCTATAACCCATCGTTTTTGTCATTTCGTCAATTTTTTCAAATCCTCAAAAAGGATGAAAAACTGCGCGCTATAGTTTGCCGTACGATATGGGCTATAGCCCACGGTCCAAAATGATGAGAAACGAGGCTAACTTTTTTTTCAAAATTTCAAAAAACATGGGCTATAACCCATCGTTTTTGTCATTTCGTCATTTTTTTCAAATCCGCAAAAATGATGAAAAACGGCGTGCTATAGTATGCCGTACGATATGGGCTATAGCCCATGGTCCAAAATGATGAGAAACGAGGATAACTCTAATTGTAGTAGTGGTTAAGATGTTGGCTTTCCACGTGGGAGACCAGGGTTCGATTCCCGGCTGTTACACTATCATACAAAAGAAGACCTCACCAGTGCTAAGAAAGATCTTAATTAATATGATGCTGTGTTATTTAAACTTTACTAACTGAAGGCTAACGAACAAAAGATCACTTCAAAATTACCAGGAGACTTTGCCTGAGAGTGTCTGACTGATGGTGCAGTGGTCTAATCATCAGGGTTTCAGTACAGACATTCCATGTTCAAGGCCTGTTCCTCCTACAGCTCAATGCTGCAGTAATTTGAACTTTTCAAGGCTAGAATAAAAAATAGAAACTCAAAAGCACCCGGAGACATCTGCTGAATGCCCAAAGGTGCTGTGGCGTAATGGTGTGGAGCGCTTGGCCCGATGCCTCTGCTACAGTCAGTTGCCCGGTTCAAGTCCCATGTCATGACATCAAGGTGCTGGAGGACCATCGGGAGTTCCTCCTACAGCTCAATGCTGCAGTAATTTGACCTTTTCAAGGCTAGAATAAAAAATAGAAACTCAAAAGCACCCGGAGACATCTGCTGAATGCCCAAAGGTGCTGTGGCGTAATGGTGTGGAGCGCTTGGCCCGATGCCTCTGCTACAGTCAGTTGCCCGGTTCAAGTCCCATGTCATGACATCAAGGTGCTGGAGGACCATCGGGAGTTCCTCCTACAGCTCAATGCTGCAGTAATTTGAACTTTTCAAGGCTAGAATAAAAAATAGAAACTCAAAAGCACCCGGAGACATCTGCTGAATGCCCAAAGGTGCTGTGGCGTAATGGTGTGGAGCGCTTGGCCCGATGCCTCTGCTACAGTCAGTTGCCCGGTTCAAGTCCCATGTCATGACATCAAGGTGCTGGAGGACCATCGGGAGTTCCTCCTACAGCTCAATGCTGCAGTAATTTGAACTTTTCAAGGCTAGAATAAAAAATAGAAACTCAAAAGCACCCGGAGACATCTGCTGAATGCCCAAAGGTGCTGTGGCGTAATGGTGTGGAGCGCTTGGCCCGATGCCTCTGCTACAGTCAGTTGCCCGGTTCAAGTCCCATGTCATGACATCAAGGTGCTGGAGGACCATCGGGAGTTCCTCCTACAGCTCAATGCTGCAGTAATTTGAACTTTTCAAGGCTAGAATAAAAAATAGAAACTCAAAAGCACCCGGAGACATCTGCTGAATGCCCAAAGTTGCTGTGGCGTAATGGTGTGGAGCGCTTGGCCCGATGCCTCTGCAACAGTCAGTTGCCCGGTTCAAGTCCCATGTCATGACATCAAGGTGCTGGAGGACCATCGGGAGTTCCTCCTACAGCTCAATGTTGCAGTAATTTGAACTTTTCAAGGCTAAAATAAAAAATAGAAACTCAAAAGCACCCGGAGACATCTGCTGAATGCCCAAAGGTGCTGTGGCGTAATGGTGTGGAGCGCTTGGCCCGATGCCTCTGCTACAGTCAGTTGGCCGGTTCAAGTCCCATGTCATGACATCAAGGTGCTGGAGGACCATCGGGAGACGGTGCTCTCTCCCCCTGTTTCCTGAAAAGTAGCATTTGGGGGTTATGTTTGAAAGAACCCTGTCCACCTAAAGTTTTACAGATAAGAATTAAGTCAAACTTTTAAAAAGAAATAGCAATGCATTTTGGCCCATCATCTGACAGAATAGTCTGTGACTATATGAATTTGACAATGAAAAACTGCAAATTGCGGAAATTGCAAATTGCGGAAATTGGAAATTGCGGAAATTGGAAATTGCGGAAATTGAGGAAATTGCAAATTGCGGAAATTGCAAATTGTGGAAATTGAAAATTGCGGAAATTGCGGAAATTGCAAATTGCAAATTTGAGAAATTGGAAATTGCGGAAATTGAGGAAATTGCAAATTGCGGAAATTGGAAATTGCAAAATGCGGAAATTGCAAATTTGGGAAATTGAGGTGGCCCAAAACTTGGTTGGAAAGTCCCTCTTTTATGTCTGGCTTCCAGGCCAGTTGGAAAATGGCACACTGAGAGGTGGTAAGAGTATGTTAAATTGGACATTTTCATGGTAAAAGATTAGCTGGACAGGGTTCTTTCAGACATAAGCCCCAACCGTTACATCTCAGGAAACAGGGGGAGAGAGCACCGTCTCCCGATGGTCCTCCAGCACCTTGATGTCATGACATGGGACTTGAACCGGCCAACTGACTGTAGCAGAGGCAACGGGCCAAGCGCTCCACACCATTACACCACGGCACCTTTGGGCATTCAGCAGATGTCTCCGGGTGCTTTTGAGTTTTTATTTTTTATTCTAGCCTTGAAAAGTTCAAATTACTGCAGCATTGAGCTGTAGGAGGAACTCCCGATGGTCTTCCAGCACCTTGATGTCATGACATGGGACTTGAACCGGCCAACTGACTGTAGCAGAGGCATCGGGCCAAGCGCTCCACACCATTACGCCACTGCACCTTTGGGCATTCAGCAGATGTCTCCGGGTGCTTTTGAGTTTTTATTTTTTATTCTAGCCTTGAAAAGTTCAAATTACTGCAGCATTGAGCTGTAGGAGGAACTCCCGATGGTCTTCCAGCACCTTGATGTCATGACATGGGACTTGAACCGGCCAACTGACTGTAGCAGAGGCATCGGGCCAAGCGCTCCACACCATTACACCACTGCACCTTTGGGCATTCAGCAGATGTCTCCGGGTGCTTTTGAGTTTTTATTTTTTATTCTAGCCTTGAAAGGTTCAAATTACTGCAGCATTGAGCTGTAGGAGGAACAGGCCTTGAACATGGAATGTCTGTACTGAAACCCTGATGATTAGACCACTGCACCATCAGTCAGACACTCTCAGGCAAAGTCTCCTGGTAATTTTGAAGTGATCTTTTGTTCGTTAGCCTTCAGTTAGTAAAGTTTAAATAACACAGCATCATATTAATCAGATCTTTCTTAGCGCTGTTGAGGTCTTCTTTTGTATGATAGTGTAACAGCCGGGAATCGAACCCTGGTCTCCCACGTGGAAAGCCAACATCTTAACCACTACGACAATTTCAGTTATCCTCATTTCTCATCATTTTGGACCATGGGCTATAGCCCATATCGTACGGCATACTATAGCACGCCGCTTTTCATCGTTTTTGAGGATTTGAAAATAATGAAAATATGAAAAAAACGATGGGTTATAGCCCATGTCTCATTTAACCAGCCTTTTAAAATTTAGATGGACAGTGAAAATGTTCTTCAGGAGACTAGAACCCTGACTAGAACGATATGGGCTATAACCCATCGTTTTTGTCATTTCGTCATTTTTTTGAAATCCTCAAAAAGGATGAAAAACGGTGCGCTATAGTATGCCGTACGATATGGGCTATAGCCCATGGTCCAAAATGATGAGAAACGAGGATCCTTTTTTTTCAAAATTTCAAAAAACATGGGCTATAACCCATCGTTTTTGTCATTTCGTCATTTTTTTCAAATCTTCAAAAATGATGAAAAACTGCGCGCTATAGTATGCCGTACGATATGGGCTATAGCCCACGGTCCAAAATGATGAGAAACGAGGCTAACTTTTTTTTTCAAAATTTCAAAAAACATGGGCTATAACCCATCGTTTTTGTCATTTCGTCATTTTTTTGAAATCCTCAAAAAGGATGAAAAACGGTGCGCTATAGTATGCCGTACGATATGGGCTATAGCCCATGGTCCAAAATGATGAGAAACGAGGATAACTTTTTTTTTCAAAATTTCAAAAAACATGGGCTATAACCCATCGTTTTTGTCATTTCGTCATTTTTTTCAAATCTTAAAAAATGATGAAAAACTGCGCGCTATAGTATGCCGTACGATATGGGCTATAGCCCACGGTCCAAAATGATGAGAAACGAGGCTAACTTTTTTTTTCAAAATTTCAAAAAACATGGGCTATAACCCATCGTTTTTGTCATTTCGTCATTTTTTTGAAATCCTCAAAAAGGATGAAAAACGGTGCGCTATAGTATGCCGTACGATATGGGCTATAGCCCATGGTCCAAAATGATGAGAAACGAGGATCCTTTTTTTTCAAAATTTCAAAAAACATGGGCTATAACCCATCGTTTTTGTCATTTCGTCATTTTTTTCAAATCTTAAAAAATGATGAAAAACTGCGCGCTATAGTATGCCGTACGATATGGGCTATAGCCCACGGTCCAAAATGATGAGAAACGAGGCTAACTTTTTTTTTCAAAATTTCAAAAAACATGGGCTATAACCCATCGTTTTTGTCATTTCGTCATTTTTTTCAAATCCTCAAAAAGGATGAAAAACGGTGCGCTATAGTATGCCGTACGATATGGGCTATAGCCCATGGTCCAAAATGATGAGAAACGAGGATAACTTTTTTTTTCAAAATTTCAAAAAACATGGGCTATAACCCATCGTTTTTGTCATTTCGTCATTTTTTTCAAATCTTAAAAAATGATGAAAAACTGCGCGCTATAGTATGCCGTACGATATGGGCTATAGCCCACGGTCCAAAATGATGAGAAACGAGGCTAACTTTTTTTTTCAAAATTTCAAAAAACATGGGCTATAACCCATCGTTTTTGTCATTTCGTCATTTTTTTGAAATCCTCAAAAAGGATGAAAAACGGTGCGCTATAGTATGCCGTACGATATGGGCTATAGCCCATGGTCCAAAATGATGAGAAACGAGGCTAACTTTTTTTTTCAAAATTTCAAAAAACATGGGCTATAACCCATCGTTTTTGTCATTTCGTCATTTTTTTCAAATCTTAAAAAATGATGAAAAACTGCGCGCTATAGTATGCCGTACGATATGGGCTATAGCCCACGGTCCAAAATGATGAGAAACGAGGCTAACTTTTTTTTTCAAAATTTCAAAAAACATGGGCTATAACCCATCGTTTTTGTCATTTCGTCATTTTTTTGAAATCCTCAAAAAGGATGAAAAACGGTGCGCTATAGTATGCCGTACGATATGGGCTATAGCCCATGGTCCAAAATGATGAGAAACGAGGCTAACTTTTTTTTTCAAAATTTCAAAAAACATGGGCTATAACCCATCGTTTTTGTCATTTCGTCATTTTTTTCAAATCCTCAAAAAGGATGAAAAACGGTGCGCTATAGTATGCCGTACGATATGGGCTATAGCCCATGGTCCAAAATGATGAGAAACGAGGATAACTTTTTTTTTCAAAATTTCAAAAAACATGGGCTATAACCCATCGTTTTTGTCATTTCGTCATTTTTTTCAAATCTTCAAAAATGATGAAAAACTGCGTGCTATAGTATGCCGTACGATATGGGCTATAGCCCACGGTCCAAAATGATGAGAAACGAGGCTAACTTTATTTTCAAAATTTCAAAAAACATGGGCTATAACCCATCGTTTTTGTCATTTCGTCATTTTTTTCAAATCCTCAAAAATGATGAAAAACGGCGTGCTATAGTATGCCGTACGATATGGGCTATAGCCCATGGTCCAAAATGATGAGAAACGAGGATAACTCTAATTGTAGTAGTGGTTAAGATGTTGGCTTTCCACGTGGGAGACCAGGGTTCGATTCCCGGCTGTTACACTATCATACAAAAGAAGACCTCAACAGTGCTAAGAAAGATCTTAATTAATATGATGCTGTGTTATTTAAACTTTACTAACTGAAGGCTAACGAACAAAAGATCACTTCAAAATTACCAGGAGACTTTGCCTGAGAGTGTCTGACTGATGGTGCAGTGGTCTAATCATCAGGGTTTCAGTACAGACATTCCATGTTCAAGGCCTGTTCCTCCTACAGCTCAATGCTGCAGTAATTTGAACTTTTCAAGGCTAGAATAAAAAATAGAAACTCAAAAGCACCCGGAGACATCTGCTGAATGCCCAAAGGTGCTGTGGCGTAATGGTGTGGAGCGCTTGGCCCGATGCCTCTGCTACAGTCAGTTGCCCGGTTCAAGTCCCATGTCATGACATCAAGGTGCTGGAGGACCATCGGGAGTTCCTCCTACAGCTCAATGCTGCAGTAATTTGAACTTTTCAAGGCTAGAATAAAAAATAGAAACTCAAAAGCACCCGGAGACATCTGCTGAATGCCCAAAGGTGCTGTGGCGTAATGGTGTGGAGCGCTTGGCCCGATGCCTCTGCTACAGTCAGTTGCCCGGTTCAAGTCCCATGTCATGACATCAAGGTGCTGGAGGACCATCGGGAGTTCCTCCTACAGCTCAATGCTGCAGTAATTTGAACTTTTCAAGGCTAGAATAAAAAATAGAAACTCAAAAGCACCCGGAGACATCTGCTGAATGCCCAAAGGTGCTGTGGCGTAATGGTGTGGAGCGCTTGGCCCGATGCCTCTGCTACAGTCAGTTGGCCGGTTCAAGTCCCATGTCATGACATCAAGGTGCTGGAGGACCATCGGGAGACGGTGCTCTCTCCCCCTGTTTCCTGAAAAGTAGCATTTGGGGGTTATGTTTGAAAGAACCCTGTCCACCTAAAGTTTTACAGATAAGAATTAAGTCAAACTTTTAAAAAGAAATAGCAATGCATTTTGGCCCATCATCTGACAGAATAGTCTGTGACTATATGAATTTGACAATGAAAAACTGCAAATTGCGGAAATTGAAAATTGCGGAAATTGGAAATTGCGGAAATTGCAAATTGCGGAAATTGAAAATTGCGGAAATTGCGGAAATTGCAAATTGCAAATTTGAGAAATTGGAAATTGCGGAAATTGAGGAAATTGCAAATTGCGGAAATTGGAAATTGCAAAATGCGGAAATTGCAAATTTGGGAAATTGAGGTGGCCCAAAACTTGGTTGGAAAGTCCCTCTTTTATGTCTGGCTTCCAGGCCAGTTGGAAAATGGCACACTGAGAGGTGGTAAGAGTATGTTAAATTGGACATTTTCATGGTAAAAGATTAGCTGGACAGGGTTCTTTCAGACATAAGCCCCAACCGTTACATCTCAGGAAACAGGGGGAGAGAGCACCGTCTCCCGATGGTCCTCCAGCACCTTGATGTCATGACATGGGACTTGAACCGGCCAACTGACTGTAGCAGAGGCAACGGGCCAAGCGCTCCACACCATTACACCACGGCACCTTTGGGCATTCAGCAGATGTCTCCGGGTGCTTTTGAGTTTTTATTTTTTATTCTAGCCTTGAAAAGTTCAAATTACTGCAGCATTGAGCTGTAGGAGGAACTCCCGATGGTCTTCCAGCACCTTGATGTCATGACATGGGACTTGAACCGGCCAACTGACTGTAGCAGAGGCATCGGGCCAAGCGCTCCACACCATTACGCCACTGCACCTTTGGGCGTTCAGCAGATGTCTCCGGGTGCTTTTGAGTTTTTATTTTTTATTCTAGCCTTGAAAGGTTCAAATTACTGCAGCATTGAGCTGTAGGAGGAACAGGCCTTGAACATGGAATGTCTGTACTGAAACCCTGATGATTAGACCACTGCACCATCAGTCAGACACTCTCAGGCAAAGTCTCCTGGTAATTTTGAAGTGATCTTTTGTTCGTTAGCCTTCAGTTAGTAAAGTTTAAATAACACAGCATCATATTAATCAGATCTTTCTTAGCGCTGTTGAGGTCTTCTTTTGTATGATAGTGTAACAGCCGGGAATCGAACCCTGGTCTCCCACGTGGAAAGCCAACATCTTAACCACTACGACAATTTCAGTTATCCTCATTTCTCATCATTTTGGACCATGGGCTATAGCCCATATCGTACGGCATACTATAGCACGCCGCTTTTCATCGTTTTTGAGGATTTGAAAATAATGAAAATATGAAAAAAACGATGGGTTATAGCCCATGTCTCATTTAACCAGCCTTTTAAAATTTAGATGGACAGTGAAAATGTTCTTCAGGAGACTAGAACCCTGACTAGAACGATATGGGCTATAGCCCATGGTCCAAAATGATGAGAAACGAGGATAAGTTTTTTTTTTTTTCAAAATTTCAAAAAACATGGGCTATAACCTATCGTTTTTTTCATTTTTTCATTTTTTTCAAATCCTCAAAAATGATGAAAAACTGCGCGCTATAGTATGCCGTACGATATGGGCTATAGCCCACGGTCCAAAATGATGAGAAACGAGGCTAACTTTTTTTTTCAAAATTTCAAAAAACATGGGCTATAACCCATCGTTTTTGTCATTTCGTCATTTTTTTGAAATCCTCAAAAAGGATGAAAAACGGTGCGCTATAGTATGCCGTACGATATGGGCTATAGCCCATGGTCCAAAATGATGAGAAACGAGGATAACTTTTTTTTTCAAAATTTCAAAAAACATGGGCTATAACCCATCGTTTTTGTCATTTCGTCATTTTTTTTAAATCTTCAAAAATGATGAAAAACTGCGCGCTATAGTATGCCGTACGATATGGGCTATAGCCCATGGTCCAAAATGATGAGAAACGAGGATAACTTTTTTTTTCAAAATTTCAAAAAACATGGGCTATAACCCATAGTTTTTTTCATTTTTTCATTTTTTTCAAATCCTCAAAAATGATGAAAAACTGCGCGCTATAGTATGCCGTACGATATGGGCTATAGCCCACGGTCCAAAATGATGAGAAACGAGGCTAACTTTTTTTTTCAAAATTTCAAAAAACATGGGCTATAACCCATCGTTTTTGTAATTTCGTCATTTTTTTGAAATCCTCAAAAAGGATGAAAAACGGTGCGCTATAGTATGCCGTACGATATGGGCTATAGCCCATGGTCCAAAATGATGAGAAACGAGGATCCTTTTTTTTTCAAAATTTCAAAAAACATGGGCTATAACCCATCGTTTTTGTCATTTCGTCATTTTTTTCAAATCTTCAAAAATGATGAAAAACTGCGCGCTATAGTATGCCGTACGATATGGGCTATAGCCCACGGTCCAAAATGATAAGAAACGAGGCTAACTTTTTTTTTTCAAAATTTCAAAAAACATGGGCTATAACCCATCGTTTTTGTCATTTCGTCATTTTTTTCAAATCCTCAAAAAGGATGAAAAACGGTGCGCTATAGTATGCCGTACGATATGGGCTATAGCCCATGGTCCAAAATGATGAGAAACGAGGATAATTTTTTTTCCAAAATTTCAAAAAACATGGGCTATAACCCATCGTTTTTGTCATTTCGTCATTTTTTTGAAATCCTCAAAAAGGATGAAAAACGGTGCGCTATAGTATGCCGTACGATATGGGCTATAGCCCATGGTCCAAAATGATGAGAAACGAGGCTAACTTTTTTTTTCAAAATTTCAAAAAACATGGGCTATAACCCATCGTTTTTGTCATTTCGTCATTTTTTTCAAATCCTCAAAAAGGATGAAAAACTGCGCGCTATAGTTTGCCGTACGATATGGGCTATAGCCCACGGTCCAAAATGATGAGAAACGAGGCTAACTTTTTTTTCAAAATTTCAAAAAACATGGGCTATAACCCATCGTTTTTGTCATTTCGTCATTTTTTTCAAATCCGCAAAAATGATGAAAAACGGCGTGCTATAGTATGCCGTACGATATGGGCTATAGCCCATGGTCCAAAATGATGAGAAACGAGCCTAACTTTTAATTTCAAAATTTCAAAAAACATGGGCTATAACCCATCGTTTTTGTCATTTCGTCATTTTTTTCAAATCCTCAAAAAGGATGAAAAACTGCGCGCTATAGTTTGCCGTACGATATGGGCTATAGCCCACGGTCCAAAATGATGAGAAACGAGGCTAACTTTTTTTTCAAAATTTCAAAAAACATGGGCTATAACCCATCGTTTTTGTCATTTCGTCATTTTTTTCAAATCCTCAAAAATGATGAAAAACGGCGTGCTATAGTATGCCGTACGATATGGGCTATAGCCCATGGTCCAAAATGATGAGAAACGAGGATAACTCTAATTGTAGTAGTGGTTAAGATGTTGGCTTTCCATGTGGGAGACCAGGGTTCGATTCCCGGCTGTTACACTATCATACAAAAGAAGACCTCAACAGTGCTAAGAAAGATCTTAATTAATATGATGCTGTGTTATTTAAACTTTACTAACTGAAGGCTAACGAACAAAAGATCACTTCAAAATTACCAGGAGACTTTGCCTGAGAGTGTCTGACTGATGGTGCAGTGGTCTAATCATCAGGGTTTCAGTACAGACATTCCATGTTCAAGGCCTGTTCCTCCTACAGCTCAATGCTGCAGTAATTTGAACTTTTCAAGGCTAGAATAAAAAATAGAAACTCAAAAGCACCCGGAGACATCTGCTGAATGCCCAAAGGTGCTGTGGCGTAATGGTGTGGAGCGCTTGGCCCGATGCCTCTGCTACAGTCAGTTGCCCGGTTCAAGTCCCATGTCATGACATCAAGGTGCTGGAGGACCATCGGGAGTTCCTCCTACAGCTCAATGCTGCAGTAATTTGACCTTTTCAAGGCTAGAATAAAAAATAGAAACTCAAAAGCACCCGGAGACATCTGCTGAATGCCCAAAGGTGCTGTGGGGTAATGGTGTGGAGCGCTTGGCCCGATGCCTCTGCTACAGTCAGTTGCCCGGTTCAAGTCCCATGTCATGACATCAAGGTGCTGGAGGACCATCGGGAGTTCCTCCTACAGCTCAATGCTGCAGTAATTTGAACTTTTCAAGGCTAGAATAAAAAATAGAAACTCAAAAGCACCCGGAGACATCTGCTGAATGCCCAAAGGTGCTGTGGCGTAATGGTGTGGAGCGCTTGGCCCGATGCCTCTGCTACAGTCAGTTGCCCGGTTCAAGTCCCATGTCATGACATCAAGGTGCTGGAGGACCATCGGGAGTTCCTCCTACAGCTCAATGCTGCAGTAATTTGAACTTTTCAAGGCTAGAATAAAAAATAGAAACTCAAAAGCACCCGGAGACATCTGCTGAATGCCCAAAGGTGCTGTGGCGTAATGGTGTGGAGCGCTTGGCCCGATGCCTCTGCTACAGTCAGTTGCCCGGTTCAAGTCCCATGTCATGACATCAAGGTGCTGGAGGACCATCGGGAGTTCCTCCTACAGCTCAATGCTGCAGTAATTTGAACTTTTCAAGGCTAGAATAAAAAATAGAAACTCAAAAGCACCCGGAGACATCTGCTGAATGCCCAAAGGTGCTGTGGCGTAATGGTGTGGAGCGCTTGGCCCGATGCCTCTGCTACAGTCAGTTGGCCGGTTCAAGTCCCATGTCATGACATCAAGGTGCTGGAGGACCATCGGGAGACGGTGCTCTCTCCCCCTGTTTCCTGAAAAGTAGCATTTGGGGGTTATGTTTGAAAGAACCCTGTCCACCTAAAGTTTTACAGATAAGAATTAAGTCAAACTTTTAAAAAGAAATAGCAATGCATTTTGGCCCATCATCTGACAGAATAGTCTGTGACTATATGAATTTGACAATGAAAAACTGCAAATTGCGGAAATTGAAAATTGCGGAAATTGGAAATTGCGGAAATTGGAAATTGCGGAAATTGAGGAAATTGCAAATTGCGGAAATTGAAAATTGCGGAAATTGCGGAAATTGCAAATTGCAAATTTGAGAAATTGGAAATTGCGGAAATTGCAAATTGCGGAAATTGGAAATTGCAAAATGCGGAAATTGCAAATTTGGGAAATTGAGGTGGCCCAAAACTTGGTTGGAAAGTCCCTCTTTTATGTCTGGCTTCCAGGCCAGTTGGAAAATGGCACACTGAGAGGTGGTAAGAGTATGTTAAATTGGACATTTTCATGGTAAAAGATTAGCTGGACAGGGTTCTTTCAGACATAAGCCCCAACCGTTACATCTCAGGAAACAGGGGGAGAGAGCACCGTCTCCCGATGGTCCTCCAGCACCTTGATGTCATGACATGGGACTTGAACCGGCCAACTGACTGTAGCAGAGGCAACAGGCCAAGCGCTCCACACCATTACACCACGGCACCTTTGGGCATTCAGCAGATGTCTCCGGGTGCTTTTGAGTTTTTATTTTTTATTCTAGCCTTGAAAAGTTCAAATTACTGCAGCATTGAGCTGTAGGAGGAACTCCCGATGGTCTTCCAGCACCTTGATGTCATGACATGGGACTTGAACCGGCCAACTGACTGTAGCAGAGGCATCGGGCCAAGCTCTCCACACCATTACGCCACTGCACCTTTGGGCATTCAGCAGATGTCTCCGGGTGCTTTTGAGTTTTTATTTTTTATTCTAGCCTTGAAAGGTTCAAATTACTGCAGCATTGAGCTGTAGGAGGAACAGGCCTTGAACATGGAATGTCTGTACTGAAACCCTGATGATTAGACCACTGCACCATCAGTCAGACACTCTCAGGCAAAGTCTCCTGGTAATTTTGAAGTGATCTTTTGTTCGTTAGCCTTCAGTTAGTAAAGTTTAAATAACACAGCATCATATTAATCAGATCTTTCTTAGCGCTGTTGAGGTCTTCTTTTGTATGATAGTGTAACAGCCGGGAATCGAACCCTGGTCTCCCACGTGGAAAGCCAACATCTTAACCACTACGACAATTTCAGTTATCCTCATTTCTCATCATTTTGGACCATGGGCTATAGCCCATATCGTACGGCATACTATAGCACGCCGCTTTTCATCGTTTTTGAGGATTTGAAAATAATGAAAATATGAAAAAAACGATGGGTTATAGCCCATGTCTCATTTAACCAGCCTTTTAAAATTTAGATGGACAGTGAAAATGTTCTTCAGGAGACTAGAACCCTGACTAGAACGATATGGGCTATAGCCCATGGTCCAAAATGATGAGAAACGAGGATAAGTTTGTTTTTTTTTTCAAAATTTCAAAAAACATGGGCTATAACCCATCGTTTTTTTCATTTTTTCATTTTTTTCAAATCCTCAAAAATGATGAAAAACTGCGCGCTATAGTATGCCGTACGATATGGGCTATAGCCCACGGTCCAAAATGATGAGAAACGAGGCTAACTTTTTTTTTCAAAATTTCAAAAAACATGGGCTATAACCCATCGTTTTTTGTCATTTCGTCATTTTTTTGAAATCCTCAAAAAGGATGAAAAACGGTGCGCTATAGTATGCCGTACGATATGGGCTATAGCCCATGGTCCAAAATGATGAGAAACGAGGATAACTTTTTTTTTCAAAATTTCAAAAAACATGGGCTATAACCCATCGTTTTTGTCATTTCGTCATTTTTTTCAAATCTTCAAAAATGATGAAAAACTGCGCGCTATAGTATGCCGTACGATATGGGCTATAGCCCATGGTCCAAAATGATGAGAAACGAGGATAACTTTTTTTTTCAAAATTTCAAAAAACATGGGCTATAACCCATCGTTTTTTTCATTTTTTCATTTTTTTCAAATCCTCAAAAATGATGAAAAACTGCGCGCTATAGTATGCCGTACGATATGGGCTATAGCCCACGGTCCAAAATGATGAGAAACGAGGCTAACTTTTTTTTTCAAAATTTCAAAAAACATGGGCTATAACCCATCGTTTTTGTCATTTCGTCATTTTTTTGAAATCCTCAAAAAGGATGAAAAACGGTGCGCTATAGTATGCCGTACGATATGGGCTATAGCCCATGGTCCAAAATGATGAGAAACGAGGATCCTTTTTTTTTTTTTAATTAAAAAAACATGGGCTATAACCCATCGTTTTTGTCATTTCGTAATTTTTTTCAAATCTTCAAAAATGATGAAAAACTGCGCGCTATAGTATGCCGTACGATATGGGCTATAGCCCACGGTCCAAAATGATAAGAAACGAGGCTAACTTTTTTTTTCAAAATTTCAAAAAACATGGGCTATAACCCATCGTTTTTGTCATTTCGTCAATTTTTTCAAATCCTCAAAAAGGATGAAAAACTGCGCGCTATAGTTTGCCGTACGATATGGGCTATAGCCCACGGTCCAAAATGATGAGAAACGAGGCTAACTTTTTTTTCAAAATTTCAAAAAACATGGGCTATAACCCATCGTTTTTGTCATTTCGTCATTTTTTTCAAATCCGCAAAAATGATGAAAAACGGCGTGCTATAGTATGCCGTACGATATGGGCTATAGCCCATGGTCCAAAATGATGAGAAACGAGGATAACTCTAATTGTAGTAGTGGTTAAGATGTTGGCTTTCCACGTGGGAGACCAGGGTTCGATTCCCGGCTGTTACACTATCATACAAAAGAAGACCTCACCAGTGCTAAGAAAGATCTTAATTAATATGATGCTGTGTTATTTAAACTTTACTAACTGAAGGCTAACGAACAAAAGATCACTTCAAAATTACCAGGAGACTTTGCCTGAGAGTGTCTGACTGATGGTGCAGTGGTCTAATCATCAGGGTTTCAGTACAGACATTCCATGTTCAAGGCCTGTTCCTCCTACAGCTCAATGCTGCAGTAATTTGAACTTTTCAAGGCTAGAATAAAAAATAGAAACTCAAAAGCACCCGGAGACATCTGCTGAATGCCCAAAGGTGCTGTGGCGTAATGGTGTGGAGCGCTTGGCCCGATGCCTCTGCTACAGTCAGTTGCCCGGTTCAAGTCCCATGTCATGACATCAAGGTGCTGGAGGACCATCGGGAGTTCCTCCTACAGCTCAATGCTGCAGTAATTTGACCTTTTCAAGGCTAGAATAAAAAATAGAAACTCAAAAGCACCCGGAGACATCTGCTGAATGCCCAAAGGTGCTGTGGCGTAATGGTGTGGAGCGCTTGGCCCGATGCCTCTGCTACAGTCAGTTGCCCGGTTCAAGTCCCATGTCATGACATCAAGGTGCTGGAGGACCATCGGGAGTTCCTCCTACAGCTCAATGCTGCAGTAATTTGAACTTTTCAAGGCTAGAATAAAAAATAGAAACTCAAAAGCACCCGGAGACATCTGCTGAATGCCCAAAGGTGCTGTGGCGTAATGGTGTGGAGCGCTTGGCCCGATGCCTCTGCTACAGTCAGTTGCCCGGTTCAAGTCCCATGTCATGACATCAAGGTGCTGGAGGACCATCGGGAGTTCCTCCTACAGCTCAATGCTGCAGTAATTTGAACTTTTCAAGGCTAGAATAAAAAATAGAAACTCAAAAGCACCCGGAGACATCTGCTGAATGCCCAAAGGTGCTGTGGCGTAATGGTGTGGAGCGCTTGGCCCGATGCCTCTGCTACAGTCAGTTGCCCGGTTCAAGTCCCATGTCATGACATCAAGGTGCTGGAGGACCATCGGGAGTTCCTCCTACAGCTCAATGCTGCAGTAATTTGAACTTTTCAAGGCTAGAATAAAAAATAGAAACTCAAAAGCACCCGGAGACATCTGCTGAATGCCCAAAGTTGCTGTGGCGTAATGGTGTGGAGCGCTTGGCCCGATGCCTCTGCAACAGTCAGTTGCCCGGTTCAAGTCCCATGTCATGACATCAAGGTGCTGGAGGACCATCGGGAGTTCCTCCTACAGCTCAATGTTGCAGTAATTTGAACTTTTCAAGGCTAAAATAAAAAATAGAAACTCAAAAGCACCCGGAGACATCTGCTGAATGCCCAAAGGTGCTGTGGCGTAATGGTGTGGAGCGCTTGGCCCGATGCCTCTGCTACAGTCAGTTGGCCGGTTCAAGTCCCATGTCATGACATCAAGGTGCTGGAGGACCATCGGGAGACGGTGCTCTCTCCCCCTGTTTCCTGAAAAGTAGCATTTGGGGGTTATGTTTGAAAGAACCCTGTCCACCTAAAGTTTTACAGATAAGAATTAAGTCAAACTTTTAAAAAGAAATAGCAATGCATTTTGGCCCATCATCTGACAGAATAGTCTGTGACTATATGAATTTGACAATGAAAAACTGCAAATTGCGGAAATTGCAAATTGCGGAAATTGGAAATTGCGGAAATTGGAAATTGCGGAAATTGAGGAAATTGCAAATTGCGGAAATTGCAAATTGTGGAAATTGAAAATTGCGGAAATTGCGGAAATTGCAAATTGCAAATTTGAGAAATTGGAAATTGCGGAAATTGAGGAAATTGCAAATTGCGGAAATTGGAAATTGCAAAATGCGGAAATTGCAAATTTGGGAAATTGAGGTGGCCCAAAACTTGGTTGGAAAGTCCCTCTTTTATGTCTGGCTTCCAGGCCAGTTGGAAAATGGCACACTGAGAGGTGGTAAGAGTATGTTAAATTGGACATTTTCATGGTAAAAGATTAGCTGGACAGGGTTCTTTCAGACATAAGCCCCAACCGTTACATCTCAGGAAACAGGGGGAGAGAGCACCGTCTCCCGATGGTCCTCCAGCACCTTGATGTCATGACATGGGACTTGAACCGGCCAACTGACTGTAGCAGAGGCAACGGGCCAAGCGCTCCACACCATTACACCACGGCACCTTTGGGCATTCAGCAGATGTCTCCGGGTGCTTTTGAGTTTTTATTTTTTATTCTAGCCTTGAAAAGTTCAAATTACTGCAGCATTGAGCTGTAGGAGGAACTCCCGATGGTCTTCCAGCACCTTGATGTCATGACATGGGACTTGAACCGGCCAACTGACTGTAGCAGAGGCATCGGGCCAAGCGCTCCACACCATTACGCCACTGCACCTTTGGGCATTCAGCAGATGTCTCCGGGTGCTTTTGAGTTTTTATTTTTTATTCTAGCCTTGAAAAGTTCAAATTACTGCAGCATTGAGCTGTAGGAGGAACTCCCGATGGTCTTCCAGCACCTTGATGTCATGACATGGGACTTGAACCGGCCAACTGACTGTAGCAGAGGCATCGGGCCAAGCGCTCCACACCATTACACCACTGCACCTTTGGGCATTCAGCAGATGTCTCCGGGTGCTTTTGAGTTTTTATTTTTTATTCTAGCCTTGAAAGGTTCAAATTACTGCAGCATTGAGCTGTAGGAGGAACAGGCCTTGAACATGGAATGTCTGTACTGAAACCCTGATGATTAGACCACTGCACCATCAGTCAGACACTCTCAGGCAAAGTCTCCTGGTAATTTTGAAGTGATCTTTTGTTCGTTAGCCTTCAGTTAGTAAAGTTTAAATAACACAGCATCATATTAATCAGATCTTTCTTAGCGCTGTTGAGGTCTTCTTTTGTATGATAGTGTAACAGCCGGGAATCGAACCCTGGTCTCCCACGTGGAAAGCCAACATCTTAACCACTACGACAATTTCAGTTATCCTCATTTCTCATCATTTTGGACCATGGGCTATAGCCCATATCGTACGGCATACTATAGCACGCCGCTTTTCATCGTTTTTGAGGATTTGAAAATAATGAAAATATGAAAAAAACGATGGGTTATAGCCCATGTCTCATTTAACCAGCCTTTTAAAATTTAGATGGACAGTGAAAATGTTCTTCAGGAGACTAGAACCCTGACTAGAACGATATGGGCTATAACCCATCGTTTTTGTCATTTCGTCATTTTTTTGAAATCCTCAAAAAGGATGAAAAACGGTGCGCTATAGTATGCCGTACGATATGGGCTATAGCCCATGGTCCAAAATGATGAGAAACGAGGATCCTTTTTTTTCAAAATTTCAAAAAACATGGGCTATAACCCATCGTTTTTGTCATTTCGTCATTTTTTTCAAATCTTCAAAAATGATGAAAAACTGCGCGCTATAGTATGCCGTACGATATGGGCTATAGCCCACGGTCCAAAATGATGAGAAACGAGGCTAACTTTTTTTTTCAAAATTTCAAAAAACATGGGCTATAACCCATCGTTTTTGTCATTTCGTCATTTTTTTCAAATCCTCAAAAAGGATGAAAAACGGTGCGCTATAGTATGCCGTACGATATGGGCTATAGCCCATGGTCCAAAATGATGAGAAACGAGGATAACTTTTTTTTTCAAAATTTCAAAAAACATGGGCTATAACCCATCGTTTTTGTCATTTCGTCATTTTTTTCAAATCTTAAAAAATGATGAAAAACTGCGCGCTATAGTATGCCGTACGATATGGGCTATAGCCCACGGTCCAAAATGATGAGAAACGAGGCTAACTTTTTTTTTCAAAATTTCAAAAAACATGGGCTATAACCCATCGTTTTTGTCATTTCGTCATTTTTTTGAAATCCTCAAAAAGGATGAAAAACGGTGCGCTATAGTATGCCGTACGATATGGGCTATAGCCCATGGTCCAAAATGATGAGAAACGAGGATCCTTTTTTTTCAAAATTTCAAAAAACATGGGCTATAACCCATCGTTTTTGTCATTTCGTCATTTTTTTCAAATCTTAAAAAATGATGAAAAACTGCGCGCTATAGTATGCCGTACGATATGGGCTATAGCCCACGGTCCAAAATGATGAGAAACGAGGCTAACTTTTTTTTTCAAAATTTCAAAAAACATGGGCTATAACCCATCGTTTTTGTCATTTCGTCATTTTTTTCAAATCCTCAAAAAGGATGAAAAACGGTGCGCTATAGTATGCCGTACGATATGGGCTATAGCCCATGGTCCAAAATGATGAGAAACGAGGATAACTTTTTTTTTCAAAATTTCAAAAAACATGGGCTATAACCCATCGTTTTTGTCATTTCGTCATTTTTTTCAAATCTTAAAAAATGATGAAAAACTGCGCGCTATAGTATGCCGTACGATATGGGCTATAGCCCACGGTCCAAAATGATGAGAAACGAGGCTAACTTTTTTTTTCAAAATTTCAAAAAACATGGGCTATAACCCATCGTTTTTGTCATTTCGTCATTTTTTTGAAATCCTCAAAAAGGATGAAAAACGGTGCGCTATAGTATGCCGTACGATATGGGCTATAGCCCATGGTCCAAAATGATGAGAAACGAGGCTAACTTTTTTTTTCAAAATTTCAAAAAACATGGGCTATAACCCATCGTTTTTGTCATTTCGTCATTTTTTTCAAATCTTAAAAAATGATGAAAAACTGCGCGCTATAGTATGCCGTACGATATGGGCTATAGCCCACGGTCCAAAATGATGAGAAACGAGGCTAACTTTTTTTTTCAAAATTTCAAAAAACATGGGCTATAACCCATCGTTTTTGTCATTTCGTCATTTTTTTGAAATCCTCAAAAAGGATGAAAAACGGTGCGCTATAGTATGCCGTACGATATGGGCTATAGCCCATGGTCCAAAATGATGAGAAACGAGGCTAACTTTTTTTTTCAAAATTTCAAAAAACATGGGCTATAACCCATCGTTTTTGTCATTTCGTCATTTTTTTCAAATCCTCAAAAAGGATGAAAAACGGTGCGCTATAGTATGCCGTACGATATGGGCTATAGCCCATGGTCCAAAATGATGAGAAACGAGGATAACTTTTTTTTTCAAAATTTCAAAAAACATGGGCTATAACCCATCGTTTTTGTCATTTCGTCATTTTTTTCAAATCTTCAAAAATGATGAAAAACTGCGTGCTATAGTATGCCGTACGATATGGGCTATAGCCCACGGTCCAAAATGATGAGAAACGAGGCTAACTTTATTTTCAAAATTTCAAAAAACATGGGCTATAACCCATCGTTTTTGTCATTTCGTCATTTTTTTCAAATCCTCAAAAATGATGAAAAACGGCGTGCTATAGTATGCCGTACGATATGGGCTATAGCCCATGGTCCAAAATGATGAGAAACGAGGATAACTCTAATTGTAGTAGTGGTTAAGATGTTGGCTTTCCACGTGGGAGACCAGGGTTCGATTCCCGGCTGTTACACTATCATACAAAAGAAGACCTCAACAGTGCTAAGAAAGATCTTAATTAATATGATGCTGTGTTATTTAAACTTTACTAACTGAAGGCTAACGAACAAAAGATCACTTCAAAATTACCAGGAGACTTTGCCTGAGAGTGTCTGACTGATGGTGCAGTGGTCTAATCATCAGGGTTTCAGTACAGACATTCCATGTTCAAGGCCTGTTCCTCCTACAGCTCAATGCTGCAGTAATTTGAACTTTTCAAGGCTAGAATAAAAAATAGAAACTCAAAAGCACCCGGAGACATCTGCTGAATGCCCAAAGGTGCTGTGGCGTAATGGTGTGGAGCGCTTGGCCCGATGCCTCTGCTACAGTCAGTTGCCCGGTTCAAGTCCCATGTCATGACATCAAGGTGCTGGAGGACCATCGGGAGTTCCTCCTACAGCTCAATGCTGCAGTAATTTGAACTTTTCAAGGCTAGAATAAAAAATAGAAACTCAAAAGCACCCGGAGACATCTGCTGAATGCCCAAAGGTGCTGTGGCGTAATGGTGTGGAGCGCTTGGCCCGATGCCTCTGCTACAGTCAGTTGCCCGGTTCAAGTCCCATGTCATGACATCAAGGTGCTGGAGGACCATCGGGAGTTCCTCCTACAGCTCAATGCTGCAGTAATTTGAACTTTTCAAGGCTAGAATAAAAAATAGAAACTCAAAAGCACCCGGAGACATCTGCTGAATGCCCAAAGGTGCTGTGGCGTAATGGTGTGGAGCGCTTGGCCCGATGCCTCTGCTACAGTCAGTTGGCCGGTTCAAGTCCCATGTCATGACATCAAGGTGCTGGAGGACCATCGGGAGACGGTGCTCTCTCCCCCTGTTTCCTGAAAAGTAGCATTTGGGGGTTATGTTTGAAAGAACCCTGTCCACCTAAAGTTTTACAGATAAGAATTAAGTCAAACTTTTAAAAAGAAATAGCAATGCATTTTGGCCCATCATCTGACAGAATAGTCTGTGACTATATGAATTTGACAATGAAAAACTGCAAATTGCGGAAATTGAAAATTGCGGAAATTGGAAATTGCGGAAATTGCAAATTGCGGAAATTGAAAATTGCGGAAATTGCGGAAATTGCAAATTGCAAATTTGAGAAATTGGAAATTGCGGAAATTGAGGAAATTGCAAATTGCGGAAATTGGAAATTGCAAAATGCGGAAATTGCAAATTTGGGAAATTGAGGTGGCCCAAAACTTGGTTGGAAAGTCCCTCTTTTATGTCTGGCTTCCAGGCCAGTTGGAAAATGGCACACTGAGAGGTGGTAAGAGTATGTTAAATTGGACATTTTCATGGTAAAAGATTAGCTGGACAGGGTTCTTTCAGACATAAGCCCCAACCGTTACATCTCAGGAAACAGGGGGAGAGAGCACCGTCTCCCGATGGTCCTCCAGCACCTTGATGTCATGACATGGGACTTGAACCGGCCAACTGACTGTAGCAGAGGCAACGGGCCAAGCGCTCCACACCATTACACCACGGCACCTTTGGGCATTCAGCAGATGTCTCCGGGTGCTTTTGAGTTTTTATTTTTTATTCTAGCCTTGAAAAGTTCAAATTACTGCAGCATTGAGCTGTAGGAGGAACTCCCGATGGTCTTCCAGCACCTTGATGTCATGACATGGGACTTGAACCGGCCAACTGACTGTAGCAGAGGCATCGGGCCAAGCGCTCCACACCATTACGCCACTGCACCTTTGGGCATTCAGCAGATGTCTCCGGGTGCTTTTGAGTTTTTATTTTTTATTCTAGCCTTGAAAGGTTCAAATTACTGCAGCATTGAGCTGTAGGAGGAACAGGCCTTGAACATGGAATGTCTGTAATGAAACCCTGATGATTAGACCACTGCACCATCAGTCAGACACTCTCAGGCAAAGTCTCCTGGTAATTTTGAAGTGATCTTTTGTTCGTTAGCCTTCAGTTAGTAAAGTTTAAATAACACAGCATCATATTAATCAGATCTTTCTTAGCGCTGTTGAGGTCTTCTTTTGTATGATAGTGTAACAGCCGGGAATCGAACCCTGGTCTCCCACGTGGAAAGCCAACATCTTAACCACTACGACAATTTCAGTTATCCTCATTTCTCATCATTTTGGACCATGGGCTATAGCCCATATCGTACGGCATACTATAGCACGCCGCTTTTCATCGTTTTTGAGGATTTGAAAATAATGAAAATATGAAAAAAACGATGGGTTATAGCCCATGTCTCATTTAACCAGCCTTTTAAAATTTAGATGGACAGTGAAAATGTTCTTCAGGAGACTAGAACCCTGACTAGAACGATATGGGCTATAGCCCATGGTCCAAAATGATGAGAAACGAGGATAAGTTTTTTTTTTTTTCAAAATTTCAAAAAACATGGGCTATAACCTATCGTTTTTTTCATTTTTTCATTTTTTTCAAATCCTCAAAAATGATGAAAAACTGCGCGCTATAGTATGCCGTACGATATGGGCTATAGCCCACGGTCCAAAATGATGAGAAACGAGGCTAACTTTTTTTTTCAAAATTTCAAAAAACATGGGCTATAACCCATCGTTTTTGTCATTTCGTCATTTTTTTGAAATCCTCAAAAAGGATGAAAAACGGTGCGCTATAGTATGCCGTACGATATGGGCTATAGCCCATGGTCCAAAATGATGAGAAACGAGGATAACTTTTTTTTTCAAAATTTCAAAAAACATGGGCTATAACCCATCGTTTTTGTCATTTCGTCATTTTTTTTAAATCTTCAAAAATGATGAAAAACTGCGCGCTATAGTATGCCGTACGATATGGGCTATAGCCCATGGTCCAAAATGATGAGAAACGAGGATAACTTTTTTTTTCAAAATTTCAAAAAACATGGGCTATAACCCATAGTTTTTTTCATTTTTTCATTTTTTTCAAATCCTCAAAAATGATGAAAAACTGCGCGCTATAGTATGCCGTACGATATGGGCTATAGCCCACGGTCCAAAATGATGAGAAACGAGGCTAACTTTTTTTTTCAAAATTTCAAAAAACATGGGCTATAACCCATCGTTTTTGTCATTTCGTCATTTTTTTGAAATCCTCAAAAAGGATGAAAAACGGTGCGCTATAGTATGCCGTACGATATGGGCTATAGCCCATGGTCCAAAATGATGAGAAACGAGGATCCTTTTTTTTTCAAAATTTCAAAAAACATGGGCTATAACCCATCGTTTTTGTCATTTCGTCATTTTTTTCAAATCTTCAAAAATGATGAAAAACTGCGCGCTATAGTATGCCGTACGATATGGGCTATAGCCCACGGTCCAAAATGATAAGAAACGAGGCTAACTTTTTTTTTTCAAAATTTCAAAAAACATGGGCTATAACCCATCGTTTTTGTCATTTCGTCATTTTTTTCAAATCCTCAAAAAGGATGAAAAACGGTGCGCTATAGTATGCCGTACGATATGGGCTATAGCCCATGGTCCAAAATGATGAGAAACGAGGATAATTTTTTTTCCAAAATTTCAAAAAACATGGGCTATAACCCATCGTTTTTGTCATTTCGTCATTTTTTTGAAATCCTCAAAAAGGATGAAAAACGGTGCGCTATAGTATGCCGTACGATATGGGCTATAGCCCATGGTCCAAAATGATGAGAAACGAGGCTAACTTTTTTTTTCAAAATTTCAAAAAACATGGGCTATAACCCATCGTTTTTGTCATTTCGTCATTTTTTTCAAATCCTCAAAAAGGATGAAAAACTGCGCGCTATAGTTTGCCGTACGATATGGGCTATAGCCCACGGTCCAAAATGATGAGAAACGAGGCTAACTTTTTTTTCAAAATTTCAAAAAACATGGGCTATAACCCATCGTTTTTGTCATTTCGTCATTTTTTTCAAATCCGCAAAAATGATGAAAAACGGCGTGCTATAGTATGCCGTACGATATGGGCTATAGCCCATGGTCCAAAATGATGAGAAACGAGCCTAACTTTTAATTTCAAAATTTCAAAAAACATGGGCTATAACCCATCGTTTTTGTCATTTCGTCATTTTTTTCAAATCCTCAAAAAGGATGAAAAACTGCGCGCTATAGTTTGCCGTACGATATGGGCTATAGCCCACGGTCCAAAATGATGAGAAACGAGGCTAACTTTTTTTTCAAAATTTCAAAAAACATGGGCTATAACCCATCGTTTTTGTCATTTCGTCATTTTTTTCAAATCCTCAAAAATGATGAAAAACGGCGTGCTATAGTATGCCGTACGATATGGGCTATAGCCCATGGTCCAAAATGATGAGAAACGAGGATAACTCTAATTGTAGTAGTGGTTAAGATGTTGGCTTTCCATGTGGGAGACCAGGGTTCGATTCCCGGCTGTTACACTATCATACAAAAGAAGACCTCAACAGTGCTAAGAAAGATCTTAATTAATATGATGCTGTGTTATTTAAACTTTACTAACTGAAGGCTAACGAACAAAAGATCACTTCAAAATTACCAGGAGACTTTGCCTGAGAGTGTCTGACTGATGGTGCAGTGGTCTAATCATCAGGGTTTCAGTACAGACATTCCATGTTCAAGGCCTGTTCCTCCTACAGCTCAATGCTGCAGTAATTTGAACTTTTCAAGGCTAGAATAAAAAATAGAAACTCAAAAGCACCCGGAGACATCTGCTGAATGCCCAAAGGTGCTGTGGCGTAATGGTGTGGAGCGCTTGGCCCGATGCCTCTGCTACAGTCAGTTGCCCGGTTCAAGTCCCATGTCATGACATCAAGGTGCTGGAGGACCATCGGGAGTTCCTCCTACAGCTCAATGCTGCAGTAATTTGACCTTTTCAAGGCTAGAATAAAAAATAGAAACTCAAAAGCACCCGGAGACATCTGCTGAATGCCCAAAGGTGCTGTGGGGTAATGGTGTGGAGCGCTTGGCCCGATGCCTCTGCTACAGTCAGTTGCCCGGTTCAAGTCCCATGTCATGACATCAAGGTGCTGGAGGACCATCGGGAGTTCCTCCTACAGCTCAATGCTGCAGTAATTTGAACTTTTCAAGGCTAGAATAAAAAATAGAAACTCAAAAGCACCCGGAGACATCTGCTGAATGCCCAAAGGTGCTGTGGCGTAATGGTGTGGAGCGCTTGGCCCGATGCCTCTGCTACAGTCAGTTGCCCGGTTCAAGTCCCATGTCATGACATCAAGGTGCTGGAGGACCATCGGGAGTTCCTCCTACAGCTCAATGCTGCAGTAATTTGACCTTTTCAAGGCTAGAATAAAAAATAGAAACTCAAAAGCACCCGGAGACATCTGCTGAATGCCCAAAGGTGCTGTGGCGTAATGGTGTGGAGCGCTTGGCCCGATGCCTCTGCTACAGTCAGTTGCCCGGTTCAAGTCCCATGTCATGACATCAAGGTGCTGGAGGACCATCGGGAGTTCCTCCTACAGCTCAATGCTGCAGTAATTTGAACTTTTCAAGGCTAGAATAAAAAATAGAAACTCAAAAGCACCCGGAGACATCTGCTGAATGCCCAAAGGTGCTGTGGCGTAATGGTGTGGAGCGCTTGGCCCGATGCCTCTGCTACAGTCAGTTGGCCGGTTCAAGTCCCATGTCATGACATCAAGGTGCTGGAGGACCATCGGGAGACGGTGCTCTCTCCCCCTGTTTCCTGAAAAGTTGCATTTGGGGGTTATGTTTGAAAGAACCCTGTCCACCTAAAGTTTTACAGATAAGAATTAAGTCAAACTTTTAAAAAGAAATAGCAATGCATTTTGGCCCATCATCTGACAGAATAGTCTGTGACTATATGAATTTGACAATGAAAAACTGCAAATTGCGGAAATTGAAAATTGCGGAAATTGGAAATTGCGGAAATTGGAAATTGCGGAAATTGAGGAAATTGCAAATTGCGGAAATTGAAAATTGCGGAAATTGCGGAAATTGCAAATTGCAAATTTGAGAAATTGGAAATTGCGGAAATTGCAAATTGCGGAAATTGGAAATTGCAAAATGCGGAAATTGCAAATTTGGGAAATTGAGGTGGCCCAAAACTTGGTTGGAAAGTCCCTCTTTTATGTCTGGCTTCCAGGCCAGTTGGAAAATGGCACACTGAGAGGTGGTAAGAGTATGTTAAATTGGACATTTTCATGGTAAAAGATTAGCTGGACAGGGTTCTTTCAGACATAAGCCCCAACCGTTACATCTCAGGAAACAGGGGGAGAGAGCACCGTCTCCCGATGGTCCTCCAGCACCTTGATGTCATGACATGGGACTTGAACCGGCCAACTGACTGTAGCAGAGGCAACAGGCCAAGCGCTCCACACCATTACACCACGGCACCTTTGGGCATTCAGCAGATGTCTCCGGGTGCTTTTGAGTTTTTATTTTTTATTCTAGCCTTGAAAAGTTCAAATTACTGCAGCATTGAGCTGTAGGAGGAACTCCCGATGGTCTTCCAGCACCTTGATGTCATGACATGGGACTTGAACCGGCCAACTGACTGTAGCAGAGGCATCGGGCCAAGCTCTCCACACCATTACGCCACTGCACCTTTGGGCATTCAGCAGATGTCTCCGGGTGCTTTTGAGTTTTTATTTTTTATTCTAGCCTTGAAAGGTTCAAATTACTGCAGCATTGAGCTGTAGGAGGAACAGGCCTTGAACATGGAATGTCTGTACTGAAACCCTGATGATTAGACCACTGCACCATCAGTCAGACACTCTCAGGCAAAGTCTCCTGGTAATTTTGAAGTGATCTTTTGTTCGTTAGCCTTCAGTTAGTAAAGTTTAAATAACACAGCATCATATTAATCAGATCTTTCTTAGCGCTGTTGAGGTCTTCTTTTGTATGATAGTGTAACAGCCGGGAATCGAACCCTGGTCTCCCACGTGGAAAGCCAACATCTTAACCACTACGACAATTTCAGTTATCCTCATTTCTCATCATTTTGGACCATGGGCTATAGCCCATATCGTACGGCATACTATAGCACGCCGCTTTTCATCGTTTTTGAGGATTTGAAAATAATGAAAATATGAAAAAAACGATGGGTTATAGCCCATGTCTCATTTAACCAGCCTTTTAAAATTTAGATGGACAGTGAAAATGTTCTTCAGGAGACTAGAACCCTGACTAGAACGATATGGGCTATAGCCCATGGTCCAAAATGATGAGAAACGAGGATAAGTTTGTTTTTTTTTTCAAAATTTCAAAAAACATGGGCTATAACCCATCGTTTTTTTCATTTTTTCATTTTTTTCAAATCCTCAAAAATGATGAAAAACTGCGCGCTATAGTATGCCGTACGATATGGGCTATAGCCCACGGTCCAAAATGATGAGAAACGAGGCTAACTTTTTTTTTCAAAATTTCAAAAAACATGGGCTATAACCCATCGTTTTTTGTCATTTCGTCATTTTTTTGAAATCCTCAAAAAGGATGAAAAACGGTGCGCTATAGTATGCCGTACGATATGGGCTATAGCCCATGGTCCAAAATGATGAGAAACGAGGATAACTTTTTTTTTCAAAATTTCAAAAAACATGGGCTATAACCCATCGTTTTTGTCATTTCGTCATTTTTTTCAAATCTTCAAAAATGATGAAAAACTGCGCGCTATAGTATGCCGTACGATATGGGCTATAGCCCATGGTCCAAAATGATGAGAAACGAGGATAACTTTTTTTTTCAAAATTTCAAAAAACATGGGCTATAACCCATCGTTTTTTTCATTTTTTCATTTTTTTCAAATCCTCAAAAATGATGAAAAACTGCGCGCTATAGTATGCCGTACGATATGGGCTATAGCCCACGGTCCAAAATGATGAGAAACGAGGCTAACTTTTTTTTTCAAAATTTCAAAAAACATGGGCTATAACCCATCGTTTTTGTCATTTCGTCATTTTTTTGAAATCCTCAAAAAGGATGAAAAACGGTGCGCTATAGTATGCCGTACGATATGGGCTATAGCCCATGGTCCAAAATGATGAGAAACGAGGATCCTTTTTTTTTTTTTAATTAAAAAAACATGGGCTATAACCCATCGTTTTTGTCATTTCGTAATTTTTTTCAAATCTTCAAAAATGATGAAAAACTGCGCGCTATAGTATGCCGTACGATATGGGCTATAGCCCACGGTCCAAAATGATAAGAAACGAGGCTAACTTTTTTTTTCAAAATTTCAAAAAACATGGGCTATAACCCATCGTTTTTGTCATTTCGTCAATTTTTTCAAATCCTCAAAAAGGATGAAAAACTGCGCGCTATAGTTTGCCGTACGATATGGGCTATAGCCCACGGTCCAAAATGATGAGAAACGAGGCTAACTTTTTTTTCAAAATTTCAAAAAACATGGGCTATAACCCATCGTTTTTGTCATTTCGTCATTTTTTTCAAATCCGCAAAAATGATGAAAAACGGCGTGCTATAGTATGCCGTACGATATGGGCTATAGCCCATGGTCCAAAATGATGAGAAACGAGGATAACTCTAATTGTAGTAGTGGTTAAGATGTTGGCTTTCCACGTGGGAGACCAGGGTTCGATTCCCGGCTGTTACACTATCATACAAAAGAAGACCTCACCAGTGCTAAGAAAGATCTTAATTAATATGATGCTGTGTTATTTAAACTTTACTAACTGAAGGCTAACGAACAAAAGATCACTTCAAAATTACCAGGAGACTTTGCCTGAGAGTGTCTGACTGATGGTGCAGTGGTCTAATCATCAGGGTTTCAGTACAGACATTCCATGTTCAAGGCCTGTTCCTCCTACAGCTCAATGCTGCAGTAATTTGAACTTTTCAAGGCTAGAATAAAAAATAGAAACTCAAAAGCACCCGGAGACATCTGCTGAATGCCCAAAGGTGCTGTGGCGTAATGGTGTGGAGCGCTTGGCCCGATGCCTCTGCTACAGTCAGTTGCCCGGTTCAAGTCCCATGTCATGACATCAAGGTGCTGGAGGACCATCGGGAGTTCCTCCTACAGCTCAATGCTGCAGTAATTTGACCTTTTCAAGGCTAGAATACAAAATAGAAACTCAAAAGCACCCGGAGACATCTGCTGAATGCCCAAAGGTGCTGTGGCGTAATGGTGTGGAGCGCTTGGCCCGATGCCTCTGCTACAGTCAGTTGCCCGGTTCAAGTCCCATGTCATGACATCAAGGTGCTGGAGGACCATCGGGAGTTCCTCCTACAGCTCAATGCTGCAGTAATTTGAACTTTTCAAGGCTAGAATAAAAAATAGAAACTCAAAAGCACCCGGAGACATCTGCTGAATGCCCAAAGGTGCTGTGGCGTAATGGTGTGGAGCGCTTGGCCCGATGCCTCTGCTACAGTCAGTTGCCCGGTTCAAGTCCCATGTCATGACATCAAGGTGCTGGAGGACCATCGGGAGTTCCTCCTACAGCTCAATGCTGCAGTAATTTGAACTTTTCAAGGCTAGAATAAAAAATAGAAACTCAAAAGCACCCGGAGACATCTGCTGAATGCCCAAAGGTGCTGTGGCGTAATGGTGTGGAGCGCTTGGCCCGATGCCTCTGCTACAGTCAGTTGCCCGGTTCAAGTCCCATGTCATGACATCAAGGTGCTGGAGGACCATCGGGAGTTCCTCCTACAGCTCAATGCTGCAGTAATTTGAACTTTTCAAGGCTAGAATAAAAAATAGAAACTCAAAAGCACCCGGAGACATCTGCTGAATGCCCAAAGTTGCTGTGGCGTAATGGTGTGGAGCGCTTGGCCCGATGCCTCTGCAACAGTCAGTTGCCCGGTTCAAGTCCCATGTCATGACATCAAGGTGCTGGAGGACCATCGGGAGTTCCTCCTACAGCTCAATGTTGCAGTAATTTGAACTTTTCAAGGCTAAAATAAAAAATAGAAACTCAAAAGCACCCGGAGACATCTGCTGAATGCCCAAAGGTGCTGTGGCGTAATGGTGTGGAGCGCTTGGCCCGATGCCTCTGCTACAGTCAGTTGGCCGGTTCAAGTCCCATGTCATGACATCAAGGTGCTGGAGGACCATCGGGAGACGGTGCTCTCTCCCCCTGTTTCCTGAAAAGTAGCATTTGGGGGTTATGTTTGAAAGAACCCTGTCCACCTAAAGTTTTACAGATAAGAATTAAGTCAAACTTTTAAAAAGAAATAGCAATGCATTTTGGCCCATCATCTGACAGAATAGTCTGTGACTATATGAATTTGACAATGAAAAACTGCAAATTGCGGAAATTGCAAATTGCGGAAATTGGAAATTGCGGAAATTGGAAATTGCGGAAATTGAGGAAATTGCAAATTGCGGAAATTGCAAATTGTGGAAATTGAAAATTGCGGAAATTGCGGAAATTGCAAATTGCAAATTTGAGAAATTGGAAATTGCGGAAATTGAGGAAATTGCAAATTGCGGAAATTGGAAATTGCAAAATGCGGAAATTGCAAATTTGGGAAATTGAGGTGGCCCAAAACTTGGTTGGAAAGTCCCTCTTTTATGTCTGGCTTCCAGGCCAGTTGGAAAATGGCACACTGAGAGGTGGTAAGAGTATGTTAAATTGGACATTTTCATGGTAAAAGATTAGCTGGACAGGGTTCTTTCAGACATAAGCCCCAACCGTTACATCTCAGGAAACAGGGGGAGAGAGCACCGTCTCCCGATGGTCCTCCAGCACCTTGATGTCATGACATGGGACTTGAACCGGCCAACTGACTGTAGCAGAGGCAACGGGCCAAGCGCTCCACACCATTACACCACGGCACCTTTGGGCATTCAGCAGATGTCTCCGGGTGCTTTTGAGTTTTTATTTTTTATTCTAGCCTTGAAAAGTTCAAATTACTGCAGCATTGAGCTGTAGGAGGAACTCCCGATGGTCTTCCAGCACCTTGATGTCATGACATGGGACTTGAACCGGCCAACTGACTGTAGCAGAGGCATCGGGCCAAGCGCTCCACACCATTACGCCACTGCACCTTTGGGCATTCAGCAGATGTCTCCGGGTGCTTTTGAGTTTTTATTTTTTATTCTAGCCTTGAAAAGTTCAAATTACTGCAGCATTGAGCTGTAGGAGGAACTCCCGATGGTCTTCCAGCACCTTGATGTCATGACATGGGACTTGAACCGGCCAACTGACTGTAGCAGAGGCATCGGGCCAAGCGCTCCACACCATTACACCACTGCACCTTTGGGCATTCAGCAGATGTCTCCGGGTGCTTTTGAGTTTTTATTTTTTATTCTAGCCTTGAAAGGTTCAAATTACTGCAGCATTGAGCTGTAGGAGGAACAGGCCTTGAACATGGAATGTCTGTACTGAAACCCTGATGATTAGACCACTGCACCATCAGTCAGACACTCTCAGGCAAAGTCTCCTGGTAATTTTGAAGTGATCTTTTGTTCGTTAGCCTTCAGTTAGTAAAGTTTAAATAACACAGCATCATATTAATCAGATCTTTCTTAGCGCTGTTGAGGTCTTCTTTTGTATGATAGTGTAACAGCCGGGAATCGAACCCTGGTCTCCCACGTGGAAAGCCAACATCTTAACCACTACGACAATTTCAGTTATCCTCATTTCTCATCATTTTGGACCATGGGCTATAGCCCATATCGTACGGCATACTATAGCACGCCGCTTTTCATCGTTTTTGAGGATTTGAAAATAATGAAAATATGAAAAAAACGATGGGTTATAGCCCATGTCTCATTTAACCAGCCTTTTAAAATTTAGATGGACAGTGAAAATGTTCTTCAGGAGACTAGAACCCTGACTAGAACGATATGGGCTATAACCCATCGTTTTTGTCATTTCGTCATTTTTTTGAAATCCTCAAAAAGGATGAAAAACGGTGCGCTATAGTATGCCGTACGATATGGGCTATAGCCCATGGTCCAAAATGATGAGAAACGAGGATCCTTTTTTTTCAAAATTTCAAAAAACATGGGCTATAACCCATCGTTTTTGTCATTTCGTCATTTTTTTCAAATCTTCAAAAATGATGAAAAACTGCGCGCTATAGTATGCCGTACGATATGGGCTATAGCCCACGGTCCAAAATGATGAGAAACGAGGCTAACTTTTTTTTTCAAAATTTCAAAAAACATGGGCTATAACCCATCGTTTTTGTCATTTCGTCATTTTTTTCAAATCCTCAAAAAGGATGAAAAACGGTGCGCTATAGTATGCCGTACGATATGGGCTATAGCCCATGGTCCAAAATGATGAGAAACGAGGATAACTTTTTTTTTCAAAATTTCAAAAAACATGGGCTATAACCCATCGTTTTTGTCATTTCGTCATTTTTTTCAAATCTTAAAAAATGATGAAAAACTGCGCGCTATAGTATGCCGTACGATATGGGCTATAGCCCACGGTCCAAAATGATGAGAAACGAGGCTAACTTTTTTTTTCAAAATTTCAAAAAACATGGGCTATAACCCATCGTTTTTGTCATTTCGTCATTTTTTTGAAATCCTCAAAAAGGATGAAAAACGGTGCGCTATAGTATGCCGTACGATATGGGCTATAGCCCATGGTCCAAAATGATGAGAAACGAGGATCCTTTTTTTTCAAAATTTCAAAAAACATGGGCTATAACCCATCGTTTTTGTCATTTCGTCATTTTTTTCAAATCTTAAAAAATGATGAAAAACTGCGCGCTATAGTATGCCGTACGATATGGGCTATAGCCCACGGTCCAAAATGATGAGAAACGAGGCTAACTTTTTTTTTCAAAATTTCAAAAAACATGGGCTATAACCCATCGTTTTTGTCATTTCGTCATTTTTTTCAAATCCTCAAAAAGGATGAAAAACGGTGCGCTATAGTATGCCGTACGATATGGGCTATAGCCCATGGTCCAAAATGATGAGAAACGAGGATAACTTTTTTTTTCAAAATTTCAAAAAACATGGGCTATAACCCATCGTTTTTGTCATTTCGTCATTTTTTTCAAATCTTAAAAAATGATGAAAAACTGCGCGCTATAGTATGCCGTACGATATGGGCTATAGCCCACGGTCCAAAATGATGAGAAACGAGGCTAACTTTTTTTTTCAAAATTTCAAAAAACATGGGCTATAACCCATCGTTTTTGTCATTTCGTCATTTTTTTGAAATCCTCAAAAAGGATGAAAAACGGTGCGCTATAGTATGCCGTACGATATGGGCTATAGCCCATGGTCCAAAATGATGAGAAACGAGGCTAACTTTTTTTTTCAAAATTTCAAAAAACATGGGCTATAACCCATCGTTTTTGTCATTTCGTCATTTTTTTCAAATCTTAAAAAATGATGAAAAACTGCGCGCTATAGTATGCCGTACGATATGGGCTATAGCCCACGGTCCAAAATGATGAGAAACGAGGCTAACTTTTTTTTTCAAAATTTCAAAAAACATGGGCTATAACCCATCGTTTTTGTCATTTCGTCATTTTTTTGAAATCCTCAAAAAGGATGAAAAACGGTGCGCTATAGTATGCCGTACGATATGGGCTATAGCCCATGGTCCAAAATGATGAGAAACGAGGCTAACTTTTTTTTTCAAAATTTCAAAAAACATGGGCTATAACCCATCGTTTTTGTCATTTCGTCATTTTTTTCAAATCCTCAAAAAGGATGAAAAACGGTGCGCTATAGTATGCCGTACGATATGGGCTATAGCCCATGGTCCAAAATGATGAGAAACGAGGATAACTTTTTTTTTCAAAATTTCAAAAAACATGGGCTATAACCCATCGTTTTTGTCATTTCGTCATTTTTTTCAAATCTTCAAAAATGATGAAAAACTGCGTGCTATAGTATGCCGTACGATATGGGCTATAGCCCACGGTCCAAAATGATGAGAAAAGAGGCTAACTTTTTTTTTCAAAATTTCAAAAAACATGGGCTATAACCCATCGTTTTTGTCATTTCGTCATTTTTTTCAAATCCTCAAAAAGGATGAAAAACGGTGCGCTATAGTATGCCGTACGATATGGGCTATAGCCCATGGTCCAAAATGATGAGAAACGAGGATAACTTTTTGTTTCAAAATTTCAAAAAACATGGGCTATAACCCATCGTTTTTGTCATTTCGTCATTTTTTTCAAATCCTCAAAAATGATGAAAAACTGCGCGCTATAGTATGCCGTACGATATGGGCTATAGCCCATGGTCCAAAATGATGAGAAACGAGGATAACTTTTTTTTTCAAAATTTCAAAAAACATGGGCTATAACCCATCGTTTTTTTTCATTTTTTCATTTTTTTCAAATCCTCAAAAATGATGAAAAACTGCGCGCTATAGTATGCCGTACGATATGGGCTATAGCCCACGGTCCAAAATGATGAGAAACGAGGCTAACTTTTTTTTTCAAAATTTCAAAAAACATGGGCTATAACCCATCGTTTTTGTCATTTCGTCATTTTTTTGAAATCCTCAAAAAGGATGAAAAACGGTGCGCTATAGTATGCCGTACGATATGGGCTATAGCCCATGGTCCAAAATGATGAGAAACGAGGATAACTTTTTTTTTCAAAATTTCAAAAAACATGGGCTATAACCCATCGTTTTTGTCATTTCGTCATTTTTTTCAAATCTTAAAAAATGATGAAAAACTGCGCGCTATAGTATGCCGTACGATATGGGCTATAGCCCACGGTCCAAAATGATGAGAAACGAGGCTAACTTTTTTTTTCAAAATTTCAAAAAACATGGGCTATAACCCATCGTTTTTGTCATTTCGTCATTTTTTTGAAATCCTCAAAAAGGATGAAAAACGGTGCGCTATAGTATGCCGTACGATATGGGCTATAGCCCATGGTCCAAAATGATGAGAAACGAGGCTAACTTTTTTTTTCAAAATTTCAAAAAACATGGGCTATAACCCATCGTTTTTGTCATTTCGTCATTTTTTTCAAATCTTAAAAAATGATGAAAAACTGCGCGCTATAGTATGCCGTACGATATGGGCTATAGCCCACGGTCCAAAATGATGAGAAACGAGGCTAACTTTTTTTTTCAAAATTTCAAAAAACATGGGCTATAACCCATCGTTTTTGTCATTTCGTCATTTTTTTGAAATCCTCAAAAAGGATGAAAAACGGTGCGCTATAGTATGCCGTACGATATGGGCTATAGCCCATGGTCCAAAATGATGAGAAACGAGGCTAACTTTTTTTTTCAAAATTTCAAAAAACATGGGCTATAACCCATCGTTTTTGTCATTTCGTCATTTTTTTCAAATCCTCAAAAAGGATGAAAAACGGTGCGCTATAGTATGCCGTACGATATGGGCTATAGCCCATGGTCCAAAATGATGAGAAACGAGGATAACTTTTTTTTTCAAAATTTCAAAAAACATGGGCTATAACCCATCGTTTTTGTCATTTCGTCATTTTTTTCAAATCTTCAAAAATGATGAAAAACTGCGTGCTATAGTATGCCGTACGATATGGGCTATAGCCCACGGTCCAAAATGATGAGAAAAGAGGCTAACTTTTTTTTTCAAAATTTCAAAAAACATGGGCTATAACCCATCGTTTTTTTTCATTTTTTCATTTTTTTCAAATCCTCAAAAATGATGAAAAACTGCGCGCTATAGTATGCCGTACGATATGGGCTATAGCCCACGGTCCAAAATGATGAGAAACGAGGCTAACTTTTTTTTTCAAAATTTCAAAAAACATGGGCTATAACCCATCGTTTTTGTCATTTCGTCATTTTTTTGAAATCCTCAAAAAGGATGAAAAACGGTGCGCTATAGTATGCCGTACGATATGGGCTATAGCCCACGGTCCAAAATGATGAGAAACGAGGATAACTTTTTTTTTCAAAATTTCAAAAAACATGGGCTATAACCCATCGTTTTTGTCATTTCGTCATTTTTTTCAAATCTTAAAAAATGATGAAAAACTGCGCGCTATAGTATGCCGTACGATATGGGCTATAGCCCACGGTCCAAAATGATGAGAAACGAGGATAACTTTTTTTTTCAAAATTTCAAAAAACATGGGCTATAACCCATTGTTTTTGTCATTTCGTCATTTTTTTGAAATCCTCAAAAAGGATGAAAAACGGTGCGCTATAGTATGCCGTACGATATGGGCTATAGCCCATGGTCCAAAATGATGAGAAACGAGGCTAACTTTTTTTTTCAAAATTTCAAAAAACATGGGCTATAACCCATCGTTTTTGTCATTTCGTCATTTTTTTCAAATCCTCAAAAAGGATGAAAAACGGTGCGCTATAGTATGCCGTACGATATGGGCTATAGCCCATGGTCCAAAATGATGAGAAACGAGGATAACTCTTTTTTTCAAAATTTCAAAAAACATGGGCTATAACCCATCGTTTTTGTCATTTCGTCATTTTTTTCAAATCTTCAAAAATGATGAAAAACTGCGTGCTATAGTATGCCGTACGATATGGGCTATAGCCCACGGTCCAAAATGATGAGAAAAGAGGCTAACTTTTTTTTTCAAAATTTCAAAAAACATGGGCTATAACCCATCGTTTTTGTCATTTCGTCATTTTTTTCAAATCCTCAAAAAGGATGAAAAACGGTGCGCTATAGTATGCCGTACGATATGGGCTATAGCCCATGGTCCAAAATGATGAGAAACGAGGATAACTTTTTTTTTCAAAATTTCAAAAAACATGGGCTATAACCCATCGTTTTTTTCATTTTTTCATTTTTTTCAAATCCTCAAAAATGATGAAAAACTGCGCGCTATAGTATGCCGTACGATATGGGCTATAGCCCACGGTCCAAAATGATGAGAAACGAGGCTAACTTTTTTTTTCAAAATTTCAAAAAACATGGGCTATAACCCATCGTTTTTGTCATTTCGTCATTTTTTTGAAATCCTCAAAAAGGATGAAAAACGGTGCGCTATAGTATGCCGTACGATATGGGCTATAGCCCATGGTCCAAAATGATGAGAAACGAGGATAACTTTTTTTTTCAAAATTTCAAAAAACATGGGCTATAACCCATCGTTTTTGTCATTTCGTCATTTTTTTCAAATCTTAAAAAATGATGAAAAACTGCGCGCTATAGTATGCCGTACGATATGGGCTATAGCCCACGGTCCAAAATGATGAGAAACGAGGCTAACTTTTTTTTTCAAAATTTCAAAAAACATGGGCTATAACCCATCGTTTTTGTCATTTCGTCATTTTTTTGAAATCCTCAAAAAGGATGAAAAACGGTGCGCTATAGTATGCCGTACGATATGGGCTATAGCCCATGGTCCAAAATGATGAGAAACGAGGCTAACTTTTTTTTTCAAAATTTCAAAAAACATGGGCTATAACCCATCGTTTTTGTCATTTCGTCATTTTTTTCAAATCCTCAAAAAGGATGAAAAACGGTGCGCTATAGTATGCCGTACGATATGGGCTATAGCCCATGGTCCAAAATGATGAGAAACGAGGATAACTTTTTTTTTCAAAATTTCAAAAAACATGGGCTATAACCCATCGTTTTTGTCATTTCGTCATTTTTTTCAAATCTTCAAAAATGATGAAAAACTGCGTGCTATAGTATGCCGTACGATATGGGCTATAGCCCACGGTCCAAAATGATGAGAAAAGAGGCTAACTTTTTTTTTCAAAATTTCAAAAAACATGGGCTATAACCCATCGTTTTTGTCATTTCGTCATTTTTTTCAAATCCTCAAAAAGGATGAAAAACGGTGCGCTATAGTATGCCGTACGATATGGGCTATAGCCCATGGTCCAAAATGATGAGAAACGAGGATAACTTTTTTTTTCAAAATTTCAAAAAACATGGGCTATAACCCATCGTTTTTTTCATTTTTTCATTTTTTTCAAATCCTCAAAAATGATGAAAAACTGCGCGCTATAGTATGCCGTACGATATGGGCTATAGCCCACGGTCCAAAATGATGAGAAACGAGGCTAACTTTTTTTTTCAAAATTTCAAAAAACATGGGCTATAACCCATCGTTTTTGTCATTTCGTCATTTTTTTGAAATCCTCAAAAAGGATGAAAAACGGTGCGCTATAGTATGCCGTACGATATGGGCTATAGCCCATGGTCCAAAATGATGAGAAACGAGGATCCTTTTTTTTCAAAATTTCAAAAAACATGGGCTATAACCCATCGTTTTTGTCATTTCGTCATTTTTTTCAAATCTTCAAAAATGATGAAAAACTGCGCGCTATAGTATGCCGTACGATATGGGCTATAGCCCATGGTCCAAAATGATGAGAAACGAGGATAACTTTTTTTTTCAAAATTTCAAAAAACATGGGCTATAACCCATCGTTTTTGTCATTTCGTCATTTTTTTCAAATCCTCAAAAAGGATGAAAAACGGTGCGCTATAGTATGCCGTACGATATGGGCTATAGCCCATGGTCCAAAATGATGAGAAACGAGGCTAACTTTTTTTTTCAAAATTTCAAAAAACATGGGCTATAACCCATCGTTTTTGTCATTTCGTCATTTTTTTCAAATCCTCAAAAAGGATGAAAAACGGTGCGCTATAGTATGCCGTACGATATGGGCTATAGCCCATGGTCCAAAATGATGAGAAACGAGGATAACTTTTTTTTTCAAAATTTCAAAAAACATGGGCTATAACCCATCGTTTTTGTCATTTCGTCATTTTTTTCAAATCTTCAAAAATGATGAAAAACTGCGCGCTATAGTTTGCCGTACGATATGGGCTATAGCCCACGGTCCAAAATGATGAGAAACGAGGCTAACTTTTTTTTAAAAATTTCAAAAAACATGGGCTATAACCCATCGTTTTTGTCATTTCGTCATTTTTTTCAAATCCGCAAAAATGATGAAAAACGGCGTGCTATAGTATGCCGTACGATATGGGCTATAGCCCATGGTCCAAAATGATGAGAAACGAGGATAACTTTTTTTTCCAAAATTTCAAAAAACATGGGCTATAACCCATCGTTTTTGTCATTTCGTCATTTTTTTTAAATCTTCAAAAATGATGAAAAACTGCGCGCTATAGTATGCCGTACGATATGGGCTATAGCCCACGGTCCAAAATGATGAGAAACGAGGCTAACTTTTTTTTCAAAATTTCAAAAAACATGGGCTATAACCCATCGTTTTTGTCATTTCGTCATTTTTTTCAAATCCTCAAAAAGGATGAAAAACGGTGCGCTATAGTATGCCGTACGATATGGGCTATAGCCCATGGTCCAAAATGATGAGAAACGAGGATAACTTTTTTTTTCAAAATTTCAAAAAACATGGGCTATAACCCATCGTTTTTGTCATTTCGTCATTTTTTTCAAATCTTCAAAAATGATGAAAAACTGCGCGCTATAGTTTGCCGTACGATATGGGCTATAGCCCACGGTCCAAAATGATGAGAAACGAGGCTAACTTTTTTTTTTCAAAATTTAAAAAAACATGGGCTATAACCCATCGTTTTTGTCATTTCGTCATTTTTTTCAAATCCTCAAAAATGATGAAAAACGGCGTGCTATAGTATGCCGTACGATATGGGCTATAGCCCATGGTCCAAAATGATGAGAAACGAGGATAACTCTAATTGTAGTAGTGGTTAAGATGTTGGCTTTCCACTTGGGAGACCAGGGTTCGATTCCCGGCTGTTACACTATCATACAAAAGAAGACATCAACAGTGCTAAGAAAGATCTGATTAATATGATGCTGTGTTATTTAAACTTTACTAACTGAAGGCTAACGAACAAAAGATCACTTCAAAATTACCAGGAGACTTTGCCTGAGAGTGTCTGACTGATGGTGCAGTGGTCTAATCATCAGGGTTTCAGTACAGACATTCCATGTTCAAGGCCTGTTCCTCCTACAGCTCAATGCTGCAGTAATTTGAACTTTTCAAGGCTAGAATAAAAAATAGAAACTCAAAAGCACCCGGAGACATCTGCTGAATGCCCAAAGGTGCTGTGGCGTAATGGTGTGGAGCGCTTGGCCCGATGCCTCTGCTACAGTCAGTTGCCCGGTTCAAGTCCCATGTCATGACATCAAGGTGCTGGAGGACCATCGGGAGTTCCTCCTACAGCTCAATGCTGCAGTAATTTGAACTTTTCAAGGCTAGAATAAAAAATAGAAACTCAAAAGCACCCGGAGACATCTGCTGAATGCCCAAAGGTGCTGTGGCGTAATGGTGTGGAGCGCTTGGCCCGATGCCTCTGCTACAGTCAGTTGCCCGGTTCAAGTCCCATGTCATGACATCAAGGTGCTGGAGGACCATCGGGAGTTCCTCCTACAGCTCAATGCTGCAGTAATTTGAACTTTTCAAGGCTAGAATAAAAAATAGAAACTCAAAAGCACCCGGAGACATCTGCTGAATGCCCAAAGGTGCTGTGGCGTAATGGTGTGGAGCGCTTGGCCCGATGCCTCTGCTACAGTCAGTTGCCCGGTTCAAGTACCATGTCATGACATCAAGGTGCTGGAGGACCATCGGGAGTTCCTCCTACAGCTCAATGCTGCAGTAATTTGAACTTTTCAAGGCTAGAATAAAAAATAGAAACTCAAAAGCACCCGGAGACATCTGCTGAATGCCCAAAGGTGCTGTGGCGTAATGGTGTGGAGCGCTTGGCCCGATGCCTCTGCTACAGTCAGTTGGCCGGTTCAAGTCCCATGTCATGACATCAAGGTGCTGGAGGACCATCGGGAGACGGTGCTCTCTCCCCCTGTTTCCTGAAAAGTAGCATTTGGGGGTTATGTTTGAAAGAACCCTGTCCACCTAAAGTTTTACAGATAAGAATTAAGTCAAACTTTTAAAAAGAAATAGCAATGCATTTTGGCCCATCATCTGACAGAATAGTCTGTGACTATATGAATTTGACAATGAAAAACTGCAAATTGCGGAAATTGAAAATTGCGGAAATTGCGGAAATTGCGGAAATTGGAAATTGCGGAAATTGAGGAAATTGCAAATTGCGGAAATTGCAAATTGCAAATTGCGGAAATTGAAAATTGCGGAAATTGCGGAAATTGCAAATTGCAAATTTGAGAAATTGGAAATTGCGGAAATTGAGGAAATTGCAAATTGCGGAAATTGGAAATTGCAAAATGCAGAAATTGCAAATTTGGGAAATTGAGGTGGCCCAAAACTTGGTTGGAAAGTCCCTCTTTTATGTCTGGCTTCCAGGCCAGTTGGAAAATGGCACACTGAGAGGTGGTAAGAGTATGTTAAATTGGACATTTTCATGGTAAAAGATTAACTGTACAGGGATCTTTCAGACATAAGCCCCAACCGTTACATCTCAGGAAACAGGGGGAGAGAGCACCGTCTCCCGATGGTCCTCCAGCACCTTGATGTCATGACATGGGACTTGAACCGGCCAACTGACTGTAGCAGAGGCAACGGGCCAAGCGCTCCACACCATTACACCACGGCACCTTTGGGCATTCAGCAGATGTCTCCGGGTGCTTTTGAGTTTTTATTTTTTATTCTAGCCTTGAAAAGTTCAAATTACTGCAGCATTGAGCTGTAGGAGGAACTCCCGATGGTCTTCCAGCACCTTGATGTCATGACATGGGACTTGAACCGGCCAACTGACTGTAGCAGAGGCATCGGGCCAAGCGCTGCACACCATTACGCCACTGCACCTTTGGGCATTCAGCAGATGTCTCCGGGTGCTTTTGAGTTTCTATTTTTTATTCTAGCCTTGAAAGGTTCAAATTACTGCAGCATTGAGCTGTAGGAGGAACAGGCCTTGAACATGGAATGTCTGTACTGAAACCCTGATGATTAGACCACTGCACCATCAGTCAGACACTCTCAGGCAAAGTCTCCTGGTAATTTTGAAGTGATCTTTTGTTCGTTAGCCTTCAGTTAGTAAAGTTTAAATAACACAGCATCATATTAATCAGATCTTTCTTAGCGCTGTTGAGGTCTTCTTTTGTATGATAGTGTAACAGCCCGGAATCGAACCCTGGTCTCCCACTTGGAAAGGCAACATCTTAACCACTACGACAATTTCAGTTATCCTCATTTCTCATCATTTTGGACCATGGGCTATAGCCCATATCGTACGGCATACTATAGCACGCCGCTTTTCATCGTTTTTGAGGATTTGAAAATAATGAAAATATGAAAAAAACGATGGGTTATAGCCCATGTCTCATTTAACCAGCCTTTTAAAATTTAGATGGACAGTGAAAATGTTCTTCAGGAGACTAGAACCCTGACTAGAACGATATGGGCTATAGCCCATGGTCCAAAATGATGAGAAACGAGGATAAGTTTTTTTTTTTCCAAAATTTCAAAAAACATGGGCTATAACCCATCGTTTTTTTCATTTTTTCATTTTTTTCAAATCCTCAAAAATGATGAAAAACTGCGCGCTATAGTATGCCGTACGATATGGGCTATAGCCCACGGTCCAAAATGATGAGAAACGAGGCTAACTTTTTTTTTCAAAATTTCAAAAAACATGGGCTATAACCCATCGTTTTTGTCATTTCGTCATTTTTTTGAAATCCTCAAAAAGGATGAAAAACGGTGCGCTATAGTATGCCGTACGATATGGGCTATAGCCCATGGTCCAAAATGATGAGAAACGAGGATAACTTTTTTTTTCAAAATTTCAAAAAACATGGGCTATAACCCATCGTTTTTGTCATTTCGTCATTTTTTTCAAATCTTCAAAAATGATGAAAAACTGCGCGCTATAGTATGCCGTACGATATGGGCTATAGCCCACGGTCCAAAATGATGAGAAACGAGGCTAACATTTTTTTTCAAAATTTCAAAAAACATGGGCTATAACCCATCGTTTTTTTCATTTTTTCATTTTTTTCAAATCCTCAAAAATGATGAAAAACTGCGCGCTATAGTATGCCGTACGATATGGGCTATAGCCCACGGTCCAAAATGATGAGAAACGAGGCTAACTTTTTTTTTCAAAATTTCAAAAAACATGGGCTATAACCCATCGTTTTTGTCATTTCGTCATTTTTTTTAAATCCTCAAAAAGGATGAAAAACGGTGCGCTATAGTATGCCGTACGATATGGGCTATAGCCCATGGTCCAAAATGATAAGAAACGAGGATCCTTTTTTTTCAAAATTTCAAAAAACATGGGCTATAACCCATCGTTTTTGTCATGTCGTCATTTTTTTCAAATCTTCAAAAATGATGAAAAACTGCGCGCTATAGTATGCCGTACGATATGGGCTATAGCCCACGGTCCAAAATGATGAGAAACGAGGCTAACTTTTTTTTTCAAAATTTCAAAAAACATGGGCTATAACCCATCGTTTTTGTCATTTCGTCATTTTTTTGAAATCCTCAAAAAGGATGAAAAACGGTGCGCTATAGTATGCCGTACGATATGGGCTATAGCCCATGGTCCAAAATGATGAGAAACGAGGATCCTTTTTTTTCAAAATTTCAAAAAACATGGGCTATAACCCATCGTTTTTGTCATTTCGTCATTTTTTTCAAATCTTCAAAAATGATGAAAAACTGCGCGCTATAGTATGCCGTACGATATGGGCTATAGCCCATGGTCCAAAATGATGAGAAACGAGGATCCTTTTTTTTCAAAATTTCAAAAAACATGGGCTATAACCCATCGTTTTTGTCATTTCGTCATTTTTTTCAAATCTTCAAAAATGATGAAAAACTGCGCGCTATAGTATGCCGTACGATATGGGCTATAGCCCACGGTCCAAAATGATGAGAAACGAGGCTAACTTTTTTTTTCAAAATTTCAAAAAACATGGGCTATAACCCATCGTTTTTGTCATTTCGTCATTTTTTTTAAATCCTCAAAAAGGATGAAAAACGGTGCGCTATAGTTTGCCGTACGATATGGGCTATAGCCCACGGTCCAAAATGATGAGAAACGAGGCTAACTTTTTTTTCAAAATTTCAAAAAACATGGGCTATAACCCATCGTTTTTGTCATTTCGTCATTTTTTTCAAATCCGCAAAAATGATGAAAAACGGCGTGCTATAGTATGCCGTACGATATGGGCTATAGCCCATGGTCCAAAATGATGAGAAACGAGGATAACTTTTTTTTCCAAAATTTCAAAAAACATGGGCTATAACCCATCGTTTTTGTCATTTCGTCATTTTTTTAAATCTTCAAAAATGATGAAAAACTGCGCGCTATAGTATGCCGTACGATATGGGCTATAGCCCATGGTCCAAAATGATGAGAAACGAGGCTAACTTTTTTTTTCAAAATTTCAAAAAACATGGGCTATAACCCATCGTTTTTGTCATTTCGTCATTTTTTTCAAATCTTCAAAAATGATGAAAAACTGCGCGCTATAGTTTGCCGTACGATATGGGCTATAGCCCACGGTCCAAAATGATGAGAAACAAGGCTAACTTTTTTTTCAAAATTTCAAAAAACATGGGCTATAACCCATCGTTTTTGTCATTTCGTCATTTTTTTCAAATCCGCAAAAATGATGAAAAACGGCGTGCTATAGTATGCCGTACGATATGGGCTATAGCCCATGGTCCAAAATGATGAGAAACGAGGATAACTTTTTTTTCCAAAATTTCAAAAAACATGGGCTATAACCCATCGTTTTTGTCATTTCGTCATTTTTTTAAAATCTTCAAAAATGATGAAAAACTGCGCGCTATAGTATGCCGTACGATATGGGCTATAGCCCACGGTCCAAAATGATGAGAAACGAGGCTAACTTTTTTTTTCAAAATTTCAAAAAACATGGGCTATAACCCATCGTTTTTGTCATTTCGTCATTTTTTTCAAATCCTCAAAAAGGATGAAAAACGGTGCGCTATAGTATGCCGTACGATATGGGCTATAGCCCATGGTCCAAAATGATGAGAAACGAGGATAACTTTTTTTTTCAAAATTTCAAAAAACATGGGCTATAACCCATCGTTTTTGTCATTTCGTCATTTTTTTCAAATCTTCAAAAATGATGAAAAACTGCGCGCTATAGTTTGCCGTACGATATGGGCTATAGCCCACGGTCCAAAATGATGAGAAACGAGGCTAACTTTTTTTTTCAAAATTTCAAAAAACATGGGCTATAACCCATCGTTTTTGTCATTTCGTCATTTTTTTCAAATCCTCAAAAATGATGAAAAACGGCGTGCTATAGTATGCCGTACGATATGGGCTATAGCCCATGGTCCAAAATGATGAGAAACGAGGCAAACTTTTTTTTTCAAAATTTCAAAAAACATGGGCTATAACCCATCGTTTTTGTCATTTCGTCATTTTTTTCAAATCCTCAAAAAGGATGAAAAACGGTGCGCTATAGTATGCCGTACGATATGGGCTATAGCCCATGGTCCAAAATGATGAGAAACGAGGATAACTTTTTTTTCCAAAATTTCAAAAAACATGGGCTATAACCCATCGTTTTTGTCATTTCGTCATTTTTTTTAAATCTTCAAAAATGATGAAAAACTGCGCGCTATAGTATGCCGTACGATATGGGCTATAGCCCATGGTCCAAAATGATGAGAAACGAGGCTAACTTTTTTTTTCAAAATTTCAAAAAACATGGGCTATAACCCATCGTTTTTGTCATTTCGTCATTTTTTTCAAATCTTCAAAAATGATGAAAAACTGCGCGCTATAGTTTGCCGTACGATATGGGCTATAGCCCACGGTCCAAAATGATGAGAAACAAGGCTAACTTTTTTTTCAAAATTTCAAAAAACATGGGCTATAACCCATCGTTTTTGTCATTTCGTCATTTTTTTCAAATCCGCAAAAATGATGAAAAACGGCGTGCTATAGTATGCCGTACGATATGGGCTATAGCCCATGGTCCAAAATGATGAGAAACGAGGATAACTTTTTTTTTCAAAATTTCAAAAAACATGGGCTATAACCCATCGTTTTTGTCATTTCGTCATTTTTTTCAAATCTTCAAAAATGATGAAAAACTGCGCGCTATAGTATGCCGTACGATATGGGCTATAGCCCACGGTCCAAAATGATGAGAAACGAGGCTAACTTTTTTTTTCAAAATTTCAAAAAACATGGGCTATAACCCATCGTTTTTTTCATTTTTTCATTTTTTTCAAATCCTCAAAAATGATGAAAAACTGCGCGCTATAGTATGCCGTACGATATGGGCTATAGCCCACGGTCCAAAATGATGAGAAACGAGGCTAACTTTTTTTTTCAAAATTTCAAAAAACATGGGCTATAACCCATCGTTTTTGTCATTTCGTCATTTTTTTGAAATCCTCAAAAAGGATGAAAAACGGTGCGCTATAGTATGACGTACGATATGGGCTATAGCCCATGGTCCAAAATGATAAGAAACGAGGATCCTTTTTTTTCAAAATTTCAAAAAACATGGGCTATAACCCATCGTTTTTGTCATTTCGTCATTTTTTTCAAATCTTCAAAAATGATGAAAAACTGCGCGCTATAGTATGCCGTACGATATGGGCTATAGCCCACGGTCCAAAATGATGAGAAACGAGGCTAACTTTTTTTTTCAAAATTTCAAAAAACATGGGCTATAACCCATCGTTTTTGTCATTTCGTCATTTTTTTGAAATCCTCAAAAAGGATGAAAAACGGTGCGCTATAGTATGCCGTACGATATGGGCTATAGCCCATGGTCCAAAATGATGAGAAACGAGGATCCTTTTTTTTCAAAATTTCAAAAAACATGGGCTATAACCCATCGTTTTTGTCATTTCGTCATTTTTTTCAAATCTTCAAAAATGATGAAAAACTGCGCGCTATAGTATGCCGTACGATATGGGCTATAGCCCACGGTCCAAAATGATGAGAAACGAGGCTAACTTTTTTTTTCAAAATTTCAAAAAACATGGGCTATAACCCATCGTTTTTGTCATTTCGTCATTTTTTTGAAATCCTCAAAAAGGATGAAAAACGGTGCGCTATAGTATGCCGTACGATATGGGCTATAGCCCATGGTCCAAAATGATGAGAAACGAGGATCCTTTTTTTTCAAAATTTCAAAAAACATGGGCTATAACCCATCGTTTTTGTCATTTCGTCATTTTTTTCAAATCTTCAAAAATGATGAAAAACTGCGCGCTATAGTATGCCGTACGATATGGGCTATAGCCCATGGTCCAAAATGATGAGAAACGAGGATCCTTTTTTTTCAAAATTTCAAAAAACATGGGCTATAACCCATCGTTTTTGTCATTTCGTCATTTTTTTCAAATCTTCAAAAATGATGAAAAACTGCGCGCTATAGTATGCCGTACGATATGGGCTATAGCCCACGGTCCAAAATGATGAGAAACGAGGCTAACTTTTTTTTTCAAAATTTCAAAAAACATGGGCTATAACCCATCGTTTTTGTCATTTCGTCATTTTTTTTAAATCCTCAAAAAGGATGAAAAACGGTGCGCTATAGTTTGCCGTACGATATGGGCTATAGCCCACGGTCCAAAATGATGAGAAACGAGGCTAACTTTTTTTTCAAAATTTCAAAAAACATGGGCTATAACCCATCGTTTTTGTCATTTCGTCATTTTTTTCAAATCCGCAAAAATGATGAAAAACGGCGTGCTATAGTATGCCGTACGATATGGGCTATAGCCCATGGTCCAAAATGATGAGAAACGAGGATAACTTTTTTTTCCAAAATTTCAAAAAACATGGGCTATAACCCATCGTTTTTGTCATTTCGTCATTTTTTTAAATCTTCAAAAATGATGAAAAACTGCGCGCTATAGTATGCCGTACGATATGGGCTATAGCCCATGGTCCAAAATGATGAGAAACGAGGCTAACTTTTTTTTTCAAAATTTCAAAAAACATGGGCTATAACCCATCGTTTTTGTCATTTCGTCATTTTTTTCAAATCTTCAAAAATGATGAAAAACTGCGCGCTATAGTTTGCCGTACGATATGGGCTATAGCCCACGGTCCAAAATGATGAGAAACAAGGCTAACTTTTTTTTCAAAATTTCAAAAAACATGGGCTATAACCCATCGTTTTTGTCATTTCGTCATTTTTTTCAAATCCGCAAAAATGATGAAAAACGGCGTGCTATAGTATGCCGTACGATATGGGCTATAGCCCATGGTCCAAAATGATGAGAAACGAGGATAACTTTTTTTTCCAAAATTTCAAAAAACATGGGCTATAACCCATCGTTTTTGTCATTTCGTCATTTTTTTAAAATCTTCAAAAATGATGAAAAACTGCGCGCTATAGTATGCCGTACGATATGGGCTATAGCCCACGGTCCAAAATGATGAGAAACGAGGCTAACTTTTTTTTTCAAAATTTCAAAAAACATGGGCTATAACCCATCGTTTTTGTCATTTCGTCATTTTTTTCAAATCCTCAAAAAGGATGAAAAACGGTGCGCTATAGTATGCCGTACGATATGGGCTATAGCCCATGGTCCAAAATGATGAGAAACGAGGATAACTTTTTTTTTCAAAATTTCAAAAAACATGGGCTATAACCCATCGTTTTTGTCATTTCGTCATTTTTTTCAAATCTTCAAAAATGATGAAAAACTGCGCGCTATAGTTTGCCGTACGATATGGGCTATAGCCCACGGTCCAAAATGATGAGAAACGAGGCTAACTTTTTTTTTCAAAATTTCAAAAAACATGGGCTATAACCCATCGTTTTTGTCATTTCGTCATTTTTTTCAAATCCTCAAAAATGATGAAAAACGGCGTGCTATAGTATGCCGTACGATATGGGCTATAGCCCATGGTCCAAAATGATGAGAAACGAGGCTAACTTTTTTTTTCAAAATTTCAAAAAACATGGGCTATAACCCATCGTTTTTGTCATTTCGTCATTTTTTTCAAATCCTCAAAAAGGATGAAAAACGGTGCGCTATAGTATGCCGTACGATATGGGCTATAGCCCATGGTCCAAAATGATGAGAAACGAGGATAACTTTTTTTTTCAAAATTTCAAAAAACATGGGCTATAACCCATCGTTTTTGTCATTTCGTCATTTTTTTCAAATCTTCAAAAATGATGAAAAACTGCGCGCTATAGTTTGCCGTACGATATGGGCTATAGCCCACGGTCCAAAATGATGAGAAACGAGGCTAACTTTTTTTTCAAAATTTCAAAAAACATGGGCTATAACCCATCGTTTTTGTCATTTCGTCATTTTTTTCAAATCCGCAAAAATGATGAAAAACGGCGTGCTATAGTATGCCGTACGATATGGGCTATAGCCCATGGTCCAAAATGATGAGAAACGAGGATAACTTTTTTTTCCAAAATTTCAAAAAACATGGGCTATAACCCATCGTTTTTGTCATTTCGTCATTTTTTTTAAATCTTCAAAAATGATGAAAAACTGCGCGCTATAGTATGCCGTACGATATGGGCTATAGCCCATGGTCCAAAATGATGAGAAACGAGGCTAACTTTTTTTTTCAAAATTTCAAAAAACATGGGCTATAACCCATCGTTTTTGTCATTTCGTCATTTTTTTCAAATCTTCAAAAATGATGAAAAACTGCGCGCTATAGTTTGCCGTACGATATGGGCTATAGCCCACGGTCCAAAATGATGAGAAACAAGGCTAACTTTTTTTTCAAAATTTCAAAAAACATGGGCTATAACCCATCGTTTTTGTCATTTCGTCATTTTTTTCAAATCCGCAAAAATGATGAAAAACGGCGTGCTATAGTATGCCGTACGATATGGGCTATAGCCCATGGTCCAAAATGATGAGAAACGAGGATAACTTTTTTTTCCAAAATTTCAAAAAACATGGGCTATAACCCATCGTTTTTGTCATTTCGTCATTTTTTTAAAATCTTCAAAAATGATGAAAAACTGCGCGCTATAGTATGCCGTACGATATGGGCTATAGCCCACGGTCCAAAATGATGAGAAACGAGGCTAACTTTTTTTTTTCAAAATTTCAAAAAACATGGGCTATAACCCATCGTTTTTGTCATTTCGTCATTTTTTTCAAATCCTCAAAAAGGATGAAAAACGGTGCGCTATAGTATGCCGTACGATATGGGCTATAGCCCATGGTCCAAAATGATGAGAAACGAGGATAACTTTTTTTTCCAAAATTTCAAAAAACATGGGCTATAACCCATCGTTTTTGTCATTTCGTCATTTTTTTCAAATCTTCAAAAATGATGAAAAACTGCGCGCTATAGTATGCCGTACGATATGGGCTATAGCCCACGGTCCAAAATGATGAGAAACGAGGCTAACTTTATTTTTTCAAAATTTCAAAAAACATGGGCTATAACCCATCGTTTTTGTCATTTCGTCATTTTTTTCAAATCCTCAAAAAGGATGAAAAACGGTGCGCTATAGTATGCCGTACGATATGGGCTATAGCCCATGGTCCAAAATGATGAGAAACGAGGATAACTTTTTTTTTCAAAATTTCAAAAAACATGGGCTATAACCCATCGTTTTTGTCATTTCGTCATTTTTTTCAAATCTTCAAAAACTGCGCGCTATAGTATGCCGTACGATATGGGCTATAGCCCACGGTCCAAAATGATGAGAAACGAGGCTAACTTTTTTTTTCAAAATTTAAAAAAACATGGGCTATAACCCATCGTTTTTGTCAAATTGCGGAATTGCGAAAATTGAGGAAATTGAGGAGATGGTAATTGCGGAATTTGCCAAAATGGAAATTGTGGAAATTGCGGATTTTTTTTTCTTCATTTTTTCCTTTTTTTTAAATCCTCAAAAATGATGAAAAACGGCGCGCTATAGTATGCCGTACGATATGGGCTATAGCCCACGGTCCAAAATGATGAGAAACGAGGCTAACTTTTTTTTTCAAAATTTCAAAAAACATGGGCTATAACCCATCGTTTTTGTCATTTCGTCATTTTTTTCAAATCTTAAAAAATGATGAAAAACTGCGCGCTATAGTATGCCGTACGATATGGGCTATAGCCCACGGTCCAAAATGATGAGAAACGAGGCTAACTTTTTTTTTTCAAAATTTCAAAAAACATGGGCTATAACCCATCGTTTTTGTCATTTCGTCATTTTTTTCAAATCTTCAAAAATGATGAAAAACTGCACGCTATAGTATGCCGTACGATATGGGCTATAGCCCACGGTCCAAAATGATGAGAAACGAGGCTAACTTTTTTTTTCAAAATTTCAAAAAACATGGGCTATAACCCATCGTTTTTGTCATTTCGTCATTTTTTTCAAATCCTCAAAAAGGATGAAAAACGGTGCGCTATAGTATGCCGTACGATATGGGCTATAGCCCATGGTCCAAAATGATGAGAAACGAGGATAACTTTTTTTTTCAAAATTTCAAAAAACATGGGCTATAACCCATCGTTTTTGTCATTTCGTCATTTTTTTCAAATCTTCAAAAATGATGAAAAACTGCGTGCTATAGTATGCCGTACGATATGGGCTATAGCCCACGGTCCAAAATGATGAGAAACGAGGCTAACTTTTTTTTTCAAAATTTCAAAAAACATGGGCTATAACCCATCGTTTTTGTCATTTCGTCATTTTTTCAAATCTTCAAAAATGATGAAAAACTGCGCGCTATAGTATGCCGTACGATATGGGCTATAGCCCACGGTCCAAAATGATGAGAAACGAGGCTAACTTTTTTTTTCAAAATTTAAAAAAACATGGGCTATAACCCATCGTTTTTGTCATTTCGTCATTTTTTTTAAATCCTCAAAAAGGATGAAAAACGGTGCGCTATAGTATGCCGTACGATATGGGCTATAGCCCATGGTCCAAAATGATGAGAAACGAGGATAACTTTTTTTTTCAAAATTTCAAAAAACATGGGCTATAACCCATCGTTTTTGTCATTTCGTCATTTTTTTCAAATCTTCAAAAATGATGAAAAACTGCGCGCTATAGTATGCCGTACGATATGGGCTATAGACCACGGTCCAAAATGATGAGAAACGAGGCTAACTTTTTTTTTCAAAATTTCAAAAAACATGGGCTATAACCCATCGTTTTTGTCAAATTGCGGAATTGCGGAAATTGAGGAAATGGTAATTGCGGAATTTGCGGAAATGGAAATTGTGGAAATTGCGGATTTATTTTTTATTTTTTTTCAAATCCTCAAAAATGATGAAAAACGGCGCGCTATAGCAGGGATACTCAAATAGATTTACCTGTGGGCCACATTACAAAAATGGCAAGGGGCCAGGGGCCAGTAGATAAAATTACGACATTAATGATACTTGATAACTTCTCTCTTTCAATTGCTTTATTTTCGCAAAATGTATCAAAGTACAATGTGCATGCACACAATATGTAAATAAATAAATGTGTTACATTTTCTTGCATAAACACAAAGAGCTGTTTCCATAACTGCACAAATTATTGCACATAACATGAGTAGCTGTTATAATAACATAATAACATAACATGAGTAGCTCTTTGCCTGCCTGCCTGCCTGTCTGTCTGTCCATGAGTAGTTATTTGTCTGTCTGTCAATGAGTAGCTGTCTTACTGTCTGCCTGTCTATGAGTAGCTGTCTGCCTGCCTGTCTATGAGTAGCTGTCTGTCTGCCTGCCTGTCCAATTGTCCATGAGTAGCTGTCTGTCTGCCTGTCTGAGTAGCTGTCTGCCTGCCTGCCTAATTGTCCATGAGTAGCTGTCTGTCTGCCTGTCTATGAGTAGCTGTCTGCCTGCCTGCCTAATTGTCCATGAGTAGCTGTCTGTCTGCCTGTCTATGAGTAGCTGTCTGCCTTCCTGCCTGTCCAATTGTCCATGAGTAGCTGTCTGTCTGTCTATGAGTAGCTGTCTGCCTGCCTGCCCAATTGTCTATGAGTAGCTGTCTGTCTGTCTATGAGTAGCTGTCTGCCTTCCTGCCTGTCCAATTGTCCATGAGTAGCTGTCTGTCTGTCTATGAGTAGCTGTCTGCCTTCCTGCCTGTCCAATTGTCCATGAGTAGCTGTCTGCCTGCCTGTCCAATTCTCCATGAGTAGCTGTCTGTCTGCCTGTCTATGAGTAGCTGTCTGACTGCCTGCCTGTCCAATTCTCCATGAGTAGCTGTCTGTCTGTCTGCCTGTCTATGAGTAGCTGTCTGCCTGCCTGCCAGCCAGCAAGTTGGTTAACAGAAAATAAATTGTTATGGCTGAATAAAATAAAATACAATAAACACAATTTGCCTGAAAATAGATTACCCAGCTACCTTTTTCATGAAAAAGAATGAGTAGTGATATGGCTGACTGAGTAAAATAAAACAATCTACCTGAAAATAGATAGCTATAACTGAAGAGCAATTTCCGCAATTACCATTTCCGCAATTTCCTCAATTTCCATTTCCGCAATTTCCATTTCCACCATTTCCGCAATTTCCGCAATTACCATTTCCGCAATTTCCATTTCCGCAATTTCCGCAATTACATTATTAATGGCAGCTGGGTTTCATCATTCAAATAAAATAGAATTCTGTCCGTTTAGCTATAAAATTATGTCAGGGAATAGGGATACACAGTATATGTCTTTCATTTGCATTGCATCCCCCCCCCCCCCCCCCCCCAAGCTTTTATTTTCGTTCGAGTAATAGTACAACTCTAATAGTATTACTTATAATAATGTAATTAAAGATAACTTCATTCAGATTTTTTTATTTTTATTTCATTTTCCAGATTTTTTTTTCTTCTTTTTTTTAGATTTTCATTGGTGGGCCAGTCATAATGGTCCCACGGGCCTGATGTGGCCCGCGGGCCTGAGGTTGAGTATCACTGCTGTAGGACACATGCAGATTACAACATTTAATGTAGGGGAAAAGGACATAGTAGCCATGAATATTTGGACTATACAGTAGTGGACCTTTTCAGTGGGTATGACCAATATATTAATTTCTTCAGAGATCATCACTCATTCGTTTTGAGTCACTGAAAGAAACCCAAAGATTTGATTGAACTGGAAGCACGTTGCAACTTTTTTGCATAATTTCATTTCTTTAGGGTATGTTTAATACAATGAATTATAAAATACAAAACTGTGTCTATGGGCTGCCCACAATGCTGGCATGCAGATATCCTCACTAATAATCATTGTAAGGATGAATCTTACTCTGCGGTCATGGCATTACAACTAATTGCACTTCATCCAAGTGTGCTGAGTCTTTATGCACGTGCTTCGATCAACATTCATCTGTGTCACTGCTAATGAATTCAAAATGTTTCAGACATCCTTTCTGTAAGAGCAGATAAGACATGTCTTGTCTGCATGTAAGTCAATGGTTCTGAAAGTGGGTCCCCCCCGGGTTCCAGGGGGTCCTCAGCTGAATTAAATCATGTAACATCCAGAAGTTTAACCCTACATTTACTGATCTACTGATTTACTGATCTATTTTCAATAAATCTTTAAAAGAAGAAGAAATTGAAATGTTTGAATATTTATGAAACATTTTAACAACACAAATCGAAGAGGTTTCTTTAGAAACCAAGGTTTTGTAAGTAGAGTGAGCGAAATACTTCACTCTATGGGATGTTTCCTTTGCGGAGCAAAAGGGCAGAAACTTCATTCATGAACTCCCACAGCACATATCACTCCAAATATGTACTGTGGGTTTAAGAGCGCTGACGTAGACTCCCTGCTTCTCGAGACGACTAGTCTGCGTCTACGTCATAGCGCGCTCATTCGAACACCTTTTCTTCTGCCGGGCCAAGACAGAAGGGTGTTTCGAGTGAAGTATTTCGCTCACTCTACTTACAAAACCTTGGTTTCTAAAGAAACCTCTTCGTTTTGTTAAGTATTCGTTCACGAAATACTTCACTCTATGGGACCTTATGAACTCCCGTGTCTTGAATATAGTCAAGTGTGTTCAGGGCTATATGGTAACCTAAATGAGGGCTGGACAACCTCTGGTTGATAGCCCGGTCCCGGTGGAGAATGGTAGTAGCCTCGTGCTGACATATACATTCTCAGTGTAGATGCTTAAAGTAGGCCTGGTATATCCAGGGCATCTAGACTTATGTGATTACACATGGTTTAATGGCCTAATAGGTCCATTATGGTGCGGCAGCCCCCAACACTGCGTGCGCCACAGAGGGCGCTGCCACGTCTAGGTTATAGTATGTGGCAAATGTTGAGGGAGAGGACCAGCTCGCTGCGGTACAGACCTCTTGGATTGGGACTCCCTTGCAGAGTGCCCATGATGCTGCCATGCCTCTTGTGGAGTGAGCTCTCAGCGCTTGTGGGGGCTCCACTCCCTGACTAGTATAAGCCAGGCGGATGGTTTGCACTATCCAATTGGAGATACTGACCGTTGTGACAGGCTTTCCTTTGGTCCTGGTACCCCAGGATATGAATAGTTGATTCCCTATCCTGAAGGGAGCCGTCCTGTCCACGTATGTGCGTAAAGCTCTTACTGGACAGAGACAGTTTAACCTCCTGTCTTCGTTGGAAGTAAAAGGAGGGGGGTGGAAAGCCTGTAGGTCCACTGGAACGCACACGGAGAGAGCGTTCTTGGGGATGAAGGCTGGGTTGGGTTTGATAGTGACCTTGGTTGACCTGTCATCGAACCTCATGCACTCTGGCGAGGTCGAGAGGGCGTGTAGGTCGCTGACCCTTTTAGCAGTTGTCAAGGCAACTAGGAGGGCTACCTTCAGTGTCAGGTTCTTCAAACTAACTGTCGTCAGTGGTTCGAAGGGATCCATGGTTAAGGCCTCCAGGACCAGGGTTAGATCCCAGGAGGGGACCAGGGATCTGTTGACCCTGTGTTCCCTCCGTACGCCCTTAACGAACTGTCTAACTAGAGGGTGTTTCCATACCGTCTCGTTTTCAAACCCCACATGGCAGACTGAGATTGCTGCCAAGTTATTTTTGACCGAGGAGAGACCCAGTCCCCTGTCTAGGAACTCCTGTAGGAAGGTCAAAATGTCCACTACTGACGCTCGGTAGGGGATCACTTGGGTAGGCCGTGTTGAGCACCACTGCTCAAAAACGCGCCATGCCGTATCGTAGCGGGCTCTTGTTGATGGAGCCCTTGCCCTCTGGATTGTGGCTATGACATTCGGAGGGAGGCCTACGTCGGACAACATCACCCTCTCACGGGCCAGACCCATAGGTCTAGGTCCTGGGGGCGAGGGTGGAAAATCTCCCGACCTGCTTGAGTGAGGAGATCCACTCGTAGAGGGAGTTGCCATGGTTGGTCGTAGAGGAGGTGAGTTATTTCCGACCTCCAGACCCCCCAGGCTGGGGCTACTAGGAGCATTGTTAGACCCTGAGTCCTCACTCTGTCCAGAGTGGGGGGAATGAGGGTCAGTGGGGGAAATGCATAGAGTAGGCCTCTGGGCCATCGGTGTGACAGGGCGTCTAGTCCCAGCGTCGATGGCCCCTCTATCGAGAAAAAGAGGGGGCACGTCGTGTTCCCTTCTGTGGCAAATAGGTCCGCTTCGGGTGTCCCGTACTTGCTCCAGATCTGTGTGACTACCTGTGGGTGTAGAGACCAGTCTGAGTAGCGGAGAGGTCCTCTGGACAACAGGTCTGCTCCTGTGTTCAGAATACCGGGGACGTGGCATGCTGTGATGGACAGGAGCCGAGAGTCGCTCCATAGAATGAGCTCTCGAGCTAACTGATGAAGACGGGGGGACCTGAGACCGCCTTGTTTGTTTATATAACACATTGTTGTTGTGTTGTCTGTTCTCACCAGCACGTGACAGCCCTGTATGAGCGGTTCGAATTGCCTCAGAGCGAGGAGAACCGCCATCAGTTCCAAATAGTTGATGTGGGAGGAGCGAAGGTGCTCTGACCACACCCCCCTGGTTGTGGCACCCTCTAGCGTGGCTCCCCAGCCTGTCATGCTTGCGTCTGTGGTGACCACTTTCCTGATCAGAGGTCTCCCCATGGGGACTCCCTCTGAAAGGATCCGTCTGTTTATCCACCATTGTAGGGCTAGAATGCATTGTGACGTCACTTCTACCCGTTGGTGGCGACGGTACATGGGTACACGCAGAGAGTTCATCCATTGTTGGAATGGTCTCATGTGTAACCTGGCCAGGCGGATTAAATGGATTGAGGAAGCCATTAGCCCCGCCATCCTGAGACATGCGTGGAATGGAATCGCGCGTCCTTTCTTGAAAGACGTTGCCGATTGCATCATCGCGTCTATTCTCTCTCGACTCAGACGAGCTCTGTAAGAGACTGAGTCTAGCGTTATGCCTATGAAGTCTATTGACTGTGTCGGCGTTAACATGCTCTTCTCGTAATTGATTTGAAATCCGAGAGAGCGGAGGTGGCTGAGCACTATGTGTGTGTGTGACAGCGCCTCTCGTTGAGAGTCTGCAGATAGGATCCAATCGTCTATGTAAGTTGCTAGACGGAGACCCTGTTGTCGCAGTGGGGCTATTGCCGCTGCTGTACATTTCACAAAGACTCTCGGACTCAGGGACATTCCGAAGGGGAGTACCGTGTATTCGTATACTTTCCCCTCGAACCCGAAGCGCAGAAACTTTCTGTGCGGTGGGTATATTGGAACGTGAAAATATGCGTCCTGTAAGTCTATTGACGTGAACCAGTCCCCTCTGCGGATTGATCGCAGTAGGACTGGTGGCGTCAGCATTCGGAAGCTGAATGATTTCAGATAGCGGTTGAGGGCTCTGAGATCTAAAATAGGTCGGAGCCCTCCCCCCTTCTTTTTCACCAGGAAGTAGCGGGAATAAAAACCGTTCATTGCCTGGTTGTGAGAAACCTCCATAATGGCACCTTTTTGCAGGAGAGATGTGATCTCTTCCTGCAAAATGCCTGCTTCCTGTCCCCTCGCTTGAGAGAATAATATCCTCTCGAAAGTGGGCGGTTTCGACACGAATTGGAGTCTGTATCCGGTCGCTATGGTGCGCATGATCCATGCGGATGCTCCGCACTCTCGCCATCTCGACAGATGACGCGACAGGGGGTTCCCCGTGTGTGGGGGGAGGCCCGCCTGTGTGATGACGTCTCTCTGTGGCCTGTGGGTAAGATGAGACGGTTTGCCTAGGGGAAGACTCACCTTGTGTGGAATGTCTCCATCTAGTGGATTCTTCGGGTAGTGAAGAAATATTTTGGCGTGGAGGCCCCTGCCTGTACCAGCTTGTGCTGATACAGTATGGGTTATCTCTCCCATGGTTGGGCTTAAGCCCTTCAGAGTTCGTTTGGTTGTTTTTTTGTGTTTTTTTGTTTTTTGAATCTTTATTGCAAGAAAAACATTTTTTACACTTTGTGAATTGCATACACTTTGTGGATTGCATACACTTTGTGAATTGCACATAACAACAACATTTTGGTACGTGTGTACACTGCTGCCCGTGGCAGTCTGTACACTCGTCCTCAAGCGCTTTGAATTGTTCATAACATTTTGGTACGTGTGTACACTGCTGCCCGTGGCAGTCTGTACACTCGTCCTCAAGCGCTTCGACGCCGACTCGGAGGTGTGGTCCGTGACCACTACCTCCGGCCTCGAACTCTGTGGGAGAAAATGGGGGGGTGAGGCTAGGACCCCCCTCAGAGGCCTGACAGCCGGGGGGTCACTTACGCTTCCCAGCGCCTCGACCCCTGCTTGACCCTCCTCCTCTGGGCTTGTAGGGTGGAGGGGAGCGGCGACGGTCAGTGCGTGGACCCTGTGGTGGACGCTGCCTGTCCCCGGAGTAGTCCCTCGTGGGCCCGGGTGGGTCCTTGCTGGCTGTTCTGGGCTTCCAAGCGCCGCGCTTGCCCCTGCCGCGGCCTGGTGGAGCCTTGGCAGCCAGTGGCTGGAGAGCCTTCATCGTCTTGGAGGAGGTCTCCGCCTGTTGGATGGAGATGGACATGTCCTCGAGAACCCCATGGAAGAGGCTCTCGTGCGATATGTTCTTACCCACCATGTCTCTCTTCACAGAGTCGGGGAGAGGAGCGAGGTTCACCCATCTCATCCGCTCCTGGAGAATAGAGGACACCAGAGCCGCTCCAGTGTGCTTGGTGACGTCGTACTGGAGTTGAGCCAACTCATGTACCAGGCGGCGCATCTCGGCCAGATTTTCTGGGGTGGATACGTTGCCCATCTGTAGCAGGAGAGCCTTCATGGATCCGTGCAGGAGGCTTCCTGCGTTGAGTCCCCTGGCGACGAAGGTCATGTGGTCGTAAAGCCACTTGTTGACCTTAGACCCTTCCTTGTCCGCTGCACTGGAGAAGACTGGTTCTTTGTCCTGTGGGATCACAGTTGGGGCTTGGGGGTTAGCCAGGTATGAGGCCATAGCTCTGTCCATGGAGGGCATTTTGAGAAGGTTGAGCTTCTCCATGTCCTTCATTTCAGTGGCTCCCCTCTTGCCACGGCGGTGGATGGCCTCTACCTTGGCTACAGGGCTAGTCCATGCTTTACTGAGCAAGGTCTGAAACCCTGAAGCCTGAGGAATGGCTTGCTTCTTTGGTACAGGAGGGGGGACGTACTCATCACTGCGTCCATCCCACTTCACCGTCTCGCTGGGGATCTCCTCCCAGGAGTGGTCACAGCGGACCGCAGCCCTCTTGTAGATCTCCATCAGGGTAGAATTATCCTTGGGGAGACCAGCGCGGGGCTGAGGAGGGGGTGTTATACGTCTGTCGACGGGGGGGGGAATTTCCTCTCCCTCGTCGTCATCAGCATCACTATCCTGGAAAGGGCGGCGAGTGTGTTCGTCTCCCTCTGACGAGTTCCCTCTATATTCGCCCTCGTCCAGGACTTCGTAGCGGTCGTAGTCTCTCTCCTGGAAGGAGGGGAGTTCGTCGTGATCGATTTCCCCCTCTTCAGCGTCGGCCCAGTCCTTAAAGGGGACTTTGCTGCGCGGTGGAGAGGCTTCTAGGCGGGCTGCCATGGTGGTAGAGACCGCAGTGCGGAGACGAGGCTTTGCTATCGGCCTGGCGGAGCGCCCCTCCGTAGTAGCCGGGTCGCGGCGAGGCTCGGTTGCTGTACTCACTTGACGAGGTATCAGGGAGCGAGTGCTGCTGCTTTTCGGTCTGGCTCCGTCAGCTTCGTAGCGGGCTGCGGAGGCCCTGTCTGCTTCTGCCTGGGAGGAGACCGTAGCTGTAGCACGACTACGAGGGGCCGGAATGGGCCGCTCTCGAGTGGGGCTTCTGGATGTGCGATGCAGAGCTGGGGTATAGTCCAGCTTCTGCCTCGGTCCGTAGTGCCGGGGGTTCTCGTAGTCGTCGCGTGTGTACTGCTTGTAGAACTCATCGGCGCGCCTCAGCCTGCCTCGTAGGTAGGAGAAGTCCATATCTCTGCACTTCTCGCAGCCGTCCGCGTCGTCCAAATCCAGGAGGGCGTTGCGTGCATGGTCCACGCCGAGACAGTAGAGACATACCTCGTGTCTGTCTGCGTTGGACATCTGTTTGTTGCACCCCGCCACGGCGCACCACTTCGGGGGCTTCTCTGTGTCTGGGGGAGAGATGCCTCTTCGGCGGCGCCTAGCTGCGGCGGTGGTCTCCTTCCTCGGGGAATACATGCTAATAGCTCGTCGTTTTCCGTTGAGAAGGGGACCAGGAGTTAGCTGACTTTGTGAAAGGGCTTCTTAGCCGCGAGCGTGGAGAAAGCTAATTCACAGGGCTTATTGGCCGCGTGGTTTAGGTGAAAACTAAACTAGCGAAAAACGGGCTTATAGGCCTAGTAAAACACCAGTTAGCTAACGTGAAAATAGACTAGCGAACAAAGGGCTTACCGGCCCGGTGGGAACTAGCTAATTTAATGTAAAGTCTCTTGGTGAAAACTAGGCTAGCGAAAACGGGCTTATAGGCCCAGTAAAGCGTCGGCTAGTTTAAACGTTGAAGGTGCTATGCTAGCACTACGCTAGTGAGAACAGGCTACGAGAGCGAGCTAGCGAGCTAGGAGGGTAGCACCTCTAAGAGACTGGAGCTATGCTAATAGTAGCGGGCTTCTAGGCCCCGAAACGAGAAGCTAGCAAGAAGGAAGGTAGCGCCTGCTAAGCTAACCGCTAAGCGGCGCTAGCTGTAAGCTAGTGTTAGCTTCCTATTCTGAAATTGGCGGTCTTTTTGAATTGTTCTATTTTAGAACTTACGTTAACCGTGGAGCTTGTTTCTGCAGAGTTTTTTTGCGAAAGATTCTGTCGGAAGAAAAGTCTAGTATCAGGGAACCTCACGGTACTCGAGTTGTACTCTTGTCCGACTTTTGAGGTATAAAATTGCCCTAAACACTTGACTCGATAAACAGAAGTCTGTCCTTTCAGCTCGGCAGAAGAAAAGCGAATGAGCGCGCTATGACGTAGACGCAGACTAGTCGTCTCGAGAAGCAGGGAGTCTACGTCAGCGCTCTTAAACCCACAGTACATATTTGGAGTGATATGTGCTGTGGGAGTTCATGAATGAAGTTTCTGCCCTTTTGCTCCGCAAAGGAAACATCCCATAGAGTGAAGTATTTCGTGAACGAATACTTAACAAAACTTGTATTGGCAGCCATGGCACAACATATTTTCAGATGGGGATGCACAGCCAAATGCATATTATTTCGGGGGGAAAGTTTGACAACAACAAAATCTCATCACAGCACATACACAGTCATGTAGTGTATGAGCAGCTCAGCACGCATTTCAAGACGTATATGAACTGTCTTGCACAACATAAAATGATGGCAACACATTTGTCATGTCATTGCTTAAGAAATAATATAGCAGCACATCTTGACACTTCAGAGTGTAGTTGCACAGGGTACAAACACTACCTACTAATTATTTGACTGGGAGTTACCAATTTGTTATATTAGGAATACAATATGCCCTGGATTAATTAAAACCACCCAAAACTGAAGACTGAAGACTGAAGATTTTTACCAATATTTGTCAAAAGCCAAGGTTTCATACCAGTTGCAGTTTAACTGAAATATTCACATTCTCCGTCAGTGTTATGTTAAGTGACTCATGTAGCAGCTCTGCAAAGTACAATAATACACCAGCACCTAGAGGCTCCTTACATAATACAGTGGAGCAATGCTTGATATAAAGAAATACTTAAAAACGGTTTTATGACAGCCTGAAAAAAGGACCCTGTAAAACCCAGATGGTCTTTTTTCTTCTTCTCATCAACATGCTTTTAAATAGGGTATACTCTCAGGTCAGCAGAGAGCTCATTCATAACCTGCTTTGTTACAAAGACAGATTAAATGAATCAAAATGAAAGCCCAATTCACACACTGTCCATTTTTGCCTTTACATCGTACTCTAAACATAAATGTCCGCTGTGGGAATACCGTCGGTTCCAATACCTTCCTGTAGGTGTGTGCTGCATTGGGGCTTCTAGAATGGGGAAGTGGGCGAGCGGACGGTGTCAGCTGAGCTCGGGGAGTAGTCCTCAGACTCTGAGGTGAACTCGGTGGATGAGACACCACTGGTGTCGACACTGTGGGTGGCACCGGAGCCAACGGGGAAGCCACTTTGCAGAGCCGGGTGGGGCTTTGGCTTCATGTCCTGATGCCGTCTTTTTAGGAAGCCCTGTTTCTCCTTATCAAGTGGGGTGGTCTGCGAGAGTGCGACAACAGGGTAGAGTTAACAGTCAGTTCGTTCTCCACAGGAACACAAAGCCAATAAGGGTGTCGTTTCCACTACAGAACCAGGAGCTCTGTGTATTAATAAGTGTAATTATAAGTGTGTGCGGTCATTTTCTCAAGCCCTAAAAGAATACAGTGAAAATAGCTAGTCTACAAGCTCACAGTGTGTCGCATCGCAATGTGAGTTGTAGATCTTCTATTTGCAATTATTAAAAAGATTCCCAAAAGGAAATGCATGTATTTAATTCAGTCTGACGTATATCAAAGTATCTTACTGTAATAACTGACACTCCTGCTGAAGTGACACTAAGTTTTGGTCCAGTGTTGAAGTTCTTCCTGATCTTCCCAGCTACATGTAGCTGGTGCTCATTTTCTGACAGCCCTTCACCCTAGAAAACAAGCACAACATAGTAAAAAGTTCCCATTGTCTTTCCCTCGCTATTCCCGACTTTTGTTTTGTATGTTTTAATCACCATTTTTTGATAACTTTTAAGAGATACATGGTTTCCACCGGACAACCCGATGATGTCACGCGTTTGTATCACACGACCGAAAAACAACAACACTTTAGTGGTTTAGCGCGGGTGTGGACATTTCTGGTATTGCAGCTGTAATGCCTTGGAATAGCATCCTGAGACGATGAAAATGAATTATCTGAGTGGTTGTTTAGGCTTCAGTGTATATAAAAAAGTATTAAAGGGCAACATTTATATAATACATTTGATTTTAAATTCATGGTGGAGCCCCTTGTCATTCCTGTGTACTAGCGTTTAAACTTACCTTGACCCAGGAGTGCTCCAGGACTTGTACAGCCGTGTACCTCTGGTCAGCCTGTACCTGCAGCATCCCAGTGATAAGCCCCTGAAGACACATGAGACATGAGTAGATAGTCAAATAACCTGTGATCAGCAGCACAGACATGAGACGGTTTCAATTTAAAATATCAATATTTAAAAGAAGAATCACACCCGTGTGAAGTGAGGGGCGCGCTTATCATACATCATCTCATTCCGGCCAATCACAATTTGCGTCCTCAGTGCACCTTCGTCTTCAATGTTTGCGTTTACACAGGCTCAAAACTGGCCATTCATAGATAGATAGATAGATAGATACTTTATTTGTCCTTTCGGAAATTAGTTTTGTGCCAAGCAGTCATCAGGATACTATGGATTTTTACAGCTAACGGCCACTAGGGGACCTTCTAAATCTATCTCTATGGCCTCTATGCGGCTTATAGTCCATGTACACATTTGTTTTTTTCCCTAAATTTAGCTGGTGTAGCTTATATTCAGGTGCGCTTTATAGTCCGGAAATTACGGTAGATAGATAGATAGATAGATAGATACTTTATTTGCGTCATTTCGGAAATTAGTTTTGTGCAAAGCAGTCATCAGGATACAAAAGCACACACACAATACATTGGCAATTAAATAAACAAATGCTAACAAAAGGCAACCAGTCATAGTTCCAAGAGGCATCACATTACATTTTATGCACAGAAGTGAGATGGGGTCTGCTTGTTCATAAGTCCTATACCTATGGGAACAAACGATCTTGAAGCCCTAGCCTGCAGAGACGGTACTGTGTACCGTCGCCCTGATATAGTAAAAGATGGTAACGGGTGTGTTTCCCCTTCCTGAGTACCTGTGTCTCATACATTGATGTACATTGATACTCTCAAATCGCACCCAGCTATTTTGCTGGACACATTGATGACTTTATGGAGTTTGTTCTTATTAACCAATGACAATGAGCCATACTAGGAAACAAAACAAAAAGTCAATGCACTCTCCACAAAGGATCGATGGAAGAGTGCCATTACATTTTGTCAACGTTATACTGTCTCAGCCTGCGCATAAAATGCAGCCTCTGCTGACCTTTCTTATAGAGGGCATGAGTGTTGGAATTCCATGTCAGCTTGGAATCAATTGTTGTACCCAAGTACTTGTACTCCTCCACAATCACTACCTCGTCCCCATCAATGACTATTTCCTGGTGTGCATGAGCACCAGTCCTAAAGTCAAATATGACCTCCTTAGTTTTCTTAATATTCAACTGAAGGAAGTTACTCTTGCACCAACCAGCAAACTCGTCCAGTGTTCTTCGATAGCTTATCTCATCATCCTCAATCAGACCAACGATATCTGTGTCATCTGCAAATTTAACAATACAGGTGTTGTCTGAGTCACTCCTACAGTCGCTTGTATACAGCGTAAACAATACAGGTGAAATTACGATCCCTTGCGGAGCCCCCGTGTTGGTCGTAATGGGGAGAGATATTGCTTTATTCACCTTGACATGTTGTACCCGCTCAGTCAGGAATGACTCCACCCACCTGATGATATTGGTGTTAACACCCATATCATACAGTTTCCTCATCAAAACATGAGGTCTCATTGTCTTAAATGCAGAGGAGAAATCTACAAAGAGTACCCTAGCATATAGTTTCTTTTTAGGTTTATCTAGATGGTAGATCTTATTAAGCAGCGTCATCAGTACACCTCCCATTTCTACTGACGAGGTCCATTTCATGTTGGACATTACTGAAGGTCATTTAAAAGAATGCGCTCCAAACTTTTGATTATCAATGTTGTCAGGGCAACTGGCCATAGTCATTAAGGACTTTGGGATTAGACATTTTCGGCACTGGAACTATAAGTGAGGTCTTCAACGCTTTTGGAATCATTGTCAATGGCAATCGATGTTTGTGTTTGTGTTTACACAAACACACAAAGCTGGACATAGAAGGGGCTAGCGCCCCTCAAAAATGGAAAAGACAATTAAAAATAGCACTCCCAGCCACTCACCTTGGCTTTGTCTGATACATTATCCCAGTAAGGTGAAGGGAATTCTAGTTGACCCTTCATTATCTGGTCAAAGAGAACATCCTGGTCTTCACTGGTGCTAAGGAAATGAAGAACCAAAGGTCTTTGATTATTATTATTCTCGTCTGCAAGATAACGACATGAACGGATCACAAGCAATGCCATTTGATTTGTGGCCACAAGAGGGAGGCAAAGTCCCCAAAATAAATACTGTATTTTTAGTTTACTGCTCTATCATCAATTAAATAGCCATTATTATAAGAGAAATATGTAATACAGGCAGGTCAACACAATAGACTGCACGCTAACATCCTGGCAGCCAAACCAGTTTGAAGCAGTCATAGGACAGAATACAGTATACAGTACAAGCAAGTGAATCCTCTTATGTGTGTTGTAGAAGTAGCCTAATAATGTATTAGTCACAGAACAACAACTTCCAAGAACCAGTATAAATCAAACTACAACTTCCAAGAACCAGTATAAATCATTCTATCATCATTCAGTGGTTCCCAATATTTTCTATATAACTTTAAAATTAAATTGATTTTCAGAGCATGTTTATTTTAATCATCCATTAATCGACTGTTTTCCAGCTTAGATCAATGAACCTAACATACTTTAAGTTCCCATTTATTGGTATCACAATGAAAACACACTAGGACCCTTTTTTCACATTAATTTATTATCATGTTATATTATCAATACAAGGCCCACTTGCAATATCCTCTTGGCCCACAGGTTCAGAATCACTGCTCTAAAATATAGCCAGACACACTTACCCACGGAAAGGAGGGAAGCCACACAGCAAGATGTAAGTGATGATACCAGCTGCCCAGATGTCAACCTTGATGCCATATCTGTTTTAACACATTGGATGAAAACAATATATAAGAAAAATATCATCAATGTGTGTGTCTGAAGCAGGTCTTGTTTCCTTTTCAATTGTGATTATGATTGACTTGTCCCCCACTATTTAACCCATTTTGGTGTATATATAAAAATAGCAGATCTACAAGCTTGTAGGTCTGCTATTTTTGAAAAATCGAAGAACGACTGACATAGAAACATAGCTTTTTCAGAAAACTGTCAGGATGTAGAAGACATTTTTAGAATCTGATCTCAGGTCAAAATGGGTTAAACGGCCCTATGATAACATTGTGTCACACTGAGGTTCAGACTGGAGCACACTCCTCTACTGGGACTCACCCCGTCTCAGTGAGGATCTCTGGTGCTACATACGTTGGAGTCCCACACACAGTGTAGAGGGGCCCGTCAACCAGCGCAGCCAAGCCCAAGTCCCCCAGCTTTAGAGATTTACTGCCATCTTGGTGCTCATATACCTGAGTTAAATACAGCAGGGCAAAAAGACATTCATGACCCTATAAATGCAGGACCTTTGCAGTGCTCAAAATCTGCAGAGGGTTTCTATTGAAGGATTGTGCAACATCCTCATTGAAAACAGACCATTCATTCATCTGGGAACCTTCACTTCACATGGAGTAATTGTCATGTAGGCTGAGACAATAATGTTTTAGGAAGATTATCAGCCAGCTGTATTCCATATTTTACTCTAAATAGAAAACTGGGAAATGGGAGATAATACAATGTAAAAACTATACTGCAGTGTAGTTGCTGTAGTACAAGAGGATGAGTATAAGAGGAAATCTCTTATTTTAGGCTGATGGTTTTTTACTGTATCTATATTGTAAATAGTCCTGAAAGGCCCTAATTGCTCTCGCTAAATGAGATTTTGGAACCAAATGGACCCTTATGGGTCTGTAACTCAGAGAGTGTCCATCTGTACACTCAGTTAAATTAACATTGATTTTACAAATTTATAAATAAAATGGGGTCAGATAGAAATGCCATTAAATGGGGGTCTGTAGCCTAATTCATGTCAAACTGGGGGTCCTTGAAATTAAGAATCACTGCTAGAACCGTACAAATCTTCTCGTATGGGGGTCCCTGGCATATCTTTTCAAATAGGGGTCCACAGGCTGATGAGTGTCAATTTGGGGGTCCTTGACATGAAACGGTTTGGGAACCACTGCTGTAGGGTATTTGAAGTTACACTCTTGAAGACCCAGACATACCAGAAGATTTTCTGGTTTGATGTCTCTGTGGACAATGTGGAGGCCGTGCAGATACTTGATGGCACTGGCCAGATTGAACATCATAGAACTGGCATCCTGCTCTGTGTATTTGCTGGATGAGGTTACAGCGTCAAATAAGTCTCCCCCCTGAGGATAGAACAATTCACATTTTAAATTTGACGCATATGTTACATCAAAACATTTTTAAAGGTGTTCTGGACACGTTTTCTGACTTTTAATTTATGTTAGGAATATACCTTAACCAACTCCATGATGTGATAGAGCTCACTCTGAGTCTCCATCTCCTCAATCAATAGCACAACGTTAGGATGTTTCACTCGCCGAAGGATTGATGCTTCATTCTGGATCATGTGCTCCTGGATAAGAGCAATAGTCAGCGTTACAAAAATAAAAGAGTTTAAGCTACTGTGTGTGCGTACACACCAGGGGGGTAGTCAGACAGATATTTTGTGAAGCCACTGAGGAAATCGGGATTTCCTGAAAGTTCATATAATGGCCTGTTGTGGCGCTGTCATTGTCATTCAACTTCACCTAGACTGCATTACCTTAATAAACATGGTCATGAATACTTTTTGCTTCCAGTCACTAGTTTAAAGTCTCATTTCTAATGTCATAATATTCTTTTTGGAAAATTCGCGCATGTTCTGAGGGGCGTGGCTACCGTTACAGTCTATGAACGGGATCCCCCACCCACTCGAGTCAAAATAAAAACCAATGAAGAAGAAGGGGGGAAGTCCCGCCTCGTTGTCTGGGCCAGCCAATGGGCCAGCTGGGCCCAAACGGATCTAGAAAGATGGCAACTTCCATTGCAAGGACTGACAGGCTTCATTTTACGTTCATGTTAGACCCGGGGAACGCTTTGTCCATATTTTTTACAGTCTATGGTACACACACACACACACACACACACACACACACACACACACACACACACACACACACACACACACACACACACACACACACACACACACACACACACACACACACACACACACACACACACACACACACACACACACACACACACACACACACACACACACACACACACACACAGCTGTGATATAATAGTTTTTATCTAAGGCAAGTCATTTCAATATAAAACTGTCTATTGCTTTATTGTGAGTATTTTGTATTGTTTATTTTAGATCAAGTTACGTTAACTTAAATCGAAAATGCAGTCACTCAATCTTAGTGAAATTAGTAAAGAGATCTCATGCACCTTTCCCCTGCATTTGCCTTTGTTGATGATCTTCAGAGCATACTCTCGTCCAGTGGCCCTCTCCATACATTCTCGGACAACAGCAAAGTTCCCATCGCCTAATGTCCTCCCAACTTTGTATCTCTCTGCAATGGTGGCAGGAACTGAGGGGTACTCATCCATGAACTCAGCTGCAGATCCCAAACAAAATAGAAAGAAGGTTAAAGGATAGGCTTTGTAGACTTACGTATAATGTGGTACATTACTGTATATCACTGGTGCCAAAATATTTCATGATCATGACACACCTGTAAAATAATTCTATCTTCACAGAAAATGGCATACACAGCTGTCACCCAATTGAAGAGATCAGGATATCGCCTTAAAATGTACCATTTTACTTTTCCTACATGTTGTGAAACACATAGAATAGTATATACAGTAGGTCTTGGTTTTACTGACTATCGTATGGTATGGTGGAGAAAAAAAGGAAGGAGGAATTGAACCCTAATCTTTATAGTGATGGGCAGGAACTTTACTCCTGTGCCACCCAGATGCGGATAATGTGATAATTGAAATGGTATAATAGTATAGTAATAATAGTATTACTATAAATATCTATACTAATTTATATTATAAAAAGCCTTGCCGAGCCATGAGGCCCAAAGGGCAGGAGCCTATCTCCTGTTTCTGTAGCGTGAGGCAGCTTGAAGTACACCCCCTGGACATGACGCTAGTATGTCGCAGGGACTTACCCCCAATCCAACCCTTGATGCCGAGTGTCAAGCAGGGAGGCATTGGGTCACATTTTTAGAGTATTTGGTATGACCCGGCCGGTGATTGAACCCCAACCTCTCAGTCTCAGGGCGGACACTCTAACCACAAGGCCACTGAGCTGGTAATTAATATTTTATATTATAGTATAGACATTTTTGCAGATGTATTGATGACAGTGTGTCACGAGCCATGTCGTAATTGGACCCCATCTTGTTTATTTTATGACTACATAGTATAGCATGAGTAATATTCTAATATTAAGCCAAGGGAAAGGATTGCATTGAATGAGTGTAATTCTTATTTGAAGATACATTCATGAATGTTACACAAACACAGGATATCTCTATACCCATATACGTTATCTGTTCTGTATATAGACTCCTATGTCTTGGCTCAATTCAGTCGATCAGACTTCATGTCTGTGTGGAATCGTTTTTCTTTTCTCTAAGGTTTCAACAAACTCTGGATAAGAACAAAAAACAAAAAACACTTGCCTTCACTGCCAGCTCCATCGCCCTCATCCATTGAGCTGCACACTTTTGTAGATGCTAGAGACAGAGATGAGCCACTGTGCTGAGATCCCTGATGGGATCACAAACACAAACAAGTGAATTCTACTTCTAATTATAGTTATTTTGAGTGCGTCAGTGCTACGCTGGTCAGATTAGGCTATCCTGACCATGGCGTCTGAAACGTGTTTGTATATTTTATTTATTTTCCTTACCCGGCGGCGTCTAAGGCTAGCTGGACTGGTTGGAGAGGGGCTGGGTGATTTGCCTGATCGAGGGGTGGACAGTTGACTGCCTGCAGTCCCATTAGCTAGAGACATTAGCAAATGTTACAAATAATCAAAATGGTGATGCAGTGGTATAGAAAATGAATTGCATAACTTGCACGCACGCGTATTTCTCGTTTGTGTCCAAGCATATATAGGCATAGTAACGCACCGCCTGACTCTGATTGGCCTACCGACACTGCCCGTCTTGTCTTGACTGTCCTCCGAGGTGGATATAGCTATGCTGGATAGTCGAGGATAGATGCGAGGTACAAGTACGGTATGACACATAATATTGTTTATGCCGTTTGCTTTGATGGAATAATTGATTGAACATGTGTGTTCTAAATAAATATTTGTGTTGATTATTGTGTCATTTATTTGTATACAGTGTAAACTTGAAACATTATTGTACTGTAAAAAGGTCTCTTTTCCCTTCATCTTTATCCTTCTATAATAGTATTAGTTTACTATAATTAGGCCTAGTTTAATACACGATAATCAACACTAACACTTTATTTAGAACACACCTAAATCAAACCATATAGTACACCGTACGCGTTCAATCAATCATTCATTCAAAGCAAACAATATTAGTTTGCCTCTTCTACAGAAAAACTTACAAGTTAGTTACAAGGCTGCATTCTGTCATTTTCTTGTATAATTTCTAACCGCGGAGTAACCTCGCATCTCGGAGGACAGTCAAGGCGGGCAGTGTCGGTAGGCCAATCAGAGGCAGGCGGGGCGTTACCATGCCTATGCTCGGACACAAACGAGATATACGCTGCACACGTGCACTCACACTCACACTCTCTACCTGAACCAATAGATGAAGGAGACTTGCTCCTGCGTCGTGATATTCCACCGCTTCTAGGTGATAAGCGACCCTGCATTGATGAGATTCGCCCGTATGATGTGGATTTGACCACTCTGCACTCTGTAGAGAAAGTCATAAGGAAAGAAAATCTAAATGATACCATCAATGATTTGATTATTTGTACAGCTCCGCTGCCAAAAGCAGGCAGCACTGACAGGAGACAGCAAATCACAGGTACTGTACAGCAGGTGTTCCCAAACTTTTTTGGACCAGGTACCCCTTTTGGGGTAGATATTTTTCCAGGTACCCCCTCATCCTCGCAACACGGATAACAATATATTTACAACCACAAGCAGTGTTTCCTGCAGGAAAAAGCTTTGGCATGGTGCTGGGCACAGGCCGCAATTTTGATTAATTAATTAATTTGATTAATTAATTAATAAGATTAATACATTAAGATTAATTTGTATTATTGCTCTTGTATTGCTATTGGAGACACTGGGGGGACACTGGGGGACACTGGGCAGGCACTGAGGAGGCACTGGGGAGACACTGGGGAGGCACTCAGGGGCACACTGGGGAGGCACTCGGGGGGCACACTGGGGAGGCATTGGGGAGGCACTCGGGGGGACACTGGGGAGGCACTCGGGGGGACACTGTCTAAATGTAGACGTCTAAATGTAGACGTCTAAATGTATACGGACGTCTAAATGTATACAGACGTCTAAATGAAGACGTCTAAATGTAGACGTCTAAATGTGTACGTCTAAATGTAGACGTCTAAATGTAGACGTCTAAATGTGTACGTCTTCTCTTATGGGGGTCCCTGGCATATCTTTTCAAATGGGGGTCCACACTAAGTAGTGTCAATTTGGGGGTCCTTGACATGAAAAAGTTTGGGAACCACTGCTTTAAACACTTTAGCACTTTATGAACATGAACAAAATAGATGGGTCCCCCCTGGAACTCCCTCAGGTACCCCTGGGGGTCCCCGGACCCCACTTTGGGCACCACTGCTGTACAGTACAGGTCATTTTTTGGCTATAACCAGTTGTCAATTGAAGATTGTAATTTAATTTAGCCAAAATTAAGTAATCATTCTTAATCAATATATCAAATGAAACTACGAGAATAGACCTGATGGCCCTATTTTGGGCATACATTAAAAGGCCAAAACATTCAAAACTTCAACATTTTGGTTGTACGACGAATAGCGTATATAGGGCTCACCACTGTGAGAACACTTACCACTGTTATCCAAGAGGAAGTCGTCCTGGTAGCGGAACTTTTCAGGGCCACATGCAATGAATATATCATCATCTCCAAAGAAGTCCTGAAGGCATGCCACCTGGAAAAGATGGAGGGAAATAGCGGTCAGTCACAATACATTTGGTGCTTTTGTAAAGAATACTTTGCCAATTGCCATGTATCAATTTTATCTCAGAAAAAACATCAGGTAAAGACCCACACCCAGTTTAATTTAACCTCTTTTTGAAGCTTAAAGGACCACTTCATGCATTTTCAACCTATCGTCGTTTGTGTCTCAGAGGAGGGCTGTGGACAGTACAGTTGGTAAGCAGGTTTCTAAACTGTCCTCTGGGACAATACACTTATGAGTATTAATGAGGACCAAATACCAATTACATGAAGATGGGTTGAAAATGGGTAAAAAATAATGTCCTGTAAATGTTACTGGTATTTTCTCCAAAGCATGAATCTAGCCTTATGACTAAAATCTAATCTTCAGAGAAAGGTTTTATGCAAGGAATGCCAACGATGTGAAGTACAGTAACACACCGAACGCCAAGGCTCACCAACTGCAGCAAAATCCATGAGGAAGTATGCAAGGACATCTATAATACAAAATGTAATGCAACACCATCCTCCTGTCAATAAATGGTAGCCTACTGTAAGTGACTTGCTTGTTGCTTTCATCACTGTGAGTTTGTTGGATTCTGTTCTGGTGGATGAAACTTCTACATAATTCAAGGGATACTAAATGAGGGCAAAAATAGAGCAAAGAAAAGGGCACTGTAAAGCTACCTGGTTTAGGGTACAGTCACACCTACTGTAACACACCTAACTATTCTGCCTCTATGTGGCAGTCTTTTTACAATGGTTTTGATTGGGAATAGAGTGTTTTGTTGCCATTGCGCAGCTTTCCCAATGAAAACCATTGCCGTAAAATCACAACAAAAAGACGTGAGAGAAATACATTTATGGAACAGATGATTTTTCGGTCATACGATGAAGTATAACGATACAGACACACCAGAGTTTGATTCTGCCTATATGGCCTTTTTGCGATGGTTTTCAATTGGAACAGAGGATTTTCACATACGGTTTCACTGAAATTTGTTTTGCGTCCATGACATCACCGTTCAAGATACAGACAAGACAGACACAAAACATTACAAAAGATACATTACAGGACAAATCACAGAAGCAGACAGACATGTAGCAAGTGTCACAATGGATGACTAATTAAAGGTTGGTATATGGTAAAGGAATTGACTGCGCATAAACCAGGTTCGGAAGGAGCTCAATGTCTGAAGTGAAAACCAAAGAAATAAGGAGGCAGAAACTGGTAACTGGGTAACTGAAATATTATTATTATTGACTCAAAACAGAACTTAAACAAACTTTGAACATTCATAGAAAATAACAAAGGTGGTGACTTTCTCAGTCCATGTTGAGTTCCTAAGTTTCTGGGGGAATTCTCCAGTGTGGAGAACAGGGTTACCACATTTGTGGAGGGAGGGGGGCGTCGAGGTCCAGATCGGCTCGCCAGGTCCAGGTAGGGCCTACCAGCCGGTATCAGAACCATCCAAGGGAATTCCTTTCAAGGACACAAAAACCTGACCTGCAAGGCCAGGTGTCTAAATCAGTATTTTGTTCCAAAAATCATTGTACAACTTTAAATCAAAAACTATTAAATGAGTAAAGAGTTCGATGTGATCAGTATTGAATCATTAATAATTTTTCTATTAACAGTTTATATTACATGCATGCTTTTAGAAAATAAAATTCAAGGTATTTTATAATGTATATATATATATATATTATAATACAATACATCAATATTAATTATTAAACCAAAAGTTCAAACATAAATCATATACTTTCAATATAAACTCAAACAGTTAACCAGTTGATCCAAGTTAACATGACACCAAGCCTAGGCTATATAACTCACCGAAGAGTAACCAAGGATTGTCACAGTAGTGAAGCGGAATCTACTGCTGCCATGCCAAACATTTCGGCCATCTTGCATGAGGTGGGAGTGGGGAGTGTAGGAACTGATGTCACCTTTATACTGCCTTGATTGACAGTTGACATGGGTTGCCATTTTCGGGTTGCCATGTTGGCTGGGTTACAGACAGGAACAAGAACATATCCTCTTGGTTTACCGATTTTGGTTTAAAAGCAGAACAGACTGGTGTACAAAAGAGTTGACATGTAATGCTGCACAATGGCAACACCCTCCATTCCCATTGATACGCATTGCCAAAGGACAGCAGAGGCAGAATCAAACTCTAGTGTGTCCGTACCCTAAGGATTTTTTTTTTAATATTTTTTTTTTTAGGGTTTTCTTTACAACACAGCAGACTTACATACAAGACAGTTACTTACATAAAAACAACAATGAAGAAACATAGAAAAAATAGAAAAAAATGAATAATAGAAAATAAATAATAAATAATAATAATTTCCAACATGCGTTGTATAATGCATGTGTGAACGTTAAGGTGGGTTCCGTCCTACACAGAGTCAAATGCGCTCTTCGATATGATCCAAAAAGGGGGTCCATACCTCTGCAAATACTTCTGCCTTATTTTGTGTTTCATACTTGAGTCTCTCCAGTGGTAGTAGTGACATTATTTGGGCCATCCACATATGTTCTGAGGGTATTTCATCTGTCTTCCACAAAATTAAGATACATTTATTTGCCAAGAATCTAAATAGATCAAATAATTTCCTATGAGCAGAGCTCAATTTTACATTTGTTTGTAAGGATTTAGAGTTATTACATATTTGCTACCTTCTATGCCCAGCTTTGTGTGTCTGTGTCTACCACAAACATGATGATTTGATTGGCGGAGCACTGAATGTGATGTATGATAAGAGCGTCCATCACTTCACGAGTGTGATTTGCTTCTTTCTATTTACCTGTAGTATGATACCCTGTATTATATTGTGTTATTGCGCATTTACTATGAAAACTTGCATTTCCCGTCAGTCAGTTAGTTACAGTAGTTAGTTAGTCCATCAAACCTCAAACCCTAAGATCTCCATATATGGAGCTGACCTGTTCTGACATTACATACAGTATGTCCCCATCCATCCTTTCTCTTTGATGTCTCCCATTTGACTGATACCTGTCCATTTAAACTCTAGACGGGCCTGCCCCAAAGTTATTAATGCAGACGTGCCTGGCAGACGGCGAAAACTGGAGTTTTCGCAACGGGCCCGAAGATTAAGGCCGGCCCTAACTGCCCCCGCTGCCACTCTTAGATCTCCATATATGGAGCTGACCTGTTCTGACATTCCATACTGTATGTTGATCTGACCTCATCAAAGCCTGTACACTCAAGACACGCTCCATATATGGCCAGTACAGAATTCATGCATATGTTGATCTGACCCCCATGTCAAAGCGCCAGCCCAGCAGTCTGCTGTCACCCAGGCGGATATGTTGATCTGACCCCCCATTCCAAAGCACCAGCGCTTGCCCAGCAGTCTTCTGTCACCCAGGTGGATGAATGCACACAACCTAGGTCGCTTCTCGCCCTCAGGCGTCTTACTGGTTATATATGGTTATTGTTAACAGTCTGCAGAGCATGTCACACTAATATTTGTAATCATTGTACCTGTGAGAGTGAAGTGACAAACCAATTTGAATATTTAAATATAGTAGACAACAAGCAATTAACAGCTCTAATCAGAGTCCAGTTTTTAAGTTTATTACACAATTAATGGTCAGAAAGAATAGATCAAAAAGGGGGTAATGTGAGTGGAAGATTTGTGTTTTGGGGATCCAATACATCCCATAAATGTGAAATACATTGTACGTTGTACAATCATGACCGTATACCATATACTTCCAGGTGGTGGCAGTGTTGTCCTACTACAATTGGCCAAACTGAACTTCTGCTATAAGTGAACCCATCTCCACGGAGGCAGATCAGCATCATTATAAATAAATGAAGACACAAATTTAGCCCTGCCCTTCTCAGAAAGCTTAATTGATGTGCATTAACTATAGCAGTGTGCCAGCAGAGATATGCATTAATTTCCTCTACATAATCATATAACCTTAAAGTATTAAGTAGGGTCCATGATGGTGTGTATTGATTGTGCATTGTCTTGTGAATAAATACTTATACCAGATGGTAGGGATTATTTTTGTAAGGACAGTAATGTAGTGTTCAGGGATTAATTTTGAAATGACAGTAATGTAGTGTCAAAGTATTTAGTATCATAGTACTCAACTGTTTTTTTTCATACAGACAAGAACCTTTTTGGCAAAATCTCTGATTACCAAAAAATCACTGTGGCTTCATTTATAAAGGCATAAAGTAGACCAAACAATATGATAATAGTGAGCAGATAATGCAGTCAATAAACACTCCCATTCTTCCTGCAGGTAATTATATAGCCTGCTTCTTTTTCCTTTACAACTTTACTAATGTATGATAAAAGGAAGAAATAAAACAGCAGTGAGCTGTCACTAGTAATATTTCAATACAGTAATAAGGATATAATATTACATTATTTGCTTTGTCTAGATTTTGTACCCAAATCATCTTCAAATGTATTGTTTCAATAAGCAAAAAGGTGACAGTGGGTGGTTAGCAGCAGAGGGGCATGAGTTTCCATTGTGATTTCAACCATAACATTCTAACGTCAACACAAATGGCTATTTTCTCTGCAACCTCTCTTGGCAAACTGTCCCTGCCCCCACCACCCGTCCCAGTCAGTGTGATTCCATAGGGACCTGCACAGTCATCACCAAGGCAACCTGACAAGATCCCAGCTGCATTTAAGACAATGAAAATGACAGAGCCATGTTAAAGATCCATTTGCAGGTCTGGACATCAAACAGCACTAGCACTGTAGGGGGTATGAAGTCTTCAGAAGCAATCTAGTTAAGAATTTGGATACAAATATTCTGCATCTCCCTGTTCTGTAAATAATATACAATATATTGATTGTGGTCACAGGTTTAGTGGTCTGGTCAGACAGTGGCTATTGGACATTCATAGAATGTCTCTGACCCAACCACTAATCACAGGCATAGCTCCTGCTCCACATCACAGCATTAAGTTCTGTAATGTATTTAAACTATGACAAAACAAGGATTATTGACTAAAGGTATGGCTGGAGCCAGATACAAATTGTTGGTCTCAATCTAGAACCACTCTGGATTGCCAAAACATGGCAATCCTGATCTTCTCCCGGAACCTGGAAGAACATGTGGGTCATGTCAGAGAGGTTCTGGAGAACAAGCTCGGACTGGACGCAGGTCAATCCACTACAAAGCTCCATCTGACTGGAACAATATCTTCCTCTTTCACTCAGATCAATTACCTCTCTTGGCCGCTTCAGGACTTCCCTGTATTCACATCTCCAAACAACCTGTTCATGGTTCTAATACAGTTTGCACACATGTTTACTTCTAACTTTTATAGACACTGGTTATAGTACTGGTTTCTCCATTATTTCCATATGGAAATGAGTCTGGGTCAGGGGTGGGGTGGGAGAAGGGGAGCAAGCTAACTGTACCTGTATGTGACCTGTGTATTTGTACTGTATGTTATGTTGCACCTATGTGTCTTTTGTTTTAATATTTTGTATTGGTTTTTAATATTTTAAATGTACTTTACAAACCTTTACAAAAAAGACATACTTTACCAAACTGACAGGCAGACAAAACAAAAAAACAAAAAAAAACATTGGGACGGGGGACAGTGGACACCTACGTATGTGTCTTTAGTACTGTGTACTTGCACTGCTGTAATGTCGTAGTTGTATGTATAGATGCTGCATCTCAAGGGGCCATCCTCTCAATAACATTCTGACAATTCTGACAAATTCTCTACATTAAAGCATAGAAATGCGAGTTCCATGTTCAGTCCACTAGATTCCTCGGGTTCATCATTGAGAGCGGCCAGGTAAAGGCAGACTCCGAAAATGTCACATTCATACCCCTTGTTTGTCAAACAGTTAACTATATCTGACCTGTTTCATGCTGATCTGTTATCCCTGCTGGCTCAGTGACATATCAGCTCCACTATTCCTACCCTCCCCAATGCGCACACGCACGCACACACGCGCACACACGCACACACACACACACACACACACACACACACACACACACACACACACACACACACGGAAGCTGCACTCTTAAGAGGTAATGATGTGGACCTCTACATTTGAGTACCAAGAAGAATAGCAGGGGAATAAAAGACGTCTTACATGACACTTCTGTGTGACAAAGAATTCATATCTTTGCCATGACAGGTTAATACTGCTGTGAACTATACTAGATGAACAATCAGTCAGTGTCATGGAACGGTTTGCTGCTCACAGTGAGTTTGCATCACAAACTGAACCAAAATGAGCCAGCAAGAGGCAAAGTAGTAGGGACACTTTATTTGTTACATAACTGCAGCTGCAGCATTGTGAGTGATTTCATGAGTGCGAGTCAGCGTTATGAATTGATGCACTTACAGCTCCATTCAGGACACACCTACCGATCAACAGCTTGTAGTGCATTCCCTGTGGACTCAAACACAATAAAAGCCAGGCACTTTCAAGCAGTCGAATCCATTGCTATTGCTATTAAGCCTCCTGAAATCATGACAATGATTGCTTGCCTAACCTTCTATGCCGTCTCAGTTTAGAAAATGAGCTTTGCTAAAGAGCTGTCTTGAAATATTTAACTGAAAATACTGAAGATCCACCTTCCAGCTAACAGGCCGCAGCAGTGCAGCTTAAACTTAAAATGAACGTATGAGGCACACTACACTAACAAGTGATTTACAATTAATTACTGCATGTAACCAATATTAGCAGTAATGCATGCTGTCATTTTATCATGAGGAACGGTCCTCCGATGAAACTTTGGATACTGAAGAGAAAATCTCAAACTCTAAGGTAGAGGTACACTGAAGTCAACAGCAGAAACCATCAGTAAAACAAAGGTAAAACAGCACCCTCTTTTGAGTCTTTTCCTTTCAATTTGTGTGAGTCAACAGTCTGTCTCGAGAGACTAAACAGCAGTAGACTGGGAGAGCCAGACATTCCTGTCTCCTTCAATTTATTCCATTGAGTGCTTACAAGCCACTCATTATTTTATGCATGATATAACAACAAAAAGCAAACAGTATATAACCTGTATGCTTTTCGACTCGTGCGTGCATGCGTGCGTGTTTTGCAGCCGTGTATATCTTTTCTACGTCCGAGCATAGACATGGTAACGCCCCGCCTGCCTTTGATTGCCCGTCTTGCCTGTCCTCCGAGATGCAAGGGTACTCCATGGTGGGAAATAATACAAACAAGAGAATGGCAACACACAACAGTAACTTACATTTTTGTAGAAGAGACAAACGAATATTGTTTGTGCCGTTTGCTTTGATTGAATAAAGTGTTGTGTTGATTATCGTGTATTAATCTAATTATAGTAAACTATAATACTATTATACTAAAAAAGATAAAGATCAAGGTATTAATCTAATTATAGTAAACTAATACTGTACCTTTTTTACAGTACAAATTTGTTTCAAGTTTACACATACAAATAAACAGGCCAACGGCATAAACAACAATATGCACGTCGCGCGTGCCAAGCTGTCATTCTCTTGTATTATATCGTACTTTTATTATTTATTTATTTCCCACCACGGAGTAACCTCGCGGCAGACTATCCAGCATGTATCTTCCACCTCGGAGGAAACTTTGGTGCGGCCGGCAGTGTCGGCAGGCCAATCAGAGGCAGGCAGGGTGTTACCATGTCTATGCTCGGACATAGAATATATATACGCCTTGCAGCCTGCTTAGCAGTGTAATCACCATGACACAGTGACTCGGCAATATAGAGGAGCTGTACTGTCATCATGAGTCATTGCTACAGAACAGCTTGCACTCAGGGCCAGCCATCTTACAAAATCAGGGTACAATTCAGTTAAGAATTTTTATGCATTTTTTAACACAACACACTGATTCATTTCCAAACATACCTCCCAACTCATCAATGGAATCTATATTTCTACCTGACCCATTGCATAGGTGTTTCTATTATTTATAATTCTCTCTCATGTTTAGATAATAATGCCTCCTTGGAGTATTTAAAAACTGCTTGGGAAAACGATTTAGGAATATCTATCACTGACGAGCAATGGTCTACATCTCAAAAGTTTGTGCACTCTTCTTCAGTATGCGCCAGGCACGGTCTTATACAGTTTAAAATATTACACAGATTACATTTGTCAAAGGAAAAACTCAACAGAATGTATCCAAATGTGAATCCAGCCTGCGACAGATGTGGCCAGTCGCCGGCCACTCTAGCTCATATGTTCTGGCATTGCACAAAACTAAGATCATATTGGCAAAGTATATTTAAATCAATGTCAGACATTGTTGGAAGACCTTTTTACCCGGATCCACTGACAGCAATTATGGGAGTCACAGGGCCCGGGGTCAAACTGTCTACTTTCCAATATAACATGGTAAAATATGTGACTCTACTGGCTCGCAGACTGATACTGTTGAATTGGAAACATGCACAGGTTCCAACTCACACTTCACTTATGAGAGATGTTATGCACTACTTACAAAGTAAAAAAAAGATTAAGTTTGAATTGAGAGGGAGTGAAGATAGGTTCTACCAGACATGGCAACCCGGCAACCCTTCATTGAATATTTCAATAGGTGCACGCTAACACAATACACAATAGATAGCACAATAGAAAATTGGAAAGAAAGAAAATGAACTGAAAGAAAAGGAACTGAGTGTTTTTTCTTTATTTAATTTTTTCTTATTTAAAAAAGAATGTCTGTAACTTACTTAACAACATGTTGGAAGTTTGAGAGCAAGAGTGTCTGTCCTGTTGTCTGTTTTGTTTGTCTGTTCACACTTGTCATTGTTTAACTGTTTTTTGTTTTTTCATGTTTATCACACTTATGTCTTTTTTATTATACTGTATGTGGAACATTTACATTGCTTGTTATTTTTTTCATTTTTATTTAACTGAATTACTTATTATCATTGTCTAATCTGAAATTGTCATACAAAAAAATGCCTAATAAAAACAGTATCAAAAATATATATATATATATATTTATTAACTACATGCAACATCTATAATGTTTTCAATAACAAAATCACTGGCTATGTTGCTGTCAGACATAATCACTGTTAAATGCCAATGTAATTTATTTATGGTAATTGTTTCTAGGTTTGTTTGTGCTTTTGTCTCGGGACCAACAGTGCGGGGAGGTCACTTAGCAAAGGGTAAAGACCCATGAAAACAGGACCTCTGTTGCCAAAGGAAGGTGATTATCTAGCCAGATGGAATCACCCCATGACCACAAGAGGGTGAAAAGTAGAGCAAAGAATCCCGTGTTCTGGCCACAGCTTATTAGGAAATTATGTTGACCACTAAAATCGTCTAGCTGAAGAAGCAAAGACAATTTACAACAGCAGATATCTTTTGACAGGCAGATTCTTGGCAGCATCAGTGGCAACCAGTTACAACAAGCTTTTTGAGCTACTGTGTGAATGTGGTGGAATACTGAGTGCACAGGGTCGATAAAATGAGACAAAACCAAAATGATTCAACCAATATGAAGAAAGAACATCTTCATATGGGGCAATGCAGCTAAATGTACAAGTATGCATCACTAGAAAAGCAGTTTGCATTAGGAAATATATTGGAAAAGACAGAAAGCAAGGTGAAAGCACTATACAGTGCCTCTACACAGAAGTGTACTACAGTATCTAGGAACTCAATCTGAGCCATGTCCAGACTCATGGGATCTTATCATCTTGCCACCATATGTACAGTATGATGATAGTGACAGACCAACCACTGCACCTATGCTCACACTATACAGTCCTGACATCACTACTGCACCGCTCTGCCGCAGAGGCTGTTCCTTAGCAACCAGCCTGGAAACCATGTCACCATAGAAACCGTCAGAGGGAGGGGGAAAAAAGAGAGTGAACTCACTATTTTTGAGGTGCGCTAGCCCCTCCTATATTCAGCTATTAGTGTAGATTTTCTTCTTACACAAACATTAAATTCCCATTGTCAAGGAATGGAGCATTTACGTTATATGTGTCAAATCGGCTTATTTTTGTACTACACATTCCCATTGACAATGAAAAATATAATTCCAATATAGAAAAGATCAACTGTAGGAGAAAACTTTCGCACACCTAGAAATCAGGCGTATGCACAGGTGCGTAGGCCAGCGGACATCAATGAAAGCAACAAGGCACACCCGCACACTGTGTATTTGCTCGGTACATGAGTATTTTCTTATTTAATGAAGCAATGTTTCGGTCCTTCCGGACCTTCCTCAGGCATAATACACAGTGTGCGGGTATACCTTATTGCTTTCATCAATATAGAAAAGATAAAACAGAGTAAAGCAGCAAGAAGAAACCTGACGGATGGTATCCGGAGAACTCGCCAGTGTACCAACTCTCTGCGATTTAGTGCATTTTTGTTTTACTTAAATTGCATTGAATTGAGAGAGAGAGGATAGTTGTTTAGAGTTAACACTAGAGAAAGTAGGAATGCTAAAAGTTTAAACACCAAAGTACCGAAATAATGTAATAAATTAGTAAACAATTCCTGAAATGGTAGGTCTACTTTCATTGGTATTCACATATTTTTATCATTATCATTTGACCATTTAATTGCACAAAATAATTTGATCACTTTGGAAATGAACTTACTATAACATCTGTGATTTTACACTGAGGAAGACAGCATGTTAGTATAATGATGAAGAATGTTCTTCATCAATGTGGTGACTTGGTAAACTGGCGAGTTCTCCGGTATTTGACTGGATATCCAGTTTGTCAGATCAAATTACTTGACTTAGCCTGGAACTACTGTAGGCTAAAGCCACTAATGTGTGCAACCGCCGAGTGAATAGCCATTTAATACTCTGCTACTGTTTACTATGACATTGAGTCCCAGAAACCCATTTCTCCTTGCAAATGTAGCATTGCGCGGAAGCGGGGATTGTCATTGAACCCGGGGCTCCAACTCGCCAGACCAACGCACAACCTACCGTGCCAATAGGGCTGAGCCCGATTGGCAGGGCTGTTGCGGGCTGGGTCTTGGCTGGGGGCTACAATCACACCCCCAGTCTTTGAAACGCGTCGTCCCGCTTCTCACTTCACACCGCGGACCGCCGCACACGATGTCCCTCATGTCCCTCACGCACCCTACACAAACATTCCCAATTGATGATATTCAGACCGCAGCCGGCATCTTGCCAGCAAGGTGCTAACTAGGTGCAACTTCCCATTGACAGCCCATTCATCCAAACAGAAAGGTCCTATTTAATTATATTAAACAACGTCAAACTCCCCAACATTGGAGCTGTACAGAAAGCTTTAATAATCCTCTTTCAATCTGTAAAGTTTTTGTTTCATAAAAATCCACCGTAGACATGTTGTGAGCTACCATTTATTTTTTAAGTGTCAGAGTTTGAGAGTGCTCGTCGTATATCACTCAACAGCCCTGCGTAGTGCGTACCACCTGTTTTGAATTTGTACATAATGCAGGAGGTTGCTTTACTAAAAACGAGTGCTTCCAAACTCCGATACTTGCAAGGAATTTCTTCACAGGAAGTATCTCATAACATGGAACGTGGATTTTTATGAAACAAAAAACAGATTGAAAGAGGTTAATTCAAGCTTTCCGTACAGCTGCAATGTTGGTAAGGTTGACGTTGTATTTAGGCCTATTCTAAAAACGCCTCTAAATCCTGACCTAAGGTTTCTGAAAAACTTCAAATATTTATATAGCAGCATCAAAAAATTTACATTTTTGAATACTGTACATACTGTACAGAACCCAAATATGGGTTCCCGGCCTGAGGGGGTAAGATACCAATAGGGGTTCCCGCCCAGAATGGGTTAATACAATTAGATAGGACTTTTCTGTTTGTATGAATGGGCTGTCTATGGGAAGTGGCACCTAGTTAGCACCTTGCTGGCAAGATGGCTGCGGTCTGAATATCGTCAATTGCATTCCAGCCTATTCAGACACTGCAAGTCTCACTGGACGAAGATATCCTCACAGACACAAAGGGAAAAAGGAACACGTCCCTTCATTTCAAAGACAGTTCAGTGGCAAAATTAATTTTTTGTCTAAAATAAGACAAATGTATACACTTTACAGTTTACTGTATAAAGCCCCACAAAGTTATACTTTGTCACCTGACTGTCACTCAATGAAAATAACAGGCTTTAAAATGCTGGATGTTAATAGTGCAACGAAGTACTTCTGTGCTGTGCTTCCTCAGTCAAATTATCACCAGTGCAAAATCATGTCATCATACATCATCTAGCGCCCCTCAAAAATGTATAATAATATGCTGCAGTGGTTTTGGAGTTTTATTACAGAAGCTACATTATAGCTGAGCAGGGGAAGGACTAACAGAATGTCTCCTCACCATGTGCAACAGAATGATGGGGTTCCTTTGAGGAAAAGGACAGAACTTTCTGCCTGCTGTGCAACTGCCTCACCTTTAAAAAAAAAACTCAAAAGCAGCAGATTTCCCAAACAGAAATAACAAACTGTAAGTGTAAGGGATATGTATTTAACATAGAAAACATAACATCTAGTACTCTTTTTGTTCTTGAAAGTAGTATTCAGAAGAAGATAATAGAAGGTTATAGGGCTTTTACAGAAGTGTTCTCAACTAATGGGACAGCTGTGGAGAGGTTAAAAATGCAATACCAAATAACCATTTAAATAGTACTTACCATCTTGCCGTCCACAGTGTACAGCCTTTTGACCACTCCAGAGTCCAGTTTTATGGCATCTGTGATGTCAGTCAGGACTTGCTCAAAAGAGTGGGCTGTCTTCTTGTTGAGCAGGATCCGCACAGCCTTGCGGGGTTTAACCCCGCTGCGGATAATGGTCACCAGCTTGGGCCTAATGAAGTCCTTGCTCTCCTTTATTTCAAGGGATTCAGCCTTGGCACTGCCAAGGGAAGAAGGGGAACGGCAGGTTACTGCTGTCCGGGCTCCGACAGCCCAGTTGGGATTTACATTCTTTGTGTAGTCAAGTTTCTTGTAGGGCTCTATGGATCCACAAACATAACTTTCACCTGCAGATAATAGGAAAACATTATCAGGTTTCACAAAAGTACCGACTAGTAGATCATGCCATTCAAGATCGCACAGGTGGAATGGTAGAATATACTGTACAACTTGTACAGTACAGGTTTCTGTACCCTGGCCTGTAGCCCTGTACACAGACCAACAAAAGCCACACTGCTTTCTGTTTGAACTATTTGATCATATTGAAAGTAGGAAGGAACAGCACATGTTTTGTGAAATGACTTTTTAATAATATAATAATTCAATCCAAGGAAAGCCCCTTCAGGAGCACATGTTCACCTTCCACCAGCTGATCCATACTGGTAATCTTAGTTGTCCCATCCACAGAGTAAATGGTCCGCACTCCCTGGGGCAAGTTGACATTGTCAGACAGAGCTCTGGTGAGGTCAGCCAGGAGGGCATCTATGGATCGGAACCGGTCCTGAGAAATAGCATATACAATCCCTTTGAAGTAGCGGTCTCCGTTGCGGTAGAAACGAACCTTCTTGGCCTTTTTCTCCATGCTCAGAGTTTGAAGTGTTTTGGTTCTGTACAGGCTACAATGAGCACTGTGAGTGGGACTCGGCAGTCCATTGCCTCTAGAGCCCCTTCGGGTGTATCTCTGAGCTTTGTCTCGCTCATCAAAGTGCTCCAGTTCCATTACTGCTGAGTGATGTAACACCTAGAGAATAAAGCAGAGTCACTACATTTGGAATAAACACTAGCACTAGCACAGCTCAGAGTACATTCAAACTGTCTTGTGTCAGTCTCTAGAAGATGCTGACACATCTCATATAGGCACTGATGATGGTGCAGGCTTTGATGCTGCTACTGCAGGTTCTGTACTTGCACACATGCGTGTCACACCCATTGCATGCTCCCCACTGTCACTTCATTCCATCCTTATATAGGCCCAGTACAAATCAAAATCACACATGTGATTACAACCATATAACCCGAACCAATTGAATATCAGACAACATTTTAAATTAATAACAATAACAGCAACAGCAACAACAATGACAAAATCAAATGGGACTAACAAAATATCGCATGAAAATGTGCATGCAGCATCTTGTTCACTGCATTCTTACCTTCTAGAGAAAGCAGATGCAATTCAAACGACCAGTGTGTCAATTTTTCATTCATATATTTGATGCCTCACAATGAACCATGCATGCGTCCCTTTGTTGTCCCCTGATAGTGCGCCTGCCCGTGTCTGCGATGCGTGTCTGCGTTGCGTGTGAAACAGAGAGGAGGCACGGCTGAGCTGGTGTTCCCCCTCCCTTGCAGTGATTTACATTGAACGGTTCTTTTTTTGCTGGGTTGGGTGGTGGCAACTTAGAGTATATACTCTAAGGGTGGCAACCCTCTCTCGAGCACGTTTCTACCTCGCGCGCGCCCACCGTATCATCGGTGCGTGCGCGCAAACAATGCGCGTCCATGCTCACCAGATCCACGTCTTTTGAAATAGTTTCAACATACATGCATTATATTTTATGATGACAAGCTTTGTACACGATGATCAAAATAAAAAAATAACAAAAACTATAAATATAAAAACTATAAATTCGTTCATTAGCTGCCACAAATTGTACAATGTAATGATTTATTATTTCATTTAACATTGCTGTTTGAGCAGTTAACTGTGGTGCTGAGAGAGAGAACTAAAGGGAATAGCGTGAACTAAAGGGAATACTTAAATCAAACTGTTCACACCTGATGAAAGAACTACCCTGCGGATACGGAAGTGCAAGCCATGGCAAATTTCGACCTAGCTCTTTTGCATTCAAAAGTTACAACAGGTGAATTAGATCTTCAATTAGACTTGCTTGGATGGGTTCAGAATAGTGCATTTGCTCACTCGGACGAAATGATTAGAACGCCACGTAATGCGGGTAACTTGCACGTGTTTTATTATTCCTTCATTGAAGAATTGGATATTCCTGCACACACGTACACTTGCCTAAACAACAATGATGTAGGCGCAGGCACGTGCTGCTAGCATATAATAAATTAGCAATGAATTTGGCTGTCGTAGCTTTTGAAAATATGCCTAGATTAGTTACATTAATTAGAAAAGGTCCTACCCGAGATATTTTGCCACCCACAGCACACACCTTGTTTGTGTATCAGACAGTAAGGATCATGGGCACAGTTTGCACATCTGGGCAAAATGTTAAAAATATATATATATATTAGAAAATGGTCTTAAGTAGAACGTGCGTAAACAATTGCCAATAGGTCTAATATTTCTACAAATTGCTACAAAACCTGTATGCCTATATGCAGTCATTTTGCTGCAGTTGAAGGTTAAAATTAAGTCTGATAATCCATGCATGTTCACATCATGTATACTTTTACACTTACATTTTCAAATATTTGGTGCCCAGATGTCCCTAATGCCCATGCACTTAGGGGCAGGCCTACCCCCTGTCAGATTGCTAAAAACATTATCAAACTAATTCACTATATTTTCTCTTATAAAATGAAACTGCATCTAACAGTTTTAACTATAGATAGATAGATAGATAATGTAACCACTAGCAATAGCAAGTATGGTGTACCCTGTTCTGTAAAATATATAGGCTTACTGCAATAAATAAATAGAGTAACCCTAAGTCACACATCAGAGTTTGATGAATGATTCAATTTGAAAATGTTTACTGATGTACATACCAGTATATTATTTGTTGAGAACAAAATGTAGGTTAGTCAATGTCATAGCAACAGAGAAAGTGACTGATTCTTACTGTGTATGGCTCCCAGCCTCCCACATGTCTGTATGCACTATACTACAGCAACAATATTTGGGCATGCTCCTGATGTTTCCTCCCTGTGCCGTGGAAACATCAGTGAATGAGTCTGGCCGCCAGGCTAGGTGTCCTGGGCTGGGGAATCTCCCAGACTGGATCAGGGCATCAGTGGGTTCCTGTACAGGCTGTGGTGGTACTTGGCAGGGTCAGATACACAACTGATACATAATGTTGTATAGCTGGATTTAGGTCAGGGAAAAGATAGCATCAATTCGTCATCCAGGAACTGTCTACTAGTACTCTCTACACAGTCATGTCACATGGGACCAAGCACTGCCCTGCACTAAGCTCTGACAATAATTGTTCTGAATAATTTTCAGAGCAATTGATTGCTATGTACCATTGGCCATGTCATGGAGTTCTGTTCAACCATCCAAGGAATAAGGAAGAATATGATTCCCCAGACCACCACTGACTCACTACTAAACTGGTCATACTGGATGATGTTCCAGGCAGCATTCATATATTCATCACCTGTTTCTTCAGACTGCCTTGTGAACCTGCTCTCATCTGTGAAGAGAACAGAGTGCCAATGTAGCACTCTCTAAGCAACTCTTAGATTTCTATTTTTAATATCTGGAATCTAGAGTTGCAATACCAAATACCAACCCTTGACAGCCCATACATCCAAACAGAAAGGTCCTAACTGATTGTATTAAAAGCAACATTAAACTCACCAACATTGCAGCTGTGTGGAAAGCTTGAATTATCCTCATTCTATCTGCAAAGTTTTTGTTTCATAAAATGATCTGAATTTATTGATAGAAAGTTGACAATTACTTGTGCTTCCTCCTACATTGGACAAATAATCTGACTTGGTGTACTGATGATTTGGTGTGTAATTATTTAGCTGTATACCTTTTATTGTATACCAAATACAATGTCTGACTTGTGGATATATTTGATAGAACTAGCTTTATTGCAATAATACAGAACTAAGGGTCAAATTGACTCATCTACATTAAATAGGGAAGATGATACAGGTCAGGTCTTGAACCCACTCATAAGCTGAATTTGTTATTGATATTACCACCTACACCTATTCATAAAAGTGAACGTGATCAACATTCCAAATAGAGAGCCAAGATTGTAAACAGCATCACTGAAAATTAACAATCTGAATCAATTGTGCAAATAAGCTTCAGTTTATTACTTTATTTACAAATCATTGTTCTTTGTACAGTGGTGTTTACTTAATTACTGTACTTAAGTAGCCTACAATTTTGAGGTATTTGTACTACTTGAGTATTTCCAAATATGTTTACTTCTTCTCCACTACATCTCAGATCCAAATATTGTACTTTTACTTCACTACAGTTATTTGAAAACTTTAGTTACTATACTTACTTTGTAATTGTTTATTATTACAAAACATGCATTAACCACTGCTGCCCTTTATTTACTAGCTAATATTTTTATACATTTGAAAACTTTAAATGGAACATTCTGCACAATGAATACTTTTACTTTAGGTACTTTAACTACATTTTGATGCCAATAGTTTGTACCTTTACTCAAGTACATTTTGAAATCCGGACTTTAACTTGTAATGGAGTACGTTGCAGTATTGATACTGCATACATTCGAGTACTTTTTCCACCAGTGTCCATATATGAATAGTAACAAATGCAAGATGTCAATTAAGACCTGAGTTAATTATTATTTATATATTATTAATATTAATATATTAATTTATATTTATATTCTATTTCAGATACACCAGGAAACCAGATAAATCTGACTCAATCTCCTATCAGATCATCTGGGTCCTCAGCACAGGATCAGTAAGAGAAGAGCTACATTCAGATTACTTCTTGAATCGGTACAATTAGAAAGGTGACAGCACTGTGTTGTTTATATTTCTACAGGTCTGAGCAGCATCCTGAAGATGGCCCAACATGTAGCAACCCTGTGTGTGGTTCTTCTCTTCAAAGCGACAATGAGGTTCAGGCATTGCTTCCTTCTGACAAGGAAAAGAAACGGAGGTCAGGTCATTATCAAAGCAAGTGGAAACCGATGATCTCTTGAAATTAATGTTGTTTTGTTAAAAAAGAAAAATCAAAGCTAGTACATCGGCAGCACGAATGTGATATTCCACACATTTCCTCTCTAACAGTAGTGGTGTGGATGAACAGGTTTAATCAGCATTCTAATGTTCCAGTCAACCAGTCAAAAGTATAATTTGTTGCATTTGAACTAATTCCACACCTTCAAACCATTACTTGAATCAAATGAATAGACAGTCGAGCAGAGCAGTGCAATCTGAACATGAAACAACACTAATGAATAAAAAGGTGCTTGGTCATAACAACTTGTTACGTCCATCCTTGTCCACACTTGGCCTTACTCTGGTGTATTTGAGTCAAGGAAGCCTTCTCTGAGTCTGTGTCACTGTCATTTTTGTTGTCGTTGAATCTTGCCTATCGAGTCTCTCTTCCTCCCCTCCTCTCGGGAGGTTCTGTGGGTATTGCTCATTTGTACGTTCTGTAGCTTGCTTGGTGCGCTCTTGTGAGTGCTGCAACAGGGGTTGCTGGCCCCTGTTACCCTGCCAGTCTTTCCTGGAGGTCAGCTGTCTCCAGCACCACAGACGTTCCTCTGTTGCCATCCAGACTTTTCTGGAAGTCACTGGTTGCCCAGGGAGTTCAGTTTGTAAATACAACAAAGATGCGATTATAATCCATTTCTGGAATGGATGGATATTGTATCTCAGCATATTTGATCAAGATTACCTGATTTGTTTTCTCAGGCTTCAAATTAAAACATCTTGTCAGCGCTTGTGTGACCTTCTGCCCTTTGTGGATGGCAAATTAGATATAGCAACTACATTGGAGCTTACTGCTGAGTACATGAGCTACCTGAAGCAGACGCTGCCTCAGGACGTTCTCTTTAAAGTAGGTTTATTGCATATTTCTATGTACTGTAGAGTAGACGTACTGTACTGATGTTTTCTACTATGAAAATGTTGTGACTTCACTGATTTTGGTGCTGCAGGTTGATAAAGCTGTACAGCAGAATTCCATGGTGTCCCGGAAGAAAGCAAGAAAACCAGCAAAGAAACGGTATTATACTGTATATAGAATTACTGTACAAAGTCAGATGAAGTCATATTTTACAGTACAGTACAGTTACAGTAAATAATGCTTTTAGTGGTTACTCAAAATGTATGAATTATTTTATTTTAAAAAATCCATAGAAAGGTGATTTGTATCCCAAGGCCAAGGGGACACGCGAAGCCAGATGCAAAGAACTTAACTGATGGTATGACATCTTTCACCAACTTATTTTACATTGTGACCCAACTGGTCAGTCCTTACACTCTCAGGGTTAACAGTTAACAATACAATGATGTTGTGTACTCTACACTAGTGTACATCTAATTGTACTGCAGAACACAAAGTAGAAATTGCTATACCACTGTATATAACATATAGTAACACCTAAACAAAGTAAGCCTACAGTGTCAAATGTACTAAATCAATGTTAGTGTGTGTGCCATGATTGCCATCCTTCATAATGACACCCCTGGCCTGTGTTGACAGATCAAGTGGTTTCTCCATTGGCATGTGGGATCCCAGTCCATGGGCCGCCAATACTATTGGACAAATCATCCGTTCCTTGGGGACAAATGCTGCCAGTGTGCCAGGATCAATTTCCTGCTGCCTCATTTCATTCAGTGGAAAACAACTGGATAGAACCTCCCTCAGTGTTTCTTAGCCCAACCTCTATTGCCTTCACAACAACAATGAACAGCCAGACCTTCTACCCAGAGGTGAGACTGGACCCATCTTCAAGCCATGTCAATACACTGAAGCTATGTGATGCCACCTCGGACACATCCAACTCAGTTGTTCTCCCATCAGTGGGTTTGGGTGAAGCGTGCCTTCCTCATAATTACTTAGCCCCAATAGAACAATTGCCTATTATTTCGACACTAGTAAGCCAAGACAAAATTATATCTACAGTAGATTGTACGCATCAAACACTACTTCCATCATCAATGTTCAACAGTGCAACTAATGGTTCCAATGTTACAGCATTAGAAGAGCCAAATGACCCAATTTCTGAGTGTGTGTGTAACTTACGACCACCACTGGAGATTACTAGCAGTAACCTTTTGACTAATCTTGTACAGGTCACAAGCAGTTCCTTCGGGCTGCATTTGCTGACAGATACCAATGATGGCATATGCTTGTCTGATCCTTTTCTTGAAAACATCCATTTATCCCCTTAACAGTGTCTCTCTCTATGCACAGATAAATCTGCAATCACAAAGTATACAGTATTGTAATACACATAGGCCTGCTGTGCAGTGCTGAAAAGGACAAATTAAGTGGAGCCATACTGATTGATGTGCTGGTGTAGTCGACATAATGTAATGTGTAGTCACGTGATTGTAGTAGCTTTTAGGCACCTAGAGCAATCAAAACCTTCCATACACGTCTTCATAACTAAAGATAAATCAAGTGGCACTTTTAGTATATATGGCTTGTTTTTCTTTCTCATTTGACTGTGGTAAGAGACATGTGACTCCTTTAGTTTCTAGACACTAACATGGTGAAAGTGAATGAGTTCGCTCAATATTCTAATTAATTGGGTCATGTTTTATTGTATTTTCCATGTCTGTTACAAATAATTGATAATTGATAATTGGCTATGCATTGCATTGCATAACAAAGAGATGCTATGTCAGTGGTTTTCATTTTATGTTTTTGAAAATGTAAAGAAAAAGACAGCTTAAATTATGTCCCATATAAACTAAAATAAAGACCTCTTAAGTAAAGTGTAAAGTGACTTTAATAATGGTGGGATCAACCTATAAAAATGTTAATATTAATCACTATTCATATTAATATATTAATAATCATAGTTCTGTGGTAATTGAAATCTAGATATAAGGTTTTAGAGGAAAATTAAACAGTAAATGTAATCTAAGAGAAGGGTCCTTCTGTCCGTCCGTTATCAGCTAATCTCGAGCACCGTTAACCCGGTCGATGCCAAACTTTGCACACTCCCTGGATACCAACGATGAACCTCTACCGGTCTACCCCACATTTTCCAGAATGGCCTGTTATAGCGCCACCATGAGGCAGCTTTTCACATTTTTTACCTAAAACTGCACCATGCACACTCCCTAGAGGCCAAGGACAAACCTTTGACCTGCATTTTCCGGAGGCCGACTTTTGTAAAACACATTTTTTGATATTACTCCTCCAGATTCTGTCCAAAAATCTCACTAATCGTTACACAGTATCTCTATAGTCATGTGCTCAAGTCGGATCTGTCCGATATTACATATTCCATCCTAATTGGCTTTCAAAGTTTGCAAGATTGCCCCGTTTTGAACAAAAGCCTCAAATCATGAACGCAGTGTGCAATTTACGTGAAATCTTTCACACATTTTCTTACTAGGCTGAGGAATATATCCCACCCTTTTCACATTGGCCTGTTATAGCACCACCAACATGTTGATTTTTGCAAAACACATTTTCAATGGTGTAAGAACAAATGCTTTTAGACGAATTAGCGTGAAATCACCCTTATCTCTCCCTATGCTCCTCCACTAATTTGTACTCTGGTACAAATGTACACATTGAATGTAGAAATCGAACTATTCTGTTTGTACACTCAGTTACAAACCTGTTATGGTCATTCAGGGCTATCTCATTGTGTTTCTGGTAATATTAATGCCCACTCATTTTGTATGTCTATAAAAGTTTGACAAAAATGTCCACAAGCCAGCATTCTTCTTCACATTGACTACATTATGATTTCATGAACACGTATGCTTTTAACATGAGATGACTAGATCATTACTGAGGATGCAAATTATCAATAGAACATAACTAGTGAGCATTGTTTTTAAGTAAAATTGTGCATTCAGGCTGATAAAAACAATATATATTAAATCATTATCTATATATTGAATCTATCTATATGTATTGAATCCCCAGTCAGTGAAACGTTTTTGAAAGGTTTATTTAGTCACAATTCCTTTTCATATAACTGTTTACATACAGCAATTAAAGCACATGGAAAGCCAAGCCACCATCAAATTCACAATCACCTGCTGTAGGTTTAAAGCTCGAGTTCAAAAACAGAACCACTTCACCCGAAAACATTTCTAATTACTCGTTAAAATGGTTGTCCATACATTGCAATGTTAAAAAACTAAATATATATATTGAGTTATTTAGAAACATTGATGAAGCAGGAATTACAGATATAAATAACATATATTGGAATTAAGACATTACATAATACAATTAGCAACAGAGCAGCACCACAGTTGTTAGGTAGAAATATTAATTCCTACAATAGGAAAATGTTAAAAGTTAGAAAAAGATATTTATTTTTTAACTCCTCAGACTTGCTGTCCAGGTGGGTTTATATGTTATCCATCCATCATTGATAGCAGCTGCTAACAGTAATGCATAGTTATTTTCACACTGTTAGGGACTCTTTTACGCTACAGCATAGTTGTATATGGGTTTGTCAATAAGAAAAGACATAACAGACTTAAAAACAAACTTGCTAGTCGTTTTACAGTTCCAGGCACACTTATCACCCCCCAACCCCATTGCAAACAGAGACTGTTGTATCGTTTGTTGATTAAATCATTAATGGAACACATTATGTATCGATATGCATTTCCCAAATTTCTTTAAAGCAACAGATAAAGTGCATTTTCTCTAACTCATAAAAAGCTTAAACCTTAAATACAATTATAATCATGAGGAAGGTTTACACTAGTGAGCATAGTTAAAACCATTCAATGCTTTCTTTATATTATGAAAAATATATATCAATACTCATTTTGCAGTCAATATATACACACAACCATTTTATAATTTATCAAGATATATCTCAAATTATATTTTGCACAAAAGCAACACCTCTACTGCTGTTAACATTAAGGTGCTATACAACTGTATCAAACTGTAATATATGCAAAGAAGTCAACTTGAATAAAATATAAAATGTTAATCATAAATATATTTTAAATATAGATTTATTTCATATGAGAATATACTGTAGTGTAGATTATGATTTAAGGCGCCACAGAGAACTGAAGGAAGAGATTGCAGATTATTTGTCCCTTTTCTGCACTCTCTTCTCAGCCTCTGGTCTTTCCTGAAGATTGTACTCCTCCAGAAGGTTCTTTGCAGTCTCCCTGCCAGTTCTTTTCACCACAGCTTTGACTCCCAGGTTCTCAATATTGAAAGCAGTGATGCCCATATTAATGGCAGAGTTGACAGCGTGGTCTGTGGCTTGGCCTGCTGCAGGCCCATACCTTAATCAGAAGTAATCAAGATAGGGTGAGAGGACAGAGCAAGAGCAAGTTGGGACAATTATAATGGAGTGTAAAGATTTCAAAGATGACATGCTGAACTGAACATGCATTTGAGGTGCACACCCATGCAGTGCAGAATTTCAAAGTTTGATAGCTTGAACCACTTTCCCACATTAATATACATACAATCAATTAAATTGTTATAGTTGCAAATTGCAATTTGATTCTACATGTTCCAAACATGTAGGAAACAGGGAATAGATTGTATAAAGTCATAAGGATGCAGAATACAGTTGTTAATTGTAGGACTTTTCTTGTAAACATTGGGGGAAATTATTTCAAGCAACACCATGAATTATGTGTGCCAGATAGCAATTCCACAGTGCTCTATAGTAGAGTGACATTCAGACGAGGCCATGCCTGTGATCAGCAATATCAAGATAATTTTTAATGCTGAATTAAGAAAAAGTACATGTCTTCTCTTTAGGTGGGTCTAAAGTACATGTCTTCTCATTAGGTGGGTCTAAGATCTTTTGTAGACCCCTAAATCTGCAAAGTAAGTGGAAGAGGAAAAGGTACAAATATGTAAGTGCATATTTGTTTATGTTTGTAAAATGCAAGCACACAAATGCAAGATACACAAAAACCTGTCTAACAAGTAGTTGAGCCAAAAATTGCTAAGCACTGGCAAGTGCTTTCAGATGACTTACTTGTGCTTTACAGTGGTGACTGTTTCTGATGCCACACTCGTGGTGATGTTCTTTGCTGCTACTTCCAAGCCAGTCCACATAGTTGCAAAACCTGGGAGGGGCAGCAGTATTACATTACAGTTTTGCCCGTAATGGCATTCCCAAAATCTGGAAGCCGATAGCCAAGGCTAGGAAAATGTGCATTTAGACCTCCTTCAGCAAAATGTCTCTCAAGTAAATGAAATGAGCTGCTATACCTTGAACTCCACTGGCAGCCACCACCATGGCTCCATCGATGTTGGAGCGCCCATCCTTATCTTTCTTCATAGATTCTGGGAGCAGCTTGCTTCCATGCTTTTTCACATGTGGGGCTAGCTCTCGACCCACACAGTTGGCGACAACACACACTCCATCCACTACGAGGACACAGGTACTCTAGTAAGGCCTGATTTATACTTTGTCGCCCACCGAAAATAGACAATTTACAAGCTCACAATGCAAAGTGACACATTGTGGGCACGTATGTCGGCTGTTTTAGGTACATGCAACTATGTACTAATCTGGCTTCATTTCAACATCACTCTGTGAAAATTACATATTTTCAAGTGAAACAAGAGAGTATGAAGATACACGATAAGCTGCGACCAGCTCAGTTTGCACTTCAAATTTTGGACACACCAACAGACCTGTGTATCGTCGCTGTTGGGGCGTAAACCACCCAACTCCATTTTATAATTATTTCACAGGTTGCGATGCATTTTGTGAGCTTTGAGATTGACAGCTGTTCTTATCAATGACGGATAATGACAGCGAAAACCTCGAAACTCTACTTGAGCTGGATTTCGTTAAAGTGGTGATAACATAAAGAGTAACATAATAATGCAACTAAGTATCTGACAATATATAAAGTCACAATAACAACTTTGATGAGGCAGTATTGCTTTGGGTAAAAAAAAAAGGTTTTCTTCATTTCTTGAAAAAATATATTTTGGAGTTAGGTGGTTTCTGCCCAACAGTAGAGATATGCTGCAGCTAGATGCACACATGTGGCTGACGAGTCGTCATTTGTCGAGTTTTGCCAAGTAAAAAAATTGCCTTAAGAAGTTTAATTACAAATAAACAAGAATAAAAAGAATAGAGAAGGAGCTAGATAAAGAATAGATGAACTCCTCACCTAAAAGCTGGCTGACTTTGACTGCACCTCCGGTGGCTTGCTTGGCAACAATGAGGCTTTTGGTCACAGTGGGGCTGACAGTGGTGGGTGTATCTTCTGGAGTGATGTGTTCCCTGAGTTTAGATGCCCCCTTATGAATGGCCTTGCCTGTGAACTCGGCTCCTTTCACCAGACCCCAGCTCAGCCACGATGCACCTGGGGGGACAGCAGAATTACATAAGGTCAGGTCACATCACTTTGTTTTTTTAGTATATGAACTTGTGCAAGCACATTTTTAAATCCATGAGTCCACTGTGGATGATGGAAAACCACACAATAACACCTACAACAGCATGATCTGAACAGAAGGATTCATAAGTCTAAGGTGTGTAGGCTCACCTGTGAGGATGCCACTAGACACTTTCTCACTCCACTCAGGCAGTGTTTTCTCCTCGGCTGTAGCTACAGTGGTATCCTCAGCAGTATCCTCAGGGGCAGCGATGGGTACCTTCTGACTAAGATTGATGGTCTCTGCAGATTCATCTGGGGCCTGATCAAAGAGGCACATTGTTAGTCAGGCGTAGGCACACGCAGAACGTAAACAACTGGTCAATTTCTATGTAAGCTATGCTACACAGGCAATACAGACCTATTCTGATACTCGCCTTCAAGTAACCTCCCTGGTATCACAATACAGCCTCTCATTATTGTGTGCTGCTCAATACAATGTGCCATTTTCCTCCTTACAAAATGGAAGGCCACAATACAATCTTTCTTTGTGCTGAAGCACTGATTAATCTCCAGCTCACAAATCCATTTGTTAGGACACATCAAAGGCAATATAAAATTGCTTACTTGATGGCTGGCCTCACTTTCATGGACTCCGTCCATGAAAAAGAAGACTAGTCTGGTAATAAGACTATACTGTAATAACTGTATACATCAGAGAGGACCGTGTTTGGTTGCGCTCTCCGTCAGTGTCAGTGTCCATCACGGTTGGTATCAGCACTTGTGTTTGAGCTCGATGCTATTCTAACTACTGAGAGATATAAGAGCATTAGCAGTCATTAATTCCCTTCTATTTCCATCCCCTACCCATTTCAAATCCCTACAGTGCTGAGGTTGGAGTTAGATTATTCCTATTCCTGAGCATTGCATAACATACTGTACTAGTTGAATAAATTGTGTTTATTTGTATTTCGGGTCAATACACTCTTTAACAAGAAACTTTGTGTCAGCACCATCTTTGTCAACTTTGGAAAAATGTTACTTTACACTCTAGAAAGTTGGAGAAACAATAGCAAAGACCCAGAAATGTGTACAAACTAACGCACTCAGCTGACAATATAGCACATACACTAGTGTACCTGTATGTGTTCCCCTAAATGGTTGAAAGTTACACTGAAATCCACTCAGTTTTTACGGATAGCTTGTACCTAACGTTACCTTATATAACTGTTCTTTGGATGCATATTAGTTTAAAACAACGATGAAGTCGTTACGTCAAAGGCCTGTGCTTTGTCAATTGTGTTCTCATGTTGTTTGAAATGGTTCAGAACTCATTCGAAGTTCCTCTGAAATACTTTTTTGCTTATATTCAAGCTCGCCACTTAATCAATACTGACACAAGGTTGGAGGACTATTATCCATTATACGAGGAAGTTAAAAACTTCTAAAACATTTTTTTCCCTCCACGTATGTCAAAACATGGCTGCAATGTTCACCTGAACCCTGAGGTCCGTCATCTGGGAGAGAAAGTCCTTGAACAGCTCTCTGTCTGCAGTGGGCAACTCCGAGGATAGTACCACCCCCACGTAGGAACCTGGACCCGGAGCCATCGTGTCAGGGAACATAAACACCCCAGTATTACACAGCAATACTGGGGAGCCCATGGCCATGAGAGGATACACCCAGTCACAAACCTGTCACGAGTCAAAAATAAAATAAACCACAACAGCGATGAGCATTAAGCAGGCGTACTGCCTTCTCTGTGTAGCTAGAAAATGCATTTTGTTTAATTGGATTCATGAAAAACCTCCATCAGTGACTCAGTGGTATAGAGAAATCTACAGAGTACTTCCAATGGAAAGGCTCAGTGCCAAATTAAAAGAGAGGGAAAATAACTTTATGATGGCAGCCGCTGATAGATTACTTGCCCAGGGATCTATCTACTGTGATTTATAAAGGAAGTGATTCATTGGAGAGCCCCAGCTGTACTCTTGCAATTTTCCTTTTGATATGCCCATGTGTGTTGTGTTAACTTGTGTATGTATGTATGTATGTATATATATATATATATATGTGTATATATATTTGTTTTCTTTCCCTAATGAATACTGACTGTATTGTGTACGGTATGTGCTGCTCGCCATTTTATTTTGTTTGTTTTGTTTTGTTTCTGTGCTTTGTTTTTCTTGTCTGTATTATTATTATTGTATTGTGCTTTTAATTTATACCTTTCTTGATTCATCTATGTGAAAACGTAAAAATTCAATAAAAAGTTATTTAAAAAAAAGCAGGCTTACTGCTTAACTACACAGTTAATATGAAATACAAACCAATTGCAAAACATTTGCTTGCCTTAGCTTAGAGCAGGGGTCCTCAACGTTTTTCAGGGCAAGGACCCCTTATGTGAGACAGAGATGACTCAGGGGCCCCCACTACGCTACATATTGTATGAAATTATGGCGCAGATTGAATTTTTTCATAGACTTGATTTACAGCAGTCACTATCATCAGTGTTGGATAAGGATTCATTTTGATGTGTATTTCGGACCGTTAACCACTTAAACCCTCAATACTTAGAAATATTGTACTTGATCTGCTCTTTTTTGCTGCTACAACAAACCGCTTTGCCGATCTACAAGCTGTGAGCTTCTGCTACTTTTGGCTAATATTCTCCTGAAAAAAGGCATTCTAGGGATCAATGTAATGTAAATACAGTAAAGTTCCTATCACGCAAAGATTTGGCAGCCCCCCCTAGGGGTCCGGACCCCCTGTTGAAGACCCCTGGCTTAGAGTGTTGATATTGAGAAGGGGGAAAAAAGCGATAAAGAAACAATGTGCAAGAGCACTGAATGTCCACTTTCACTATCAATGAGGGTAACTATGCATGCCAAATGGGACAGTGAAAATGGTCATAGATTATACTTGGCACTGTGGATGTGGAACCACTGATGTCATCCAATAGGGTAAGCCTAGTCTATTTGGGAAATTCCCCACTGAGGAAAAGCATTTCAAAACACATGACCTGTGTGTGTGTGTGTGTGTGTGTGTGTGTGTGTGTGTGTGTGTGTGTGTGTGTGTGTGTGTGTTTGTGTGTGCGTTTCTTTTGTTTGGTTGTTGTTGGGGTCCAAAAAAAAGGAATGATAATAGTTATCTGTAACAGTTGCAACAGCTCTCCCGAGCAAAAACTAAAAGACCAAAAACATTACTCAAGTCTTCAAAAACATTGCGAGAAGGCCAGAACTATTTTACATAGTCAGTGTTTACACAACAATTGCTCCACACACACACGTGTGTGTGTGTGTGTGTGTGTGTGTGTGTGTGTGTGTGTGTGTGTATATATATATATATATATATATATATATATATATATAGAGGCTACAGAAAACGCATCAATAGTTGGGAGTAACAGTCATCCGATATCCCCCAACCCTTCCTGAGTGGAAAAGACAGTGATATGTTATCAACAAAACTATGCAAAGTGTTTGTGCTTGTGTAATATTCATGAAGTTGGTCTATCTATAATGACGACACGAACAACATCCAAACAGATTTGGTCCCCAGGGTTTCAATGCTGCTGATGCAATGATGTGTCACACAACTCTAGCTGTCACCTGAACAAGATTAAGACATCACAAGGATGACATCACTGCCACAAATCTGTTGGGATTAGGAGCACTGAGTCAACGCTCACATGATAGTGCACAGAGCAAGGGGTGCACAGAGCAAGGGGTAGAGATCATTAACAAGCCTATCTTCTTCCTCTGGATACTAAAGAGGACTCAGTCCTGTCAAGCAAGGTAAACATTATGAAATCAGGTAAAAGAGCACAAGAAGACTTGAGGAAGACTTGCTTATGATATGTGGATAATTCAAATTGGCTCATGAACTGCGTTAGTGTGTTGAACTGTCTAGTTAAATACAGTGTTTTTTATACCAAAGCAACTCTCACCTGTAGAAATGCTGGTGGTCGGTTTGGCATCGCCTCGGACTGCTCAGTGGTAAACTTCACCACACGCAGATAGCCGGGGTAAGATGGAGCACTCACTTGACCCTCAGGTGTGACAAAGAATATCTGCACCCCATGAGCTAGAAAGAACACCTGCTCTGCCTCGTCACCCATGCTCTGGACTGATGGTGACGAGTTGGATGTATGGCTGTAGAAGTCTTCCCCTACCAGTGACATCTCTCCCGCATCTGTCCCATAGGAGATGGATAGATGGCCATCAGCTGCCTGAGGAGAATAAGCCGGCGGCTGTTCGCCTGGAACCACAGACTGTCTCGTAGGTGACAGTGGCATGACCGCACCGTTGCGTGTAGGCAGACCTCCTACAGCACCAGCTAGTTGGCTGTTGTTGACAAGCAATGGTGGTGAAGGCCTCTCTGGTTTCTGTTTAGTAGGGAGTTTGGGGTACAAGCTTTCAGAGTGTGTGTCTCCATTGCTAGCTCCAGATACCCCAGCGGAGGTAGATCCCAGGTCTGAGCTGGTCTCTAACATAGCAAGACGAGTGGTTATGTTGTTCAGGGTCTCTTGCATTTTCTCCTGCATCTGTCTGGCTGACTCCCAGGAGCTGCCAACACACTCGTCACCCTGTGAAGGCACACTGATGGCCCTGAGAAGGTGCTGTCGCCCTTGTCTGTAATACTCCAAGGCCTGTGCCTTCTGTATAGCTTCATCTGCAGTCAGCCCTTTATTGATGCACTCAAAGGCCCTTTCATAGCCATCTTTAATTACTTGAAGTCTTGCATTGTCAAATGCATCTTGTTTCGCTTTCTCCATTCCTAAAAACAAAAACAAACAAAAAATCGATGGGGTTGTAATTAGTTCAAGTTTATGGTACTATTAAAAGGATTGAAGGTATTTATTGAGGATGCAATTAACATTTCTCTGGCAGTTCACCATCTCTAGTCTACAGTAGGTCAGAGGTAGGCAGCCAATAGAGAAAGTCATCCATTAATTTGTTGATGTCAGTGTTGTTTTTGGCAGCAAATTTCTATTTTAGTTTTAGTCGTTGTCTCTTGAATAGTTTTCACTTAGTTTTAGTCACATTTTAGTCACCTGGAATGTTCTAGTGTTTAGTCTAGTTTTATTCGACTAAATGTCACACGATTTTAGTTGACTAAATCTACAGTTGATTTAGTCGACTAAAATGTGTTTTGACAGGCCTTGATCTACAATCTCGCAATGCGTCGCGTGAGATTGTATATATGCTATTTTCAGCATGCAACCCAGCATAAAACTGGATCTCTTGTCCACTAGTCCCTTCCTAACATTTTAGTCTAGTTTTTATTTGTTGACGAAATTGTCAGTATATTTAGTTTTAGTCATCATAGATTCGATTTTATTTCGTTTTAGTCAGTGAAAAAAGGTAGTCGACGAAAAAATGTCGTCTTAGTTTTAGTCGACGAAAACAACACTGGTTGATGTGCATAAACTTTTCTCCACAAATAATTATTAATATTCAATAATTGAATTGTTCTTTATTTGCATTATTCTGATTAGTAGCTATGTGGTGGATATTTCACTGTCAGCTTTATTGGCAACATACTGTAGAAGATCACTCCAGCCTTGGAAAAGGCAAAGTAGATCACATGCCTTCTAGACCTTTTAATTAACATTCTCATGGCATCATTGTAAGCTACTTATCCACAACCCGCAAGCTTATTCAGCAAGAAGCTTTCCTTTTCTAGCTTGAAGTATGCAGTACAAAAATTAGTGTCCTCTAAACACACACTTTAACTCCATCTCTACCATGGATGTATTACTGTATATCTGCATTCATGCTAAACTTGTGTGATCGTTAAGATTCTGATATACATCCTGTGACATTGCCTGTAATGGACATGTATCATCATTCATCAGTCATTTGTTTTTCTGTAATAACATGTCCTTTTCACAGACAGATTTCAGACAAATTGTCTGTCAGACAGTTTGTAGTCAGGACAGGACATTATCCAATTTAGATTTACAGCTGTAGACTTTGATTGATTGAAGAATGTATTAACAGTTTGGACTTGAGAATTACAGTACAAAAGACTGTTAACTGTGGACAACACCATAAAGCATTACACTTGTTTACAATAGGGTCCAGACTCCACCATGATCAATTCATCACATCAGACTCAAAGAGGGCAAATCTAAATTAAAACAGAACTCTAATACAGAACACTTTGTTGCTGCTGGAAACCAACCAAAACTAAATACTACGATGCACATCACCACGGGCCCCCATGATGACCAAAGACACAGGCTCAGCCAGTATCACAGGCATTTGCAACAGGTTGCTATGCTATCACGCCAACGTCAGGTTGGTTTCAGCCTCTCAATTTAAGATAAACGCAGGAGTAAACAACTGCAGGTTAGCCAACGAGAATCCTAGACCGTTAAAACCTACACCCATATGTTGTCACTGACTGAGTAGAATGTGATGTTTAGCGAACTATAGTTATCATTCATGGTCAAGGTTGGCTAGGCTGCTGACAGGTCTTGGTTATTTCTCCATACATAACGGTTTCAGCAAAACACAAACATTAAGAATAGTTCATCTGTTTATTCACCGCCCTCCTTGTAACTTACCGTTCCCCAGAGAACGAAGCGCTTTCAAGAAAAAATAGCTTATTGATCCTGCAGTGCTGTGAGCTCACTAGCTAACAACTGTAACTTCAGTTGACAACAACCTCCTCTTGTGATTTATACTTCTTTGTGCGCCGTGTAGCGCACGACAGATGGCAGATCTACAAGCTCACAACGCGTCGCGACGCAATGCGTTGTGAACTTATAGATCTGCTACTCTCTACTATAGCTCATTGGTCCTAAACTTCCTGGCAACGAACGAATCGTGAGTAATCAGGAAGTTGCATTCATTGACCGCGAGAGTGGTCACGTGTTTATAATAGTTTGTCATTATTTGTAATGACCAGCGTGGTGACCACATTTGCAGCTTCGAACTTTCACTTTTGGTTTGCCACATAAGGCCCTTATTTAGAGGTATAAAATAAACCCCCCAGGTTGACCAGTTACGTGTACAGAGCTTGTGTCAATTATGAGAAGAGCACCAAACCATGTAGATAATCACATGATTTAGGTAAGGTTGTGGTGCTGCTGCTGCACCATACTGCAAACTGCACCCATAGATGTGCACGTTGACGGTCTGGTCCATAGAGTTGCAATGGGTCTGGTCTGGACCATAGAGTATTAAAAGGGGGGTCTGGACCCTGGACGGCTGGACTCAGTCTCTGGACGATGGGTTGAGCTGAGCATAAAGCCACAAACGTGCGGTTGTGTCGCCCTCTCGTGGCAGCTAGAGGCATTTTTTGAATTATGCTTGTCCATGTTGTAGAAACAGCCTAAACAGGATTCGTTTGGCCACTGAAATTCCAAAAATGCAACACACATTTGCACACAAACATTTTGAAGATGGCAAAGTTAGCATCTAATGAGAGTACTATTGTTCTCCTAATCTAGAGCAATTTACAGTAAGAAAGGTAAACACAAGTAAGTGCCTCAGTAATCTAGGATCAAGGTAAAAGTATTATCATTCTAAACATTATAATATAAAAAATATATATGTACATTGGAACTAGACAAACTATAGGATGTCAGTCAACAAATTAACCTGACATCTGTCTAAATATAATCTAAATTACAAATAAAATGCACATGTCTTCCTGTACTGACTGGACAAATAATAATCAATGTTTCTGCATTTCACCTTTACTCAGGATGTGATGAGAAAGACTCAAAGTCGGATACTGAGGACACAGGTGCTCTCTGAAGAGAAAAATAATGAATTGGCAAAATATAGAGATCCTCCGATAATCGGCCACTAATCAGTGATTGGCCGATCAGATCGGTGATCAGCAATTTACTGATCGGCAATTTACCCTATCTGGAGAAACCAATGGTATAAATATCAGATATAATTCATCTTTGTGAGAGGCCTAAACATTCTCCCCTTCCTCCCCACACACAGGAACCCTTTTCACGTGGGTTTTGATATAGGCTATAATAATTTGGGAAATATTCAAATGTCATCGCCTCATCGGTCCCAAGAAACCTGATCGGAGCCTCCCTAACTATAGCAGGCGTCTGTGTGAAATGTCCTTACATACTCCGGCTCCCTGTTTGTTTGTACAGTTCACTGTTTGACATTTTATTTGGCCAAAAGATCTGACATATACGTCTGAGGCATCTGTTCTATTCTCCTAGTGTCTGTTTTGACCACTCTCCAGCTCTCAGAACCATACAGCAGAACAGACTTGACATTGCTGTTGTAAGGCTATTGTTTTGATCTCCAGATGGAACGGAGTTGGGAGAAGGCACCCTGAGTCTTTCCCAGCCCTGCTTTGATGTCTTTTGATGCCCCGCTGTCCTTACTGATTTAAGGCTGCCCAGATAAGTGAAATCTTCCACAAACTCAAGTGGTTTTTCATCGACAAGGATGGGTTGTGTGGGGGTAGAGTTCACACACAACACAGAGTCTGAGTCCGCTTACTTGTTTTACTGGTTATTAATTGCCAGCCGTGACCACTAATATGTTCTAGTAGAGGAAGGAGTAGCTACTGCTGCCTAGGCCCTAACCATGCCCTAACTAACAGAAAACTGTTGAAAAAAGACTGCAGAGGGCGCCAACTTCTGCCTAACTGGAAAAACAAAAATCAATGACACATTGAAGTGGAAAAAATGTGGTGGTTGAGAGGGTGCTTAGACTTGGGAAATAACACTAGAGAGCCTCAGCTGTTTGCATGTCCCACAACTGTCTTTGACCTTTATAGGAAGCAAATATTTAGTCCAAAGATTCGTGATGGCAAGTCGAGAGTCAGTAAAACAAAAACATACAAAAATAACTGGTGAAATGTTTTATTCATGGTTCAATTCGCTGTTATTTTCTGCACAATTTTAAACTTTTAGTAGAAAGCCATGCAAAGGCCATGTGTTAAATATTAGTTGCATCCCCAGTCTCACAGATTCCAGACATTCATCCTTCACACTCACTGCTGCGTGAACCAGACTAAACAGGCTAGGCACATACAATACATGTGGTAGCCATTCATTACAACGTGAACATACAGATAGATCTCTGCTAAATTTGTGCCACCTTCTTCATTGATTCTAAATCGTTATATTGTCAAAGCCAAAGTTAGTTAGTTATTGATAACATGCTTCATGCATTTTATGGGCTAATCATAGATCGGACATTGCTTTTTTTTCTTTTTCTTTCAATGTGAATAAATATTGACTAAACAGATTTCATGTTGTCCCCGTCACAATATGCACTAGTCTAGGTTTGTTTACTACATATTTAAGGCAAGCGTTAAATTTGACTGCACAGTATTTCATCACTGATTGGACCTGCACTTTATTTATTGGAGTCTGGTGACCCCCAGTTAAATAACTCAGATGTAGCATTAAGCTCTAATGAATATGTTTTCAACAAACAATGTTTGTTTGGTACTGTATGTCTCTATCTATGACACAAATGTAAAATAGAAAATACATACAGTAGGAGGAGATTTTGTTTAGAAGCGGTTTCAAAACGGTGACTTCAGATCAGCCCTGTATATTTCAGTAATATCATTCCTGCTATTCTGTACTTGTTACCACATGCAAAGTGAGGTCAAGGATTTGTTTTGCATTGTGAGGCTTTACAGTAAGGTGAACTTGACACTGAAACATACAGACAGGTGACAAATTAAAGGGGAAATCTGAATAAATGAGTGGAGAAACATAATGAATGCAGATGCTTTCTACAGGTGGACTGCATGATACAATTAAGCAATTAACATGCTGCCATTCTTCTGTGGTATGTATAAAAATGCTGAGTAGGCCAAAATGTCCTCGATTTTTAATCAAGAAGTCTAGAGAAAAAGTGACTGTGAAAAATAAGGTTCATTAAAGGCATGAGGGCATTAAAGGGCATAGGCGCTTGGGTGGTGCAGTGCTAAAGTCCCTCCCCACCACCACAGAGGTTGTTGGTTCGAATCCACCATGGTGCAAGCAGCTTTTTCGGGCATCTATGCGACGCCGAACACAATTGACCCCTGTTTCGGGGAGGGAAGCCAGGCAGAGGAGGGCAATATTGGTCATTGCATGCCAGCACCTGTTGAGCGGGAGGAGTAGGACGAAGGCTCTACGTCCTCACGTGGGGGCTCCTCACTGTGGTAGGTGTGTACTGTATGTAGCATGTAAGCCTGTGTATGCATGTACTGTATGTACAGTATGTATGCATGTCCCCTCAAAAGTAGTAAATCATGGCTCATGTCACTATGCATTATGCCATGAACCAGAAGCACCTCCAGCCAGAAAGCCCGACATACCTGGTGAAGTAAAACTTAAGAAGAGCATGGAAGTTGAATGCATCTATGCATCTTTTCCCCCAGCAAATATCTTATTGGTTGCCAACATTGTTCTTGTGAAGTATGATATAGCTATGTGTTATATATAATGATGCATTGTTATTTCCATTTGGCCAAAGGCAAGTCAACATGTCCACAAACTGCCAAAGGTCTGTGGAAAGAAATTAGACACAGATGAGTATCACCATATTGTTCACAATACTGAATTGATTATCCAGTCTCTCCTATTGATGTATCCAGGGTTTAATGTTGTTCACGCATTACTGTTATGGTCCCTTTCCAAAAGCAGAGCACTGAGATTCCAAATGGCAATCACAACACACAAAATCCATGTAATGGTTTAGAAACACAATACAATTATATATTTTTTGTATACAGATGTATGTAACACTGTTTTTGTTCCCATACCCGGGAGGGATGGCCCTGTCTGCTGTTTATCCATAACCTGAAGGGAACAAGCTGGTATTGCTTATTTCTAGTTGGTTGAACAGCTGGGCAATAGCTGATTGAGTGATTGAGTAGGATTATTTTAGGCAAAATAAATGCTATTTCAAGGGTAACCGAAATCCAGCTCAGCTAAAAATACAATTTGGATGATGTCAAATTCTCAAACTGCACGCTTTGTTCTCAAATTGCAGATCTACAGTACTTACCACACTAACTAATAACTATAGATACAAATTGGACAGGAGGTTACACAGGTGTAACCTCACGTTACCAGGCTTTGTGTGAAGCTGGTCTCATGTGTTGTTTGCACTGGAAAAACACATGCATTCTGTCATATTCCTCAAGATTCATGATGAAATTGAGAAGACAATATCCCAGTTTATTTCTAGATGAAAGAACCTCAAGACTTTAGTAACAGTTAACAAACTTTGGCTTTGCAAAACAGTTCCATATAGTGTTACCAATAAATTAAATGGCTGGCACCAGATACTAATGATTAATATGGTTATTATATTCTATTTGATCTCATGTTGATTGGTTTCTGTTGTATTTCCCTATGATGGAATATATCTGATGACAATTCACAGTATGGCTGGTGATGCTATGTGAGGTACAAGGGAGCACAGTGGATCATAAACCCATCTCTGCTCAGTGATTAATGTTATGAGATGTTACGTGTCTTCTGTGCCAAATCCAAGAAACTGCCAAGCTCTGAACTATGCTCAGATGAACCTTAATTTCTGGGAAAATGCCCTGTCACCATTTTAACAACCATGCCTGGTTTAGATTTTGCAAAGAACACTGTAAAATCAGTGTTTTACAGGTCAATTTGGTTGCATTTGTACAATCTCAGAGTTATGCATGGTATACATTATCACTGAGGATTTTATATAAAGTGGAATTGCAGATATAAAACCATGTAACAGAGGGGAGACAAGCATCAGTGTGTACTGTACATGTCTAAACATAATGAAACCCAATAAATCAATCAACTACAAAGGCTATAATTAATTGCTCAATATCTGACACATGACACTGACAAGTGAACAACCCGAGGCCTCAGGAAGGTAAAGTTGTTAGGTCAGGCACTTCACAATCCCCTCTAGCGGTTGCCCTAGTGCTGATCCCTCTATCAGGCTTCCTTTTTGTGAATTCCCTTACAAGGGCAAGACACCAACCTGTACAACAGGAGCAATTAGCCGTTGAGAGTCTTTCTCAAGGACACTTGGACACCAACTCTGGGGGAGCCCGGGTTTGAGCTGGGAACCTTGCGGTTCCTATCTGGTCACTCTACCGCTGGCGCTGAGCCACTGCAACCCCCTATACAAACACTAACGGGTCAATTTGGTTCCATTTGTATACAGTCAGTTAAATGTAAAGAACCACTGCATTAAATTATAGAATTCACAGAATCTGTTATTACTACTACAACTACTACAGCACTATTATTGTTGTTGTAATGTGTAGATGTAATGTGTCTGTCTGTCTGTCTGTCTGTCGGTGCCATTTTTTAAATTGCAGATGTCATGTGGTGTGGGAGGTGGGAGTTTTGGAGTTTGAAATGTAAAAACGTTTTATTTATTACCAAAGTAAAAGTACTCAGAAAGAAATGTCCCCAATCTAGATTACAAAAGTACAAGTGGAGTACAAGATATATATTTGTGTTCTTTGCTGTTGCTACCCTTTAAAAGGCCATGACAATGCATTGGGAACTTGAGGTTATATATTTCGAAAACTGCAATATTTAAGTAATAATCTCAATTATGCATGTCCACAGTAAAATAGTTTCTTTTAATGAGTGAATTGATTTTCTCGGTGAAAGTATGAAGGAATGGGGCGGGTCCAAAGTTTTATCACTTAAGTTATAAAAGTTAAATATAAAAAAAATGACAAAACATTTCAAAGTAAAAAGTTCAGGCCTGTGTGTCCAGATGAGTGAGCAAAAATTGTGAATGTACCAATGTAACTGATATCCCCCTGTTTCAGAAGTATGTTGTGTAGGCCTACTTCCGTTTATTATTAATTTAACTTAATATATTCAAAAGGGGAGCTCCATGGAGCACATAACACTGTCAGGCCGGGTAGCCAGCTAGCTTTGAGCTCAGGAACATTTCCAGTGGGAATAATGTCGGGACATTGTACAGTGAGTGTTGACCTTTCACACATGAATCAAAAACATCAAACCTCTCACCAGAGATGGAGATCGCATTAAAAAACTACAATGCGAAAGATTGAACATGTGTTTCCTTTAGGTCCATCTTATTATTGTTGCATTGTTCTATCCCTTTTATGATTTATTTTACTTTATTTTTGGCATGACATTATATACCTTTACCTTGTATTATTTGGTTTATTTGTTTTGTAGTATGCTCATGGTCTGACCTACCGGAGTAGGAACTGATTGTGTGCACACGCACACACTTGCGGTGTTGGGTGTATCTTTGGACACCGTGGTTATCAATTGCCTGTTCACTTGTAACGTCATGTGTATAGACACTATCGGTTTGTTGGTCCATTCCTCACCCTGATGAAGACCATAACCAGTTGAAACATGTTGGCATTTTTATAGAATAACATTAGTTTCAACTTTACATCCTCTCCTCCACATTAGTGCCTTCCGTTGTACTGTATGTCTATATTCCCACAGACTGATCCTAGAAGCACCTTCAAACACTTCAAAGACATTTTTATCTCCTGTGAGCACCCACTTGGGCTATGTGTTTTTTAATTGTGGAATAGTTGTCTGGCTACTCCCACTTAATAACATGGGGTTCATTAATTTCCTTCCACAGACGATGACAGATGTGGAAGTGCTCTGAGGCATTTCTTGTTTTGGTTGCATTGGTCCAGAAATAAAGCCAATACTGCAGATAAAATGCTGAAAATTTCAGCCTTTCAAGAAGATCATATTTACATAATTTTCACTTCAAGAAAGAAGGAAAGATAGATTGATTGATTATGTCATATGCAACCATTTTAGGAGCCAATTTCAGGCATCACAGGCTCATTGTCATATGACTTCCTAGATCATGTATCCAATGTGGTGAAGATTTATAGAAAGAAATCATGTTTCTGCAGCAAACAGTGAAATTTGGGGTCAATCAGATTATGCATTCATGATTTGTGGCGTTTTATTTGTAAAAATATGCCCCTCCTACAAACATTGGAAGCCATTATAGCCAATCAATGTGGGATATGACAAATACTGTTATTTATGTACACATGTATACATGTTTGTCACATCACAATGTGTCCATTATTATTATTTTTTTGTTTTAGTTTTTTCCGGATAGGTCAGACTGGAGACACAGCAAACCAAGGGCTGTGCAGAGAAGACTCTCAGATTCGAGAGAACAGTTTGAATCTGTGAGTTGCACAGACTTTCAATGCATAAACCATATGGTCTGTACTGTGGCTATGCACTAAGTGACTCAGCCAACAGGCATCCAGTAATGTGTTTTGGACATACTGTCACATACAGTAATCTGTATGAGTAGTAGCAAAAAGTCTGTTTTGAAGAAAATGAAAAAATGTGTGTCCATATGTGTGTCATATGTGTCCTGGTTACCCATGAACATACAGCCATTATTTACCTACTGGCTGTGTTCATTAGAAATGTGGTGCTGATGTATTTTATACAGACGTTTGTGAGAGTATCCCTGAAGACACCAACAGACACACCCACCCACATGCAACACACATGCACGCGTGCACAGGGGTGAAAATTGTATCTATGCCGTAGGCTTACATCAAGACAAGTTGTGACTACACTACACATGAGGTAATATTTTAATACTGCTCTGAATCCCACACGTGATGTCTTGTGTGAGACAAAATCCCGGGGGGGGATTTGTTATTTCAAATGTTCACATGTGTCCTCAGCTCCTTACAATACATTACATACAGTTTTGTTTGTTTTTTCTTCTTTTTTTTAACAATGAAACATGTTGTCCATAACAACTGCCTCTTGTTAACTAATTATCATGTTTAACAGCTTACATATTAAAAATATCATAATATGCATCAATTTGGAAAAGAAAACTAACTATGAGAATGTTATTAGGGCCTGTTGGGCACCACTACTGGAAAAGCGTTGTGTTTTTTGTATTGGGTTAACAATATTATGTCATGGCGTTTTACAGCCAGACAAGTTTCCGGTAGTTCCGACTGTAACCTGCCTGTGTAGACACAGGGAAACATTGGACTATCATAGAGTACTACATCGGTTGGCCATGCAGGAAGCAGCAGGAATGGAAAGCTGGCTCATGATTGTACAGGGAATCCCATCTACGTGGCTCATGGTTTCCAGAACCTTTGGGAACAGCGGGGGTTGGTTCTTGACGGAAAATAGCTAGTAGGACGACTACTTTCTATTCCCTTCTCCATTAGAACACATAGGCAAAGGCTTATGAGTATAATGGAGCAAAGCATTTTGTACAATCTCGCATACAATGGTTTACTTTTCCGTAAAGATATAAATAAATAAATACATATCACCTCCTTAATACCATTGTGCACTCCCAGGTCAGGGAAGCTGGTGTGTTTACTAATCCTTTTTTATGCCTCATTTAACCATTAAAAAAACATATACCGGTAGGCCCACTTCGATGACTGGAGTCCCCCCAGGCTCTATACTAGACCCTCTTCTATTTTCACTCTAATGTCTTTGCAGAAAATAGCTGATCTACAAGCTCAAAATGCATAGCTTTGTGAAACATAGCAACATGTAGGAGTGCTATGTTTTGCCAAACATTCGTCCCAGAGGATGCTAGGATTTATGTGAAAAGTAGATGGTGTAAAAGTAAGCTAAGGAAGAAAGTGTCAAATTAATGTCAATTAAAACCTCATTCTAATAAACCCAAAACTGTCATGTTAATTAAATCGCTGTGGTTAGATGTGGCCAGGAGAAGAGTTATGGCCACTAAGTGCAATTACAGTAAACTTACCAGCAGCTTAAATCAGAAGACAAACCATATAAGGTAGAATTAGTTTACACCACCTCCTTATAGACTTAGTGATCCCAAAAGGTAATTGTTATTGTGCTGCTTTTAAATAACGTACAATTCACTTTTGTTTTGCCAGAATGTGGCTCTTGTTGTGCCACCTTATGAACTCACCAGATGTTTGGATGCTTTCCGCCTGAGGACGGGTATGAGCTATGAGGTAAGGACAGCATACAAATCATTTTAATTTGCATGCAGCTTATCCATTATTTCCCTTGCTCAGAATTATATTTTGTCAGGTCAATGTGGGGCTGATGTGTACATTTTCAAGTGGCATTTGTTCCTCAGCATAGTGGGAATGTGCATTAAAGGTTTCCCTCAAATTGCACTCTGCGTTCATGATTTGAGGCATTTTGTTCAAAATGGACCAATCTTGCAAACTTTGGAAGGCAATCTTGGGGATGGAATATGGGGGCTGGACAAGTCCGTGTTGATCACATGACTATAGAGATGGTGTATACCGATTGGCCTGATGTATGGGGTGCAGTATAGTTTAGACAGTACTTAGTTTAGTATGCACCCCGATGTATGGATAAAATGTGTAAAAGTAATATAAAGAAATGTTTTTTGCAAAAATCTGCCTCATGGTGGTGCTATAACAGGCCGTTCTGGAAAAATTGGGGCAGAGGTTCATCGTTGGCACCCAGGGAGTGTGTGTACACAGTTTGGCATCGACCGGGGAAACGGTGCCGGAGATTAGCAGACTGACGGACGGACGGACGGACGGACGGAGAGGACGGACGGAGTGCAAAACATACTCTTCCCATGCCCTTGGCCTGGTGGAGACAATAAAACTAGTGTGTTATGTCTCAATAGTCCAATATATCTTTTGGCAGTAAATTAAATGTTACAGTGCAGTATATCATGTATATGAGAGTTTAACACAACTCCAGAGAAAAGTGGAATCTTCCACGGAACGTCACACTGGACTCTCTTGACTAACACTAAAATGACCAAATTCTTATAGGAAGTAGGCCTACTCTACTACTAGATCAGTTTTACAAGTTTTAATATACTAGACCGGTGCAGTATACTTGGGAGCCGATTGAACGGCGAGATTCTACAGTCCCTCAGGTTGTCGGCGACACACTTGCCAAATTTGAAGTCAGTCGTCCGGATGGTTACTTCTAGGCTACTAAGTGAACTGCAGATAGATTGACGGGCGAAAGTAGGCCTATAGTACGTACAGAGATTTTATGCATTAGCCTACAGTAACTGTAAGAATATAAGGCAGTAGAATGAGTAGATTATTAATCAATATATTGACCATATTATACCACTACAGTCGAGCGTCCAGTCTTGCATACACAGACAGACATTTTTCATTCTAGAGGTCACTTTAAGGCCATCCATATAATATCTGTGTCATATTCATGCAAGGACTGTCTATTTGCATAACTAAACCTCCTCTGTGTCATGGAAACTTTCTTCCAAGACAGGGCTCATAAAAAGTAATGCAACTCAGTGTATTTGGATTGGCCCAGTGATTTAAACCAGCTAGACTTGAGTGTGATTGACTGCATGAGCAAGAATAATACGGACTTGAACACTCGCCTTAAATGCCCTTTCATCATGGCCTACCTCCTGTCTGCCAGGTGGCAGACAGGAATTCACAATCATTCACTCAGTCGGAATCAGAATCAGCTTTATTGTGACATCATAGGTGAACGGGTGTAAAGCGTGTGAGTTATTATTATTTTGGGCCACGCCCGATGTTGGCTGGTGTGCTAGTTTCTTTGAAGCACGCCTGTATTGTTTTCTTTGCACTCTATTTACGTGACCATTTATCTTGTTTGTTGGATAACTGTCTGCTGAATGTCTAAAATAATTGTATTAGTAATGTTATTGTCAATATTGTATCTGTCAAAGTCTGTAAACTGTACATCCTCCTTCCCTTATTAAACCGTAATCTTAAACAATTTGAGAGATATCATGAATAGCACTCTTAAATATCCATACAGTATGTAATAAAAAAATGTCACACTCTGCTATACACCTGCTGTCTCTAACACACAAGATGTTCTGGACATTGTAACATCGTGTTGATCCCTATGAGCTTGAACTATTCCATGAAATCTGGGAAACTCAGAGCTGCAGCTGCTAGTGGCCATACAGCCATGCTGTAATATGGGGGAAATAATTCCCACGATATCATCAAGAAATGACAGCTTGAAGAGACGGATAGTGTGATTTAGGACAAATGGAATCATTTCAGTAATGGGACTGTGGTCCATACAGTTTCCTCTCAAAGGTGCAAAATCCTTGTCTCAGCATGCAGCCCTGTCCTCATAAATGATGGTGCACACATCAGATGCAGCTGGTCTAGCATTGAAATGTCATAGAAACAACCCATCCCACCCACGTGGAGTCTGTGGGGCAGCTGAACAGGGTGAACGATGATATATTCATCTCCCCTAAAGAGCCATGAAGATCTACAATGAGGCACACAATGGTTGCTCTGCTTGGTCAATAATAAGCCCCAAAGTAAAATACAGTATGTAATTAAAGGACACTGTCAGACATGGTTACTGTGTGTATTCTTATTTTTGAGGGGCACTAGCCCCTCTTATATCTAGGATATTATATCCTAGATAATCATTAAAAACGCCATTGACAATGGACAGAGTTTATTGTTTTGTCACTAACACAAACATTAAATGCCATTAACAAGGAACAGAGTTTAATGTTTGTTTTGTCTGTCACTGAGCAAATCGGTATATGATAAACTTGTCAGATTCATATGCTGCATCTAGTGGGGAAGTGAGGGGCGCTCTTATCATCATACATCATCTCGTTCCGGCCAATCACAATTTGTGTCCTCACTTTCGTCTTCAATGTTTGTGTTTACACAAACACTCAAAACTGGCCATTCACTGTCAAAGGCATTCAATGTTTGTGTTAGGAGTCGGACAAACACTCAAAACTATAGCCATTCTTTGTCAATCGCATTCAATGTTTGAGTTAGGACAATGTTTGTGTTTACACAAACCCTCAAAGCTGGACATAGGAGGGATAAGCGCCCGTCAAAAAGAAGAAAACTCTGCATTGCTTTGGTCCCCCCATAGGCTCTAAAATTATGATGCAGGGAATTATTTGGGGTAATTCTGATTCCAGTTTGGGGGTTCCGGACTGACCATTACAAACCAGGCTACAACATGACGTAACTTATCATCCGCTCCAGACCGGATCATAAACCCAAATGGTATTCTTCCCAGGCTATACTAGACCACACCTCATTTTAAGACCAACAACACCCATCAGAACACAGGTGAGCCAAGTACATTTGGTAATTACAGATTGTGGGTGAAAATGACAACCGTGTTGGTTGTAAACTATCAAGGATAATTGTGCTGGTGCAGAGATAAAGAGCAGCCCCACCTGCTATGCGTGCATAGGCATCCTGGAAAATGTTCTACTCAAATCTACTGTGTCCTGCAGAAACTTGTAATGTATCTTACCAACACAGTTCTACGTCAAATACCTGAGGATGATGATGATGCCTTGACAGAGCTTATGTATACAGTAAAATCACCAGGGATACAAAAGGCACAATTATAAACCCAGCCTTGTTTAATTTTGATGTTTCATTGTTTCCATGGCCATTGTGGAGATATGCATAGGAACCTGTGTGTGCACTGGTACGTCGAACCATAGCGTCGAACACATTAGGTGACGCACCCAGCTATTCAGGTGTTACATTAATAAGAGTTGTCAATAAAGCCACACATGAGGATACACGCCAGTCTCATATAGGTTATTATATTACAGAGTTGATACAGCCTGTTACAACCATAGCCAGCTATATGGACACCAAGGCCGGTGCACTCCTTGGTGTCCATATGGGTGCAGTACTTAGTTTAGACAGTTTTTGATTTAGACTAGTTATTAAATATTCTCTGCTGGTCGTTAGTAGGTTGTGAGCTGACACATGTGAGCTGACAAATGTGAGCTGACAAATAAAGCAAATAGGTGGAATGCGTTAGCAACTCAAACTATTATTATTATTATCAAATTATGAACAAACTCAGAACATATCATACAAGCAGTAGAACATAACAGTAGACCATATGGAATGACAATATACATATGTTACAAAACCATATGTCTAGGGGTAAAGGTAATGTAATATATGAGAGAAACGGAAAACCAAGGCCTTAATACAAGGATTTATTCAATAGTATAATGAATAAATTATAAGAATCAACAATAGTTTACAAAATAAATGGCTCTTTAACTCGCATGAACATAATAAACGGAATCCAAAAACAAAACTAAAGTTATTCCTTTCCGAAGGGAATAACTTGTCTAACAAAAGTTCAGCTTCACAAAATAAAGGAACAAAACAGTTGGCGACATGTAGTAGTAGTACGACGGATGGGGGAAAGACCTTGGAAGTGTTTCCCCAGCGCTGGGCTGGGCATGAATGGGCTATGTAGTGAGAGAGCCGCGGCCGCTAGCTCGCTCACGTGACCGTCAGCCAATCAGGGAGGTTGATCAGACCTCCATGGTCATGGCCAACAGGGTTACCCCAGCCACACAGCTGATGACAATCAGTCTGTCTGAAAACCCATTAGTATCCTCTGCATGGGAGGAGAGTTAGTCTAATACAGGTTCATAACAACTGCTGCACAGATATAGATATATATATATATATTAGAAGACATCTAGGCCTAAGATAATCCACATACATATATATATACTATAACAATATACCACCATATAAATATATATATACTATTAGCAATAAACATATATATATTTATAATCCAAAATAACACTCATAAATCATAACACTCATAATTAATCATAACCACACACGACCATAGTCGTGACACCCCCCTTCCCGAAAAGAAGTTATATCCCCAAATAACTTCTTCTCAAAGAAGAGAGCACCTTAAACCCGGGAAAGGGCATCCGCAAGGACATTGTCCGTCCCCTTCTTGTGGCGAATTTCCACTTCAAAGTCCTGTAGCATCAAGGACCATCTCATCAGTCTCTGATTTGAATTTTGCATTTGCCTTAGGAACACAAGGGGATTATGGTCAGTATAGACAACAATAGGCAACGGGCTTGAGCCAACATATACCTCGAAAAATTGTAATGCAAGTAACAGGGCGAGAGCTTCCTTCTCAACGGTACTATAGTTACCCTGCGCTGAATTAAATTTCTTTGAATAGTAACAGATGGGATGATCGATATCCTGAAGATCCTCCTGGAGCAGGACAGCACCGGCGCCACAGGCGCTGGCATCCACCTCCAGCTTGAACGGTTTGGTGAAGTCGGGCGCAGCCAGGACTGGAGTGCTGCAGAGGAGAGCCTTGCAGGATTCGAACGCTAACTGACAGGCAGGCGACCAGATAAATACTCTTTTGACGCTAGTCAGCGTAGTCAGCGGCGCAGTGACGGCAGCAAAATTTTTGCAAAACCCCCGGTAGTAACCTGCCATGCCCAAAAACCGGCGGAGCTCACGCCTAGTCCTCGGCACAGGATATTCTAGAATAGCCTGGATTTTTGCATTAATAGCACGTACCTGGCCCTGACCAACCTGCTTCCCAAGATACGTTACGGTCGCACAACCAAATTCACATTTTGACAAATTTAATGTCAGGTTAGCCTCTCCTAACCGCTGAAAAATCTGTCTCAAAGTGTGTATATGCTCAAGCCAAGTATCATTATATGCCACAACATCGTCCAAATAAGTCTCTGTATTGTCCACGCCTCTTAGTACATTATTCATTAATCTTTGAAATGTCGCTGGTGCATTTCTTAAGCCAAATGGCATCACTGTATATTGGTATAAACCGTCTGGTGTCACGAATGCACTGATCTCTGATGCACGGGGTGTCAAAGCCACTTGCCAATAACCCTTTAGCAAATCCAATTTAGTTACAAATTTAGCAGACCCCACCCGATCCACGCAATCCAACATCCTCGGGAGCGGATAACTGTCAGCCTGCGTTATATTGTTAACCTTACGAAAATCTGTACAAAACCGCTGGCTCCCGTCAGCCTTAGGCACCAGCAAGCAGGGGCTAGACCACGCACTGCTGCTATGAACAGCCAGCCCGTTCTCTAACAAGTAGTCAACCTCTTTTCGTAGTAAAGCACGCTTGGTTGGATTAACCCGATAGGCATGTTGCTTAATAGGAGGGCAATCCTTCTGTACAATTACGTCATGAGAAAGGGCTGACGTGCATGATGGGTTATCTGAAAACAGATTCACATTATTTTCCATCAAATCAATAATGTCTGCTTGCGCCTGGGGACCCAAATGTTTTAAATACCCCGGTAAATCATTCAATATTTCAGAGTTCTGTAGACGTGACCCAGACGAACCTTTTACACGCAGCCCATCACTCTCAGGGGAATAAAGTGACGGCGCTGCTGCAGAAAGTGAGGCGACAACTGCGGGAATAACAGGAGTATCTGACTCGGTGCGAGCCAGATACGGCTTGAGCATATTCACATGACAAACCCTTGTCTTTTTGCGACGATCGGGCGTCAAAATCACATAATCCGTTTCACTTATTTTTTTGTCAATCACATAAGGACCACTGAATTTGGCCTGGAAGGCTGAGCTTTGCAGTGGGAGCAGCACCAACACCCTCTGACCCACAGCAAACACTCTATGCACAGCCTTCCTGTCAAACCATGCCTTCATTTTACCTTGAGCTTTACTCAGAAAGCTGCTAGCCATCTGTCTGGCCTTGTGCAATCGCTCGCGAAACCCCGCAACAAAATCCAATACATTAGTCACCGGCGAGTCTGCGTTGGCTAATAAGCCCTCTCGAAACGCACGCAACGGCCCGCGCACCGTATGGCCAAACACCAGCTCCGCTGGGCTAAACCCCAGCGACTCCTGTACGCTCTCTCTTACTGCCAGCATAAGATAAGGCAAGCCCTCGTCCCAGGCTTTACCAGTTTCGTGACAGTATTTCTTCATCATCGCTTTCAACGTCTGGTGAAACCGCTCAAGCGCGCCCTGGGACTCAGGATGATAAGCGCTAGAGTGTCTGTGTTCTATGCCAAGGGTGGAAGCAACTTGAGCAAATAATTTTGACATGAAATTTGAGCCCTGGTCACTTTGAAGATACCGGCAAAAACCAAAAGTAGAGAAAAAGCTAGAAAGCGCTTTAATAACTGGTCTCACTTTTAGTGTGCGTAATGGGAACGCTTCTGGGTAGCGCGTTGCACTACACATTACAGTAAGAAGGTATTTGTGACCAGATTTTGTGGTCGGTAATGGACCGACACAGTCAATCATGATGTGCTCAAATGGTTCACCCACAGCAGGGATCGGTTTCAACGGCGCGGGCGGAATAGTCTGGTTTGGCTTCCCCGTCATCTGACACACATGACAAGTGCGGCAGAAGTCAGTAACAGACGCATTCAAACCCGGCCAGAAAAAATAGCGTAGGATGCGGTCATAAGTTTTACGAATGCCCAGGTGGCCAGAAATGTTGTCGTGAGCCAGACTGAGAATCTGGGAACGGAAACCCTGAGGTACCACAACCTGACGCACCACATTCCATTTCAAGTCACCGATAGCCGCTGGAAACCATTTACGCACAAGGAGGCCATCCTCTACACTATATGCACTCGGCCCAGCAGCCTCACCCACTTTGGTAACTGCCTCCCAGCACACAGAGAGAGAGCGATCGTGCTTCTGCGCATGCGCAAATGTTTCCCTATCGATATCAAACCCAAAATCACTTTTAGTAGCCAGCAAGCTTTTCCTAGCCCGCTTACGCGGTGTCTGTGGGGCATCACCCACTGGTCGCTCGGCACACAAGAAAGTGTCACACAACGTAGCCTCGTCATCAAACTTTTTCAATTGTGCGCGAGTCACAGCACAACCCGGAAACACAGTGGGTGGGGCTCCCAGCGCAGGCATAGCTACGTTAGCCACAGGTTTCTCAACCACTTCTAGCGACGCAAACACTTTGTCCCCAGCTATGTCGTTGCCAAGAATCATCCCCACACCTTCAATGGGTAAACTTTCACGTAGCCCGATCTGCACAAGACCAGAAACAAGTGGAGAGCGTAGGTGGATCATATGCAATGGAGCGCGAGAGGATATCATTTCCACGCCCAAAACCAATGCATCGGAACCACAAAAGGTATTCTCCGCAAATGGCAGTACACTCTGTAAAATAAGGGACTGTGAGGCGCCTGTATCACGCAAAATGGTGATAGGAACGCGCTCATTTTCCTTATCAGACAGCGAGACTGAGCCATGCAAAATAAAGGGATCAAAACACTCCTCTACCTCCGCCCGGACAGCCATAGCTGTCTCGGAAGCAGACCGAGGAATAGTATGCACAAACCCCACACCCTTTGGTTTTTTTGAATACACATTTCCATTTCCATTCTCTTTCTGCTGCTTATGTTGTACTTTAGGGCAGCGAGAAACCAAATGGCCCACTTCATGACAGTAAAAACAAGCACGATTGTCAGGCGCTGCACTTGCGCCCCTCGGTGGACTTTTCGGTTGTGACAATTTGTGCTGTTTTTTCTGCATGTTGAACAGACCCTCCCCGCTACGCACCGGAGAAACACCCGAACGGTGCGTCAGATCATATTCATCGGCCCTCACAGAGGCTTTAGCAATTGAGTTAATCTTTTGTTCCTCAAGATAGACAACAATACGATCTGGGATACATGATTTGAAATCTTCCATCACTATCAGCTCAGTAAGCTGCTCAAAAGTGTGTACGTTGCTCGCGTTGCACCATTTCCTAAACAATGTGGCTTTTTCACGGCCAAATTCCACAAACGTTTGAGTAGAGGATTTTTGAGCGGCCCTATATTTTTGCCTATAATGTTCAGGCACCATTTCGAAACCGCTAAGGATAGCCGCCTTTACGACATCATAACATAGGCTCTCATCCACCGTGAGTGCGCTACAGATATCCTGTGCTCTACCTGTCAACTTACATTGGAGTAGCAAACTCCAGAATTCCCTGGGCCACTTAACAGCACCAGCAATTCGTTCAAAAGCACAAAAGTAGTTATCCAACTCACCCTCCTTGAACGCAGGTACCAATGCGATTTGTTTGCTTATGTCGAACGCTGCCACTCCTCTGGAACCTGGGGGTGACCCGTGTCGCTGCTGGGAGGCGGGCGCCCCTGCGGACGCCTCGTCGGGGTAGGTCTGGCCTCGCAGGCGTGCCATGTCGAGCTCATGTCTCTGATGCTGTAGTTTGCACTCCTCGCTCTTCAGCGTTGTTAGTGCTATTTCCAGCTCAAGCTCCCGGAGGCGCAGAACCCCCCCTATGTCCTGAGGACTCCCCCCAGTGCCCCGTGGGTAATCATGTGGGGCCTGAGCAGACGGGTCCCCCGCGGGATCCTCGCCCTGCTCTAACACACCCGTAGTGTCAGACTGATTGGCCCCACTAGAACTCGGTTCTGCGACAATGAGTGATACGTCTCCCCCCTCACTCTCATCTGACAGCATCGTAATGACTCCCTGTGAAAACAACTGCCGTGAGACAGCTGCGAAAATCGCCTCTTTCTTTTTGGTACCGTGCGGTAAAGGAACGTTAAATTGTTTGGCAATACTGTACAATTCCCAATATGAGCACTGTTGTAGCTCCTCAAGCGACAGGACATCCGTACTAGCACCCTGGTCATCAGAGGCCATACCAAATACAGGCCATATACAAAATCCGCTACTCAAACTGGTACGAGCAACATACTCACCATTAATACTCCCCAATCCGTCTACCACCAAAAGCAATACTAGCAAAACAAAAAACATAACCAACTGAACAACTGAATCCTTAATTTGTTTTTTGAAACGGACGGGCTCCCAAATATGTTACAAAACCATATGTCTAGGGGTAAAGGTAATGTAATATATGAGAGAAACGGAAAACCAAGGCCTTAATACAAGGATTTATTCAATAGTATAATGAATAAATTATAAGAATCAACAATAGTTTACAAAATAAATGGCTCTTTAACTCGCATGAACATAATAAACGGAATCCAAAAACAAAACTAAAGTTATTCCTTTCCGAAGGGAATAACTTGTCTAACAAAAGTTCAGCTTCACAAAATAAAGGAACAAAACAGTTGGCGACATGTAGTAGTAGTACGACGGATGGGGGAAAGACCTTGGAAGTGTTTCCCCAGCGCTGGGCTGGGCATGAATGGGCTATGTAGTGAGAGAGCCGCGGCCGCTAGCTCGCTCACGTGACCGTCAGCCAATCAGGGAGGTTGATCAGACCTCCATGGTCATGGCCAACAGGGTTACCCCAGCCACACAGCTGATGACAATCAGTCTGTCTGAAAACCCATTAGTATCCTCTGCATGGGAGGAGAGTTAGTCTAATACAGGTTCATAACAACTGCTGCACAGATATAGATATATATATATATATTAGAAGACATCTAGGCCTAAGATAATCCACATACATATATATATACTATAACAATATACCACCATATAAATATATATATACTATTAGCAATAAACATATATATATTTATAATCCAAAATAACACTCATAAATCATAACACTCATAATTAATCATAACCACACACGACCATAGTCGTGACAACATACTAGTATAAACAGCACATAGTCAATGCAGATACAAAGAACAAGGGCTTACATTATTCAAGGACACACGGCTGCATAGAAGTGATGTGTGGAGTACTCAGTGAGAGCAGATTCTGCATGTTGCCTGTGTGAAGGCTGGAGACTGAGTGAGGAGTGTGGGGTGAGTTGCTGGTTATATAATGGCACACCTAAACTGTGATTGGCTAGTGAGTTGAGTGGTGTGATGGCAATCAGGTGTCTCATTATGGATGCAGGGAATGGGAGATGTCCACCAGAGGCTGCCATTCAGACAGCATGAGATAATTCACAACACTAGTCATTGGTTAGGACAGTCATTAGTCCTACAACTACAACCTATCTCAAACCCTCACCCTAAACCTAACCTCCCACGGGGCAGCACACCTAAACCTAACCTTAGCCCATGTGTCTAACCAATGACTGATTGGTTTTCGATGGTGACGTAATGATGATATGTTTTAGTGTTGGGAGGATTAAAGGTAATGCTCCTGTGTATACATGTATGTAATCTGGCACCACTGCCGTATCAGGCACAATTTGCTGGGACGGTGCATACGCATCAAAAGTGGCGGGCTGGGACGGTGCAAAGTAACCACATAGTATACCGCTAATCAACTTACAAATTACATATACATATAAATAGTATATGTATATGAGTGTAATTGGTTTTCGATGGTGACGTAATGACGATTATGTTTTAGTGTTGGGTGGGACTGATTGACATATACGTCACAATCCAAAGTGAACCTGAATATGGCATATATATGCAGCATAGGCTATATTCTGCATATACTTCTATAATTCTGCCATATATTGGCTTAATATGTAAATATAAAATCATAGCACCACCTTTTCATGTCACGCACCAAGGGGTGCACGCACCACAGTTTGGGATCTGTAGTGCATACGCTGAGGGGTCTTTACTGTATAGAGGGAGGGGTCTTGTACTGTAGGATGAGGGTCCACATAATTTGAGGTACATACATTTTAGAGTTTTTTTTTGAGTGGTGCAACCACGAAAATTGCCTTTGGTTGGTTTTCACAATCAAGTGTCACTGTTGCGCAGCCTAACACACACACACACACACACACACACATATCAACTGTATATATAATCATTTGGGGTGTTACAGTACAGTACAGTGATAGTACAGTATAGTACAGTAGAGGGACCCCCTCGGGACCCCCACATGGTAACTCTGTCATTTCTCAACCATTACGGACGTGGGGCGGCTCGCTGGAACCAGGCCGTTGTCAAGTCAAGGGCCCCTGGGTACTGGCTCCACTGACCCAGTCCATGATTTATTAGGTGATTTGTGGCTAAGGAGAGACTTCCCAGCATGCATTGGGGTGTGCTATTGTTCTGTTATATGCGTTATTCCTCATTTACCATGAGGAATGTATTGAGGGGGTTTGTTGTGTGTTATTGTGCTTAACGTCATTGATGTATGTTCATTTAATCATTTATTGTGTATTTGGGGAAAACTATGTTTGACCCCCCGCCATTTTGTTGTTAAGTGTGCTTGACAGCCATAAGTTGTGTGATTGAACCCACTGTTCTTTACAATATCATCTCAGCGGCTCACACAACTTTAGCAGACTGAATATTATGTAACATTTTGGCATTCACCAGTGGAGACTGTCAAAGTGAATTAAGAAAAAAATATGTTTTTCCTTGTGACACAACTTTAATCCCACATGTGTTTGGTATATTACTGTATGAGCTACCGTGTGTTTCAATATCAGATCCCATGTCAACATTCGGATACAAGATTATTTTGATGATATTTGTAATGGCAGACGTGTCACGTGTATAGAATAAGCATTCACTGAAAACATTAGTTATAACAATACATCTTAAACATCACGTGAGATTTGAGGAGGAAATTAAGAATCTGACCCAAATTTTAAGCCACGTAGCAACAGGGTAAAGACCTCCTTTTAATCAGACATTAATCGCCTGATGAGAGGGTTATTTATTGGGTTCAATTTGTGTTGCTCGATCTGGCCATTGTTCCTGGCAATGCGTCGGACCATGATAGGTTGTGCAACTCATGGATCTGTTTCTCTGTAGCCTATGACACGTGCCAGAGGAACGGAACATTCAAGTTACAATTCTATAAATCCTTATCAGATGTGAAAACCCCTCAAATTCTTCTTTTGTAGTCCTTCTCAACTGAAGTTGTCATGATGAATTAACTGTTGCCCATACAGTCGGTCGGTAGACTCAGTTTTAGGAATACAGGCCTATGCAAAACAGTGCAAGCCTCAGATTAAGTCAAAACAATTTCATTATCATTTTACATAATTACCTGCTAGTTTTAAATAATGGTTAATCATGCCATTCAATAGATCGCACATTTTATTTTGTTTACATTAACTGCATTATTAACAGTATGTCTAATTCTAAGCCGGTACTACATATTGAAAGTAGGCCATAATATGATGTGCAGCTTTGGTAAGAAGTTGATCTGCCAATTGTTGATCTGTGTAAGCCTCCCTCTGAATATAATTAGTTATGGACCATATAACTAATACACAACTGAATAAAGACACAGCTGACCATATCTGTGTCTTCAGTGGGACTGTGTTCACTATATTCACATTGTTCATATAAAACAATAGCTGTTCTACAAGCTCACAATGCCACGTGAAGTGAGCTTGTATTTCTTCCCCAAGACACCATTGTATGACAAAGTGAGATAGAGCTTAGCTTAAGTGGTTAATACTACTCACTGGATTCCTGTTTTTGTTTTGCTGAGGTATTACATGACACCGCTGTAGAACCTCATCCAACAGTGAGTTTTGAACCAGGAGCATGCTGGGTGGGTAAACGTGCAGCTACCTAATTACATTTACACAGCTGCTTCGAAGATAGTGAGGCAACCCCTGGTGTCATCTGTAAAACATGAATACTAACTATTTCTTGCGCCAATGAGTCCCTCCAATTTGCCAATATCGTTCATGTGGGACTAATTAAGCTACAGACATTGAGCTCATCCTTGAGTCCCATTCTTGTAGGCTGTGGGAGAGTTGAGATAGAGACTATCCAAATAGCCAACAATATAAGGAGTAGGCCTACATTATTATTATTATTCATGGTATCCATAATGTTAACATATACCTATTTCAGTTCAAAGTATGTGCGAATAGGTAAATGACTTAGATGCAAGTTATGCAACTAAGATGCAACTGTGCTGATAATATAGCACGCAAACCAGAAAGGCTTGACTTTATGCATTCATATCCATCACCAGCTGGATGGATAATCCACAATTTCACAGACCAATTTAAAGGAAACATGCAAGACAGGGAGTTGGATTCAAACTTGGGTCCTCACGACTCACAAGGAGCATGTGGTCAGTGCTCTAACATAGCTGAGCCACCAGGCAGCCCTGATTCCTCTTCTCTAAGCCTTTTTAGACCACACGTGCATGAAAGTAGCAATGAGGCATTTTTATAAAGTATAATGGGGTCTGAGAATGCCAGCCCGGAAAATAAATAAATCTATCATACATAGGAAATTGCCAAGCCAAGTCATTAACAAAAATGTGTTGTGAATGCAATGTTGGTGATCTCATCTTTCCTCATAAATTACTAATTGATTGTCATTGCCGATAGTCGAAGGAAAACTAAAACAAAGAACATAACCATGGATCCTCTAACAAAATGTGTTTTTGCACAAAAAAAGAGAGTTGTAAATATTGCCACCCGTGTTTCCTAGCAGAAGCACTGCCGTTATTCCCATTATGGTTAGATTTCTAGGAACAGTTTATTTTACTTAAATAATCTCTGGTCGTGACCACAATCTAAGATTGTCTGCTGCTTTGTCAGTCTATTGAATGTAACAGAAATACCAGCCGATGGCTTTTATACCCAACCATTGGGTATAAAATGACCATTACCTTGGCAGACTTTGACGAGTCTGCTGCTCTATTGACAACCGACACTTATGTTTTAAAGTAATCTCTCAAAACACATTTTCTTGGGACAGACATTAGGCTGACAGGAAATGGGGAGAGAGATTGGCGAGTGACTGACATGCAGTAAAGGCCGTCGGGATCGGGAGTCGAACCTGCGGCACACTGCCAGGCTCGGACTACTGGCCAAGGTGCCTGGACCGCTGAGTCACGGCCCAGGCCTGATCATTTTTTTAAAACTAAGGTGACATTCACACCAGAAAGCTTTACAGCTTTAAAGCTATCACATCTGAGATCTGTTAGGCTTCCTAGGTGTCAAGGATGCAGACAGAGAGTTTAACCCAAATGCAAAGTCACAACAAACAAGTAGTAGATAAGTAGATAATAAAGAAAGGCAGAATCTTACACTGAATATGCAGGTAGGAACCAGGCAATCAAGAATGACATAATAGTCAAAACAGGAACAGGTAGCAGGACAACAATGACACCAGGTTATGAATTGACAATGAGTGTTTGTACTGAGTCCAGTTTTATAGTGAGCAGGTTGATTGGAGAACTGTTCACTGCTGGGCTGATGAGGTAGTTGAAGACAGGTGTGTAAATGGAACTGGGTTAACTGGGTGTGCTGGAATGGGATATGGGAGCGGCCAATGTGGAGTCACAGACTGAGGGAGAGACAGAATGTGACACTAGGTCACATTGGTGAGGGAACGGCTGAAATGATTCAAATGAATAGCAGGAAAACTTATTTTATGAGGACGTAGAAACTAATTATGTTTGACTGGTAAGACTTGAAATCCTCAGAGAGTTCAGAGTTCAGAAAGTTTATTGTCACTTTGGATGTACACTCATTGTGAAATTCCTATGCCGTAGTGCTCCATAATAACATAGACGTAAACACAAGACATGTGTAGCTTGATTTAATTAAGCCTGACTGAAGAGTGAAGACCTGAAGTAAAATTAAACCAGATCGATTAAATCAATTGTCTCAACCTGAGCCGAGCCCTAAAGGCAGATTCCTGTGACCTCAGTCACCCCGCATTTTTGATCCCAAGCCTATCTCAAACACAAGCAATGAAGTGAGAAACACAGCATGACCTTGACTGAACCTGAACCCATCACATACAGCTGTGTGTGTGTGTGTGTGTGTGTGTGTGTGTGTGTGTGTGTGTGTGTGTGTGTGTGTGTGTGTGTGTGTGTGTGTGTGTGTGTGTGTGTGTGTGTGTGTGTGTGTGTGTGTACGTGTGTGCGTGCGTGCGTGCGTGCGTGCGTGCGTGCGTGCGTGCGTGCGTGCGTGCGTGCGTGTGAGCGAGCACATGCCCACAAGGTGAAGCTGCAGTCAGTTGTAAGTGATGATAAACCCATTCCTAGCACAGGAAATTTGCAGCATGAAGGATATTCTTTATTTCTATTTTCTTCAATGTTTATATGATGTTTACATTGTACATGAGGTGTGTCATTACTAGATTAGCTTGATAATGTACATAGATACATAAGACAGAATGTTATTATTCAAAATAATGTCTTATCATAGAATAATTAGTACACAGTTCCCATTGTTATGGAGACAAATGGTTATTGAGAGTCAAGAGGTGTTGCATTTGACCACAAGCAATATAATCCGAGGACATCAAGTTTTCTGTTAACATTAAACATTATACCTTTAAATGATCAATTCACCGGCAGAGAGAGTTCAGATATAAGCAGAAATTATCAACTACAATAAACTTGGTCAGATTCACGTTTTGCCATTGCAACTCTATATGCATTTGACCACTTCAATTCTCCTTTCCCCCTGCTATATGTCTCTATTCACTCCACGAATAATCTGAATAGTTTTGTGTAGTATAGAAAGTAGATACAAAAGTGATACACATTATTTAGATTTATTTTCATTGGTAAAATGCCAAATTTCACAAAGCAGATGTTCTTTGCAGTGACATGCAAAGAAACCCCTTCATGCTGAGTTGCCAGCTAGTGAAGCCCTCACAAGCTTTTGAAATATTTGCATAGAATGAACTCAAAGGCACCATTTAATAACAATAAGCCTTTTAGTTAGTGTAAATGTGCTTTGTAACCTACCTTTGTGATAGTTGAAATAACAGATGTTTGGTAGTGAAGCAAATGCAATAAGGTGCAAATACAATTCTGCTTTTGTTATAGCATGTTATTAGGTTTTAATAGAATCACGCATGCCATTTTTTTCATGTATTTTGTTCTTGAAAATGTATTTGCCTCACAGTTCCTTTTCTGTTCACTTACAAGAGTTTCCACAAGCTACTGATTTTATAAACAGACCATTTCCACATATGGAAAAACACACATTTGCATTACAACTGAAGCACAGGCTAGATTAAAATGATGAAGTGAGTGATGATCACTTGATCTTAATCTAATTTAGGTAAGGAAGTCGGGTTTTTTGCAGCCCTCCTAACTAATATTCTGGAAAAATATCAACGATTTCTAAAATAGATTTACAACCAAATGTATAATAATTGGTCTTGCGTTATATTGTTTCTTACATTGCAGGCATATTTCATCACAGATACATTCACCCAATTTAACCCATCCAAAAGGTCATAAACTTTGCAATGCGCTGTTCTACACATGGGCTCCATCAGTAAGTGGTTGAAGCCAGTCCCCAGTTAGAACCTTCCAATGTCTACACATGCCAACTCAGTAAATCTCCCTGACCAGCATTTCGACTCCTTAGAGTAGACAGTATGCTGACAATTTACAAATGTACGCTTATGTCCAATGTATACTTCATCCTAGCCTAAATCGGCTATTTTTGGTATGCGACACTGTTGTACGACGTACCATCATTTTAACATTACTGTTCATGCACTAAGATCTGCATTCACAACATGAGGGAAATACAGCATGAACTATATTGTCTCTTGCTCGTTTCACATAACAGTGAACTACAAAAGTAGTAGAACGCTTTTTGAGTCTCTAACTCTTACTATGAGCTAAATATTCTCAGCACTATTATCAAGGCTTCATTGACCATCATTTAGAGGTGCTTCATGTTCAAAGAATGTGAAGTCCTTTCAGACCATTACAACAGATGAAAACATTTGTTTTAGATTTAACATAATTTCTACTTCAAAACTGACATAACTGTCAATGTCTATGTAGAAAGAGACCTGATGAAATATTGACCGGCACTTTTAAAAAAAGTGAAAGATTACACTGACCGACTAATTGTTTTTCAGAGCTTTTATTTAAAAGTGTGAAACACAGACATTTTGTATTAATGTTAATAACACAATGACTGACATTTATTTTCTTTCTTTCAAACTCTTTGACCTAAACTCTCCCTTGCTCGGTAAAGGATTTTGCAACATCGTATACATTAAACTCAATTAAAGACACCAACTGCTCTGCATATTGACTGTCTTGAAGAATCATAATACACGTTTCACATAACTGAATTACTGCTGAATTGTGTTCAACTGGAAATGACTCCTAAACTACAGTATGTCCCTTAAAGGTTCCTCTCATGTTGGCCTTTTTATTATCAAATAATAAAAACCTTATTGGAAAATATTTTGGAAATGCAAAGAAGTGAATCCAATTGCATTTGAACTAAGTGTAGAACTATGAAAAGACTGTGTTAACAAAACAAAACAAAAACCAGACAAAATACAAACATTTAAGATTAAAATGTTGAAATTAACATCTAACACAAAGAAATTAATGAAGTTATAAAAAACAGTGACCTTTTTGCAGTGTGTGCAACACAAAATCCTTATCATTCTTACAAAAAGTATAAAATATTCCAAAACAGCTTGTAAAAACCACCTTGCATCAACATTCACCTCTAGCAAAGGCAAAATAATGGCTTAGAATAAAAAACAGCTTGGTTTTGAAATATTTCATTTCTACCCTGACTTGCTTTTGTCTTTAATGTCTTGCAAAATCCCTCAGTGGAACACTATTTACAGGTACTGACAGTTACTAATATTCTCTTCCATCATCATCGCCCCCTCATAATTTGACACAGACATATTACGTACAATCGTACATACATAATATTATTATGTATATATTGAAAAGCACCATTGAATTATGTATGAAAACTGATGATGTACGTATGTCACTTAAACTTATTCTTTCATATTTGAAAAACAAATTTCAATTTGTATGATCACTGTGAACATCTGGGTTGTGTAGAGTCTATCCTTGTCTTCTGGCTCCCTGTTCACTGCTCTCTTTTGTCAGTCATTCTTGTTCTCCTCCGGACACCAGCTATAGTCATAAACAGAATAGTTAAAACAATACCGTAATTTCCGTTGACATTAACAATTCCTGAGGTTTGATAATGGCTGGATGTTTTTTACCTGGTCTTCGGAGAGGCACCCTTCTTGGATTAGGATTACCCCCTATAGGCAAACAGACATATGTATCATATGTCTGATATGACACATGTATCATGTGTCATATATGACACATGATACATGATACACATGTATCATGTGTCATACCATGACTCGTTTTTGTCCAATCAACAAGACGTGCATGCAACATGAAGATTATCACCTTGGATGAGTTTGGTAAGTTTGTCAGAGTCCTCATGTCCATACATCCCAGAGTCGGAGTCCCCCTCGATATGGGAAAGGTTAATTCCTTATGGAGAGATGTAATCATTATTTATTGTTTAAAGGGATATTTCACTTTCAAAGATGTTTTAGGTCATTGGGTTGAAAAAAGTAATTGAAACAAACACAACACAGTCTCCTCAAGTGTTAAAAGGACAATATCAGTCACCAGAACCAAGGACGGGTGTTTTCGATAAATCTATCATGGTTAAAATGGAGTTTGACGTTACAATGGGTTTGTATAGGAAGGCACCCCCTTCCTATACAAAGTTACCCATTGTAACGTCAAACTCCAGCAAAAATATAGTGAATCCGGAGTGTTCACAAAAGCAGTAGAGTAGATGGTGAAATGACCCAAACATTCTTTGAAAGTAAAATATCTCTACAAAAATAAAAAATAATAACAATAACAATAATAATAACAGCAATGGTTATGTTTACTAACCTTCCATATCTATGTGGGAAGAACTGGAACTGGAAGTGCCACTGCCAACAGAATATTGAGGGCCTGGTGAAGACAGCATTACATTACATAGCATTACTCTCAAATTCTATAACTCTAAAATTGTATAAGTGCTTTCAAACAGCACTTACAGGTGGCTGCAATTCAAAACTGGCCCCTGTAAAACAGCTAAAGTCCCCCCCGTCCCCCCCAAATTCTAACTGTGTACGTATGATTATTTATTTATTTATTTTTGCATAGAAGTGTATGTTTGTGTATGTCTTTAAATGTTCTATGGATTGAAAATGGAGGACCCTTATGTAAATACAGTAAGTCGTCTTAGTGCTTTTTCTGGTTTTATCCACTTTGCAGACTTTGTATTGACCTGTACTTTCGTTGAACTGCACCCATTCTGCAAACTGTTAATACAATTTTCAATCAATCAATCCATCAATCCATCAATCAATCAATCCATCAATCAATCAATCAATCCATCCATCAATCCATCAATCATTCAAAGTTCAAGCTAACTTTATTTACCTCCTGAGACAACCCTGCTGACCGATGTGTAGACTGGATCACCCTCAATGACCCTGGTGACTTTGGTGACAATTGGTGCTCCCTCAATAACCCTGGTAACCTTGGTGAAGGTGGGTTGCGACTGGATAACCCTAGTTACTTTTTTAGTGTCAGGAACTACAAGGAGAAAGAAGATGATGGATGTAGTGAATGTATTCATTGTATGCCAGTAAAATGACATGTGGACATTTCACTGGCTTTGAACATACAGTACATGACGTCATGACACAACAATGTGACTCATAATAAATCAAATCAATATCTACAACTTTCCAAGACAAATTACGTGATTCATAATCAAATAATTTTTACCTACACCTTTCAAAGATGACGAGTATCATAATCAAATTTATATTTACACCTTTCAAAGACAACAATGTAATTTAGGATCAGATCATTTACATCTTATATCTTTGAAAGATATCTTTCTTTTACAGCTTGGAGCTTCTCCCAGAATGTGCTGATAGGTTGCCAGAACCTTTGATATATATCCTCCCATTCATTTCTTCCTGAATGGAAGGACTCTTATGAGATTGTTGTTGTTGTTGATTATTTTTGTGTGTACTTCAGCTGTATATTGTGAGCCTCATGTGTTTGTAAGTCTATGGTTTGTATGCACAAGCCTGCATGTGTTATATGTAAATAACATGAAGGCATTTCATCTGCACCATACAGTAAGTGATTAATGCCCTTTTCAACACAAAGGGAACTTTGTGTTTTCTGCCTATTTGTTTTGTGCCAAACTTTCACCCCTCTCACGCACACATTATTTGAAGAAACTAATTGATGATGAATCACGTGATGATGATGTTCATTAATCATCATTACTGTACCTTCCTGGATGACACGAGTGACGGTCCTTTCTAATAACGAGAGATATAGAACAGTTAATGGCTATTAGAGTATGTACTGCATGCCCAGCTAAACACAAGACCACTGTATATGTGCAAAAATACATAAATAAAATAGCATCTCTATAAATATAGTATGTTGTTGCTTACTCAAAAATGTAAGGGGGATTTCCTGATATCTGAATCCTGAAATGTACTGTAAATAAAACAAATAATTAATTATGGCAGGATTCTCTGGAGCTTAGTTCACAATTCTACAAAATGTTATTGTATGTCTAGAAAGCATAATTATACACATAAATATTGGTGGACAACTGCCCAAATACAATGTGAGCAACTAAAGTAAGAAGTGTTTGTACCATACTGTATTTCAATGGACTCCTCAACCAGCACTAAGGCAAACCAATGTAGTTACAGTAGGTACTAGGTAGGCTATAGCAGTTCAGTAGTTCAGTAGCACAGTAGTTACCTCAAATGTTATTTCAAATAAATAAATAAATGTTTTCTTGTATTGCAAATGTAATCACCGGAACTTTTATCTTTACAGTCCAGTGATAGATCTATATGAAAATGATCACATGTCAAACTGTCTATTACCAGCAACCACTTTAACATTAATGCATTTTGTGAAATATTACCTTGATCTGGATGTACGTGATGAGCTTCTTGAATAGCGTAAGAAGATCCTGGCTTCCAACAGGGATATCTAGATTAAAGCACAGGGCGTTAAACCACACTTAGGACCCCAGCAAGACTAGAGGCTCATTCATGTGTCTCTAATGGGGATCATTTAATAAACATAACCTAATGTCTGGTTTGTTGCCTGCCATGTATTGCACTGAAAATGGTAAAAACAAAACAAAAAAATGTCATACATTTTCAGTGTGAGACACCGGCACGCAACCACATAACATAACCACCCTTTCAGCCAGTAATTAAACAGCTCCCAAAGCATGCTCGACAGGTTTACAATGGAAGATGGCAAGTGAAAATCATACCTCCGGGATACAAAAGACTGTCGACGTAGTGTACTACTCCATTTGTGGCCATGATATCAGAGTCGGGGACTTGGACAGAATTCACCAGCAGGCTGCTGTTTGCCTGAGGGAGATAATTAAAACAGTTATGGACAAGAAAATGGGGAAATTGCTTGATTATACATGCATTAGAACTGCAAGACATGACAGGAAACAGAATTATACCCTCAACATCCTGAAAAGAACATATGGTCAGTGCACTAAGTGGCTACACCAACAGGTAACCCCAACTCATTTACAGTTATTGCCAATACATTTCATCTCGTTATTATTCTTATATATAATTTTAAGTACGTATTCTTAATTGTAACAATCACAGATATTACAAAAGAAAATGCTGATATTTGTAAAAACTTCGCTTCAAACTTACAAACAACAATCTGAGGTTACTGCCTTGGAGAGACTTGAGAAGGTTTGTAACTCCTGTCTCTATACCTCCACCAATGAAGATGCCATTGCTGAAGTGATACAGCAAGATGGTTCTAAGGGCATTGGTGTCAGCTGAAAAATGCAATTGTAAACAAATTCACAAATCATGACATAAACGCCAACCATAAAGTAAATTATAAAGCAAAGCAGGATCTCTAGAATCACATGGGAATGACCCCAATGTGGATCTCAGACTTAATTTTGGTCCAGTCATCTATGACGTCAGAAGTCTGTCACTCAACTCTATGACATATCTATGACGTATTCCAAATTTGGGCAAGACTTCAGCCAGGTCAGAGCCCCATTGACTTCATCATATAATTAAATATTTACCCCAAAAAATCACACTTGTGTGAAGTGAGGGGTGCTCTTGTCTTATCATCATACATCACATTCCGTGCTCAGCCAATAAGCCATGAGGTATACACATTAAAGCCAATTAAATAATCACTATGGGGTACACACAGACACACAATAAAAATATGAATGTGAGGGGCATTCTTATCATCATACATCATCACATTCCGGCCAATCGCAATTGCCGTCCTCACTTTTCTGTCATTCCAGCCAATCACAATTGGCGTCCTCATATTTCTTTCCTCACTTTTTATCCTCAATACGTACTCTGTTCAGCTAATCAAATCATCGCTATGGGGTACACACAGACACACAAAGCTGAGCATAGGAGGGGCTAGTGCCCCTCAACAACACAACAAAATAATGGAGGTACGTATATGGTCTACACTATGTACACGCTGATTGGTATTGGTCCAGCAATGTTTTGAGGGGTGCTTGTCCCTCCTATATCCAGCTTTTAGTGCATGTTCACAAACCTTGTCCTACACAAACATTAAATTCTCATTGACAATGAATGGAGAATTTTACGTCATCATAGTGTCTGACGAAATAGGCATAGTGTCTATTTTACGCAATGATGATGTACAATGATAAGAGCGCCCCTCACTTCACACAGGTGACAGGTGTGATTTTTATTTTACATCCAGACAGACAGACCAACCCTATCGCTATCGTATCGCTGTTAAAATGTATCGTTACACCCTTAATGATGATTTTTAACTTAATCTTTGCATTTTGGGGGAATGTTTGAAATAAATAATAAACAACGAACAATATGTAGGAAACAAAGGGATATTCACTTGCGAAGGCGACCCATGAAAAAACTATTATGTTACTGGTATGGGGAAACAGTGGTCTAATAGACGGCTAGACTCCCGCAGAATGAGCCACGCCGTAACACCCCCCCCCCCCTCCCAAGAAAAAAAACACCATACCAAATCAACAAAGAACTGGAAAGAGTCCCTGAAAAACGAACCTCTCAATAAGTCCAAATCTCTCTCCCTCACACCAGCGAAAGCTTTATCACTGGGAGCAAACAGGGTAAACTCTCCATCCTGTTTCAGCAGGTCAGTCAACCCAGCAGCTTCCATCAGGGACAAAAAGATCCTATGGCACAGAGAAGAAAACAGCTCCTTGGCTCAGTTGGCTGTCACAGAAACCAAAGGGCTGTGCATAGCCAGAACTTTGCTATTCCATGGCTTATTAGCAAGGCTAGTGTGTATTATGTTCTCTCTGGGAGTAACAAGGTTGGATAGGATCAGGAACGAGTAAAGTACATCAGAGGGACAGTGCATGTCAGATGTTTTGGAAATAAAGCCAGAGAGGCCAGACTGAGATGGTTTGGACACGTACAGTACAAAGGAGGGATAGTGAGTATATCGCTGCCTAGAGGAAGACCAAAGAGAAGATTTATGGATGTAGTGAAAGAGGACATGTGTGAGAGAAGAGGAGGCAGAGGACATGGTGAGATGGAGGCAGATGATTCGCTGTGGCGACCCCTGAAGGGAAAAGCCGAAAGGAAAAGAAGAAGATCTGCCCTAGAAATACAAAGTGCAGTAAATAAGTTTTTGGACACACCAACTTATTTGTGTATCCCAAAGGTGAAATTAGCCTTCATGATTTAAACAATCACCTCAAGAACAGATATACAATTAGAGTAATATATCACTTATATGCCGATATCTCATTTGGCTGACCAGTTGAAACACTTAAATCCATTCATAGGTTATTATTTTCTAGTAGGTAGTGGTACTGCACTTTGGCTTTGTAGGGCTGATATGGTTTGTAACAGGTACGGTCGCCCCTTTTCCATCTCGCCCCACTACTCTACCTATCTGTAAATAACAAACATAATTCATGTTGGTGATTATATAAAAGGTATTATCATATTAATTTATCATTGTTAAGTTCACTCTGTATATCCAAGGGCATAATAGCATGATGATGCCATTACAAAACATGGGCTACATGGAAGAAATGTGTTTTATAAAACAAAATTAACTGCTAGAAGGTCCTAAATTAACTTAATTAAGCAGTCACCGTCTCTGTGTCATGTTGTTCTTATAGAGATCGACTACTATACAATAAAATAAATTTGTATACAAGATCATTTCAGATTTCAGAGAGGGAGGGAAATACTAAATTAACTACATTAAAAAAAATCACGGGCGAGTTGGTAAAGGGGCGAGTCGTTTGGTATTCTTTGAGCATAATGCTATATTTTAATTGTACACTTTTATCGCCACCTCACCATACTTACTTGAAGCCACCGTGTTCCGTCAGAATCTGGTACATACTTTTCTCTGCCGGTTTCATGAACATCTTCATGAGGTGAAGGGCTCCATTGCTGCCCTCTTTGCTGCCTCTTATCAGACATGAATTCTCAATGCATACGGCCTGCAGAAACAATTCAGAGGTCCAGGAAAGTGAGTAAACATTATCCCTTCAGCACGTTAAAAACTTTCATAATTTCTGAAGAAAAGGCACATTTTCTTCAAGCTGAATTAACTAAGATTAACTATTAATTAACTAACTATTAACTTAATTGAACTTTTGTGACCTGAACATAATGTGTATTTTCATTTGATTGCTGTAAAATGAGGTGCCACACTGCATCAACTGCCCACTTTATGTATAGCTATCTGAAAGGGATGTTTGTGTGCTTTGTTTTAGTGGTGAACTGAAGTTATATTTGGCTAGAACTTCAGAGAAATGAAGAGAGCTTACAGTGCGGTAGATGAAGACCCTCAGGAACTTTCCCCCAAGGGTCTCCAGACGCTGGCCATTGTACAATTCGCCCAGAACAATCTTATTCTTCAAGATGTGGTTCTCCATGATGAGCTTAAGTTCCCTCTGATCCATGGACATTACTTCATCTGAAAAAAGACAACAACAATAATAATAATAACTAGAACTGCACTCTGTCGAGTGCATACTTGCTTGTTGCACACTAGTAGGCCATAAATGGCCAACTAGTGCGCAAGCAGAGCGCGCAAGTACTTTCGACCGCTACAAACTGTCAAATCTCAGTAATGACTACTTGTGCCTGATACAAGTCTCTGTCTAGAATAAAGCTTTATGAAAGAACAAAGCTTTAAAACATATCGTCATTACGTCACCATCGAAAACCAATTACACTCTACACACTCACACTATGTATATGTAATTTGTAAGTTGATTAGCGGTACACTGTGGTTACTTTGCGCCGTACGCACCGTCCCAGCCAACCCGCCACTTTTGATGCGTATGCACCGTCCCAGCAAATTGTGCCTGATACGGCAGTGGTGCCAGATTACATACATGTATACACAGGAGCATTACCTTTAATCCTCCCAACACTAAAACATATCGTCATTACGTCACCATCGAAAACCAATTACACTCTGGCATTGGGTCCTTTAATCCACATATTTCTTACGTCATCATTGAGAGCTAGTTAGTAGTTATACATATACTGGTACACACCATGTAATCTGGTCCCAGCAAATCAGGCACAATTTGCTGGGACGGTGCATACGCATCCAAAGTGGCGGGTTGGCTGGGACGGTGCATACGAGTCCCTGGCGAAACTATTACTTGCGCACTCTGCTTGCGCAAGTAATAACCAGTAAGACGGCTGAGGGCAAGAAGCATGTGCACGCATCCGCCTGGGTGACAGCAGACTGCTGGGCGAGTGCTGGTGCTTTGGCATGGGGGGTAAGATCTTAAGTTTCGGGCTGTTCGGCTGCCGGGCACGGCTGAACAAATAATTTTGAGGCAGACCCATCTAGAGTTTAAATGGACAGGTATCAGTCAAAAGGGAGACATCGAGGAGGAAGGATGGATGGGTCAACATGGAATGTCAGAACAGGTCAGCTCCACATATGGAGATCTAAGGGTTTGTGGTTTGAGGTCAGATGTAGAGTTGCTGGCTAATATTGATGACGTCAGGGATCTCCATATATGGGCTTAATATTGATCACACCGGGATTCTCCATCCCTGATGATGTCACGTGCGCCATCCCTGATGATCTCACGCGCTCCATCCCTAATGATGTCACATAGTGTCACGTGCTCTCTCACCCTGACCAACCAACCAACACACAGACTGACGGGAACTGCACGATTCCATAGTTCCATAGTTAGTTTGGACGCTCGTCGCATCATGATAATAATAATAGGATACTGTTCATAATGGTGCAACTGCTAATATTACTAATCATATTAGAAACGGATATTGCATGATCCAGTTCCTCTTTCTGTTGGATTCAAATGACTCGTACCTTATTTTGTCATCTTTTGGGAAGCTTACAAAAACAGCATTGACAGGCAGAGAACAGACCTCCAGGGCAGACTTTACTGCTTTTAAGCAATAGCAATCTGACTGTACATGGAACATGTTCAGCAGCCCACAAATCTTGTTTTAGGATAGGGAGGCTTTAAGCAGTACATTTTAACTGCTCTTGGCGTTCCTCACGCTCTGTTGAAATGTATGCCACTGATGATGAATGTATTCCCCTTCAATTAATTGCATGTGTTGAGAGTTATTGACTCACTTCTTTTGGAGGGTACAGTATAGGCATGTTCCCTCGGGGAGTGGGTATGGCTGTATTCACTCTTCCAAGTCAGAAAAGCTGTATTGCATGCACTGTATATATTCTCACATTAGACAGATATGGCTGTCTGACTCACCCGTGAAGACAGAGTTTATGGCAGCCAGCAAAGTATACTCTGCATCTGCCTGCATATCCCCAGCCAGGCCCAACTCTGACACCATGTCACCGAAGGTGGACTGGCCACTGCCGATCAGCTCCATCACCTGTTTAGCTTTGAAGGCACAGGAAACCCAGAAACTATTAATATCAGATTGTTCCATTCCACATGATTTCTTTCCATGATTTATATTATATATTTTATTTATATTTTATTTACTTTTGTAATTAGTTTTTCCCAAGACATACAGTAAAACAGCACAATTCCTGTATATGCCCAACAAATACTGTACATGCAGTATCCATTAGCTAAACACCCATACAGTCCGGGAAAGGAATACGCAATCCTAACCTGAGTCAGGCATGAGCACTTGATCAATTAGGTGGATGACGCCATTGGTGGTGACGATGTCCTTCTTCAACACCATCTTGATGCCGTTGACGGTGAGGCTGTCTCCATCGCATCCAATCTCAATGTTGTTCCCCTCCACGGTCTCATAGGAGGTGCCAGCCATGATGGCCTCGGAGCACTGGACTGAGTTCAGGAGGTGGAAGTTCAGCAAAGCTATGGAAAAAGGAAAGAAAGATATACATGCGATCTCGTCTTTAGCCTTTGCGGGAATTTGGACCATACACTGTAGAAAGAGAGGTTGGCTTTGACTGTAATGGGTGAAATGTGGAAGAATTATGTATTGGCCATTTTCTGTAATAATTCTTTACTCCAGTGTTGTTTCATTGATGGTTTTATTCATTCTTTTATGTGTTCGGGGCAACTCCCCAATTATTTTTACTTCCATTTTAATAACTTTATGTTCTTGTTTTCAGAGCTTGTAAATGAATGATCGTTGTACTGTAAATCATTGTTATTATTATTATTATTATTATTATTACTAATTTACTATTAGGTTTGTGATTGTTAGTCAGTGAAAGGTTGTTGGTATAGGTTTCACTGCCAACCACCTGAAGGCCCTTTGGATCCCTTGGGCCCTCATGTAAGAAGACTCACAGCTTTCTTGTGAACCGGTTTGATCTTATCGTATAGGGCAATCTTGGGGCTAATAAAAATCTTAGGCTTTTACTGCTGCCATTCTGTCTGGCGTGGCGAATAATGCAGCTGTTTCCTGCTTCTCGATGTCACACAATAAAATCATGTTCAGATGCTTTTTACATTTATTTTCTGTATGTGTGTGCACCAACTTGCAAATATTATCTTATTTTGTGACCTACAGTACACACACTACCTTAAAAAAATTCTAGTAAACGAGATAAAATATTTGTCATCACATAAATGGGGCAATATTTTGTCTGCTTTGTCTGACTTTCCATTTGTTCATATGCTATATCATTATGCTATGCTTTGACTCGGTTTTGGTATGCCAAATCCATAACATGTAATCTGTGATAGTTCATAATTCATCTGCTTTGAATTGGATAATCTGAAACGTGAAGAAAAAAAAACCGGTTAATAGGACCTGAATATGTGCCAACAAGGAATGATTTAGTTTGTTTTTCTGTCACGTTATCTCATTAAACATGACTGCGGTCCTAGTTTGGGCATACTGTAGTTTCGTCCAGGAATCTAAATTCTCTATAGCCTCTACTGTTTAAACTGTTCTAGTGAGGAGCTTCATCCTGAATGAGTAACAAGCATTCCAGAGGGGTGATTCTCAGAGACTAGCCCATGGTTTACCTTGGAGAACGTCCTTGTCAGACATAAGTCTTTCCAGTACGCCCGTTCCCAGCTTCTCAAAGGCTTCATTGGTGGGGGCGAACAAGGTGTACTGCCCTGGTTGACCCAGGTTGTCAAGCAAGCCAGAGGCAGTAGCCACATCCTAGAGGGAGATGTCATACTGTAAATCAGTGGTTCTATAACATATGGTGAAACGTTACACAACTTTATGCCTTTTTTGTAAGAAATAGGCCATGCCCACAAATATTTGAAGATGCACACGGACGGACAGATGGACACATGCACACATGTTGCACATACACGCTAACAGGCCAAAAACATGATATCCGCCTCCTGGCCTGTCGGATAGAAAATGTATCAAAATAACAGGACAGAATCCCACTCACCAACAGAGTGGACAGGTCATCGTCAACCTCAATGACATCCTGGATGGTGTTTCCGGCAGCACTGATGACACGGTCGATGACATGCACCACCCCATTGGTGGCCACCTGGTTACCATGAATGATCCTGGCACAGTTCACAGTCACAACCTGCGCACACACACACCATGTTCTGCTGAAATTCACTGTTACAGTATAGAAAAGGTGTGCCTATATACAGTCAAATTGAACTCTGACGTTAAGATTACCACACACATATTCTGTCACGTTCAAATACTCACCCCATTGGAGTAGTGGTTGATGAAGAGGCCTAGGTCGTTGTACAGTGAATTGATATTCATGCCATTCTTCAGGTCTTTGGTCAAGTATCGTTTGTTAGACATGTGATAATGCAGAGCGTTGTACAGCTCAATGTTCACATTGCTGACCAATGCAGACCTCACCTCCTATAAGACCAGAGAATATATAAGTCAATATGATTTGTTCTGACCCTGAGCTGGTACACATTTCTTTTAGACTTTGGCTTACTTCATCTAAAAGCTCCCAGGCGTCATTGCTGGGGGCAAAGAAAGTGTATGACCCATGGCCCTCAATCTCGGGCCTCAGCTTGGAGATGTCTGCATAATTCTGGGTCGAGGTAGCCTTCACCGGTCCCAAGGTACCATAAACATTGTCAATAGGCGCCACTGAGGAGGAAGTTTACCATAAGAATTATTGCCGTCACCTTTTATTACTACAACGGGCAAACAGGAATAATCTTTATGTGTAAGCCAGGGGTTCTCAACGTTTTTGGCTGGTGACCCCCGACAATGCTTTGGCCATGTCTCATGACCACCGCCCTGCCCCCCCTCTCCACCACCAATACAAATAGACCGCTACAATATCCTTAATAATAGACATCTTAAATAAATTCTGAAACCAGATATAATCATTACGGAAGGTTTATGCAGGCATTCAAAAAAACTTTTTTTTATCAAATTCGGGATCCCCCGGGGGTCTCAACCCACAGGTTGAGAACCCCTGGTGTAAGCAATATACAGATCGTGTCTATAGTCGCATGGGAGTTTAGTCTAATTTCAATTATTACAAGTGGCTGCTCTTCGGCTGAAGTTTATGTCCTTGTTTAACCTTTACCAGATCGTGTGAACACATTACACACTTTACCTGCAGGGCAGCCACGCATGCCGTCCAACTTCATGTAACCTGGACAGCACTCATAAAGCACAGTCCTGTAACAAAACCACAAACATCATGACAAAGGAGATCCAATCTTCTCATATTATAAATTGTTTACAAGCATACAAGCAGCTTACATGTACAGCAGCTGTGCGATAAATATTTTCTCTGGCTACCATTTTTTAAGCCAAATCAAAATTTACTGCTGACTTGACTGTTTCGATCCCACGTTTTCGGTTTCCACATGTTCCTCATTATGTCTTTCATTGCCGAAGCATGTGGTCTGATGGCTTGGGCTAGATCCCAGTGGAAAGGGTGCCCCTTGGGTTATGCTACCATTACAGTAGAGGGTTTATACTACCAATGAGTTGTCTTTGATGGTAAACATTTAGTTGGGCCCGGGGCTCCTGGTTTGGTTAACCTCAGAGACATAACTTTTTGGTTTTGAAATGGTGCAGTGTAATCATCAGTATCGGAAATTTTGGTTAGAATATGGAACTTTTCAACTGCCGTCATAAACCATTTGATGGTCTATGTGGAAACAGACAGTCATATCCAGTTGGAATTTTCCTGTTGAACAGGAACAGCGTTACCTTTGAATGAACAGTAAAACAACTTTAGCATGCTAGTCATCTATGAGTGAGACTTCATACGTATTGTATAATTTACTATAATTGTACTGTAGATATAATGAATAGTAAGACAATTTGATGCAAGAGAGAAAGCAGGAGAGAGAGATGTTTTTCTAGTTGGACAGGCATGTGAGAGACAGGACTGGACACAGTTGCCATAAATCAGACATGGCTTGCAAGGAAGATGGAAAGATCCAACTCACAGCTGCTATAGATATAAAAACAACTGTATCTCTTGGGTCAGCATGTCTGAGCATGTTAGAACTATAACTGTCTCAACTCAATAGAAACAATTTTCCGGTGGTATTCGTTGGACTTGAAATAGTGCAGAGAATACCATGTTAATGCAAAGTTAAGGAAAAGGAGAAAAAAACCCAACAAGATGAATACACAATTAGCATACACGCTGGAGAGTCGTACACAATAATGTTAAACTAAATTTCATCTGAAATTCACATGAAATCTAATCTACAGGAACATCGTGATTCATATTTACTATAACATCTATATTTACTATATGATATATTTACTATATCATACAGTATTTATGACAGAGTATGGTCTGGAGTAATAAAAAAAGGCTTCAGCCTTGTCCCTTTGAGAACGATAAAGGTGCAATGATTAGACTGCAGCTGTCATTTACAGCTCACATCTCAAAAGGGCCAGACAGCATAGATGGAAACAGATCAAGACTTGTAATCTGAGCAAAGGATCCTAAGGTCATGGCTCACTGCCACTCTGTGTCTTTGAACCACAGTTGAATGGAGTTGGGGGTAGACTGGGATGAGATCACTCAGAGTCAGCAAAACCCCCTCAACATTGCTCTCCCACACAGAGGAAACCCAGACTCCCTCTGGCTATGGAAACTTATGACTGGTCAGCATCTTTATAGTACATGGGTTTTTTTTTCCAACTGTGGATCACTCTAACGTAGCCAAACACGTGCTTATCCCAATAAAACCTGTTGCTAATGAACTGAGCTGTCGGATGCATCCAGTACAAAACTGTGGAACAACATTCCCATGCATGCACATGTAATCCAATTATGTCATGCCATAAAATGTCCCACAAGACAGTTTACTATGCACCAATGTATTGATCTGGCTCCGAGTCCAATCTTTTGGTTTATTTCATTGTGCCATGAATGAGGATTTCTATTGAAATACATTCCATTCTTATTTTCTCATTTAATTTTTTCCCCCCATTATAATCGCTAGGTCTAGAGAACAGCTTTTACTTATCATGGACTTCTTAATTTCTGAGAGTGCAAAGCATGGGCTCAAGTGCAATAGTAATCTGTGTGTGGGAAGTGTGGGCATTGGTTGAATCCAAGTTAAAACATAAAAGCGCTGAGACGGCTGGAACAATAAGAGACAGATTAGACAGATATTTCTGTATTTCAGTGTGTCTGAGATTAAATCACTTTTCCATTCATGAATATGATTGACAATTTGCAATCCTGGAATCAGTGGTTCACCACATTGGTATCCAACAACGACCAGAACTTAATACTTATTGTATATGGCAGTGATAGGATTGTTTTGATAGTCCTATCACAGTATGAATGTGTTTTTAATGTAATATATAAGCTGTAGCTTTATTAAAAGTAAAATACCAGATTCTGTATCTAATTTGGAGCCATCCAAGTTTCCAGACCTTGTAAAAAAAATGAAGCATTTACCAGAACTAGACACTGTATGGAAATGTGGATTTGCTGGGAAGATAGCTGTCAGTCTTTGTCATCATTTAATATAGTGGTTCTCAAAGTTAGGAGAACACCAACGGTCCTTGAGGGATTCTATAGGCTAGAAGTTATAGCCCAATTGAGAGAATGTAAAGAAGAATGGCTATTTTATTCAGATCATAAGTTTCACTCTTATTTGTGCGCAACCCAATCACCAGAGAAGAAACATTACCACTGTATGTTTCTGCAAACCACTGACACGTTGCGGCCACGGGTTAGGTTTAGGGTTACTTAGTTATTATGTACTTCGAATAAAGAAATGTATAGGACTGAGTCAACATGATCCAGATATAGGCACATCAACTGATGATTAGAAAATGTCCAGTTCCAACACTTTTTTGTGCATTGCAGAAACATAATGTGGCAAAGTTTTCCATGGCGACCTGGCTGCCGTGGGCTGAATCATATCAATTCAGGGGTCCTTGACATGAAAGTGTTTGAGAACCTCTGCTTTAATATGGGAAAGCATTTATCCTGTTGGAACCATAAAGTACTTACGCTTTTTTTCCACAGATGGCCCCTTGGTACCAATTACGGCAAGTGCTGAAGTACTTTTTCTTGGACCCCATGACTTGCTGGAGAGCGCAGACATTAGGTCTGATGAACACAGAATGCAGACATGAAGCACTTTCTTGCAGGTAAAAAAAATAATACGTTCATATTTTAGTGCTGGATATTTTCAGAAATCTAAATGATTCCAGTAAATTAGGCCACATAGTAACATATTAACAGTAGGTTTATACGGAATACATGTGTTATAAATAATATTAATACATAATATAAATCATCAAGCCCAGCAAGTACAATTTTCTATTGCAACTTGAGGCATAGAATCATGCACAGACATAACTGAATTGAATTAAAAAGCAAAACATGCCAACACGGTATAAAGACAAACTTATAAGACAAAGTATAAATTATAAAGCCTTAACACTTACCCCTCTTTTCTTGCCCTGATGCGACTGTGCGTCACTATTTTGTCGTAAGCTGAGGAGTCGGCCTTATCAAAGGCAGAAAGCACAAAGAGTGCAAAAGCACCAACAAAAAGGAGCTTCATCCTTGCTTTCCTCCAAACCCAGAGTTATGGGAGCAGGATCTCAGACTGGGAGTTTATATACAGTACCACCCCTCCAAACAAGGAGGATGGCAACATTTCACACTCATGACTGGACCACATGTACAGAGACCCTTCAACATGCTGTATTTCTCTCCAAATAGTTGAGCACTCTTATACTGTACTAATGTTACTAATATAATTACAAACGTATGCTAATTAGGTATTAGTTTTCATTTTAATTTCTATTTTGATTGGGACATTATACGACATACAATAGGCCTACTATGTATGTATTTTAATTTCACAAATCCTAATTGGTATTAATTTTCTCTTGTGATTTACAGTATGAGCAATTACATTGTGTGTGTGCGTGCGGGCCTGCGTGCGTGCATGCATGCGTGCATGCGAGAGAGAGAGAGATTGAGAGAGAGAGAGAGAGAGAGAGGGAGGGGCAGGGGGAGAGGTTTGTGGCAGATTAAATGCATTTAGTTTGAAGATTTGCAATTCTGATGCCTTTGTGAAAACTTTAGACAATTAACCGTAAATCATTTTAACAACAGAGACATTTCAGATTCATGATGGATAAATACAGAGCAGATGGAATATTTGTAACTGCAGAACCCTGTTCTAGTTTGTCTTTGGTAATAATTTCAATTATTTGGCCATAGAATAAAGGAATATCATCATTTTTTGATCAAATGCCAACATTCTGGCTAGAATGCAGTGCACCCCACCTAGTGGCAGTGTGGGAGAATTGCATTCTTAAAGACCCAGGTTTGGGACATAGATGTACAGTATAAGCTCATGTGTTGAAATTGATTTGTGTTCGTGTTGTGAGCTTGAAGAGCAGATCTTTTTTTTATGTGAAATCTTTTAATAGTGGATGCTCAAAATAGGGATGCCATGGTGAAAGTGGTTAAAAAGATCAAGCATTCAGATTTGCAGCATGATCTTCTGAACACATCATCTGGGATCTTGGATATAATTCCATGGCAAAACTAAGAGACAAAAGTGTAAAGATTTCCGAAATTATGTTATGGGGTTGAAAAAAGAAATCATGTTCAACCTTCTGTTTTTTTTCTTTGAAAACAAAAAGAAAAGAACGTGTGATGTGATTTTGAATATTTTAATTTATATCAGGGTTCTTGTTTAAACATATTTACTTATTCTTATTATTCTTATTAATTATCCAGATACAAAGCTATTTGGATTGCCCTCCATGATAATGGCATTTCTACGGTTTAAATATATTGGCTACAACTACTGAAGACATTTAGGAAAATGTTTGAGTCAAGAACTAAGGAAACAAGAGAAAAACCAAATCATTAAAACCAAATGAGTATAAACATGTGTGAAACAGGTTTCAAAAGGTTATGAAGGTTCAGTGGTGTACTGTTCTGCAAGGGACAGTCATAAAATTGAAATATAAGGTTGATTTCAGGGTGATTTATACTTTGTGTTTGTAGATCTGCTATTAGATCTGCTATTTGATCTGCTATTTGACACCAGCACACAACCATGTATAAATCAGGCATTTGGAGGGCACATAACAGCATCACCTTTTCCATCACTTTAGTCTTCCCACATGATGTTCTACTCTCTGACCATTATGTGAGCATGAAAGTAATTTCCCATCCAACTACGACTACTCCATGTATGGAGCATAAAAGAAGTCTTTCATGCCAGTAGAGAAAACACAGCAAACTGTGCTGCTAAAGTCTAAACCACCTTAAACAGCCCGGCTGAGAGGATAAATGCCAGACTAAACTAACTACAGGGTGATACGTTTCATCCACTGCATATATAACTCATATACAGTACAAAGAGTATTATCTCTGTAGGCTATTGTGTATATCAGTACTCATATCACTTACTCGACTGGAACTAACATTTAAAGAATCATAGGTCTATGTATTCATAAATTCATGACATCATATAAGCACCACTACACTTCACACACAATTTATAGCTGTTGTTGTGAAGGAATTCAAGGTCATGGCTCCAGTGGCAGGAGCATGGCTAAGGGGGAAAAGATGAACTGGGGAATTTGGCTGTAAATACCACAAGAAGAAAACAAACTCATAATAAAGATAAGCTGTGGTCTCACAATTTGACACAGTAGAAATAATATGCTCACCAGCCCTCCACATATTTTGTCGCATAATTACTTGTTGAAAGTATCTTCAAACTTGATTAATACAATATTCTTATGCTGGAAAATGTTTTGCAGAAATAAGAGTTTTTCTTTTTTTCTTTATCCCCAAAATATCTTCTACCATCTGTAATCTATATACTGTATGACTGTAGTTAATTAAGTGTACAATCCAGGAATTTCAAAGCTGCAGCCAATTCCCCAAAGGTACAGTATAATTGTTTGCAGTGCAAAGTCTGACACATTTTGAACTAGGACTCCACCCAAACACATACTTGAAATAAAATACTTATTTACATTTAAAATGGGAATAAAGACAATAACATTTATAATTTGGGAAACCTTTATCCACGGATTGGCTGCTATATTTTATCATCGTAAACCCAGTGACCCCATGTTGATTGCAGCTTTGAGTTATGAAGTTGTCAATAATGTGTAAGTGTGTGTGTAAGATTATAATAAGCATAAGACTGTTAAAACATTTAGAGAAACATTAATGCATTACTCAGTACACTGGTTTAGTTAAGGCATATACAGTACAGTCAAAACATTAGTGCATCATTGTGTGTAGTATTCATGGACACAGGTAACAAGGTAACAGAAGTGCAACAAAAGACCATAGGCAGCGGTTTCAGGGCTCTTTGGAAATAGATGTTATCAATACAAACTTATAATGTACAATAGGTGCACTTGTTGATTCCACACTATTCCCTGAGCATAAAACTGAACAATCCTTCAGTCAGTAGTAGCATTAATGTGTACACATTTTTACCAAGGTATGGTGTTTACATGCTACTATTATTTAGATCAGTGCTATGTTTGTTGTCTATTTTTTCAAACATACTTTTCATTTTCATTGACCGATAGTGACCTGATGTATACTGTAAGGCAAATTCACTCAACATTTCTGCTTTCCAGGGCTGGATATACATGATGATCAATATTTTTCCAAGTCCCATTCCAATATTCTCATAATATAAGTCTTTCATTGAACCATGCGCTGACCTAATGATTAGTCACTCCATAAGCAGGATCCTCCTCTGGAGAATGTTCTGCTTTCTGAATGACATCATTCTCTGACTCCTCCTCTTCCTCCTCTACAACCTCCACCAACACCTCCCTGACCTTTTGCTGCTCCTGCTTTGGTCCATCACAGTCTAAAATCTCCTCATTCACAGACTCCTGAGGCTCATCAGACAAAGAATGTATTTCATCACATTCTTGAGAGGGACATCTGTCCATACTTTTCTGGATCCCATTGCCTGAGACACCCTTGATGTCATTATGGTTCTGCTTTCCTACGTAGGATGGGACCACTGAACCATTGGTCAGCCTTGTGGACGCCACAGAGCTTGTGCCGTTTGCTGCACTCTGCCCCAGAATGGAGGTGGTGACATCATACACGTGGAGCTTTTTTTGTGGCTGTGCAGCTGGAGCGAATTTGGGGGAGTATTTGAATGAATGGTCAGGGTAAACCAAGCTGGAGCTAGCAACTTTACCTGCTAGGCCAGCATGATTTTTGCTCTTCATCATTCCCAGTACTTCAAAGCGGAAGCTGGAAATATCTTGCTTCAACTCCTGACAATAAAAGATAAACATTAGAACCACAATATTACTTGAGGTACCATGGGCAGGGCCGTAGGAACCACGGGGGTCACGGGGGGCCGCTGACTCGCTGTCAGTGTTGTGCGTGTGATTACAGCCAGGACTGCAGCTGTTGTTGCGTTTAAGCGTTATCATTCAAACAGCGGCGAGCACCACGCCACAGTAAATCAATGGAGAGAAGAAAGAGAGAGTCAGAGACGAGTAAAATGCCGAATCCGAAACGTAAGGGGGGTGCTGAAAAGCAGAGGGCGAAGAAGGCAAAGCAATTAATGCAGGACCCAACTCCTGTTTGAAAATAAATGACATGTTTAAGTTTAATGCTGCTGCTGCTGGAAGCAGGGCTGCTTCTCCTCCAACTCCTGTTGTCCAACTTGTTCCGAAAAATGTACCCCCTCCCCCGGTGTCGGTGTGTGCAATAAACACAGACAAAGTCGTCGTCGACAACAACAACAACAGTACTGATGACCATTGTTGTGCAGTAGTTGAACAGGTAAGCAACTATAAGCATAAAGCATCATGCAGTTCACAGTCAGTGGTGGAAAGTAACCTGTAAGTACCTGTAACAATGGCATTTTTTTAAAATATACTTTTACTTAATCTGAGAGAGCCTCTAGTTCCATTGCAGATTTTGATTAGTAATCTTAATGTATACTGGTATTAATAATGTACATTTCACATTATGTGCCACTTTCACATGTACTTTTACTTTTTAAGTACTGCACTGTGGTATTGCTACTTTTAGTAAAAGGCAAGCAAATAAAAACATTAAACATGCCAGCCAGGGAGGGTGCATGTTATTTTGTCAGCATTGTGTGTTTGCTATAAGCTCACATTGGTCAGTTTGTCTGTCTGCTAGTAGACTTGGGACTACAATGGAAACATTGTAGTTTTAGTTAACCTATCATTTTAGGATTCAGGAAGTTGTTTATGTTATGCCAGTATTGGTTAAAGCCGTGTATGCCTCGGGCAGGCTCATCAAAAAGGTAAGATTTGCACTAGGCTAACAAAATATGCAGTACCGATAGATTGGACCCCCCCCCCATCTGTGAAGTGCTGGATACGGCCCTGACCATGGGTGTATCCTGTCCATTAATAACTGTAGATTACCTTGAAATTCTCCTCCGTCAGGCCCTCTTCTGTTTTGGCATCTCTGATCATTGCAGCCACATATCTCTTTACTAGGCTCCTCAACACCTCCTGAAAAATATATAGATTCAGACAAACAGGTAGAGTTTGGATCAGATTCGATCAATAACTACTTTATACTGCTAGTGTTGACAATACACATCCTATATATTAAAATTGGCTTAACGGAAGACCGGCTGGTGGACCACATCGCCACACTCAGTCACTGTGACTCAGACTTAGTTCCCAATGTAGTTATGCCCAAATATGGAGTGTGTTATCCAACTTCAATGTGCCGTGTCGTGTCATCAAGCATGCCCACATCAGAGCCATAGAGTAAGACAGAGTTACAACAATTCCGTTCACTTCATGGGGCCAGTCCAATGGCAGCTCTTCTACAGTTCTACATATTGGCGAATAGTGACAAAGGCCTGAACTGGAAGTTTACGGAATGCATTGGAGTCTATTGGCTTTATAGTGACAAACGAGTTACATGAACCACGTGACCGGGCTCACGGGCTGTTTTCTGCCTGTGACTCTTATGACTCTGTCGTAACTCTGTCTTACTCTCTGGCCCACATATGGGGCATAATCATTATGCCCGATCTAGTGGTTGCAGACAGTGGTTGCTTTCTTTCAGTGCTGTGTAAACTAAACAATCTCTTCAGTTTTATTAAACACATTTCTTCCATGTAACCTATATTTTGTTATTGCATCATTATGTCCAATCATCATTCTATTATGTCCATTGTCCATTTGACAGTAATGTAGAATTGTATTTCATTGGAATGTCCATATTTCACACGCATTCTATAGACAACAATACATTAATTAAACAATACATTAATACAATAAATGTGATTATATTATCACACTTTACCAAAATCAGACAGATATACAGTAAATGAGATGAGCTACATCATAAACAATTTATAAAGATTAATTACTGTATAATTGTGACCACACAATAGTGAGCGCCACATTTTGGTCAGATCAGCAGTGCGACTCATGTATGAGTCGAACTCTAGATGTTACGTTAAGATGAAAAAACAAATCAATACCTGATACCGATGGTTTATCCGTACATTTTCAGCAGCACGTCTCTGCAAAAGATATTGGTGTTATTTATGCACTTAATGTAACAGTAGGGTTCACATTCTCTATCATTTTACGTCAGTAAATAGCTTCTAAAAATGTGGACGTCCCATTATGATATGCGTCTACTCTAGATCATTAAGAAAGAACAAGTAACAAGTCATGTTGGCTTACCCTCTTACCCCCTTAACCTTTGATTTCATGGTCTTAAAACATGACATTTCCACAGTGCAGAGGACACAACTCGGATCTTACCCCTAAAGTTCCGAATGTTCCAAATGTCTTTTTTGTGCGTGTTCTCTTCATCATGTGTGTCTTCATCCATCTAAATAGATATAAAACAGACTTTGGACTAGGGATGATATTGAATGGAGAAGGAACAGTCCCACTCTCTTCAAAGTAACTCATCCATAATTTTGTTCTCGCAAATTTCCACTCTATATCAGCATGGTCCTAAAGGTAGAAAAACATTGAACAAGAACAATAGGAATAGGAACAAAACTAATATTTTGTAGCAGTGTTATTATTATTAATTATGTAGATGGTCGATGGTGGATGTCAATTTGTTTTCCACCATGTGCTGACCATTTGGTGCATTCATTTTGCTACAAAACTCAACATTAGTGAAAAAAGAAGGTAGCACTCAGAGAGGATCCATTTACTTGTTTTAATTGTCCACTTTATGCCATTCCAAACCTCAGAATGTTTTCTGCCACACACTGATGAAGGCCGGATGGTCGAAACCATTCGGTGGTTTGGAATGGCATAAAATGCACAATTAAAACAAGTAAACAGATCCTTTCTGAGTGACCTTTGTGGATGATGGCCACTTACAGCAATGTGCTGGTATGAGTTGTTCATCATTGCAATCAGCATGTTGAGAAGAACTACAAGGGAGATTATATTATAGGTCCCAAACATGGTCGCGCCCACAAACTCGGTGAACTCATGGGGTGCTTTCACATTGGTCACATACAGGCTGATCAGGCCAAAGACAGACCAGAATAAGGACTGCAGTGTCTCAAACAACCTAAACAAGCAAACAAAATGCAATACAATTATTTGCAGCTCAGGCACTGATACAAGTATATTTATGGACAATAGTGTGTCTTAAAAAAGAAAAAACTTGCGTTGAGAAGGCATTGTTTTGGTTTTGACAACGGATGCCAACACATTCCTCTTCCTCAGCTGTATCATAGTAAAAGTACAGCTGGTTGAGGCCGTTGGCAAAGGCTACAAGCACCAGACAGTAGATAAAGAGGAACTTGAGGATGTCCAGAAGCATACGACCCAGTGAGATCTGCAACGGTCCCAGATGTGAGTTGGCTGTGAAGAGGCAGATGAGGCGCAAGGAGCTGAAAATGTTGGCTATGGCAAACAGTGCCTCAGCCACCAACGTTGGGTGCCACATTTCCCATTTCTCTCTTGGTTTTACACCACTATACTGTTGGAAAAAAGAAAGTTTACTCAACATTGTCATTTTATTGGTCCTGAGGACTGTTGCTAAATGTAATGAGGAACATGAAGATAGAATAACGAAAGATAGAAATATGCATGAGTTCATACTTTGCAATAGGCAACAATCTTCATAGAAATGGTTGCAATGTACAAAGCGTTCATAATAAAGTCCATTAAGTTCCACCAGTCGTTTATGTAGTCTTGGAAACCACCATCCCACATCTGTTTGATTTCTGTCCATATGAAGCCTGTGATAAAGATGAGATAAAGGAGTTAGTACACTACACACATTATGACCAAGTATAGTGTTCAGGTGGCTTTGCACTTAACGTAACTGTATAAGAGTACCACTGGACAAGCAACAACAGCAGCAATTGTTGTGTGTGTGTGTGTGTGTGTGTGTGTGTGTGTGTGTGTGTGTGTGTGTGTGTGTGTGCGCATGCGCACGGGTGCGCCTGCGTGCGTGCGTGCGTGTTACCAATGACCCAGGGGAGGATCATCCACTCCACAGTGGTGGGCGCTGGGCCCTGCCGGTTGGGGTTGTTTAAGACTATGTGCTGTGAGGCCATCAGGAGCAGTAAGAGGAACGTCAGATAGGACGCTGTGTGACAGATGAACTTAATGAAGGGCTTCCGGATGAACAAGCCAAATCGGCTCTTTGGAGAAATCAGGTAAAAGATGGAGAAGAGTGGGAACAGGAGGCCAATGAACACACACGTGATGAACTTCCCTGCCCAGTGGCGCCTCCTCCAGCCTGGAAACTCATCATACCAGCGAGACGCCAGAAGCTGCTGACAGTTGGGCTGTGCAACAAACTGAACGAAAGTGAGAGATGGGAAGAAACAGACAGAGAAAGAGAGGGAGAATAGCCAACATAGACAGACAGAAAGAGATGGGTTGTGATGGTTTGGTCAGGTGGTAGTTTATTATACTATACTGTACCTTTCTTGAAATATAAAAGTAAAATATCCTTGGACCACAATACAAATGCTACCAACTACCAAGTGGATACTAAATATTTCAAAAGAACTCCTTGACCTGCTTCGAGGACTGGCTGTTTCAGTCCTCCATGTTCTTTGCCCTCTGAGATTTGATATAAACATCTGCTGGACATCTGCAGTTGGTGATAGGACGTAATGGCTGCCTAACTTTGTTATGGCTGACAAATGGAGCCCCATTGTAGTAGAGGAGAGAGAACCGAATTCTATGTGCTAAGGTCCTTCATCAAACAGAGTAGACTATTAGATATCTTGGATGGCTGCAACTTGTACTGTTTATGCCACAGGTTTTAAAGGTTTTCAAAGAGTTACTTTCAATTCAAATTCAGTATAGCACAATGTTTCGGTCCAACTGACCTTCATCAGGTGTCCATGATTAAGGTCATCAGTTGAACAGAAACATTGTGCTGTACTCAATACAACTATTATTGTAAGTGAAGCCAGTGTGCAAGACTTCTCCCTCTTTTCAATTCGATTTTTGAGTTGCACTAACCCCTCCAACATCTGGCTTTTGGAATTACATCATGTGCCAGCCAAGTCTATGGCTTTTACGGTTTGTTTAGAGCACTTTAAACAAACATTACCAGGCTCCCCTCACTTCACACGAGTGTGATTTTTCCTATGCACCTGGCCTAAATTCCAATTCATACAATTATAAAGCCATTTTAACCACTTTCAACCTGGCATACCTACTGTATAGTGATTATTAATCACATATTGTAAAACCTGAAATAGTTTTTCTTTTTAAGCCATTTTGAAATAAGGGGGCCACAGCCTGAGGCAATGGGGCTATTTAGGGGGAGAGTATGCATGGAACATTTTGGGAACCCCTTCTCACACAGTAGCTGTAGGTTGACATGTTTTACAAGCTTTGTTGAATTATCTGTATACCATGCTGGTAAAATTGTTGCATTATCAACATGAATGCCAACAATGTAAGAATATACATAAAAACACGGTAATTCACAGTGAAAGGACAATAAAATGTACTCAGTAAGTTATTAAAAGGTTTATGAATGGAACAGCCTATACATTTTTCTCACAGTCTGGAACACTTTTAGAAATCGTGCCATTCATCAAGTCCTCCGCACTAGATCAGAGAACTTACTGTGGAAAAGAATATCTAGCAAGATAGATATAGTATCTGCCTGGTAAATTAAAATAATAATAATGTTTTAATATATAAAATATTTAAAATATCATCATATATTCATCATGAGTAAGCACACTTTGAACCTCACATGGAGCTCACAGTGTGGCACGCCGAAGATAGCAGATCTATAACCTCACATGCACTTGTAGCTATGTATGCACAGTATGCTATTTCTGACATGCAACACTGTAGTATGGCAGAATATACAGTACATTAGGCATTAGGGTTATGATGATCATAGGATCAGAGGAAACAGCCAAATGCTTTGAGAGAGAGCTTCCAGTTACTTTACATCCACCAACGTTTAATTTATACATAGTCATACAATGGAGTCAAATGCGGAAAATAACAGATTTCCACGCGCACGTGTCATAGTAAGATCAGGCTTTTAAAGAGAGTGGAACCCTAGTCTCTGCACACACACACACATCAGGTAGAGCGAGGCTATTTTGCAGTGACTTGATAACTCATTTAAACATTTAAACATTTTACAAATGTGTTATTTGTTTTGGCTTTAAGGGTGAGAGATGTAAAACGTTGTTATTCCACCTAAAATCCTCAACTTGTCGTACACCAAACCAAACATTGACATGCGAAATGTATAGTTTAAAACATTTTGAGTGCTACCTTTGACATGCAATTATCTTCTATTATGGTTAGGTATGAATGCATACATATACAATATACTTAGACAATAGACAAATAATACATTATCGTGCCAATAATACATTCCATATGAATCTTTGTATTGTGTGTTGGTGAGTGTTGGTGAGTAGACCTAGCCTGGTAAAACCACTCCCCCTGCTGGACAACAGAATGCAAATCTGGCAAGGGAGAGGGGTTTACCCAGGCTAGAGTAGACCTACAGTGATCCTTTTAAATGTTCTCAAGATAATTAGCTATGCCAATTTGAGTCTGGTCTGCAGATCGTTCCACGACCAGGGAGAGACCAAGTAAAAAATATATAATAAATGTTTTACCCCCTTCAGTTGAGTTGTAGTTTTGTAATTGTCTGTAATTGGTTAGCACTGGTTCATCCCATAAGCCAGAGGAACAGGAGAGTTGTAATTTAGACAGACAGGAACCCAGGAATTGGTTACTTCCGGTCCATAGCATTGCAGGAAGCGTGCCCCATATGCGTATATTCTATTCTACGTCCGAGCATAGACATGGTAACGCCCCACCTGCCTCTGATTGGCCTACCGACACTGCCCATCTTGCCTGTCCTCCGAGATGCAAGGGCCAAGGGCACTCCGTGGTGGGAGTGAATGGAAGAGAATGGAAAAATGCGACAGTAACTTGTAACTTACATTTTTGTAGAAGAGACAAACTAATATTGTTTGTGCCGTTTGCTTTGATTGAATAATTGATGTATGTACTATGATTTGATTTGGCTGTGTTCTAAATTAAAGTGTTAGTGTTGATTATCGTGTATTAATCTAATTATAGTAAATTAATACTATTATCCTACGCACGCACAGAGAGAGATTTATTTCAGATATATATATTATTTCATATCAGGTTGGCATCAAATCCATGAGAAAACCATTCCAGTACAGTAAAGATGTTAAGGAGCATTAAAAGCTTCCCTGGAACGCCCTCATTAAATATTACAAGTTTAAATTTCAGGCAAATGCTACATCAGTTTACCATGGCATCATTATCCTTAATTATCCTATTACCATGGGCCCGAGAGGGCTGCTATAGTGCATTGGGAAGAGGCGTCTTGGCAATTACTTGTTGTTCTAAACTCCCACAGGATGTCTCCACCCAAGGCCATCTCAGTTCACTTCCAGCTCATTTCCACAAAGCTTTTCTACAAACCATCACTGGACTGCATACAGTATATTCAATATTGTGTGTGTGTGTGTGTGTGTGTGTGTGTGTGTGTGTGTGTGTGTGTGTGTGTGTGTGTGTGTGTGTGTGTGTGTGTGTCATTATGAGTGTACAGTGAAATGTAAATAAATAGATGGGAATGGGATATGATATGATGCTGACTCTGTTTTGTCTCCATCGCCACAGCACTACAGTTTGCACTCGGCAGTACAACAAGTAAAATCCTCAGTGTTAAAAAAAATTCAGTGTAAAATTGACCCAAAAGTAGCTGATGTCGGGCACTCGGGTGAAGCAGTGGTAAAGTACCTGGCCACCACCCCGGAGTCTAGGGGTTCCAATTCACTGTGGTGCATCCGGCTTTGTCTACCATGTTTGGTGGAGTGAAGCCGGTGGGGTGAGTGATAATGGGGGCGGCACTACGTGCTCCCGGTAGGGGCTCATCACTGATAGATGAGCCAGTAGGATACAACAGCAGCGACAAATGTGTGTGTGGGGAGAAATCAATTGACATTAACAACTAAAAATTGAGAGAAAAGGGGATAAAAAAAAGCAAATAATAATAAAAGAAGTACCTGATGCCATAGATGAGCCACCGGTACGCTTACCTCTTTCTGACGATATTTGATGGCCAGCTTCAGACGGGCCAGATCGTTCACGGTCTCATCCAGCAGAGGGTTGGTATCATCCCGGTAGTTGAGGATTATCTCCAGCTCTCTGGAGCTGCGGGTCTGATCTAACAGATCTTTTGCAAACTGTTTGCACAGCCGGGACAGCTCCTGGTATTCGGACTTGAACTCGTTCTCCACAACACTGAGCTCGTGCAGCTCCCAACTCAGTTGAAAAGCAGTGAGGAAAGGGTCCTCACTGGAGACGGCGATGAGAGACGGGCTGGAGAGGGCCTTGTAGATGTTGATGCGAGAGCGCGAGTGCCGCAGTCCGTCCACGTCGGAACTGACGCCGCATTCTCCGCAGTTGCAGTGCACGGCATGTGGCTGAGGTACGGAGACACCTCTCTGCACAAGCAGTTTGATGATCTCGTAGTTGTTGGTATGGGCTGCAAGGATGATTGGAGTGATGTCTGGGGTGAAGTCTGAAAACTGCTTGTCCAGGAGAATCGGTGGTACCTATAAGAACATGAGAAGACCACACAATTACACTGTCCTGAAAACAATTAAAGGTATATTCAGTGATTTCACTTTTTTTGTTTTGTTGTGACAATCCTCCCTACTATAGAGTGTGACCATATAAAGAGTTCCTCCCTGTGCCCAGTTAACCCCTGGGGGTCAAAAAAACGTAGGTTTCGTTTTTGGCTAGGTGGCCCAGCCTTCCGCCAATCATGATCGAGCGGGGACGGGCCTTGGTGTGCATGCTGTTGGCCTGTCGCGTGCCCACCCCACTGTAGTGCGTGCGTGTGCACATCTTGTTACCGGGGCAGATCGGGGGGGTTTCCAAATCACGCAAATGACTGACTGCTCCTTTAACATAATGCAAGTTGCAACGCTGTTAATTTGTCGAAACCTAGACAATACACGTCTTTGCCAAGCATGTACTGTAACTGGTATCCGGAGAACTCGCCAGTTTACCAGTTTACTCGCCGCGATTTAGTGCATTTTAGTTTTACTTCACCTTCATTTAAATTGCATTGAATTGAGAGAGAGAGAGAGATGATAGTTGTTTAGAGTTAAAACTAGAGAAAGTAGGAATGCTAAAAGTTTAAACACCAAAGTACCAAAACAATGTAATTAATTAGTAAACAATTCCTGAAATGGTAGGCCTACTTATCATTGGTATTCACATAACTTTTTATCATCATCTAGCTGACCATTTAATTGCACAAAAGAATTTGATCACTTCGGAAATTAACTATAACATCTGTGGGTTTGACATACTACACTGATGAAGACAGCATTAATGAGACATTGATGAAGAATGCAATTCATCCTGATGAAAGCTATAGGCTGAAATATAGGTCTCTTCTAAATATAGCTACCGGTATTTTTCTACAATACTGCAAGTAGAAATTCACAATTTCATTTTAATTGATTTTGATTTTATACTATTCAAAATATATACTATTGGGAAAGAAGTTGCCAATTCTAATCTTGGTGGGGTTTTTGTAAAATGTGACACATCTAACTTTGATTCTGCCTATGTAGCTGTCTTTTTTGCAATGGTTTTCAATGGGAACAGAGCATTTTGTTGCCATTGTGCGACTTTCAGCAAGAAAACGCTCTGTTCACATTGAAAACCATTGCGAAAAGACGACCTCATAGTACCCTCTGTGAGTCTAACAAAAAATTAAGCTAATGGCTTGCGGTTCTACCAGTGGCATAATATTCTATAAGCTGGAAGCAATTCCTTTTCCCTTTCCCACAGAAGAACACTATATTATGCACAGTGAAATCCTCAGTGTAATTTAGTTTAAATCTCAGCATGTGAGTCAGAATGGGGTTCGTTTTAGTCAATTTGTTAAATTCAAACTGAGGATTTTACTTGTGTAATATAATTTATAAAGTCCATTACACAGCATCTCTGGATCTTCATCATCACTTAAACCCTTGCATCTGTATGTGGGAATAGCTTTCACAGAAAATAGCTAATTGACAATGCATCGCGCTGTGAGTGTGACGCACTGTAAGCTTGTTTCAACAAAAGCTTTCCCCACAATAACAGAAAAGACACTAGCATAGAGCCCTGAGGGATGAATTAGGACAATATTACATCCAAATACTAAAATACCATTAACTGCTGATTTTGGTAATGGGAACAATATAGAATTTTGAATGGAGGAAACAGGAAACTTTTATTATCTAAATTCTACAACTGTGCAATTTACAATTTCTGACACTGTGATTAATATTTAATTGGACTAATTCCATTGTTTTACAGATAGGTAAATATCATTTGCATTTCACACAGACTGACAGTGCCAACAGCTATGTGATTACCTCTCTCGGTTTGCGCTTGAAATTCTTCTATATACCAATTATTCTGCAGCCCACACAGTCGACACATGTCACAAAAGACACGAGCAAAAAGCCATATTTCAGAGATTTCCGTTGTGAATGTCACAGCTAAAAATCAATTGATGACCACAATGAATCATTTAATTAGTGGCCTTCTCAAACCCACAGAACTCCACCCTGATCCTGGTAGCTGGTGTTGTCCTTTAAAATTATATATATATATTATATAATTGTAGCGCCCCTCAAAAATAAAAAAATCACACCTGTGTGAAGTGAGGGGCACTCTTATTATCTTACAACATCAATTACAACACAATGTTTGTTTAAGCAATGGCTGTTAATGTTTGTTTTAGTCCTCAAAACAAACATTTAATTTCTCTTTATTGTCTATGGCGTTTTATTAAACAAGCATCGTTGAAAGACAAACATTAAAACTGTATATAGGAGGGGCTATAGCGCCCCTCAAAAATAAAATAATAAAGCGACGTGGCCCGCCCTAGTGGTTGTGGCCCTAAAAGGATAAACAAGTGAAACAAAAATGTATTTGGAACCTCAAATTTGACACACGCGTTCCACATCACCACAGGGAGTGCACTGTGCCCGGTGGCGAGTCCGTCGGCTAGCCGGTTATCCAGAACCAGCACAAAAGCCTCTGCCCGGGATCCGGACTGACAATTGATCAAACATGATCACCCCTCTCCAGATATGGATATGTGATTCTGACATCACATGATGTTATAGACGGCTTATTTGGGCATGCCTGACAAATAACTCCATAATATGGGCATAAAATGGAAGGGAGACAGGCATAATAACTGGGTGGGTCATGAATTTCAAACTTGCATCGTTCCAAGTAGGAAAGCCAGTGAATGTCTGTAGGCCTACCTGCTTATCTCTGCTGGGCTTCTTGTGGTTGAGCAGCAGTTCCACTGCACCCACAACTTCTTTGCGGATGGCGTGAAGCAGCGCGTCCCCTACATACACATTAAAGCTGAGCAACAGCTCAATGATCTCCAGGTTTTCGTTCTCAATGGCAATGAGCAGAGCCGTGCGGCCCAGGGGGTCAATGCAATTGATGTTGATTCTGAAGTAGATCTCAGCCTCCTCCAGCGCCTGTTTAACGCTGCCATAGTCGCCCTTCTCCACCGCGCTCAGGTAGGCCTTCTCCGTGGAGGAAAGCTCCGACTCGGCTCGTACAATCCTCAGGGGAATCCGGTCCCTGAAGGCGGCGTTGTTCGCCTTCCGGTAATATAGCTGTGACATTGCTGCAATGCTGCTAGACCTAAGTCTGACTGAAATAGATTAAACATAAGTGAAATAAGACGGCAGTTGCGTAAAGTTGTTTGGAAGATGTTTTCATGGTCAGGACAATTAGATTTGGATTTTGAAAAATAATAATTAAAGCAATCAATAAGAGAGCGCATGGACTTCACCTAAACAATGACGTGAACTTTAAATAGCCTATAATTGTAAAGGTAAACCACCCACCTTATTTCTAAGCTCTTTTAAGCTTTATTTTCCGTTCTAATCGTTCTTAAAAAATTGAAAATAAAATAAAAAATAAAGTAGACAATCCAATTAAGAATAGTAGGCTAAAATCCAGACCTGTTGAACTTGCACTCGCTGGAATGGTGCGGAGCCTTAGTATTCCCACTCAGCAGATATCTCACTGTCTGTGCCAGTGCAACTGCAGTCCAGCATCGCGCCTTGCCTTGTTGTTGTGACAGTGAGAAAGAAGACGGCAAGTCGGGCAAGACGCATAATGTGAATGGATTGCGCGCGCGCGCACGTGCCCAAACGCGCGCATTATGCTCACAGCCGGAAATGTAACAAACAAACACCACACAACGCAACCGGCTGCATGTCTGCAGTCTGCATATTTTCGTGGTGTGTGTATCTATCTAGCCCGGCGTAATTAATTCTACAAGGAATCTGTGACCTGATACCTTAATTTGGTATATGATCACTGATCATGTCCAAGTCTTCAACTCCAACAGTCTCCCTCAACCCCCCACCCCAGTGGAGCCTGCCTTGCAAATGACATGGGGGGTCCTTTTTGTGGGCGTGGCCGAAAGTGGGCGTTACCAAAAGGTGGGCGTGGCCATGGCCGCCAGATGTCTGTCAGATTTTGACACCTTCAAATTAGTGTTAAACATAATATAACCCAATTGACTCCAGTCCTCTCTGGTTAATATATATAATAAAACTATATAAACTATGCATATACCATGAAGTGCTATGACTACTAGCTCTGGTCCATAGCTCTAATGCGTTTCATTTAGAGCTATGTTACTCTAACCTTCCCCGCTCGCATGAATGCAGACCAGCCTCTACTCTTTGGCGTAAATAAAAAGAACGTTTTTGCTACACATCAAAACAAAGGCGAGTTGTGTCATTAGAAAGCCTACTTTGGTAATTGGTTCTAGTTCTAGTGAACAGAAATAATAAATAAATAGACTTGGTAACCTAACTGTAGGGAGTGCAAACACTTTAAAGAACCTGGGGGTTATCATCTATGAAAAGGCAACACAATGAGCAGGAAAAAAGAATGAACCATGTAAATACAACAAATTGAGCAGAGCACTGCAGGGAGTTGAACCCCATTCCGGTAAACCAGATGTACCACAATCAGTGCCTTGGTTTTTGTTTTGTTTTACGAGGTCCATTCGTTGAATTCAACGGTAACGTAATTTCACAATTGACATTGTAGGCAATAATTAATAACGGTATGGCACCAGGCCAAAGCCATGGGGAGAGAGTATGTTTTGCACTCTGAGTGTGTGTGTGTGTGTGTGTGTGTGTGTGTGTCCGTCAGTTTGTTAACAGCTAATCTCCAGCACCATTAACGGGGGTCATGCCTATGTTCCCTCAGCCCTATATGTTCCCTCAGCCCTATATGTTCCCTCAGCCCTATATGTTCCCTCAGCCCTATATGTTCCCTCAGCTCTATATGTTCCCACCGCCCTAGCTGTACGCAGACAGACGGTTGGACGGACGGACGCACACACAGACGGACGGATGGACAGAGTGCAAAACATACTCTCTCCCCATGCCTTCGGCCTAGTGGAGACAAAAATGATGGGATTTTATCATGAACATTAGTGAGGACCAATTATATGAAGGTACTGTGTAGGTGTTAAGTGGTGAACTGGTCCTTTAATGCAATATATCAATGAAGCACTGTTCTTTTAAATATTAACTTGTATCCTTCATACAGTAATTTGTGTCATTTGCTATTATACAAACTTACAATGTCATGTTGCCACCTTCTGGTAGTACTAGAATTGTAAATAGAACAGGCTACATCTGTTTCAGACAAAATGTAAAATATAGATGACTGACTGCACAGATACTGTACATGCTCATATGAGCTAAAAAAAAAGAAAATGAAAAGAAAAAGCATTACAACTTGAAAATGAAATGACATTGTAAATAATTTACAATCTGTAAGCTCTTATATTGTGCTAACACCACAGAGGTTGATGATAGAGGTTATATGTTCTGTTTATATCTGCAGGATAATTTCCAGAACTCGATTCGACCAACAACACTTCATGTTATGGTTCAATTGTCAAAAAACATTTGCAAATGCACGATTACTGTATGTGCTGACACTTATTAGAGCGGTCAGCAGGCGAGGGCACACTGAAAACCCATCCATCATGAAGCAAGAAATACCTGCCTCATTACACTCAGCAGTTAACTAATAGATTTGATTACAGATGACTGGCCATTGAGGTTAATGAAAGATTGAGATTAAGTTAATTATAACCATGCAGGGGGTCTTGGAAATATTTGAGGTATTCTACAAACTATTGGAACAATACAGACTCCTGCATACTGTGGAGCTGTCATCACTCTGTTGAAATACCGGTAATTGCTATTGTGTGGAGGTTGCTAGGGTATCCCTGTTCCCCTGGGTAGCAGTGCCAATAAAAAGAAATGATCTGCAATGCTGACCAAACTTTTTCATTAATTCTCTAGTTGTACTGCAAATTGTGCATTGTTCTATTCAGGTCGCTGTGCCACACATTTCCTTGTGCAATCATGTTCCATAAAAATATTTTAATTGCCTCAACTGCTATTGAAAAGGGTTTTGTAATTTAAAGGAAACCCAGGGTATACTGCTTTATCTCACACAGCATATTCTTTAAAATGGTTTAAATGTATCACATTTTTAGCTGCATTGTGTGGCTCTGTCACAGTGTGTCATGGTGAGGACCCAGAAGCAGAACCAGTAAAGTGTAGCAGGACATACACAGTAACATTGATTTATAAGCTGACAACAGTGACAACGGGGAGGTTTATATAGACTAGACACAGGTGCAACAGAACTACAATCAACACTGGTATTGGCTGGAAGACTAACAGGACACAGGTGGAGAAAAGTAGAAAACTAGTAATCACAGTGGTGAGACATAAGACAGGCATGAACAACACTAGGCAGAACAGGAAACACTTAGGGCAACACTACATAATAAAAGTATACAACAGACAGATATTGTGACAGGCTCCAATCGACAAACAAGGGAAATTATGATAACAAGCCATACTGTATGTCAAAACAAGCCAATTCTCCAGTCCACATCCATTGTCTATCAACAAGACCAGAGGCTAAACGTACTTGAAGATGTTTTGTGCCAGGACCACCAGAAGAGACGATTTGTTTTAAAAATGATTAAACATTTCCAAACATTTTCGATAATAAAGAAATAGCAGATGTATAAGCTTGGCATGACGTGATGTGCTGTGAGCTTGTGCATCTGCTATTTTTGAATAGCCAACATATACATGGTGGATATTTAAGTTAAAAGGATTGTGATGCTATTAACTACTTTTGCTGGGGACCAAATGGAATCCCTCCAAGGACCCCTGGGGGTCCCCGAAGTCCACTTTGACCCCTTTTCCACCGGTTGGGAACCGGTTCATTTCAGAACCAGTTTTTAGTCCATGAGCCAGACCTCCAAAATTAGAACGTTATTATCAATTGAGTGGGCAAAACCATATTAAATTGTTTATATAGGATCAATATAAGTAAATTTATATATGATAACCCTTCCTGCGGGGCGACGCTTCCCTCCCCCATCCCCTCCCATAATTGTGTCTGTCAGAAAGCCTTGAGGGTTGATTTCACCCAACACCTGATTGCAGTCACGACGACCATGCTTGCAGTAACAGCAATAAGTACTCCATCACGTACCTATAAGGAGAAAACACAAGCAAAAATAGTGAGTTAACTCCAAATACACGTAAAATAAATTTAAATAACAAAGTTATAAGTAATAAGTAGGCCTAATAATAAGTAACAATTCATAGGCTATATAACTCCAAACTGGTGTAGGCTGACTGAAGTCTTATCTGAGCTGGAAACTGAAACACCTACTGTACGTACCTGCATGCTGAGATACACCCACATTATTGCGCAATGAAGTGGCAAAGTGCTCACAATTCGTGAAGGTCATAGTCGAGAATCCTGCCCACTGAGCCTCTTTTACTATGTCCTATGTCGCGGAGGATGGTCTTTGTCCAGATAGTTGTTGACCATTCTACAGTGGCCTACTTTGCAGGGCAAAGCACAATATGTAGAACTGAATAGCATACATTTGTTTCTATAACATTTTTGTCTCCATGATCATGGGTAAAGAAGAGGGTCATCATCGCCTTGCATTCAAATTGTGTTTCATATACCTTCTTTCACCATTATTATGTGATAATATGCTGATATATATAGCATATTAGCATTCTGTATTCTGTATTTTCTCTTGCATTGCAATGGCATCAATCTCAGGATTTCTTAATCCTATTATTATTATGCTATTATTGATCCTTAATAAACTGGTTATTTAAAATATTGCAGGTGATCCCTTACCATGCATTCAGTAATGTTAATGTAGCAACGGGATTTGGTATTAATTAACTTATAATTTATTTATATTGTTTCTTGTTTGTGAATAATCAACATACCGGTAAGCATACTGTATGCAGTATATAGAATATTCTAAATGATTTCACCTACGATTACAAACAGCGCCCATCCGGTCCATCATTGGCAGCATCAAGTCTAAAATAAATAAATAATAATAATAATTAATTTTGAAGACGAAAAAGACATTTTGCACAGTAACAAAGTACACTAGTTCAGTATTGACTGTAGCTGATGATCAAAGACCATACAGGCCTTAAAGATGCACTACAGTGTCCTGACCAGCTGTATCGTTGCCTGGTATTGGGAACTGTACTGCCCTCCACCAAAAAGTGCAACAGATGGTTGTGCAGACAGCACAGCGTCAGCATGTCAGTGGGTGTGAGCTTCCCTCCATCCAGGACATATACAATGGATGCTGTGTCAGAAAAGCCAGTAGAATATCAAAGTCCCACACTATGATACAGACGGTTACAGGTGCTACAATATAGCGGTTTTGCATCCGATGAAGATGAGTTGTTTGGTGGCTGAATGGGGTGCATACTTAGTTTAGACTAGTCATTGGTTAGACATGGGTTAAGGTTAGGTTTAGGTGTGCTGCCCCGTGGGAGGTTAGGTTTAGGGTGAGGGTTTGAGATAGGTTGTAGTTGTAGGACTAATGACTGCAGGTCTAACCAATGACTAGTCTAAACCAAAAACTGTCTAAACTAAGTACTGCACCCGGCTGAACAGCACTATCCTGGACCAACAAGTCCTATGGCAGGTAGAGCACAAACATGTGGTGGTAATGGTAACTCTCCAGTCTCCCAGCTGTCCTTTCTTATACTCCTGCATGTGGGTTCTATCCAGGCACAGCTGCCAGCGCACATGTTATGCAGCAGCAAAATCCTCCATGGTCTGATTTTGCACTTCCTTAACGCAGTCTTCAGCTGGTATTTGTAGCGCTTCTGCCCTCCAGCTGAGCATTGCCCATGGTGTAGCTGCCCATATACTGCAAGGCAGCTTGTTGTCCTTACTCTATGTTCCACTCATCATAGCTGGTGTTGGGTGAGCTGGGTATAGGCTCAATAATACTCATACACGATCACACAGGTAACTCCCAGGATGTGCTGAAGGCAGCGTATATTTGCTCTAGGGACTTGAGTGGTGGCTGTGTAAGTTACCCACGCTTCACAGCTTTAGAGGAGGGTGGTGATGCTGATGGCTTGGCAAACACAGACCTACGTGCGGACATGAAGGTTCTTGATTTGAAAGATCTGACACTAGAGTCTCCCAAAGGCAACTGATGCCTGCTTGATTCTGTTCTGGACCTCATTATCAATGCTGTTGTCTTCAAAGAGAATGCTCCTCAGGGATCTGAAGGATGGAACAATTGACAGTTGTTCACCATCAACAGTGAAGGTATACTGTGTGTGGAGGCGATGGTGGTACTCCACTGGCTAACTACCTCCATTCCACGCACGCACGCACAGACATACAGCAATTGTTGGTCTGATTGAGGATGATTGATTGATGAGCTATCGAAGAACAGTGAATGAGTTTGCTGGTTGGTGCAAGAGTAACTTCCTTCAGTGAATATTAAGAAAACTAAGGAGGTTATATTTGATTTATAGGATTAGTGCTCATGCACACCATAGTAATAGACATTGATGGGGATGAGGTAGTGACTGTGGAGGAATACAAGTATACTTGGTTACAATGGTTGATTCCAAGCTGAAATGGAATTCCAACATGCCTATATGATACAAGAAAGTCAGCAGAGGCTGCATTTTATGTGCAGACTGATACAGTAGGCTATAATGTGGAAAAAAAGTTGAATGATTCCATCAATCCTTTGTGGAGAGTGCATTCACTTTTTGTTTCGTTTCCTGGTATGGCTCATTGTCATTGGTAAATAAGAACAAACTCCACAAAATCATCAATGTATCCTATCCAGCAAGATAACTGGGACTTAAGAGTATGACAGCAATGCATGAGACCCAGGTACTCCGGGATAGGAGGGGAAAGCTATTGCTGTATGGAATGCATCCGTTATAGTTAATATCATCTTTTACCATCAGGACGACGGTACAATGTACAGTTATGTACCAATGTTGCAAGCTAGGGCAATGTAGCCTTTCTTGTTTCCTCTCTGTCTGCAAGAGAGGAGCTGTGCAGTATTAATGTATTGTGTGATCTGTCTATGTATTGTGTATTTATGTGTTGTGATTTTTTTGTATCCTGATGGGTTCTTGCTTGGTACAATCTTCATATGACCACCGCGCTCTGACTATACACTAGGTGCGCCACCCGTTCAAAACAAATCAACATAAAGGGTAGTCGGTCGCACACACCAAGACTGCAGTTCAAATATAGTTTATTTCATATTTGAAACAAATGGACAAACGTTTCGGCTATCCAGCCTTCAGTGTTTTTTGTTTGTTTCAAATAAACATAAATAAATGAAATAAACTATATTTGAACTGCGTTCTTACTTGGTACAAAATGAGAACCACAAGGACAAGAAGGGATCTATCTATCTATCTAGTATACTGTAGATGGTAGATGCTAATATACATGATAGTAGTACTAGTATGCAGGCCTATAATGTTCAGAAGTTGGACCTATGCACACCTTTACAGCACCACAATGTAAAAAGTACTACAATGGAAACAAGCTCCTGGGGCTTTTTGTGGTGTTATCCTTTTAGCATAACTTGTAACTGTTAATAATCATGTTAATAAAGTATTCAATCAATCAATCAAACCTCCAATCACTAATAATTTCCTTTGTAAATGTTATTATTGCTGCTGTTATTGTTATTGTTTCTACTACTACGTTGGAAAATAATCCACACATGTTGTCTGTTTTGTGCTAATTTATGAAGTGCAACATCTTGAATCTTGAAACTCAGATCACAGCAACTGTTGCAGCATGTATAGTACCATACTGTGTGTGTGTGTGTGTGTGTGTGTGTGTGTGTGTGTGTGTGTGTGTGTGTGTGTGTGTGTGTGTGTGTGTGTGTGTGTGTGTGTGTGTGCGTGCGTGCGTGCGTGCCTTTCATATATACTAGGTCAGGTGAGTGCATGCATGTTTGTGTGTGTGTGTGTGTGTGTGTGGTATCACACACCAGGGGGAGACAAAGTTTGTCTCCATAGCCTCTGGAGTCTAGACAATTTGCATCTGAATTGATTTATATTATTTTGCAGTACAATTTTGAGGTATGTATTTATTTAATTTTCACTTTCCTGGAGTATTTCACATTTTCAGTAGGCTACTTCTACTACACTACATCGGATGCAAATATTAAGCTATATAGTACACTTTGGTTATTATTACAAAACTATAATATAGTTTTGTAATAATAACCTCACAATGCTTTGCGATGCTACGCATTGAGAGCTTGTAGATATTTTGTGAAATGGGACATTCTGCATAATGAGTAGCCTACTTTTGGTAGGCTACTTTAAATACATTTTGATACTTTTGTACTTTTACGCAAGTAAATTTAGAATTCCAGACTTTTATTCTTATACATTGCAGTAGGTCTATTGAAACTTCTAAGTAAAAATCACACCTGTGTGAAGTGAGCAGTGCAACTATACATGTATTGTTATAGTTATTGTACTGTGCTCTGTACTGTATTGTAGTCGTAGTGTAGGCTACTGTGTGTGCTCTGTAATGTACGTACTTTGATTATTTTTGGAAAGAATCTTTGAGAAATGACAGAGTTACCGTGTGGGGGTCCCCGGAACATCCACACCCCAGGAACGCGCCCGGGGGGGCGGCCCGGTTCCGGTGAGCCTTACTGGGTCCGAGAAATGACAGTTACCACATGGGGGTCCCCGGGGGGTCCCTGGAACATCCAGACCCCCAGGAACACGCCCACACATATAGGGACACTGCACATACACACGGACACACATAGCTGCGTAATGGAGCGGAGGCACCGCTCAAAAAATCAGACTTGTGTGAAATGAGGGGCGTCCTCACTTTTGAAGCTTTTCTGTACTGTAATTCTCCAATCTGTTAAATACTTCATAATAAATACTTCAATCAATCAATCAATCAAACTCAGCCAATGAAATTATCGCTATGGGGGGCACACACACAGTCACACACACACACACACACACACACACACACACACACACACACACACACACACACAAACACACACACACACACACACACACACACACACACACACACGCACAAGCATGCTCACGCACACACACACACACATCTTCATTTAGGTAACAAGAAAATGAATCAAGTAATTGCAATTTCATAGGAAATTAAACCCCCAAACTTTTTTTTCTTTCTTAAAAAAAAGAAAAAAGTATAATCCAACCTGCTCCGATCAATCCACCCCACGCGGTGCTGCCTTCTCTTGAAGTCCTGTCCAGAATGACACTGCCCACACCCATTTAAAATCAAAGAAATGCATTCCACCGTGAATATCAACCAATCGGTAAGAAGGAGGGCGTATAGCTGCCTACTGCCTTTACTCCAGCTTTGTGAGAGTGGGAAGTTTAGGTTATCTGTGATTCTGTGAACACTGAACAGCTGCTGCAAGAGAATGATGCACCTTAGCACGGATAGGTGCGGGATGTTTTTCGACTCACAGTGTATATTCTGGCAACTTTAACCACTGCACTTCGTTTTAGGGGTTTATGTTGAAACTTCAAGGAGTCTTCTCTGTGGCTTTACACTACAAATGGCTTGGATTATTTCCCCGCATCTGCACAGGACCGGTGCTGCTTTTATTATTCTGATTGCCGCCATTCTGACAGGTGGTGCAGTTGCGCAGATTTTTGACAGTTATGGATTATCCTATGCCTTGAGATCCGAGCTGTCAGAGGATGCGATATTGGTTGCCAACAATGGAATACGCGTGCCTTTTGGGAGATCCGTCTTTATCGATCCAATCAACGACTTGGTTATTCAAGTCCAGCCTGGTGACAAATGCAGCATAACAGTTCTCGACCATGATCCCTTGTCTCAAAGACCCGGACACCTGTCTCCAAAAAAGTTTCCATGCGAATTCGGTCCAAACGACGTGAAGTATTCTCACTTCGGTTCTAGGAGCCCTCCGAGGGATAGGGTGAGGTTACAACTCAGGTATGACACTCAAACGGACACAATTATAATTCCGTTTATGATGGAGGTGGAAGTAGTTTTCACACAATTGGAAGTGCTAACCAAAAATATGCCACTCACGGTTGACAGGCTACTGGGCACCAGCAACCCTATTGATAGAAAGATTTTAGAGTTCACATTTGACAGAAGCGCACACCAATGCAAAATAGCGTCTCTCTCCAGTGACAGCGCGCTGCCCAGATATGGGAGACTTGTGGATGAGAGCAATCTTGGAAAGATGGTTGACTGTGATGAATTCACAAGGATGAATATCCGTTATCAGCACACTTTTGCTTTCAAATCACCAAACAGAGATTATATCCCAATGCTTGTAGAATTACAGGATAAAGAAGGCAATTTGCTCAAACAGGAATTTTTCCAAATTTTGGTGCGAATTAAAGAAGGGGAAGAAAACAGCGCTCCTAAACCTAGTTTTGTAGCAATGATGATGATGGAGGTAGACCAGTTTGTAATGACAGCTATAACCAGTGATATGTTGGCTGCAGAGGATGTTGAATCTAATCCGGATGATTTAATTTTCAATATCACATCCCCTCTGTCATTTGAGGAAGGGTACATAGTGAGCACTGACGATAGGAATTTGCCAATAACTTCATTTTATCAAGCAGATCTCAAAGACCTGAAAATAGCCTACAAACCTCCTGCTGTGGATTCAGACACTGAGCGCATTTTCCAAATTGAGTTTGAGGTTGTGGATACAGATGGGGCTGTGTCTGACCCGTTTGCTTTCATGATTGTTGTTAAACCTATGAACACGTTGGCCCCTGTGGTGACAAAGAATACTGGACAATTGCTGTATGAGGGGCAATCCAGGCCGCTGTCAAGTTCACATAATCTTGAAATCAGTGATGAGGACAATTTAGACAAAGTTAGAGTCAGTGTAATTGATGGGCTTCGACATGGAGAGCTGACTGTTTTGGGCTCAAGGAGGAAATTTTTCACCCCTACAGACCTTGATGCAGGTGTTGTTATTTACCAACATGACGGAAGTGATACATATAGTGACAATATTATTTTCAGGATGACTGATGGCATAAATGAGGTGGAATTTCTGTTTCCTATCACTGTTGTGCCAACTGATGATGAGCCTCCTATTATCAATGCCAACACTGGTTTGATTTTGTTCAAAAACCAAATGATGCCAATTTCCCCTGTTATGCTCAGCGCAGCAGACATAGACTCAGAGGATTCTACTATAAGATTCACTATAGAGCCTCCCTTTTCCACTGTTGGAGAAGTACTGCTCCGCCAGTCTGAGGCCCCAGAAGACCCATCGACATGGCGGTTTAATGCTGAGGATGAACTATATGAGAAAGTAATAACCGAGTGGCTGCAGCAAGACATTACTGATGGTAAACTGTTTTACAAGCATATAGGACCTCACAGCACCAGCACAGTCATGGATCAGTTTGTGTTCAGAGTTCAAGATGACAATGATCCGCCTAACCAGTCTAGTGAGAGCTCATTCATCATTAAGGTACTACCCATTGATGACATCCCCCCTGAACTGTATCCTGGCACTTCTCTGCAGATGACGGTACACGAATATCAGCTCACTTACTTTCGCAAAAAATTCCTCCGCTACACTGACCTGGACTCGGAAGATAGGGATCTTAAATACATTATCACCCAGCCACCGACAGATACAGACAAGAACAGCCCTGTTATATTGGGATCCATTGTGTTAACCGAAAGACCAGAAACTGAAGTCACAACCTTCACTCAGGCACAGATTAACCACCACAAAATAGCTTACAAACCCCCAGACCTTGAGCTAGGAATCACTACTCATGTTGTGCAATTCAAATACTCTGTGGAAGATACCTCTGGGAATAGCGTACCTGGGGATTTCACCATAGTTCTACAGCCAGTTGACAATAATCCACCCCAGATAACTAACACTGGCTTCACAGTCTTTGAACGTGGCACACACATCATTACAAGTGCAGAGCTGGACACCACAGACACAGACACAGACAGTAAACAGATATTGTTTACCGTCACTCAGCCTCCGCTACATGGCCATATCAAGTTTACTTTCACTGACATGACAAAAGGCGACACTTTCAGCCTTGATGACATTGCTGGTGGTAGTGTGTCCTACATTCACAATGGTGATGAATCAACAGCTGATTCAGTACAGATAGATGTCAGTGATGGTGTCCACGTTGTTCCAATTACTATCAGGGTTACTGTGAAGCCCATTGATGATGAGACACCGACTATCAGCCTCCCACCTGGCACGATTGGCTCTTATATCGATGTATTGGAAAACGGTGCAACAGAAATCACGACCAATGTTATTCAAGGAAGGGATGAGGACACAGACGACCTGCGCTTGACCTTCATTGTGGAGGACCCACCAGATTTTGGTGAAATCCTAGTGAGAGGTGTCCCCTCAGGCAGGTTCACCCAGGCTGACATCATCAATGGTCTGGTGGTCTATGCACACACCAGTGGAGAACTGGGCTTTACCACAAAGGATGATTACTTTAATCTCACACTGACTGACATGTCTGACGAGTGGACTGTAGGGGGTAATATGGTCTCCGGTGTCAGAGTTCATGTCACTATTCTTCCGTTAGACAGCCAAGCCCCGGAGGTCTTTGTGGGGCCACAGTTTACTGTTGTTGAAGGAGAGAAAAATATGATTGACATCCTTCATATAAGCGCTGATGATGTGGACACGCTCACTGATGACCTCCTTTGCACAATTATTGTCCAGTCAACCTCTGGCTATGTGGAAAATATCTCCCCAGCCCCAGGCTCAGAGAAGTCCAGGTCAGGGACAGCTATTAGTGCTTTCACCATTAAGGACATCCGACAGAATCACATTTACTATGTTCAAAGTATTCATAAAGGAGTAGAACCAGTGGAGGACAGGTTTACATTCAGATGCTCTGATGGAATTAATTTCTCTGAGAGGCACTTCTTCCCTATTTCCATAATACCCGCTAATGATGAAAATCCTGAGATTTACATGAGAGAGTTTGTTGTTATGGAAGGTATGAACATAGTGATTGACACACCCATCCTAAATGGTGCTGATGGAGATATCCCCTTCGATGAGTTGACATTCATTATCACGATACCACCCAAGCATGGAAATATTCTCAATCAGCTCACTACTGGCACTGTACCAGTCACAAACTTTACCTTGGATCAGATCAGGGAGGCCTCCAGCATTGTATACGAACATGATGACTCAGAGACCACAGAGGACAGCTTTGATGTCCTCCTGACAGATGGTAAATTCAAGGTGGAGAAAACCGTAATAGTTATGATTATCCCCATAGATGATGAAACTCCGAGAATGGCAATCAATGATGGACTTGAGATAGAGATTGGTGACGTGAAAATCATAAGCAATAATGATTTGAAAGCCACTGATTTGGACTCTGATGACAGCACACTTACATATATTGTCCGCTATGGGCCTGGCCAGGGTTATTTGCAAATGGCAACGCCTTATGGGACATTCCAAAATATCACAGTTGGAATGAACTTTACACAGAGCGAAGTGGACCAGGGATTGATTGTGTATATTCACAATGGACAAGAGGGGATTCGTGACCTTATCAAATTCGATGTGACGGATGGCCTCAACCCTTTGATTGACAGGTACTTCTATGTCACTGTGGGTGGCATTGACATGGTTTTTCCAGATGTTGTCAGTAAAGGCGTTTCCCTCAAAGAGGGAGGCAGGGTGACCCTCACCACTGACCTGCTCAGTACCAGTGACCTGAACAGCCCAGACGAATACCTGGTCTTCACAATCACCCGAGCCCCAATGAGAGGACACCTGGAATGTACTGACACCCCTGGGATGCCCATCACATCCTTCTCGCAGCTCCAGCTCGCTGGCAACAAAGTCTATTACATCCACACGGCCGACGATGAAGTGAAGATGGATAGCTTTGAATTTGAGGTAACCGATGGTTACAACCCGGTGTTCCGCACATTCCGTGTCTCCATCAGTGATGTGGACAATAAAAAGCCTGTCATAACAGTGCATGGCCTGGTAGTAACCGAGGGTGAGAACAAACTCATCACTCCCTTTGAGCTTACAGTGGAAGATAGGGACACTGTAGACCGACTGTTGAAATTCACAGTCACTCAGATCCCTGTGCACGGACGCCTGCTTTTCAATAACACCAGGCCTGTCACCACCTTCACCAAGCAGGACCTGAATGAGAACTTGATCAGTTACAAGCATGATGGCACTGAGACGGCTGAGGACAGCTTCTCCTTCACTGTCACTGATGGCACTCACACAGACTTCTATGTGTTTCCGGATACAGTATTTGAGACTCGTAAACCTCAGGTGATGAAGATCACCATCTTCTCTGTGGATAATGGAGTGCCACAGATACTGGTGAACAAGGGTGCCCCAACATTGAGGGGTTTAGACACTGGTCATCTGGGCTTCTTGATTACTAGTAAGACACTGAAGGCGGAGGACAGAGACAGCCTACAGGATTCAGTGACCTTCAAGGTCACTGTGGGAGCAGAGCATGGTTACCTCATCAACGTCGGCAGAGGAAATGCTACTGTCACCACCTTTACTCAAGGTATGTGTATTCTTTACTACTGGGAATAAACTATATTTACTATATTTGCAAAGCTTTGCTCAGGCTTATCATAAATAAAATAACTATGAAATGCACTCGGTAGAGTACAGACATCTGAGAGCAGGTTCAAATCCATATCCAAGATTTCACCTTAATAATTTATATTATTGCATTTATTAATTTACTACTGACAACTGTAAAGTAGCGTGGTTATAAAACCAGAAATCATGGGCATTGACCAATGACAGAGGGTCCGACTATACTGCAGCACAGTGCGATGATGCCCCACGTGGGTGGTGGACTGGAACGTCAACCAGTAGCTCTGAACTCAGCCCAATGAAACCCCAAGCAGAAAGTGGGTGTGAACTGGAAAGAAGGTCAATCAGTTCATTCTTGTCCCATGGCTAACCTTTCCTGTAAGTTCTGTTCTGTTCTTTATAAACTGAGTTTTAATTCAAAGGTTTTGATTTAGACTCTGGAGATGTGTAAATACGCAGTCATTTACAAAAATAAACGTTGCCATTCGCATGCACGCACGCACGCACGCAAGCAAGCAAGCAAGCACGCACGCACGCACGCACGCACGCACGCACGCACGCACGCACTGTGTGTACTGTGTGTGTGATATTCCTAAACACTTTCAGGCAAGCGAGATCAGTGTACAGTGTACACCATGTACCTCCTGCTTGCAGTTATTGAATCACTCTGAAGACGCTCTTCTCAGGAGATATGTTTAATATTTCAAGAGAGCTTGCAGGGATAAACAGACAGCAAATGAAGTCACTATTTCCCATCATTGATATTTGAAATTGTGGCTATGAATATTTATGAGCCAGCAGATTTGAGAGGAAAGGATTGACATTAAATATTGAAGATATATAGCAAGGGCTAGTGTGAACTTCACATTCTGTCAGATTGTAGGGATGTATAGAACCCACTATATTTTAAATAGTAAAACAGAAGACTGTGGTAGTTTGTTGTTCTTTAATGCTCAGTGTGTCATTCGGGAGACAATTTGTCAAGCAGTCTTGGCTTGCCTTTAAAAGCAATTGTCAAGCCGACTGTAGATAGTCTTTAAACCTCTGGACATTTATGTCAAGTCTAAATAGGGGAGGAATCCTACTTTGCCAAATATTATTTGTGTTATTATTTATCATCATTTTATTATATCAATATTTGCCTTTTTTATTTTAGCTGACATTGATGACATGAAGATATGCTATGTTCTGACGGACCATGACAATGCAACTAATGACATCTTCCATTTCTCCATTGAGGACAAGGGTAAGTTCAATTGCATACATTACCAAATATAATTTGATATTTCAAGATGATTGGATGATTGATAAAAATAATTTCCATAATACCACAAAGTGCCTTTATGTGGAAATCTATAGTAGAGTGGCACTAGAGTAGAAGCCAAAATAATTCCTGCATGCATCCTCCAGGGAACATGAAAGTCAACAGCAAACAATCCAGCCAGTCGTTTTGAAAATATATTTTTTGGGATCAAACAAGATATTTGCCATCCTTTGAGCCACGTTCTAGTGCTCCAAAAAATGTATAGTCCTTCAGAGGCATAGTTTTTTATTTGAGCAAGAGTACAATTTTCCATCTCGTGCAAACAGCCAATGTTAAAATAATATATTTGTATGGATATCAGAGCTCACATGTCCTTTAACATTCCAGGATATCTTTCTTCATGGTGAATCTCCTTGAAATACTGGTGACAGTTTCTGGCTTTACACACAATAAGATGGTCTGTTTAGGCTACTTAGTGACACTCAGGCCACCAACATCCCAACAATATGAACCAGTCTTGAATTAGGAAAAATAAAGGCTTTCACTTTTAGGTATGCAAGTGATGAGGCCCTGTGTATGGTTTGAGATGATCACGCTGGTGTCGCCTGTTAGTCGAAGTAGCATGCCTGACAGTATCTCCTTTCTTCTACCCTTCTGGGGTGATGAGGGAACACAAAGGATCCCACTGACAGAGGCCCTCTCTTTTCCCACAGGCATATCAGTGGGCCCCCTAAATGCATTTCCCCATCCCTCAACCTGGGACTAATCTGTGGCTTCAGCTAAATAATAGACAGGTTAACCGCAATGCCAACAGGCGGATGGGGGGGATAATGAGTGTGTTGACTAAAATTAGACGCCGCTTTATTGAGAAGATCGGGACACTGAATGCCAGGACCTTTATCTGTGTGGCTTGTGGTGGCGAAGGCATTGATGTTTAGTTAATTCTATTCAATGCCTTTTTCTTTTTGCTCAATTGGATTATTTGTTATGGATCTCTCTCTCTTTCTCTTGATAGTTATTTCTCTCTCTCTCTCTCTCTCTCTCTCTCTCTCTCTCTCTCTCTCTCTCTCTCTCTCTCTCTCTCTCTCTCACACACACACATGCACACAATTAACTTGAAGGGTTGTCTCAATACTCTGTAGGTAGACACAATTAATTTGTACAACTCTGCATGCTAATACTGCTATGTTAATAATGTTAATACAGATTCCTTCTAAATCATTGTTTACATACCGTATTTCAGACTTTCAAAAGGACCTTACACCTGGCACATCTTATCGTCAGATGTCAAACATATGCTTGTCAGTCATAGTCATCACCTTTTATAGACAGTTAAAGCTGAAAGCATCATCACCTGACAAGTGATAACAGTCAGTGCACTTAGGAAACAGCTGCGGTCTGCAGAACATTGGAATGGCATGCACACGGTCGTGTAAAGTGATGGAGAGCCTTCTACGATTGACCCATTCGCAAGAAGCTGCCCTAGGCCTACATATTATACGCAAGCTTGTGAGGTAGCCACAGAGCTGTAATTATTTTAAGGATTTGAGCTGTGCTGGTGGTTGCTGCCTTAAATCCCCAGATAGAGCCTCAAACTCTTTGAACAGCAGTTTTGAGGAAGAGCCAGCAAACAGCACACAGCTAATATAGTCTGTCATGTTCAGCAAAGAAAAATAAGAAACCCACTAGTTCTTAATTCATGTTCAGTGGCACAGTATATACTAATGCAAGTACACCTGCAGTTGCTATTACTGTATTATTATTATTAGCCTATTATTATTATTAGAAAAGCTATTTTTCTTGTGAGAATGGTACTGTTATACTTTTTTAATTTATTCTAATTCCTGTGAATTAATGCATTCACAATGTAATAATAGTGTGTGGTGTGCAAGTGTTTTTATGTGGTTCAGGGGTACACTGCATGCACATGTGCGTGCATGCGTGTGTGTGTGTGCGTGCGTGTGTATGATGTGTGTGGTGTATTTCTGTCTGTTAGCTCAATTAAACAATAGAGCTGAAAGCCTTCTCTCAGCTGCCATTGTTGCTCTTGCTCTGCTCTAACTTGAGAGCACTGGACTGAGGCCAGTGTTCTACCCAAGTGATTGTTTTAAGGTCCCTGTTTACATTGCCCATCCAAAAGGAAAGCAATTACAGAATGCACTCACCATGAGAAACATCTCCATGCACTCATTTATTTGCCGTTTTCTTTTGGTGGAATGGAATGTGTGAAAAAATACCATGTTGGTCCTTTAGAGTGTTTTTCTCTTTTTTTTAATGCAGCCACAAGCTTGTTCCTCCTGATAAAGTTGAGGTCCTCAGTCTCGTCAGTTGATGGATTATATTATGTTTGTTACTGTAGATAACCCAATCTCTGCCTATTTGTATACCTATTTTACCTACTGTAGTACCTCCCTGGTGCGGTGGTGATCACCTGCTACTTGAAGTGTGTGATTTTGATAGATAGAGAGTGAGAGCTGTTAATTCAATACAGTGTTCAAATATTCTGTGCTGCAGATACTCTTGCTCAGACAGTCTCTTTCATGCAGAATATTGCATTTTAAAAACTGGCTGCAGATTACAGAATAATGCCATTTTTCAATGTAAACTGGTGGAAAATGATCTAATTGTAATTTGTTGGATTTCTATAGCCATGCCATTGAGATAGGCAACATAATTGAAATGTGACACAATGAACGAAGGCACAAATAATGCACTCTTAAACCCCCTTGTGGAAGAATTATATTTTGTTCACATAATTTGCAAAACTTTGTGAAAGTGTTTACATTGAAAACGCTTACTTGAATGCGTTTTCCGTTTGGCTAGGAAATTAAGCAGTCACAGTGGTCCTTTATTTCTGGGTTAGGGTGGTTGAGTTCTGCCTAAAGCAGATGACAGACAGAGGTCATAATCTGTGAGGCGTTTGTGTGTCTTGCCATTTGTCATGCTTGTCAAAGCCTTGAATGAATTATCACTGGAGGCTGAAGTCGCACATGTATTAGTTTGTGTTTCTGTGTTTACCGTGTGAAGAGAAACAACACACCTGGACTAAGTCAGGAACAAAGTTTTGGGACAAGAGTTTAATTTCCTACACAGGGTCCGAGCATTGATTTTGCGTGTGTGCATATTCACGTCTATGTGTGTGTTTGTGTGTGTTCATTCGTGTACGTGTGCATGCATGCACGTGCGCCATGTTAGCTGTCAGGTAGATGTTGTGTTTCGGTGCACTCCATCCCTCACACTGTCTCTGTAGAACTCTGGTGGTGCATTCAGGTGAGCTTACCTAAGCACACACACAAGCCTTAGCAGTCCCAGCCAGTTGTTTGTGGAGCTCAATCTCTGTCTGCCTCCAGCAACTTAATCCAGCCAGTCAGTCAGCATCAGGGATGTTCCAACTGACAGACAGACTGCTGTGGCCTTTGTTATGTTTTTCATTCCATGCTACTCATCCTCCCTCTCATTCTGTCTGTCTGTCTGTCTGTCTGTCTGTCTGTCTGTCTGTCTGTCTGTCTGTCTGTCTGTCTGTCTGTCTGTCTGTCTGTCTGTCTGTCTGTCTGTCTGTCTCTGTCCCCTTCCCTCCCATCATCCCTTCCCATCTGTATGTCTGTCTGTCTGTCTCTGTCCCCTCCTTCATGTTAAAGGGTTAAGGAGGAAGGATGAGAATGAACTACTTTCAAAGTTCAACGTCAGCAAATATGACATGCAAGTGAGAATTTTACTGCCACGTTTCTAATTCTAAGTCAGATTTTGAGTCTGGAACAAGAAGCACATTCCTCATTGGATCATTCATTTTTCCTTTACATGGCACCAGCTTGAAATATGGAGGACTGTATTTCCCTACCTGCCCTTTGCAATATTCAGTGCATTTATAAACTGCCTTTACCTGACTCACTAGGCATGATGGCTCGTTATTTCTGCTCCATGAAACGAAATACATACTGTATGTGTACGTCATCATGAATGCCCTGAGTTCTCACAAGTGACTCATGCTGACTTATACTTAGTTGCACACTATGTCGCCCTACTGTATCTACAAGCTGAAAATGTGTCATGCTGCAACGTGTTGTGAGTTTGTAGATCTGCTAGTTTTGGCGTGCAATACCGGCATGCAAGGAAGAATAATAAAATCAGGCGTCAGTGTCACGTCATGTGCTATGTTGAGCACCTACAGTATGTTTTCTATATCAGTGATACTCAACCTCAGGCCCGCGGGCCACATCAGGCCCGTGGGACCATTATGACTGGCCCACCAATGAAAATCTAAAAAAAAGAAGAAAAAAAAATCTGGAAAATGAAATAAAAATAAAAAAATCTGAATGAAGTTATCTTTAATTACATTATTATAAGTAATACTATTAGAGTTGTACTATTACTCGAACGAAAATAAAAGCTTGGGGGGGGGGGGGGGGGGGATGCAATGCAAATGAAAGACATATACTGTGTATCCCTATTCCCTGACATAATTTTATAGCTAAACGGACAGAATTCTATTTTATTTGAATGATGAAACCCAGCTGCCATTAATAATGTAATTGCGGAAATTGCGGAAATGGAAATTGCGGAAATGGTAATTGCGGAAATTGCGGAAATGGTGGAAATGGAAATTGCGGAAATGGAAATTGAGGAAATTGCGGAAATGGTAATTGCGGAAATTGCTCTTCAGTTATAGCTATCTATTTTCAGGTAGATTGTTTTATTTTACTCAGTCAGCCATATCACTACTCATTCTTTTTCATGAAAAAGGTAGCTGGGTAATCTATTTTCAGGCAAATTGTGTTTATTGTATTTTATTTTATTCAGCCATAACAATTTATTTTCTGTTAACCAACTTGCTGGCTGGCAGGCAGGCAGACAGCTACTCATAGACAGGCAGACAGACAGACAGCTACTCATGGAGAATTGGACAGGCAGGCAGTCAGACAGCTACTCATAGACAGGCAGACAGACAGCTACTCATGGAGAATTGGACAGGCAGGCAGACAGCTACTCATGGACAATTGGACAGGCAGGAAGGCAGACAGCTACTCATAGACAGACAGACAGCTACTCATGGACAATTGGACAGGCAGGAAGGCAGACAGCTACTCATAGACAGACAGACAGCTACTCATAGACAATTGGGCAGGCAGGCAGACAGCTACTCATAGACAGACAGACAGCTACTCATGGACAATTGGACAGGCAGGAAGGCAGACAGCTACTCATAGACAGGCAGACAGACAGCTACTCATGGACAATTAGGCAGGCAGGCAGACAGCTACTCATAGACAGGCAGACAGACAGCTACTCATGGACAATTAGGCAGGCAGGCAGACAGCTACTCAGACAGGCAGACAGACAGCTACTCATGGACAATTGGACAGGCAGGCAGACAGACAGCTACTCATAGACAGGCAGGCAGACAGCTACTCATAGACAGGCAGACAGTAAGACAGCTACTCATTGACAGACAGACAAATAACTACTCATGGACAGACAGACAGGCAGGCAGGCAGGCAAAGAGCTACTCATGTTATGTTATTATGTTATTATAACAGCTACTCATGTTATGTGCAATAATTTGTGCAGTTATGGAAACAGCTCTTTGTGTTTATGCAAGAAAATGTAACACATTTATTTATTTACATATTGTGTGCATGCACATTGTACTTTGATACATTTTGCGAAAATAAAGCAATTGAAAGAGAGAAGTTATCAAGTATCATTAATGTCGTAATTTTATCTACTGGCCCCTGGCCCCTTGCCATTTTTGTAATGTGGCCCACAGGTAAATCTATTTGAGTATCCCTGTTCTATATGATCAACAGCAGTGACTGCAGAATGTTTGAATCCATCTCTCTATTTGCCCTACCTTCCTAATCCCAGGTTCGAAAGGGATTAGATTTCTCTCTGTAGCGTGCCAAAGCATAGCAAACGTAACAGAGAACATGTAGTTGCACTCGCACGCAAATCAAAGTTAGTAGAATGTTTGTATGGTTGGTCATAATCCTTGTTCCCAGCCATGGAAACGTTTTGTCTGTGTTTTTCTACCCCATGAAATTACTATCCCCAGACTTACATTAGGTGGGACATAGTTATAGTACTATATATGGTAGTTATACGTACATATTGCATACATGGTTTGCTATAGGCATCTCTGCAATGCTGTGGGAAATTATATAGCAGGGCCTATTGTCCTTGCATTCAAGAGGTGTGTGTGTGTGTGTGTGTGTGTGTGTGTGTGTGTGTGTGTGTGTGTGTGTGTGTGTGTGTGTGTGCGTGTGTGTGTGTGTGTGTGTGTGTGTGTGTGTGTGTGTGTGTCTGTGTACTAGAGATCTCATCACAGTCCATCTGTGCTGTGGCTAATAAAATATTTGTTAGTCATCTTGTTGGGGGGAAAATGTAATGTTATGATAAAACATCTGGTACCTGATTACAGAGCTGTTCCCAGGTGACAGCTGCTTCACATTGAAGATGGAAACAGAATTACAGAGAGGATATAAGTTGATCAGTATGATTTGTCTGGCTTGCTTGTTTCCTCAATTCATGCCACTAACCTTTTTTTAAAGATATTTTTGGGGCGTTTCTGTCTTTATAGATTACAGTGTAGATAGACAGGAAACAGGGGGAGAGAGATGGGGAGAGACATGCAGCAAAGATCGTTGGGAACGGGACTCGAACCCGCGATGCACTGCCAGGCCGCTTATGTGCCTGCTGGACCACGGCCCAGGTCATGACACTAACTTTGAGGCTTGTTTTTCACCACATGACACCACATTTCCATCCAAACTCAAGTACTCTGTGAGGGAAATCCATTCCGTTGCCTTCCACTATTATGCAACAAGACATTAGCCATAATTGGGTCGTTCATTGTGACAAGGTCAATGATGGTCCGCTATGACACGATGAAGCTCTGGCAGTGCCAGACACTTTGGGCAAATGTGTAGCTGTTGAGCTGGTTGTCATAATGAATGTTCTGTTTGTGTTAACAGATACTACTACTTGACCAGAAAAACATACTGTGGCAACTTGACAGGCTTCATGTGTTAAAAGCATAAGAAGTCAAATAATATCTGCTAGTAGACAGATACAGTATTATGAAAGATGTCGGGAAATATTGCCTTTGGAGAATTGCCAACCCATGTTGTCCTCTTCTGCATATGCCAAGAGTTTCACCTAGTCTCATCCCATGTAGACAATTCAACTTGATGAAGTGTATAATCACAATTCAACACTTTTCCCATCGCGTAGTGCGACATGTGAAGGAAATTAGACAGTGAAACATAAGTGCCTGTTGAGGCACTTATGTGTGAAAAATGAAAATGTGTTAATCCACTATTCTGGTACAGTAATTAACAGAAGCAACAGCAATGCAATTAGAATATGGGTGGGATGGTATTTGTTTGACCTAGTTGCCTGGAAGTTGCCAGTGCTTCTTTGCCGTGTCAGTGCCATTGTCTTTATGGAGGTAAAGGGGTTATCCCGCTCTATCAGTCCTTCACTCCCTCTTGTTGTGCTGCCAGAGTAAAGATAGGGATCCGGGGTTCACTTGGCAAAGACAAATTCCGGTGTATGGAAACCCCAGGCCCAGGCTTGTCCCCTGGATGATGATGTGTGTCGTCATCCCTGCCTTAGGATGTCTCTCTAGCAGAACTGAGATTGTTCAAGCACACATAAGCTGGCAGGCACAATGACCAATGCATTCCCTTGTGTCTGAAGTAATGCCATAGTGGAGTTTTTAGAACGTTAAATCCCTCAATCCTTTTGTGGAATAAGGTGTAATATGTATTATAGTAAGGTGTTATGAAGATCTAACAATCCAATCATATAGTAGCAATTTTCAGGGTGGTGAGGATTTCTACCTGCTTTGTAAAACCTGAAAGAAAAAAATAGTTTACAGGATCCACACAACGAAACCTATAAGATACAAGGTTTGAAATACCTGATATCCTATCCTATTTAATTTGCAGCCAAATACATGATTAGAAAAGTTTCCTAAAAGTAACAGTACCCTTTTTATTTAATTGAACTATTCATTATCATTGACGATAATATTCTGAAAAAATGCCTAATAAAAACAGTATTAAAAAAAGTACCCAGAGGAAGCTGCTGCTGTATCTTTGTCCACTGTGGCAAAGATTTTGCTCAACAAATCACCCTGGATAATGTGTCTTTGTCCCCCGAATCCCAGTAGTGGGACTGGTAGGACTGGTGGGACTGAGTTGCCCCTCTCAGCCACTGCCCTTTGAAAAGCTTCTGACAGCTAAGGCGAGGCTACCATGTCACATGTTCTCTCTCCCGACGGACCCGGGTGGCATGTTTGGATACTACACACATATGTGTATCATTTTGTGCTCACATATTGTGCACAAAAATGTGCATGCACACACAAGCACCCAAACACTGAACATTTATTCACCATGCATGCAGATGTCTAGGGACCAGCAGCCTTATCATGTATTCTCTGATAAAGGCAGCACTGCTAGGATGGTGAATCAAGATGTGTAGCATAAAATTAATTTTAATTGATATCTGTCTTTGATTTAATTTGATTTGTCTTTGCTTCCAAGCTGCTGTCAGCTTCGTTATGATGTTACGCGAGTGAAAGAAGGAGGGGAAAAAAACCTGTTCACTTAATTATAATATTAGTAGCGAGGCGTAATTGCAGGAAAATTCACAAAAGGTAATAAAAAAAGGTCAATTGAGAAGGTTTCTGGAAATGTGATGGGTGCGTAACTTGGGAATATCCTGCCTCTCATTTCACAGTTTTTTTTAAATGCACATGTTGACAAAAACCTTTTGGGGATTCAACATATGTAAGTGCTGTAGCTCCTGTTTACCACTACCACCTGCTTCCTTCCGATGTTGGGCTTGTAGGCAGGATGTGAGGACTCGTCAGTTGAGGAATGGCAGGGAGTCCAGGGGAGATGAAAAGGTGCCATGTTCTGTGGGTTCCAGGGCAATGCTTCAATCCGCTTCCTGATGCCTCAAGCCATGGCATTAAAGTGCTGACACGCAGCTCACTCTCTAAACACAGCCTGCGTTGACATGTTCTGAGCACTCAAATACAGTAGGTAGGCCCTGTGGATATGCAGCCAAATCTACATATGAATGGAGATTATTTTTCTGTCATATTCGATTAGATGTAACTATGAACATACATGTATAGTGTTGGTACTGTAGTCTCTCAACAAACTACCTAAATACCTAATGGGCATGGGTCAGAAAATACGACTTCTGCCTTATAAGATATATGTTCTCTGCCTGGCTGCACCTATAACTACACAACATACCTCACACAAATTTTCACAAGTAGCTAAAAAAAGATGTGCTCGAGTTGCAGGCCAAGAGAGCTATATTATCGAGTAACTTGGATGCAATGCAAGTGAAAGCTAATCTTGTTTAGCTAGAAATGTACACGGCACCCTGTAAATCAGTTAAAGTTTTCAGACCCATTTAAAAAAAAGTTGCAGGCATCACATAATAAACTAAACAAATTTCAAACAGTATTTCCAAGTTTAACTCCAACCCTATAGTTGATTCATCAGTTACCACATTATACATGTTCATACATTTTTGACATACATTGTACATAATACATTCTTTCTTTATGAACAGCACTGTTCGAGGGCTTTACTTCGTTTTCCAGGACCGGGTCTGTAAAGGGAAAAGTTACATATTAACAAGAGAATGAAGTGAGGGAAACAAAGAATGTCAATTAGGAGGACCAGAACTAGACGCCAGGGGAATCTGATATACTGTAGTTGGTGCCTTTAGCTTCTCAAATCCCTCAGTAATTTCGCAGGACTGTTCCAATTAGCACAGAATTGTTCTTTAATATGTTTAGTGTTTAGCCTCGGAAACCCAGACGTTTTATTTCCTAATGTTAGAGTGACTCATCTAGTCTGGGCCATATGTTTCATGATATTGTATGTTTAGATAGCTTTGGAGGGCCCTCTCTTTCTGCCAGTTTAATTTAGAAACCTTTGGGATTCTTTGTTAGTTGTTAGTCAGTTGATCTGAAAAGTGCATTTTTCATGGGTGAGTGATTTTCAGTTAAACTATCACTGACTGCGCTTTAGACAACAGGGCAGCTGGCCTTTGGCATTTAGCCTTTGGTCTGGTCTGACAATGTAGACATTGGAGGATCCTAATATGCCACAAATGTTACAGTATGTGTATTATTATTATTATTAAGGGGCCAAGCCGAAATAACCTATGGTTCCTTATTGCATTTATCTGTTTTCTTCTTCTTTTTCTTCTTCTTCTTCTTACGTCAAAAATTGAAGTTCTGGCTTAACCGTGGAGTCGATTTTCGCAAAACTTGGCAATATGGTAGAGGGCTATGCCAAATGGTGGGGAAGCGAAGTCCACAACCATTGGCCAAAGGGTGGCGCTATAGCACTAAATTGAAAATGCTAACTTTGAACTTTGAAGTATATATTTTGAATTATAACGAGGAAGGGGCGGACGTTAGATCAGAGTGCACCAGACGGTCTCTCAGGCTACGACTGCGTCTGAAACACAACAGAGGGGGATCAGTACAGGTCCTATATATGAGGATCACTTTGAAAGACATGCCAGCTATTTCTTTTTTAATTATGTTTTAATAGGACCTGCCGCTGGTTGTATATTGTGTGGAGAAACAAAGTCTATTAGATTACTTTTTGGTTTCTTTTGTAAAAGAGCGTAGTGCTCTGTCGTATGCAGAGTCGAGGTCTATTTTAGCATAGCCCTTTTCTGAAAAATGTTTTTCAGAAAGTCGGGTTGAGCTACAGTTCCTCCTGAGACGTAGGAATTGGCCTACAGGGATGTTACTTATGAGCCGTTTTGAGTGATTAATGTCAGCTTTGAGGAGGGTGTTCCTACTATTAGGGTTTTCTAGAAATTTGATTGATTATTGGTATCATGGTAAAAGACACGTAATCAGTGGTGGAGTTGTGAGAAAGAGATTTAGCTCATCTTGGGTACCTGTCCAGTCCAGACCAACAGGATGTCATCTATGTAGCGGCGACATAGAGCAATTTTAGGGTGGAAAAGGTTGTTCTGGGGATTATACTGTATATACATTTATCTTCCCAGAAACCCATGGTGAGGCATGCATAGGAGGGAGAAAACGCACTGCCCATAGCAGTGGCCTGAGACTGGAGATAGAATTTGCCAACGTAATATAGTTATTAGAATTATTTCTGCAACTTCCACAAGAAACGTGGAGGGAGGCAGCACATTTGTGGGACGTCTATCCAAGAAGTGTGAAATGGCTGTGAGACCATGCAGGCACCATGCTGCATCATGCAGGATGCATGTGTATACAGTAGGCTCTGAACATCCAAAGTGGCTAATATAGCATCATTGTTACATTTGAGATTTGCGATGATGTTCAAAACATCTGTGGTGTCAATGATTGACGGCAGTAATGATGATGAATAGTCTACATATTGGCATAGGGGTTCTGTTATACTGCCTAAAGATGACACATGGGACATCTGTCACTTTGTACGTGATGAAAAAATATAGCCGCAAGTAGCGATAAGAGGGGCCAAGGAATGCAGCAATAAGAAAAAGACTACAGGCAATATGCACAATAAGCGGGTCTGTTAGTCCTGCAAGGCAGTAGGGCGAGCCCTGACCCGCACTGGCCTCGGTTCCGGCACCACAGCCTCATGGAGTGGTGCTGCGGGACAGGGGCGGGGGGTGGAACGGGGGCTGGAAGTGGGCAAGGATCATTACCCATGGCGTAGGGGAATAGTGACGGGGTTTGTGCTGTGTCCGTGTGCTCAGAGAGGGGTGCTGGGACTTTCCTCAGCCTACTAGCGTGCCACCCTGAGCCGTCGTCCAGCAGGAATGTGGCGTCTGACCTGTCTGGGCTGGGACCAGAATGAGGCCATCTTGTTGAGTCCTGACCCAGTTGGAGACTTGAAGTGACTAGCTCTATAGGGACTCAGAGCAGCAGTCGTACCCAGACAGACAGCAGAGAGCTCTAGGATTCAGATAGATATATAGATAGATAGATAGATAGATAGATAGATAGATAGATAGATAGATAGATAGATAGATAGATAGATAGATAGATAGATAGATAGATAGATAGATAGATCTTAATTGTCATTGTGCAACGAAATCTAAAGTGCCAACCAATCAGTGCAACAGATCACAAAACAACATAAAGCTAAAACTATGAAACAACAAAACACACATGACTTCCTGTTATTCGCACAACCCCTGTAGCACTAGGCATATATATTGCACAAAAACATGTAAATGCAGCTGTTATTGCACATACGTACCCTTATTGCATTTAAGACAGCAGAAAAAGAACAAAACGTGTATCGCAGCAACAGATCATTTCTTAGCAGCATTGAGTGAAACTACCGCTGTGGGATAGAAGCTGTTCTGCTGAATCTGCTGGTCCCTGACTTGATCACTCTCACCGTCTGCCTGATGGCAACAGTTGGAACAGTGAGTGACCGAGGTGGGAAGTGTCTTTCATAATGTTCTGTGTTTTTTTTAAGACAGCGGGATCTGTGTAGTTCTTCCAGTGTGGGCAGAGGGCAGCCAACGATCTTCTGTGCTGTATTAATGACCCCCTGGAGCTTTTTCCTCTGTGCCACTGTACAGCTGGTGTACCACACACTTATGCACCAGCAGTCTCTGTGTGATGTTGTTCCCCCTGAGCACCCTCAGGAAGTATAGTCTCAGCTGGGCCTTTTTCAGCAGCTCAGAGGTGTTCACGCTCCAGGTCAAGCCCTCCTCAATGTGGACTCCCAGAAAACGGAAAGAGGACACCCTCTGCACACAGTCCCCATTGATGAACAGTGGTGGAATGTCGGTTTTCTTCCTCCTGTAGTCTATGACCAGCTCCTGGGTTTTTTGATGTGTTTAGGAGCAGGTTGTTCTCTCTGCACCACTGTGTCAACTGCACCACCTCATCCCTGTAGGCAGACTCATCTCTACTGTGGTGCCGTCCGCAAACTTTACCATGCAGTTGCTGCGGTGGACAGGGGTGCAGTTGTGTGTGTAGAGGGTGTAGAGCAGCAGGCTCAGTACACAGCCCTGTGGGGAGCCGGTACTGAGGCTGAGGGTGTAGAGCAGCATGCTCAGTACACAGCCCTGTGGAGAGCCGGTACTGAGGCTGAGGGACGTGGATGTGTGAGCAGCAGTCGTACCCAGACAGCAGAGAGTTCTATAGGGACGATGAAGCGGTGATGCCAGTGGTGGGCGCACTTCCATGGCAAGTAGGCCATACATGGCCTACTTGTGTGCATAGTGCAAGTTGGCATCTCGAGAGAGCGCATTTCTAGTTACTTGCGCAAGCAGAGCGCGCAAGTAATCGTTTCGCTTGGTCTCTTCGAAGTGAAGCCAAGTTTTCTTCAACGGTAAATCTGTGCCTGGTTTGCTGGGACTAGTTACAACATTACGTCATCCTTGAGAGAGTACATGGTGTGTATATGACGTAATGTTACAAGTTACAAGTTACAAGTTACAACATTACGTCATATACACACCATGTACTCTCTCAAGGATGACGTAATGTTGTAACTGGTCCCAGCAAACCAGGCACAGATTTACCGTTGAAGAAAACTTGGCTTCACTTTTTGGAACCAAGTAACCACAGTATACTGCTAATCAAATTACAACTACATACTCTGTATGTAGTTACTTGCGCAAGCAGAGCGCGCAAGTAATCATTTCGCTTGGTCTCTTCGAAGTGAAGCCAAGTTTTCTTCAACCGTAAGTCTGTGCCTGGTTTGCTGGGACTAGTTACAAGTTACAAGTTACAACATTACGTCATATACACACCATGTACTCTGGTCCCAGTTCTCAACGATGACGTAATGTTGTAACTGGTCCCAGCAAACCAGGCACAAACCTACGGTTGAAAAAAACTTGGCTTCACTTTTTGGAACCAAGTAACCACAGTATACTGCTAATCAAATTACAACTACATACTCTACGCACTCTTACGTCATCACTGAGAGCTAGTCATACACCGTAAGTGTATGCCTGGTTTGCTGGGACTAGTTACAAGTTACAACATTACGTCATATACACACCATGTACTCTGGTCCCAGTTCTCAACGATGACGTAATGTTGTAACTGGTCCCAGCAAACCAGGCACAGACTTACGGTTGAAAAAAACTTGGCTTCACTTTTTGGAACCAAGTAACCACAGTATACTGCTAATCAAATTACAACTACATACTCCGTATGTAGTTGTCAAAAAGTTAACCATTAAGCTTAACGTCGTTGTAGTATATAACTAACTAAACCAAACAGAACTTTAGGATAAAGGACAGAAATCCAAACCATTTCAGAGAAGATAATTTTTCTACAGAACTGACTACGCAGACTACTTTCTCTCTCGAAAGTACTTGCGCGCTCTGCTTGCGCACTAGTAGGCCATTTATGGCCTACTAGTGTGCAACAAGCAAGTATGCACTCGGCAGAGTGCAGTTCTAGTTGTTATTATTATTATTATTATTATTTTAGTTATATCTTGCTCATAATAGAACGCTTTAAATGGACAGGAAATGTGAAGATAAAGAATATGCAACATACTGTAAGGTCTCTGAGCTGGAATGGAACCAGAATGGCACTAACCTGGATGACGCACTAACCTGCCAGATGTATTTATATATTTCCAGATCAAAATCTGCAAATATCACAGTCACACCATTCCACCAGTGTTTAAAGAATGTAATGCGGAGACAGCTCTGCTGGCTCTGGAGGAACCCTGGGAGCAGTGGTGCATCATGCCATGCCTGGGGCCCGATGCAAGACCATTCCTTTGCTTATCTGACCATAACTGTAAAAACACTATACACAATGACTTATAGTTATACCATGGCCACTAATGCCTCATCTGGACACCCAGACTGGGATACAGCATAGTGGGGGGGGGGGGGGGGGTTGATGTAAATGTGGTTAGGGCACAGGGTCATGCTGAAGGAGGAAGAGCAGTGTAGGCTGATTTAAGTTGTAAATGATGATTTAACAGAAAGAGATGCTTGTCCACATGGTGCTAACAATTTAGGCCCAGAGTTTATGTTGTGCTCTCAAGGCAAACTGCAGAAAACATTGTTATGGAGTCTATAAAACTTTCCTTCACTGACAGTCTGCAGGGCTCAAAAGGCAAGCTATAGTCAGAGTATGCTGTTACCTTTTGTTCAGAATTATCCACTTTGACTTTGACCTTGAGTTCTTTCATTCCTCGTCATCTTAAAAGGCGCCTTACTATGTCTTGCCTATGGCTTAAACCTCAGACATTCTAGAAGGCTGTGCTGTGCATCAGTTCAAATGCAATTGTATCGTCAGAAGTAATAATCTCTAGCACACACACATTAAACGCTGTGCTGGTTACAGTGCACATGAAGTATCTTGAATTCTCAACTTCAAGAAGACTGGGAACACTAAACCCTCCCTCAGACACCTCCTCACTTCTTTTTACTTATGCAGACTAGCATGCTTATCTTTAACGTGCAGGTTTGCATGGTTCCACTTGAAAGCCCTGTCTTGCCAGCCAAAAAACAAAGGACTTTGGATCATTTACTACTGCTTTAGGAATTACAAATTCAGAGAGCTTTTTTCCATTTAATGGGGAGGGGGCTTTTCACGTGTAAGGATTTACAAGAAAACAAGTGCAATGCAGTTGAAACATGCTGTTCCGAATGTGGGCTGGGCCCAGTCAAACAAATGCCCACCTCTATTAGTATGGAGCTCATGGTTCTGTGGGACCAGGATGAGGTTTGATATTCTGCGTCCACACTACTGCTTTCAGCAAACAGTCCACCATTATTCCGCCTGACAAGAGAGCAAACACTATGCATTCGGGGGTCAAGATAAAGCTTGTCTCTCTCTCTTTGTCTTATCGCTTTATCCTACATCCTTATGTTGCTTTGTTCTCGCAACACATTTTCACAGTGCAGGGCCATGCAGAGAGCACTGAGGGGGCAGTGCCCAAACTCTAGAAAAGGTTTTTTTTTTGTGAGGGTCCTTTGTGCCATTTCACACCATGAAATGTAGTGCATTTGATGTTTTATGCTAATAGGCAATATGTTCCACAATAACTTGGCCCATGTCATTGGACAGTAAAATAAACATTAACATATATTGAGGGCCACAGATGTTGGGCAGGCCATAACATTTGCCCATAACGTTGGTGCAGAACTTTCTTATTTCAAATTATTAAATACAGTAGCTGCATATTAAACGGACTGGCAGCTATTAGTGGTCCTATTGTGCAGCCTGCATAATTTCTTGAGTGGGCCACAGAAGTTACTTCAGTAAAAAACTGTGGCCTTATGGCTGTCGAAGTCCTCATGCATAATTGGCTGTTGCATTGACTGAGAAAAATGAAAACAAAAAAAACTCAATGTTTAATCCACGCTGACCTTTATGCGTGAATGGTGAAGGATACACTGCAGCTGTCGAAGCAGAGCATTGCTGTTTTCTCTGTACTCGCTACCATGTGGCAGACTGTTCATAAGACAGGTGAGAGCTAGCCTGTGTTCTCTTTGACCTACAGCAGTGCTATTCAACGGCATGTTTTGTCTAACCTCACCTATGCAATCAAAACCAGAAAAAGACTAGATAAAGTGCCCCTCGGGCACAGGTCTCCACCAGGCCAGGTCAGGTTGTGACCTCCTGGTGGCGCTATAATAGGCCAATGTGAAAAGGGTGGCATTACTTCTTACGCCTTGGATGGCAATTGATGGCAAAAATCCACCTGTTGGTGGCGCTATAACAAGCCAATGTGAAAAGGGTGGGATATTTTCCTCAGCCTAGTAGGAAAGTCTGTGAAAGATTTCACGTAAATTGCATGCTGCGTTCATGATTTGAGGCTTTTTGTTCAAAACGGGCCAATCCTCCAAACTTTGAAAGACAATATTAGCCAATATGAAATATCGGACAGATCCGTCTTTAACACATGACTATAGAGATACTGTGAAATTTGGACAGAATCTGGAGGATTAATATGTTTTACAAAAGTCGGCTGTTGTAACAGGCCGTTCTGGAAAATTTGGGGCAGAGGTTCATTCATCGAGGGAGTGTGTGTGCAAAATTTGGCATCAACCGGGTTAACGGTGCCGGAGATTAGCTGGTAACAGACAGACAGACAGACAGACGGGGGGACGGGGGGACGGGGGGACGGATGCACGCACACACGGACGGAGTGTGTGCGTGCCTTCGGCCTGGTGGAGCCAACAATAACTTCTGAGCTGTCTTTCCAATGTTTATAGCGAGGGATACATCCCGAGTCCTGACCTTGTGAGCTTGGCAGAACACCTTGTGTGTCCCTGGTTGGAACTATCAACTCATGACAGAGCCTGTTTGCAATGCTGGGCACCAAGAGTGGGCTGCTCACTAATCCTAAAGGTGTTCGCAAAGAGTCTGCTTGAACTCATATTCTCAGGCAGGGCTAATAGGATTATATTTATAAGCTCAGGATTTCTTTGCGTGTACATTATGCTAGTGACTCCCAGTCACAGTGAAATACTGAACAAAGTTTTCAAAGTGTACAATTCTGAGCTGTTTTGAGAGTTTGGGACACTGTTACAATTCTTTGATGCATTCCCACTATCTTTTTGAGGGGCACTAGTGTGTGTGCACAAACTTTGTCCTACACAATCATTAAATTCCCATTGACAATGAATGGCCAATTTTATGCTATAGTGTAACACAAACGCCCCTCACTTCACTTTTTTTAAACTAGTGTTTCCGGCCGCTACACGGCCCTCACACCTACACTGCACCGCCAATATAACTGATATGCCAATGGAGTTTTCTGAATCTGTCAGGCCCTGTCCCTACTTTATGCCCATTTATGGACATCCCTGATGTCATCAGTATAATGCCCATGCCCCTTCTGTGCACATAATATTTGGAGCTGAGTGATTTGTTTGTGTGACAAACAACATACTTGGTAGCTGCATTGGAAAGTGTGAGGTATGAGGCTTTTGTGAATAGGAGAAACTGTGATTAATGTTCACAACTTGCATACTGTATGTGAAAGATATTCTGACTGGAGGCTGGCTATTGTACAGTATGTGCACTCCTACTAGCCTGGCTAATAAGCCAGACTAATATCACACAACACTGTCGCAGGATATATATTTTTTACACTCCTACACCTGCATGCCTATAAGAGGATGTGAGGTCCACAGATCAGGCAGTTTGATAGTCAAGAGGTTTATTCAGTCAGTGGCATTGGTGGAATGAGGATGAATGAGGTGTCCCTCACCTCTTAGTGATGGACAAAATGTTTGTCTGCTGCTTAGTTAGGCCTATATATAGCCTAGTAGTAGTCCCCAGGTGTGCTGATTGTTGGCCCCGCCCACACCACCAACAAGGCAACCTTCCACTACTCCTCCCACCCCACTCACAGCTAGAGTGGTGTGGTTTTCTACAGCATGTTTAGAATCAATCATTAGGGCTTAACACATTTCAGTCATGTTGGAATTTATGCATTATCGTAGACTACACTCGTAAGAACAAGTTGTTTCACAACTTTTGTACTTCCAAAGCATAAGCATAATCCGTGAGCTTTAATGTGAACTGCTGTAGCTTGGATGCATTTCAATAGATTGGCTATGTGGTACAGGATGCTGAAAATATGCCCTCTTCTTCATGTTCACTTCTATTTTTCTTAGAGGCTATTATAAGCTGTCCTCTGTCTGAGTATAGTGATAATAGTTTAGGCAATCTAGTCCCTAACCCTAACCCTAGTACACCCAGGAAAGCTGAACAGAAGGGCAGAAACATCCAAATGGTATAATATTTTTGTCATATAGGCTAATTAATGAGTGAATGAGCTAGGAAATTATTAAGGTTTAGAAGTAAAAAAAATCACAGCGGCTTAACAGAGACCTTTGAACTAGACAGTGTAAAGTAGTCTTTATATCGAACCCAGGTCCCACTATTTCTACTGTTGAGCTATAAAGGGAAGCTCTTTAGGGAAGGCTGTATTTCCCATTGAATTTCAAGCAATACCTCTTGTCAGCCTGTAGTGATCTGACCAGTGTGATCACAGGATATATTTGATATTTATCAATGGAAAAACAGGGAGACCACCTCCAACTACCAAAGTTGTGTTATTTACATAATCTACCATTCAGATAATAATGTTTTACAGAAATAATGTTTTATTCACTAAAAAGGTTGGAAATGCAAGAGACCCCGGGAACGATAATTTCTTGGTCTGGTAAAACCAGACTCGCAAAACTCGCAAAATAGTTTTAAAAGGACTCTTAAGGCTAAATCTCCATTGTCCAGAACCAGCATTCGGCAGTTTATAGTTGAAAGACCTTTCCCTGTGTGCCAAGAGCAAAGCCTTCTGCTATTTGTGGTGGATTTGATCCAGGACGACCTTTGGCCCTCCTTTCAAGTCCCTTACATGTCCACTGTGCAAAAGTGGGCACAGAGGGGGCAGACGCCAAAATGAACCTGATGGAGTGGTCAGATTTATGACAATCCGTTTTCTTGTAAGGCTCTGCCAGTGAAGACCGTTTTTTGGCCCTGTTGAAATCATAATGGCTTTATATCTTTCAGCCCGTGGGCCAACTCCCCCACTTATTACTGCTGATACAGGGATTATGGTGATTAAACCTATCGCTCCGTCTCTCGCTATCTGCTTTGCCGTGTGCTTTCGCTCTTTCAACAGGATTATCATACAGTATCCTCTTTCCTTTAATTGGAGCGGTGAAAAGCATGCTGGATTGTCTGGTATGCCAAGTGACCAAAAACAAGAAGCAATAGACACAATGCACTGTAATAATAATGACATACTGTGACTGCTCTAGCCTCTAGATATACTTGGTTCCAATGTTATATAAACAATATACGAATTTACTAGCAGTTGATTTCTAGACTTATTTTGTGAGAAACAGAGAAAATGATGTGAGCAGCAAACAGACCTCCCTGCTAGCTGTATTTCCATACATCTGTATGTATTTACTTTGCTTATACTTGAATTATTTGACACCTGCAATATGTTCTCTGACGGGACTCTGTTAAGCTGCTTTTATTGCTGTACAAAATTATGTTTTTCACTAAAGCACGTGTGGCACCCACCCCACACGTGCAGTCAAACATATCGATCGGGTCGCTCTTGTGCCCTTGTGACCTGCCTTCGTTTTGAAATACATTTTAAATGAACACAAACAATGAGATCCTGCAGTACTAGCAGTAGTGTGTCTTTGTTGATGTTTGAGGTTAAATTAACTCCGCCTGGCAGACTAATATTCAGCTGGAACTGTCACTGTGCACAGTCAATCAAATTTACATTATGCTTTATGTTATGTTATGTTATGTTGTGTGCAGGCTAGAGCTTTGGTTACATATCAACATGCTATCTGAATGGATTACTGTCATTACATCATGGAAAAACGTGCCACTCAAAGTTATTTGCAGCCGTACCATATGAACATTAGGTATTTTTAGCCGCATTGTCCCCCATTGAACAGGGTTCAGAGACCAGTCCTACTTTATCCAGCCTAATCAGTGCGGTGCGTGCTAGCTCTGTGTGGGCAAAGGGCCGCCTGTCTGTCTGCCTGGCTGAATGAACAGAAAAGGGTCCGTTGGGGCATCCTGGCCCCACGTTCCTTTGGGGTGACCAAATAAGGACTGTCTGCAACATGTATGCAGGGAGGAGACAAGGGCACTGTGTTGGCACAGCCCAGCCTTTCACATTCTCTGGCGTCCCTCAAAAGCCTTCTGTCCTTCATCACACATCCAAGTGATTTCACTGTACAGCTACATGCACAGTGCTTTCACCATCTCAATGTTGTGATTAAATTGCCAGTAAGCAATGGCAATTAAAGTATCTAAACTAATACAAATAGATAGTATAGTACTTTATGCACAATGAGCTGTCTGTGATGCCATCATTGGTGTGATGAGCAAGTATGATGCACTGTATGCCTAAATGATTACACAGCCATGCACTTCACACATAGCCTATAGGTAATATACCACAGTAATACAGCACTCACAACTCAATTGTGGCTCACTGCTGCTAGCAGCAGTTAAAGATTAACAGTAGTGTTTCCCTTGAGGACTCTTTGAAGTGGACGTATTACAAGCTTATCTTAATTAGAATGAAATCTGGGGGAGTGAAGTGGTCCTCAGGAAACAAGCATCTCCAAGCTCCAGCTCCTTAGGGGCCACATTGCAGGTTTTAAAACCACACCGCAGGTTTTAAAATGACTTCAAGGCTTCCTCAGCCAATATTTACTCATGCTACTTTATACTGGGAATGAGTATAGTATAAATTGTGCATATAAATCGTTTCCCCTGTAACACGAGGACATTATATTGTTTTGACTTTTGTGCTCACCTGGTCTTGCTGAATGTGAACAGATACTTGATGGGCCCACTTTATTATACAGCTGGGGTGCTTCATTTGGATCTCTGTATAATTATGCAGTATGCTATTCAAATGTATGAAACACTGTGTAATGAAGCTTACTGTACCTATAATTAACTGTCATTTAGGAGCTGCCAGAAACAAACTAATTTTAAAAGATCATGAGTGGTGGAAAAAGTACTCAAATGTTTTACTTCAAGTAAAAGTATCAATACTGCAATATAGAAATACTCCATCCAATGGAGTACAAATGTATTGGCATCAAAATGTTCTTAAAGTAACAAAAGTAAAAGTGCCCATTATGCAGAATGTCTCATTTCAAAATGTCATGTATAAATTCATCATATATCTTCATCTGATTCATCCTGTATTTTCATCCTTTATTTTCATCCATGTATTTTCATCGCGTATTTTCACTGCGTATTTTCATCGCGTACTTTCATCCACGTACTTTCACTGCACTCGTACTTTCATACGCGTATTCTTTCATTGCGTACTTTCATTGCATACTTTCATCGCGTGCTTTCATCCACGTACTTTCATACGCGCGGGAGACACTTTATTGTGAAGGGACGACAGGATGAGGAGAGGTGTTGTTGCTGCGTAATTGTCCAGAGTAATGGCTGCGAGCGATATTGAACAGTCAAAACTATGTGTCAACAGAATGATGTCATAGGTATATATGGGGGCCTCATTTGGTCATGAAACGGGCCTCCAGATTCCTAAGGCCTATAAAATGTATGGTCTTAGGACGTCCCTGTGAAAGTCTGTGATTATAAAGAGCTATTCACATATATCTAACCGCCTGTATCAGTTGTGCTTTGTTGAGCTAATATCAACAGTGTTATCGGAACTACAAAGCAAAGTCTTCGGATGCTGTACGTGTTTAGATTAACAGCGCAGGTCCTTTTCTCTTTCCGTTACATGAGTCATCCATCAAGACACAGAGGTCCTACACACTGTATAGTGTTTACCTGTGAGCGGAGTACAATGCTGCTGGCTCCTATCCAATACTGTTGGGAGGTCCCACACGCACGCACACACGCACGCACGAACAAACAGTGTCTCAACTTGACCTAATGTAAGTTGAAACACCCATGAGGAAAAATATTCTCTGCCGAGACCGAACTTAAGTTTCAGTGGGGTTTTGAGACTCAGTAGAGGCCAAAAGCATTTCTCATTGTTAGTTATTCATTTAGCTGGAGGAATTTAATACAATTATGATTAACGTTGAGATCATTTTTCATTTCTTTTTTTGTGAGAAGAGAAGTACGTATGTTTTCTTTTTTTCCATCTCTCATCTATTCTCATTGTGCTTCATACTGTTTCACAGTATTTTTCATTCAGCCCCAGTTATAACACACACACGGTCGCACGCACATGCACGCACATGCACGCACGCACACACGCACACACACACACACACACACACACACACACACACACACACACACACACACACCCACACACACACACACACACACACACACAGTGCAGTGGTTGGCTGGATGTGACAGATTTACAGATCATGACCACTGGGGTGGGGCAGAGGAGAGGTTTGTGAACTTTGGCCTTAGCTGTAGCGCCAAGACAAACAAAAGCAACTCTCTGAAATCCCAGAACAATACCACCGCTGAAGTGAATCCTTGCAGTCATTTCTCCTTCATTCCACCACTTTCACATCTGCCAGCTGTTCAGTTGGTTAGTCACCTGGGCCTGTATCACATAAGCCCTGTCTATTTTATGCTTCATTGTTTAGATCAGGAGTGTCCACACTTTTTGGACTTGAGAGCTACTTTCAAAATGACCAGCTCAACCAGATCTATCCACCAAAAATATATATTATCCCATTGCTGAAAGTAGTTACGTATTAGAGTCTAATACGTAACTACTTTCAGCAATGGAATAATATATATAATATATATATATAATATATATATGCAACCCATATGGAAATATCAGCGGGCACCAGATAGTTCACACTTGGGTTGCCCATGTGGGCTTTAAGTGGGTTCTACCTGGGCCCTAGGTGGGCCCCAGCTGGGCCTTTTTTATGTGGGACCCAAGTGGGTCCTACCTGGGCTTGCCCATGTGGGTTTTAAGTGGGTTCTACCTGGGTCCTAGGTGGGCCAAATGTGTCCTCATTGCATTGTTTATTAATTACAGTAGAATATATATAGATAGATAGATAGATAGATAGATAGATAGATAGATAGATAGATAGATAGATAGATAGATAGATAGATAGATAGATAGATAGATATTATAGCAGTGACTGACTGAGACATCGTGTGCGTCCGCAACTGGTTGTGGCCCCCATCAAGTGACCTTTTGACCAATGCGGCCCTCGCCACAAGTTGAGTTCGACACCCCTGTATTAGACAAATGCAATTCTTTTTTACTGTTTGTGTAAAAAACTTTTGACAACTATTGCATTGTGGGTTTGAACTGTCCTTTTTTATGTCAATGATCAATCCAATGAAGTCACCTTAATTCAAGTGGCAGATGCCAAAAATAGTTTTAGTTTATTTAAATTGTATATATAGGGGCATGTCATGTGCTCTACCTGCACAGCCTGTGTGATCTACTGGTAGATCACCTACCTTTTGGGCACCCCTGGTTTAGATGGTGTCATGCTACAAAATAGCTCAGCTTTTAGATGTGAACTTTTCACTATACAGTATTTGAAAATTCTTTATTTATTTTCCTATAATTACATGCCCAAAATAAGGATGCCAGGTTGAAAGTCATGTCACATTTTCTCCATTGAAATCAGTTTGTTTTTGTATGATGAACAGTAAATTAGGCTTTTATTCTCTACGTTCACTATACCATTGCTGTCTACCCTGCACAGTGCACACAGCAGGACAGATTTTCTAAGATGTGTGTTTATGTGTGTAAAGTCACATGTGCATATGTGCTCGCGTTAAACGGCTGTGTGTGCGTGGCTTTGGTCCCGCTCTTTACAGTATGGTCAAAATGGTAACAGCAATGCCCTCCAGGACCACAGCTGCCACAACTGCCTCTGATACCAACTAACCAGGGCAAGGTGTAAATTGTCCAGTTCAGAATGGAAATACACATTTCTCTATTAGAAACCAAGCCATTAGACAAAATACTTCAAATACAATTGTGCCGCTGCATGGTACCTTGTACCACCCACAGAATCCTGCCAGGCTGTGGGAGGCACGTGGTATACACTGTAATGAAGGGTTACTGAAATTGCAATGCAGAAACATCTCCACTGCATGTTTCTCAATTTAGTAAAGTCTTTAAACTGAAATAGTTTCAGCTAGACATAATTCATGTGATTATTTGGGGTTAGTTTTATAATATCCTCAAATCTGCTCCCCTTGCAGGAGGTAACAAGTTGAAGAATCAGCAGTTCCGTCTGAACTGGGCTTGGATCTCTCTGGAGAAGGAGCAGTATGTGGTGGACGAAGGCGTCCGCTTTCTGGAGGTGGTTCTGAAACGCAGGGGCTACCTGGGAGAAACCTCCTTTGTCAGTAAGTACACTGAGACACAATTAATTAAAATGTTTAATTATTTTCTAGTTTTTACTCTTTTTGATACTTTGATAGTGAATTTTAAATGGGATTTCATTAATGTTTGTTTTTCCAATGCAAAATTCATGTCCCTGTAAACCCCGTGCCACCATCTTGACATATGCACACCCGCCCACACGCCTGCACGCCCTCATACTTGAGCGACTGCGCGCACGCCCGCACAAACTTCGATCTCCTGACTAGTAAAACAACCTTTAGGGTTACACAGGTCCATAGCCTTTCACCTTTCTCCATGGGTCAGTACTTAAAGTCCAGTCACACAATGGAACTGAAGGGGCTGCATGTGCTCATGAGAAAGGTCATTCAAAGTTGGTGGACACTGAAGGACACTTCTCTGCAACTTAATCACCCAGTTTTACTGGCCTGAACTAAATGAGCAATAACTGAAGCACGGCAGCAAAAAGAGCTTCTGTAAGAGTTTATGAGTGGCTGGAATCTTCACTATTGTTGGTCATTGTTCCTCGCTACCCTCTATTCTGTCTATATAAATGACACGTTTAAAAAATGACCTGCGGATATATGTCTCACCCCATACAAGGTGATTTAACTGTGGTCTGTATCTTTGTTTTCTCTGGAGCCACTGACTAATGAAATGTCCCTAGAGAGAATGGCCCTTTTTGGTGAACTTTATTTAAGTCTTACATTTTTTCCAGCTTCTGAGTCAGACCATTTAAGTCAATAAAATAGAAAAAATGTCCATCTCAATAATAGCATTAAGATTTGAATCACCATTACAAAGATGGATAATGCCTAGCATGAAAAACAATTAAAGAAAAGGGATGTGATTTGCTTATCTGAGAAGAGATTAAGAGAAAGATACAAGAAAAGAGAAGAGGGAAAATAAATAATTATAAATAACACCCAACATGCATTTTGTGAGCATCTATTGAATTCCAAAAATAAACATGAAAAATAAGGCTCATCCGAAAGAACAATTTCAAACAATCATTTAGACCGGGAACACAGAAAACTTTAGGATTTAGAAGGTATTTTTAGAATCAGCCTCAGGTCTAATATAAATGGGTTTAATTCATTTGGTTGAGACATTGTTTCATTTTTGAATTGTGAGAACAAATGTGAGCAGTCACAGATTGTGATGACATTCGGGCTGTCTGGCTTTCCAAAAGATCAGAGAATTCTCTGATCTTCAAGAAGGCTGGACAACCAACACATGGCCGATTGTGATTGAAATTTTGTATGATGCAAAAATGGGGGAACAGATGAATCCAAATGGCTCGCTCCGTGTTTCTAAACCAGAAATTGCTCATTTGAACTTTGATGATGTTTTTCATCATCTGCCAGTCTAGTCTTCTGTTGTGTAATCCAAACATCAGGCATGGGATCAAAGCCACAACAAAGAGAGAGGCAATACAGAATATCTTTGTCAGGGATATATACCACACTATTTTGCATATGGTGGTCATATGACATTTATATCATCTTTGGTATGTTCCGTACGGGTATGGGTGTGTCACATATATTGTATTATGTTATTTGATTTGATTTACTGTATACCCTGAAATCTTGAATAAACAAAACAGTGAAAAAAGGGATATTTATTTGACAATGACCTAATGTTAAATAAATAATAATTAAAATAATAAATTATGTATTTCTTTATAAATAAAGTGTTATACTTCTCTGTACTGTAGATATAAGAAACTCAAGCTTCTCTCTGTTGTATTATAGAGAGAAGCTTGAGTTTCTCAATGTGGCTCTAATGTTTGCTATTTTGTGAACTATTATGCCCTTTTCTACAACAATCCGTTCATTGCTTTCATTTCAGTTGTGAATTTTAATTAAGAAAATATACACGCGCGCGCACACACACACACACACACACACACACACACACACACACACACACACACACACACACACACACACACACACACACACACACACACACACACACACACACACACACACACACACACACACACACACACACACACACACACACACACACACTGGCTGAAAAGCCCAATGTTTTGTCTTTGCCCTTTGACAAGTTAGAAAGAACAGCAACATTCATTAGTTCTTCGTGGGTATTCTTTGGTGGCTTTCTCTACTGCGGTGAAAGAAACGCAAATCTTTTGATCAATAGGCATGACAGCCTGCCGATTCACGCCAGTGATGCCACCCATCTGCCTCATAGTGCAGAGATGAGACTACGGCTGATCCCAGGCCAGTGCCTTCACATGTAGACTGGGGGCATCTCCTCCAGCCCAGCATTGCATGACTGCATGAACACTGATCAGAGGGCTCCATTGACGACCTGCTGCTTCAGTGGTCAATATGTGCCATGCAGGTGGCACTGGTTTGAAGGCTTGACCTCAGAGTGGCTGTGGTCGTCACGGCAATCCAATCCCCGCTGTTTGAGTTATATTGTGCTCTTTGAAGACAGGTGATTTATTTTGTCTTAGCATACATACATATGAGCAGGGCCTTTTCCCCTCAGGTTATACTTGCATATGAAAGCCCATTTTTGAGGGGCCTAGCCCCTCCTATATCCAACTTTTGGTGTCTCTCCACAAACTTTGTCCTACAAAAACATTAAATTCACATTGACAATTTTACATCATGATGATGTACGATGATAAGACTATTCATCAGGGGTTGACACTAAGGTCTCACAGGCGCTTGCCCGTCGGGAAAGTACAGTTCATGTTCTACTTGCCCAAATGTCCACTTTCCAGAAAAGTTAATCATCCGTTATAAAAAGATAGGTCAAATTTGAATTACCGTTCAATTTAACACTTATTTGTTTTACTTTCTGGGGCTGTGCCATAAAAAATGTCATACCCCAATTTGTATGCCAAATAACTACAGTACATAGCTATGAATATGACTAAGAGTTCACACTTTGAAGTGTACCAACAGTGAAAACAGCATATTATAGTGTAGGTATAAACAGTGCTCCTATTTTAAGTTCCACAGTCCAGAAGACAGAGCCATGTTCTGTTTAGACAGATCGTGGTGTGTTTATAGACGGTTGCGTCCCCTCTCAAACCACTACTTACCTGGTCAGGCAACCTGAAAGCAAACTCCCCCTGCCCGAAAGTTTTATTTACCTGTCAGAGGCAGGTGGCCATGCCCTTAGTGTCAACGCCTGTTCATAAACTAAACTCATATTATTTATTACATTTTCTTATATTTTACTAAAATGTTACTCTCTAATAGGCCTACTATCTCCATCGTTCTTTCCCTGTTCTAAGAAAGCAGGTGGGTGGCTTTTTGAAAACGACCCTGTTATCTTTAATTATTTTAATATTCATTTATTCATTATTTTCTTAACCTTCGTCTTCATTTTGTCATATCCGTGGGCGCCCTATGAGACAGCCAGCTGTTATTAGACAGCTATTGCAAAGCATACCTATTTACACGCACCTCAACAGTGGGTGCAGGGCCAATAAGGCAATAATTGGAAGGAGGTAGGGCCCGCACACCATTCTTTGGTAAAGAATTACTTTATTGAATAAATAAACAACGTTTCGATCTTGACAGATCTTCGTCAGGTCAGTATACTGACCTGACAATAGACAGCTATTGCCCACCCCCTGTCTATGCAACATTTCATGAGGTTCAGTATCCCTGCATGGCAGAAGCCCTGCCAGGCTTGATCAAAAGCCGGCCTAACAGAGACTGTTAGCCTAGGAGACATTATTGTACGCTGCCAATGTTACTTTTTCTGTATGATTTCAAGTGATAATAGTACTTTTCCCCCCTTCTCCTCCCAAAAGGCATTGGCACTGAAGACGGCACGGCGGAGACAGACAAAGACTTCCGTGGGAAATCTCAGAAGCAGGTTCAGTTTAACCCAGGGCAGATCACGGCCACCTGGAAGGTCCGGATCTTGTCCGACGGTGAATATGAGATGTCAGAGACTTTCCAGATCGTTCTGTCTGAGCCGGTCATGGCGGCCCTAGAATTTCCAGACACTGCCACGGTGGAGATCTTGGACCCCGGCGATGGTCAGTAATATTTTCACTTGCTATTAAATGCTTCCATTGTAGTATTTGAAAAGTAGCGCTACCAAAGCACTAGCCTGGAAACCAGACAAATCTATAATGCCCTCGGCAGATTTGGTCTGGCACTGCTCAGTTGTGATTGGATTTCACTCCCTCCGAAGTAGTGAGGGACCAACCAGGACACAGTATGCTTATATGAGGCGGGTCTATCACCAGAAGCATTGTTGTTTTATCCGCATCTTGGAATTGAAGATTCCACACAGAGATTCCAGAGAATATCTGCGTAGTGATATTAGTCTGGCCATGCCAGGCTACCAAAGCACATCCATTTTTTGAACCAAACAGCTTTCATCATTTCCGTTTCCATAGGTCTTCATTAGAGTGAAGAAGACTTTTGGAAGACCTTTGGTAGAATTATGACAATGACAATGTTTCCCAGATTTTAGCATTGGCTATTCATAAATAGCACATATACAAGCTCACAGTGTGTCTCTTTGTGCTAATCTGTGAGCTTGTACATCTGGTATTTTTGAACAGTTTTGAAAAAACTGGTTTAGAAGGCATTTGTAGAAATAGCCTCAGGTCTTCATGGGTTAAGAACCTATTTAAACAGTGACTAAATAAGTATGCCCTGGCCTCCTGCAGCTTCTTTATCTACCGACAAGGCGACAACCCAATTCTGCAAGTTGTGATAAAAGAGCAGTATCCTCTCTGTCCATCTTAGCCAGCCAGGGTACATACAGCAGCACAGTGCTCCACATTTACACCATAGAACGATAAGACTGAAAGGAGAGCAGAACTCTACGGCCTACCTATATGGAACCCAGTGAGAACGAATGACGATGTTCAGATATAGTGAAAGAATGTTTCCTTACCACAGGAGTAAATCATTTCAATTAAATCCACCAGTTTAATGAACAGTCAGCATGATCACGCATATGGCATTCAGCTGATGACAGTGGTGGAAAATTGCTCTGTCAAATTTGTTCTTCAGTTAAAGTACTGGAGTAGGCTACTTTAAAAATACTGAGTTTTGGGCTAGTTGTGGTTAATTAATAATGTACATATTCCTTCCTAAACATGTAGTGAGTCAAAAGTACAATATTTGTCTTTGAAAAGTATTCAAAATTTGTAAACTTTACTTTGTCACTGTCCACCACTGGCTATTGGTTACTACCTTTGTTTCACCTGTTTCAAATTAAACGGGCCCGCCAGCCCAGAGAGCCACCGGCTGGCGGTTGATACAAGAATTGAATAGCTCAGCCACTTAATACAAAATTCTATGTTGGCGTCAATGGCGTGTGGCAATTTGTGGTTACTTCTTTCAAAGATGACACACTGGACAGGCTTCAAAGATAACAGCCAGGTTTAATTGCAGTTCGAATCAATAAACAATTGACTTGTCAACATTCACAGCAAAATGGGAGGTGGTCACTTCTTTCACTATTTCGCTAAAGGTGTCAGCTAATACAAACAGGTTAATTCTAGCTCAGCTAGGGCTGACAGTTAGGATACAGGGGTGGACTTATGATGACATTATGGATCATAATGGCAGACATCAAACTTCTTGACGATGTTGGTTGACCATTATGCTGCATCAACCAACATGGAAGGCGATGGAAGAGGATCTCAACCAGGACATCTTGGCTACTTACCTTTGCAGATGGAGTACATGTCACGATTCAGGACAGGCAGGTGTAGGACCCAAGTGCAGACAAAGGCAGAGGACAGGCAGGTTGAATACAAGGGGGTTTTATTAACCAAAATCAGGAACAAACAAAACACTGGAACACGAGGAAAAGCTAGGAGCAAGGCAAAAATACTAGGAACAAGGAAAAATCACGAGGAACAAAAAACCACTGACAACATTTTACGAACGAACAAGGAACTGAACACACAAGGGCAAACTTATAGACATGGGATAACTAGACACAGGTGAACACCACTGACAATCAACACTGGGATAGGCTGGGGAACTAAGGGGACACAGGTGGAAACATGGGCAATCACAGGACTAGTGAGACAAGACAGGAACAGAACTACAGGGGCAGACAGGAAGGCACAAAACATGACTACAGAATAAAGGTTCACAGTGCAAGGCAAAACTGCAACTAAGAACGAGGAAAAATACAGTGTACAACATCACAGTAACAAGGTAAAACACTAACTAACTAAAACCATGAAACAGGGTACACAAATAACATAACACAAGTCACAGACTGTGACAGTACAGAGTTCCAGCAAACCCCAAAGTGCCTTGGTGTTCGCCTAGATAGGACACTGTACTGGAGTTGAAGCACACATGTCATCAAGGTTATAATTATGTAGTTGCTAGAACAGCAGAGAAACCATCTGCTACAAGGCAGGGCTTAGGAGGCAGCCAATCATGACTAGGTCGCTACTACAGTATGTGATGGGCTACACGAGTGGTGCAGACTCCCATTGGCTTAGGCAGCATTTCAGAGTATACCATTGGCTTAGGGGGCAGTCAATCATGACTAGGTCGCTAATAAAAACGGGCCTGTTGTATGTCAGGTTTCACCTGACAAAAAAGGCTAGAGTTACAGTAACATTATCAAAGTTTGCTCGGAGGTACATTCTGGAGGCAGGGATGAGTACAATACTCTCCTAGAGCTAGTGAAGATCAACGACTAGTAATTGCTGAGAAGGACAAGGTTTCTTCTCATTCTAAAACAAAAATATTATTGATTCAGTTTATTCAATTTATATTCATTAATAATTGAGGGAATTATTTGGATTATTACTGTGTTGAGCTGTCCATGGTGCTTAAAGAGGACATCATGCAGTCCCAAACATAATACCATAAACTAACCTGAATCCTAGTTATATTTTTGTCTCTTTTATGTTTGAAATGGACCCCCAGATGCTGTATACTGCAATATGGTTTTACCAGTGGAGATAAGCAGTGTTTGCAAAATAAGTAACTTCTAATAAACAACAGATATGGCAGAGAATTATATAAATGACTATATTGCTGCTTTGTTGTGATGATTAACATGTTATGTTTTTCATACAAAGTAGCAGTCTCTGGAGAATAATTAAACTTTAAACTGACAGCTACCTGTATCTCTCCAAAAGTTGTGAAATATTTTCCTTGTGCCAGTGCCTTTAATAGACCCTGCTTTTCTTTCTTCTTCTGTTGATAAACAAACATTTTCAATTACCATATGCTGTTTATGATTCATAACATACTGCAAAGTCATTTGAACTCTCCGAATGGAATGAACCCATGTTCCAGAGGCTTATACAAATGTAAACGTTTGTCGGAATGTTTTCACGGTGAGCAGAGAACTTGAATGTATCAGGGATTGTCCCTGTGAAATAGTTCAGCTCCAGTTGAGATTACAGCTATCAGAGAGATTACAATTTAAATTCTCCAATTCAAATGGACCCTGTCCAATTGGTTATTTGTAAGCTATCTACCAATGGACAAATATACACTGGGGAATTTACTGGTGGTGGTGGCTTACGCCAGGGCTCCACTGGGCACGTTTGGGCGCGTTGCGTCTCCGTCGCGTGCGTCAAAAAACGGTTCAATTTTAATGGTGACGCACGCACGCGGCACACACGCGCAACGCGGGCAGTGGAGCCACCCTTCATTGATTAAAAAGGGAACATTCTGTGACGCTGACGCGACGCAGACACGCCCAGTGGAGCCCTGGCGTTAGGAAGTGGACGGATTGCTTTTAAATATAGGTAATTTCTCACTTCGATCAAAGTGCCTTTGAGCAAGACACTTGATTCGTAACTGAGAAGTTGCACATTATGAGAAGAAGATCATGTATTGTAATGTATCGAACGTTTAGAAACAGATATTTAGAACCAATAATCAATTAGATCTTGCTCATGTACTGTAGTAGGTTAACAGAATAATCAAAAAACCTTTTTTTTTAACTTTTACTGTATATCAACTAATCAACATTTCTTATAATCTACTAAATCGATTAGTCTGATTAACCACTTAAGCACTGTATTATAACTTGTTGTAATACATAAGGTACTTATTTTTTTAACATATGTTTATTCATTTTCTTTACAGTACAAAGAAGTATATTCAAAACAATTGACATATATTTTTTACCCCCCACATCCCCATGGCAGCACAAATACAAACAAAATCTTATCACAAAATGTTTTGACAATAATAAATACAGAACAAAAATAAATAAATAATGACAAAACGAAAAATAAAACACATTACATACAGTTAAACAAACAAATACACAATGTCCTTCACAGTTCCCTACCCCCACCCCACAGCTGACTACTCAGTTAACCACTATACATCCAAAGCCTCTTCAATATCACCTCGCTTAATGAAGTCCAAGAACTTCTCCCATATCTTATAGAATACCACAGGTTTCTTCCTAATTACATAATGTTAGTTTCTCATGTGCCAAACTGGTTGTTAAGTTCCTCAGCCAAAAGCCGATCGTAGGGGCATTGACATTCTTCCAACATCTGGCCTGTAACAGGCAAAGGTCGGTCATTATTTTTTCATTACTATTTAGTGTACAATTGAATGGATAAATACTGAGTATACATCATTTAGGACAAAGAGGAACTGGACCTGACGTAATCTGAGAGACATAAGGTACTTCTTAATTGTACAGTACTTCAGTACAGTACTTGAGTAGTGTGGTACCACTAAGGAAATTAGAGGGGGGAAGATATAGGGGCCACCAGTAAAATAGACCAGTAAAAAACACCAGTAGAACAAGTCTTTGCTTGCGGAAGGAATCACGGCACATGCCTGGCTTATCCAGGCCAACCTTTATGATTCATCTTTGCATGCAAAGATGCGGGCAAATATCAGTCGACCTCTATGAAGCAATATAGCGTGTAAGGCCCATAGCCGCCCTAGAGTATGCCTGTTTCATTAATCCTCTCTTCTCCATTCCTAGATAGCATTAAAGTACTATATGTCCCAGCTGTCTATCTGTGTTAGGCTGCATGTCACTCAAAGCAGTGATGCTGAGTATTAATTTAAGCGAGGGACAATGGAAACCCATCCAGGTGACCTTTACAGAGAATTCATATTCATGCCAGTGTGTCAGCTAGCCAGCCAGTGAGATCGTTCTCTGTGATCTAAGCCGAGGTCTGATATCATCATGGCGCCTATACAGTTGCTTTTTCTGGGTTCTCTTCTGGTCTTCGATCTCCAAATGGTCAACAGATCTTCCACAGATCTCTGATCACACACTCGCCTTGACCTAATCCCCATATGAAAATCAAAAAGAAATATTCAAGACCTTTCTGTATCCTAAGCGTGTTAGTGTATATGAATAATGTAAGAGTGATCATTTGATTTGCTTCTTTTTCTTTTGATCCTATATAGAATCAACAGTGTTCATCCCCTCGGCTGTCTACAACATAGAGGAGGATATCGGTGAACTTCTGATCCCTGTACGCCGGAGTGGAGATGTTAGCCAGGAGCTCATGGTCCTCTGCTCAACCCAACAAGGTACACTAGGGACACTTCATGGAATAGTTTGGCTTTATTATTGTCATTAAAGAAATGCTTAGCCCGTTTCAACTTACAGTGTACACAGTACCATGTACCAAACTCCGACTCTTAAAGTGAACAATTAGAACTGGGATTTATGCTAACAGCTAGCCGCAATGAATTTAATTTGCCCCTTGAAAAGGCAGGTTCCACACAGAGATATTAGTCTGGCCATGCCAGGCTAAGTCAGGCTCTAACTGACTCTGTATCCATGCTTTGTGTCACTCCAGTGTCAGCCACAGGCACCATCCCCACCACGGTGCTGTCCTACTCTGATTACATCTCCAGGCCTGACGATCACCACAGCATCCTGCGCTTTGACAAGGGCGAGGTGGAGAAACCCTGCCGCATTGTGATCATCGACGACTCATTGTATGAAGAGGAGGAGAGCTTCAACGTCTCTCTCAGCATGCCAATGGGTGGTCGCTTGGGTCAGGAGTTTCCCGCTGCTAAAGTCATAATTGTGCCTGACATGGATGATGGTAAGATGGCCTTTCACCCAGCATAGCTACAAGGTGAAATATTTAATAGATAGACCTTTATTGATCCTGAGGAAAATTCAGTTGTCATGGCAACACCACAGTAAGGAATCGGATGAAACAAAGATTCAGGTAATGAGAAGAAGTACAGAATAAGTAGTAACACTAGCAAAAATGGGATTACCATATCATTTAAAATACAGTATAAAGACATGACCTATACAGCCTATAAATATACTGTACCACAGGACTGACCTGACCAGGCATAAATAACTATAATGAGCTGTGTATCATGTACTGTATGTACTGTGAGTACCAACAGTAAAAATGTACTGTACATAGGCCTATGCATGTACATCGGCCTATGTAAACTCTTAATTTCCATTTTCCAGCCATTCAGTTTCAAAAAACATTTAAAAAAGAACATGTCAACCCCCGAAATATTTTGATGACCACCCAAGGGGTCACGACCCACAGGTTGAAAACCCCTGCTCTATAGCAATGATTACTATCAGAATACAGAGCATTAACGTTTTAGAAAAGATTTAAAAAAAGAAAATAAACTTTTTCTTTCTTTCTTTACAAAAATATATCACTTATACACAGTTCAAGTTCAAGTGGTTAATACAAATTTAAAACTAATTTTAAGCTCAAATTAATTTCCAAAGTTATACTGTGAAAGTAAATGTAGAGTTAAGTGCAATTGTGCAGTATGCATGCTTTTATTTGTGCGTGCGTGCGTGCGTGAATGATAGAGAGCGTGAATGATAGAGAGCGAGGTTGAGTGGGTATGTCCGCACTCTTTGCTGGAAGGGAAACGCTTATCTCCTATCTGCAGGCTGAGACCGGAGGCCCGATAGTCTTCATATCTCCCTGACGCCTCTTTGTTGCCCAGCACCTCACCGCCGTTCCTTATCGCCCTGCTATCTGTGAAAGCACACCCACTGATTGTGGGCAGGCAACAGTGCAGCTGAAAGATGTGGCATAATTGCTCAACCTCCTTTTTCCTTGGATCACAACTCTTGTGTGAAGCGAGATAATTAAGCCGGTGCGATTTTTAATCCACCATTTAATAAATAATGTTTTAGCAAGGTCATAAAGCATAAGAGGCATTTTTCAAACAGAGTAGTAAAGTCAATTAGCTGTGCATTGATTCATTTCAGATCTGCAGTTCAGATTCGTGGTCTCTCTGGTTAAGGAGACACCTCTGTTACATACTGTATGCTACATTGCAGTTCATTACTGCTGGAATAAGTTCACACATTCATAACGAAAACTTGGTTTGGTGAGCAGCTAATATTTATTGATGTATGCTAAAGGATAATTAAAACTGTGCAGTCAAACTGACTTATGGAGTAACAATGTCCATACTGCATTGAATTCAAACGTAGTCATTAAATAATAGTTATTAACGTACAATTCAATTTTCTTTAGTTTCTGTGTCAATAATATTCATAGATGTTATATTGTAGAATCCACAAACTACTCAGACTGTGTGGTAGCAGGTTCTTTTCCCTCTCTTCTCCCCTCGGACTCTAGGCAGACAAACTTCAAGTGGATTTGTTTGACCTGCTTCAGGAGGGAGGTTACGTGTTTGGAATATTTACTTACTGTAGCAGTGTACTCTGTACTGTGTAACGTGAGACTGTGCTTAGGACCCTTTGACCCTCACTACTCCTGGGCATTGACTCCAGACGGCCAAGACAGCTGCTGAGACAAACAGGTTTTTAATGGGACCCCCCCAGCACCCCACTGCACAGTTCTGTAGGCAGAATGCCGCTGTTTTATGTCCCAAGTGCCAAGTGTTATCAGTGTTTGTCTGGTTGGTCTATTGATCTGATCTTGATTTTTATATAACTTCCCCACTCAGTCACACACTTCGATGTTTAAGTTGAGGGTCAAGGATATTTGGGAGTCTTGGAAAATGACAGCCCATAGATATTTGGAAACACATTAAGATAACACAAGATAAACAAATGACAAGATTGCAGTGGAAGTGATCTCAGAACAAAGGGAAAAGCTAGGTCAATAGTTTACACAGTGTGTATAGAATGCAGGAGTCTTTAAAATGTCTAGACCAATTTCATTGTTATTGCAAAGCAGTGTAGATAATCATACACCGTTTTATCGTGGGGACACAGTTGCTGAGACTGAAGGCAAACAGTTTTATACTTATAATGGGCTCCACTCTATAGAGTGACAGGCAGTTTGCTTATCTCAGCTGTTAAACAATGAAATGTCTGACTAATCCAATTAATGCACCTTTTTGCAATTTGAAAAATCTATTGATTCTACATACATACATTAATGTTATCTCCACTGTGTGAACTCCTGGCATGGCTTCGCCAAACCTACTGTATGAAGACATTATTGTTCACACAATTTATCACCACACAAAAAACAACACGCCATTATTACTTAGGCTGAGAGACAATGCTAACAGTCTGTAGTCAGGTTTATTCCTGTCTTATGTTGCAGTCATGCTGCCTTTGCCTCAGGCTTCCTTAGGCTGGCCGAGGGAAATGAAAATCTTCTTATGCCTATCAGTTGTCGGAGTGCACAAGGCACACAAGGGTGACTTTATATAGAATGAACATTTTGGGAGGAGAATACGGCCCTCTATTGTGGAAACTTGCTTGCACGTACCTTTTTGTATTGTTATCTTATTTTCACATCCTGATTCAGTCTTGTGTCAGGAATTCGAGCACGCGGATGGGGAAGCATTGCCTGAAGCTAGCGCCTGACAACTGTGCTGATTCTTGTTAGAACGGCGCAAGTACCTGAAACCAGATCGACTGTCTCAGCAAACACACAGACACAGACACGCGGTGTGAGGTACAAGATTGTATGATGGCGCCTCCCAAGTTTAGTTTTGATCAGGTGTTGTAGGTGTTTAGGATGCCAGCATCCAAAGAATAAATGGAACGTGAAGAATTGAGTGAAAACGGATGGTGCCAGGGATGATATCCAAATCTCACCAATGCAGGTGATAATGGAATGGTCTTAGTGCAGCTGCCAGTGTAGTAAATAGTAAATATCTCTGAGGGTATAGTGTCCTTTGGAGAAGACCCGTTGTCAACTCCACACAACATGTTTTGATTTGTGCCGCCGCTTTCCTTCCTATTTGTCACCCCCGAAACACACAGATTCTGTGACAGATACAGATATTTGTGGTTTTTAAGTTCCCGATTGAATTGCCAAGACTTGGCTCTGCACACCCCCGGGTGATATGGGACACACGTCAAGTTTGATGTTGATTGGTCGGAAGGTGCCAACAAACAAACAAACAGACAGACAGACAGACAGACAGACAGACAGACAGACAGACAGACAGACAGACAGACAGACAGACAGACAGACAGACAGACAGACAGACAGACAGACAGACAGACAGACAGACAGACAGACAGACAGACAGACAGACAGACAGACAGACAGACAGACAGACAGACAGACAGACAGACAGACAGACAGACAGACAGACAGACAGACAGACAGACAGACAGACAGACAGACAGACAGACAGACAGACAGACAGACAGACAGACAGACAGACAGACAGACAGACAGACAGACAGACAGACAGACAGACAGACAGACAGACAGACAGACAGACAGACAGACAGACAGACAGACAGACAGACAGACAGACAGACAGACAGACAGACAGACAGACAGACAGACAGACAGACAGACAGACAGACAGACAGACAGACAGACAGACAGACAGACAGACAGACAGACAGACAGACAGACAGACAGACAGACAGACAGACAGACAGACAGACAGACAGACAGACAGACAGACAGACAGACAGACAGACAGACAGACAGACAGACAGACAGACAGACAGACAGACAGACAGACAGACAGACAGACAGACAGACAGACAGACAGACAGACAGACAGACAGACAGACAGACAGACAGACAGACAGACAGACAGACAGACAGACAGACAGACAGACAGACAGACAGACAGACAGACAGACAGACAGACAGACAGACAGACAGACAGACAGACAGACAGACAGACAGACAGACAGACAGACAGACAGACAGACAGACAGACAGACAGACAGACAGACAGACAGACAGACAGACAGACAGACAGACAGACAGACAGACAGACAGACAGACAGACAGACAGACAGACAGACAGACAGACAGACAGACAGACAGACAGACAGACAGACAGACAGACAGACAGACAGACAGACAGACAGACAGACAGACAGACAGACAGACAGACAGACAGACAGACAGACAGACAGACAGACAGACAGACAGACAGACAGACAGACAGACAGACAGACAGACAGACAGACAGACAGACAGACAGACAGACAGACAGACAGACAGACAGACAGACAGACAGACAGACAGACAGACAGACAGACAGACAGACAGACAGACAGACAGACAGACAGACAGACAGACAGACAGACAGACAGACAGACAGACAGACAGACAGACAGACAGACAGACAGACAGACAGACAGACAGACAGACAGACAGACAGACAGACAGACAGACAGACAGACAGACAGACAGACAGACAGACAGACAGACAGACAGACAGACAGACAGACAGACAGACAGACAGACAGACAGACAGACAGACAGACAGACAGACAGACAGACAGACAGACAGACAGACAGACAGTAAAACATAATTTCGCACCTTTTAACACCTTTCTCCACTCCATGTACAGACAGCTGTCCGCAGAATGCCTGCTGTTTTCCCATGGGTGGAGAAGCTACAGAAAAATGTCCACATCCTTATATTTACAGTATACTATTCGCCTTGAAAGCGATGAGTACAAGAAAAACTTGTCCTTTCATGCAGAGGTAATTGCTGTTTAATATAGACCGAATTGCCTGGGCATCCGGAGGAGGTTTTGGTGGCTCTGGCTGTAAAACATGAGAATGCTTGTACAGCAGGATTAGACTCATGTATTTATGGTCTTGTGTCAGTTGCCTGTAAATTTGGCTCTGGTTCTAAAGGTATGATTATTAGTGGGTTTTAAACGTGGGGCAGGTCCAGTCTATGTACTCTGGATGAGGCTGCAGCGAGGAGGCGCCCACAAACCCTGTCATTATGCCTCACCTGGATTCCATTTCATTCTGATAAGAACAGATGTGTAAAAATATTAAGCAGGGGGCTGTTTATTTGTATCCATGTTATCAAGTCATTTATTTCTGAATCTAATTTATTAATTAAACTCTCTCTGATTAACACCATGACGTAAATCACCCTCAAGTTCAAGTGCATGGTCATGTGCCCGTCAAATTAGTGCTATGAAAACTGATCGCATCGCTCTACAGCCTAGAGGCGCTTGCTGACGATGGGCACATTTTATTAATGGATTAAATAGGCCCGGACCTGTTAAAGGTTTCCTCAGAGACAATTCTCTGTTCCATACGTAGTCGTCACAGTGCACTTCTGCTGCAGAGGTAAGATTTGTTTACCATACACTGGACAGAGCAGCTACTGCCTGGGTCTCTGTTGAATCTCCCCATTAGAAATCACTTAGCGCTGCAGTGGGAACGGCATGCAAAGTTCAAGTGTGATCAAGCAGCCAGTCAGAGTGTAACAGTCCCCTCAGGGATGCCTCTGTCTCCCTGTAGTCTGTAACGCTGTGCTTTATATTCACACATCTGCAACTGTATAAAGACAGTGATCCCCCCATCTTCGCTATTATGGAATATTTTACAACCTACAGTACTGCAAAAAGTGCAAATGCATGAATGGTATATGTATATAAAGAATGTTTATTGCCCATTTATATGGCTTGTACCTTTAATCATTATGATTGGTACCTAGTTTGTTCTGGATATAGAAAGTTAACATAATCACCAGGTCTGAATGTAGTTAATCTGCTTGCATCAACCACCTTTCCTGGTAACCCTAGAAAGACTGCGTTTGCAGAGGTCTTGGCTGTGCTGGAACAACTCAAGAGCCAGTGGTTTACCTTTCACTTAATGGGCCGTGGCTCTTTGAAGGCCACTGTTTGTGTGCTGCACAAGCCTTATCTGATTACTGGGCCAATGCAACAAGGCCTGAGCTCTTGGCTGCCAACCTGAGGCTAGCAGATCTGATTACTGCACGGAGATCCAGTGAAGGCAGTCAAAACCAGCTTTGTTTGGCTTGTCTGTGGGGACAAATGCTGGCAGCTGCATGCCTCTTGATGCAGTATTCTTTGTCTTTGGCTTGTTCTCAGTGCAGATTAAAACATAAGAGAGTTTGCCCTTTGCCTGCACTTGGGGGGTAATATTATTTCACACCAGGCACTGATCGCTACTTTCAGAGCCGCAAATCCCAAGGCTTTGCCTGAAAAGATTGTTTTCCCTTAGAGCATGTCTCCTCTTGCAAATATAGAAATGCTTGTTTCATTGTAGAGTCCATCAACATATGCCTTTGAGTCCAATATCATTAGTGACTCGGATTACTGAAAGGGATGCTGTCATATTTCAGACTGAGCAAGTCTTTTGTTTTGAGATGTCAGTAAGTAATCATATGTCAGCACTGTTGGCCACCCTCTTTTTACAAAAATGTATTTATTTATTTTTCAATCGCTTATATTTCACTCTCATCTTCTGTGGGCAGATAATGTATCGTCCCTGGAGTTAAAGTAGATTTGGATTTGTTGAATGCATTTACATTGCTTAGCCACACAATCCCTGTTTTGTTATTATCTACAGCACATCCATTACACACTAAAATGTCTTCCTTTTAAAATGCATATAGTTGCTGTCAGGAGGAAACCACCTAATTCCATGTTTGAGGTTTTTGTTTTTTTTGCATAAATCAGTGCTATTATACACCCTTTATGTGTGTGTAAAAAGCGCTTCGGACAAAACCTCTTAACTCCATTGGATCCTCAAACTGTCTGCTGAAGCAACTAACTCCACCACCTCTCATGGAAGTATATTGACAATATATAAAGTCACAACACCAACTGTGATGAGGCAGGTTTTGTTTTCAAAATATACGGTTTTCTTCATTTTCTGAAAAACAGCAGAGATACTCCTAGGGCCCTATCTTGCGTCAGAGGCACTAAATCTGTAATTTGGGGGTTTAGCATTGCGTAAGAGGTGTTCCCCCGTAACAATTGCTATCTTGTACCCCGGCCTAAAACCTTAAAACACCTCCGCTACCTGTTACAATAATGAAACCAATGCCGTGCTATTAGCTTTAAGAGAGGACTGCGCAATCCATTATGCGTTATCCATTATCCCCAGGCCATACCAGTGCAATGTTGCCTTACAACACGTTTACGGCCATACCCCACTGGCAAATATAGGAGTCGGCAAAATGTATAGTTTGTGGGTTGCGTGGCCACAAGATACCGTTTACGGATAGCGGAAGGTTCTAAACCCACTATACGCGGGTAGGCATGGCATACATTAGGGCCCCTAGTGTTCATACTCCATACTCCAATGTTTTTGAACCCCTGAAACACTGTTTTTGTTTGAAAATTCCGCAACTGCAATTTAGTATGGAAAGGCAGAAACTGAGACTTTTGAAAATGGTAATGTCTGGAGTATATTAATGCTTTGATAAAATATACCTTTAATAACAAATTCATTACAAGAATATTTTCTACTAGAAAGTGGTTTCACGAACAAGGTGACTTAGGTGGTTGCTATGCAAGTTTTGCAACATTTACATTCACATTAAATGTATCATGCAGCTCTGCCTGTTGTCCTTGCTAATGTTTTATTATACGTAGTATACCGTCCAAGAATTGTTTTTAAATAATTGTATACCGTCCAGCAACCATCCAATAAAGCATAGCTGATACCCAGGAGGAGGGGCTGGGGGCAACAAGAATATAGAATTCAGTTCAAATAGCCTTTTTCATGTGATAATGCGGCATCCTGAGGTGAAGTCTTATGTGTGGATATTGTCTTGAGGTGGTAATGACCATTGGCCATTAGAATTTTTATCTAATTAGCACATAAACATAACTATAGAGCAGTTATTTCATTCGGTCACCACACGCGAGTGTATATACACACACATGCGTGCTGTCCTGTGTGAGAGAATAATTATAAAAACACACCACTGTTCCATTGTCATGGAAACCACATCTCTGCCTACAGCCTTTGCCAATCACTTCATTAATTTATTCTGTATACGGTCCAAAGTATCTCTCTAAAGGCACATTCCTATACTTGCAAATCTGTAGTGCCTGTTAGTACCCTGGAATTCACAACAACGATACAATGATATGATAGTTTTTTTAATTCCCTGTGTCACTAATTCATGGCCAAAACATAGGCTGTGCACTGTAAGATATCTCCCTTTTGCCCTATTGGTCCAAATTGCTGGAATCAAGCTAGCAGTCTTCATTTTCAATACTGCTGTGTTACTGTATTTGCTGACTATAATGGGAGCATATACTGAGGGCCAAGAAAGAGCTTTCACAGCCAGCATGACCTACTGTACATTGTTGAGACGAAACAGATATATTGGAGGTAAAAGAGAATAACAGTGGGGGAGTTTGGCTGCATTGGAATCTCAGCTCATAGTAGCACTAATTGCAGTCAGGCAGGCCCAGACTGGCACATCAAGCTCCACATCCCCCAGCCCTCCTGTCAGGCCTCCTGTCTGCCTCTCAGACCAACTACACCAGGCTCCCCCAGTAGAACACAACTCTGCCTTCAGGTCCCTTTTTGGTGGTTTAATACGGATGTAACCGACCGCCCTCCTGAATGATTCATGCCGGGACGTTTGAAAGCCTTATTTAAGTGCCGGAATTACAGTGTTGACTGCTTGCTCATTTAGTCCTGTAATCAAGGGTAATCGCTAGGAAAATGCTAGCTGTTACAAATTCAGTTCAGTGATTATATCAGGCATCCTGGCATCACGTCGTGAAACAGACTGCTGCACTGATGATTATGCATCACATCTTCCTGTGTGCCCCCCACCCACCTGTCATCCTCTCCCTTCCCCAGCTCCTGTCTTCTACTTTGGTAACACAGACTACCATGTGGATGAAAGTGATGGCTTTGTGGAGGTGCAGGTCTGGAGGACGGGGACGGATCTTTCCAAAGCAGGGACTGTCACCGTGCGCTCCAGGAAGACAGATCCCGTCTCTGCCGAGGGTAGGTGTCTCTGTACTATAGAGCCTGACCGATATATCGGCCGTTATGTGACCTTTTTGATCTGTATCAACAATTATGAAGCTGAGGTGTCCCAATAAAACCTTTCAAACTAGGGTCCATATTTTGGGCATGCCATTATAGGTGAAACATTACAATTTCCCCAAATAGTTTATCTACAAGGTCACAACAATGCAATATGTCACGTTGCAAATCTTAGTTATTTGTGTTTATCTAGTACGCTTTTCAAATTGATTGAAAGATTTTGCACATTTTCAGTGGTCTAGGGTCTAGGACAAGCATCAGACCCAAAACGATGGCATCGGTCGAGCTCTACTCTGTACAACCCCCTTCTTTTTCTGACAGCTTCTGTAGTCAGAGCTTACAAAAAATTTAAACCACGGAGAACAATAGACTTAAATCGTCACTCTGTCCCACGTTGTTTTGCGAGCTCAAGAGCCCAAGGAGTTGTTAATGCTGGATTTGTTGGATGGTTACATGACCTGGGGAATGTAAACATTCTTTGAGGGGTAGGGGGTGGAAGTATTGGAAATACAATGTTATGAGCTCTAGGGATGAAGGTGGTTTGAGTGAAGGCAGAACCATAGGTATGCATACTGATTGTCCCACATGCAGGCTCAACATTTGGACTATATAGGTCTGAAGCCGAACTCCTGACATCTTCCCTACAGCTTCTTTAATATTCCCTGACCACAGGCGGTCCGCACCATTTGTCATAGCTTACATGCTTCCGTTTGGCCTGTATCCTAATTAAGTTAAATAACTATAGAATCTTAAAGGGGCACGTGGCACAGTCGGTAGCTGGGTTCGATTCCCGCTGTGGGCACTGGGGGTGTGTTCTCTCTTCCGTGTCATCAGTGCGCATACCCGAGGCGGTGTTGGCGAAAGGGCCTTTCTGTGTGGAGATTAGGCCCTAGGCGACTTGAGCACTTAAATTGTGAGTTTGTCCACACACAAATCACGATTGCATGGGTATCCAGTGTTGCTGCACAGAAACATGTCAAGCTTTCCCAGTTGCACTTGTCTACAGCCTGCCGCCAGAGGGAGTTGCAAAATGGGTTGCAAAGTCATGGGATAAAACAACAACAACTATAGAATCTCATCCAGTATGGAAATGGACATGTAGCTATGATATGTAAATACATGAGAAAAGCTACCCACGACCACACTTGTCTGGTAAATTCCCTGTTTACAGCTGGGCAAAGTATGACAATATTTTATCTCACTGCTCCCTTGATGATGTAAGACATTTCAACTATTCTACTATAGGTTAGAAAGTGAAATTTCATCAACACGTAGGGTGTTTCCTTTCATCTTGATCACAGTCACACATGAATTATAAAGTAACGTGAAGCGTGCTACTGAATTAGGCCAAAGTACTGTAGGGAGCCCATATTTTGTACTGTGCATTGAATCTCATAGAGATCCAGCCCTTTCAAACATGCTTTGTGTTGCAGCTGGTCTGGATTATGTGGGGATCAGTCGGAACCTGGACTTTGCCCCAGGTGTCACCATGCAGACATTTCGTGTCTCCATCCTGGATGACCTGGGCCAGCCAGTGTTGGAGGGGCCAGAGAAGTTTGAGCTAGTTCTCAGAATGCCCATGAATGGTATCCTGGGGGAACCCAGCAAAGCTAACATCTTCATCAATGACTCAGTCTCAGACTGTGAGTATATACACCTAATACAAATAACTGGTCACATCGATTGATCAGTGCATGTGTTGATTGACTGAGCTTGTTCTGTTTGTTTTTTTAGTGCCAAAGGTCCAGTTCCGGGATGGTATGTACATGGGAAATGAGAATTCAGGGCAGATCTCAGCTGTTGTATACCGTAGCGGAGATCTAAGTTACAAGTCAACTGTGCGCTGCTACAGCAGACAGGGAACAGCCCAGGTCATGATGGACTTTAATGAGAGACCAAACACAGAAGCCTCCATAATCACCTTCCTGCCAGGTACTGGAATGTAATCCGAAACTTGTTATTTATTCATTTTTGAATGGTTGCTTTTATTTATTTATTTATTACTTGTCTATTATTGATAGCCCCATATCCCACGGGTGCAAAATGTCTTCTATAGCGAACATTTGCTGTGTCTTTCCCCTATACTCTCTATTTATATTAGTGTCTATGTTTATATGTCATGCCATTATTATTATGACATGATCAGAATAGGGATGCTGAGGTTCATGTGGTTAATATACTGTACATGACCCTACTTTTTCATCAGGGGAGGTGGAAAAGCCTTGCATGCTGACACTAGTTGATGATACAGAACATGAAGAAGAAGAGGAACTCCGTCTGGTGTTGGGAAGCCCCAAGAGTGACTCTCCGTTTGGAGCCTCCATCGGCGTGCAGAATGAGACACTCATCAAGATAAAGGATGATGCAGACAGTAAGAATTATGCTTTTGTTGAGAAACTGTTATGAGACTGACAACATTTCTACTACTCTAAGCATGATACAAAATCAATCTGCTTGGGAGTCATTGTTTGTTCTGTGCATTCACAGAGGCCATTATCAAGTTTGGAGAGACTAAGTTCAGTGTGAATGAGCCCCAGGAAGGAGGCCAGGTGTCGGTAGTGAAGATCCCGGTGCTGCGTGTTGGGGACATCTCCAAGGTGTCTGTTGTCCGTGTTCACACCAAAGATGGCTCTGCTACGTCTGGAGAAGACTACCACCCAGTGTCTGAGGGTAAACAAACGTGCATTGGCACATCAATCTCCATTCAATTGACCTATAGCTGAGCCCCTCCCCAAACTGCTATGGTCCAATCACAGCTAAGCATAACATGGGTTAGAGAGTCTAACCGTTAGACAAACCTCTCCACCAATAGTTTTCCTATATGATAAAACATTGTTTACAAAAGAAATGCCAGGCACATATTCTTCCTTGTGCATATGGCAGACCTTGTTGACTGATTTGGAAGAGATTTTGAAGGTCCGTTTCCTAAAACGAACGGGTATTTAATGTGTAAAATCCATGATATTTACATTGGAATAAATGAGCCCGGCTGGAAAGTGTCCAAGTGGGAGTGTCTAAGTGGGAGAGGGCAGGGCATAGCTAAAGGTGAATTCAATTCAAAGGATCTTTAATGGTATGAGAAAACATACGTTTAAAACAGTTTAAAATGGGGAAAGTATATACAGTTGGAGGGGGTACAGAATTTTGTAAACAGAGCTATGTCACATTGTGTTGTTATATACGTGTTGTTATACAGCTTTTTTGAAACAAACACTTTGGGACAAATAGCAGCATTTTTCTCAAGACTATTAATTAATCTCAGTCTTTGTGTTGCAATGGTTGAATACAATTCTGTGCCACCATCAGTATCACAAACATCTGTGAAACCTCCCGCTGTGGGGTGGCCATAGCAGAGTGGTAGGTAGGCTACCGGGTATTCAGAAGGTCAACAGTTTGACCCTTGGTTCGCCCATCGAAGTGTCCTTGAGCAAGACACTTAAGCTTGATTTATGCTTTGTGTCACACACTGAAATTGGCTATATTCTGTGTGCTACTGTACATCCATGTGCAACTAAGCATAAATCAGGCTTTAACCCCTATAACAGCTTCCCTTTCCTTTCTCTTTCTCTGCAGAGATTGTGTTCAAGCAAGGAGACACGGTGCACTATGTGGAGGTGGAGATTCTGTTTGATGGAATCAGAGAAATGAGGGAGGCGTTTACCGTCCACTTGAAGCCTGACGAGAACATGGTGGCAGAAACCAAGGTGCATGTTCGGACTCTTCACAGAGTCGGATTGAATTTGTCAAGTATTCCACTAGCTTGCAATCACAAGGCAGCAGAGAATTGCTTAATTAATGTTATCTTGTTCTCTTGGCTTGTCAATCAACAGATGAGCAAAGCTATAATATACATCGAGGAGACCAATAGCATGGCAGATGTCACCTTCCCTTCAGTGCCCTTGGTCGTGTCTCTGTTACATTTTGATGACACGGATAAGACCAGAGATTCCCACCCAGTGGCTGGATACCCTGTCATTTGTGTAACCGTAAGTCCCAATTGCCAAACCCAATACAGAATGATGTTATTTTCATTCATGTTTTATTCAGAGAGGCTCTTTCCCTTTTATCAGCAATTCCACTACAGATACTGAAATGATTTTAATGAGTAGCACTGAGGTAATTGTGCACGCATTGCTCCAAAAACGTACTCCCGTGAGGATTCAACTGTGTTACAGAAATAGCTTTGGTCATCAGAGCATATTCTTGCATGTTTCACCCACAATCATTATTTCCACTCTGCTCTCTTCTAAAGGCCTGTAATCCCAAGTACCCAGACTTCGACAAGACGGGCTCCATCTGTGTGAGTGAGAGCATCAACAACACGCTGACCCGGTACCGCTGGCTGGTCAGCGCCCCCACTGGCCCAGACGGTGTCACCAGCCCCATGAGGGAGGTGGACTTTGACACCTTCTTCACTTCTTCTAAGCTCATCACTCTGGACTCAGTCTACTTCCAGGCTGGGTCCAGGGTTCAGTGTGCTGCCCGGGCAGTGAACTCTAATGGGGATGAAGGTCTTGAGCTCAGCAGCCCCATAGCGTCCATCAGCGTTGAGGAGGGTGCGTGCGCTTCTACTCCCTTCTCTATCTTCAAACACAGTTTCATCCCTTTCCCTCTGTAATGGGAATGACTCAGTGTTGATGGCTCGAGTTCCGTTTGTATCTCTGCACCCCTGCCCTGTACTTCAAAACATGAGAGAGATGAAAGAATTTGCTTTGGTCGACATTCATTAAAGAAAACTAAATGTTTGATGTGTTCTCATGGCATGGTTGCAGGGATGTGCCAGCCTCGTGTCATGGGCACAGTGGGAGCTGAGCCCTTCTCTGCCAGGTTGCGTTACACCGGAGCTGAGGATCCAGATCACCCCAACCTCATCAAGCTAACTGTCACCATGCCCCACATTGATGGTGAGAAACACAGATTGCTGTATGATGATAATTTTTATTACTGTGAGAAGATAAATAGTGTCATATCCATTGAACACTGTGGTAGTTTAACCACTTACAGTAAAGCCTCTATAGAGTCTACTCTCTATAGAGTCTATGCTATACTTCACTGACCGGTGACCCCCTGGCGTCTATACTTGGTCGCACCCTTTTCTCCCTCTACACTAACACGCAGAAAATAGCTGATCTACAACGTGTTAGGAATTAGGATGCATTTTGAATTTGGAGATTATATATGCTATTTTTATAGCTATTAGTATATTTTAAATGTTTGGCTATTTATGTAGAATGTGTACCTAGGACATGCCTACTTGCAGAGAATCAGGACGATGGGTTTCATGTGGTTAAATGAGCATGCTGGCTTCATCTAATGTGTGTCGTACTATATGAACCTACCTCGTTCCAGTTCCTGTAACAGTGTAACACCCAGGCTTTCACGGTCCATGGCCTCCATGTAACTGCTGCGCTTATCTTCCTTCTTTCCCAGGTATGTTGCCTGTAGTGTCCACGCGGCCAATGTCCAACTTCGAGCTGACATTGAGCCCAGATGGCACACGTGTCGGTAACCATCGCTGCTCCAATTTGTTGGATTACACTGAAATCAAGACTCGCTACGGTTTCCTCACTGAAGCCAGCAAAAACCCAGAGGTGATAGGGGAGACGTCACCTTACCAGTACAGCGCCGCCCTCAGGGGATCCAGTGCACTGCGCTTCTACAGAAACCTCAATCTGGAGGCGTGCCTTTGGGAGTTCACTAGTTATTACGACATGTCAGAGCTGCTCAGTGACTGTGGAGGCACGATTGGAACTGATGGACAGGTGAGTAGAACCCGCCTCTCAGCTTCAGATTATCCCTGACACGCATTGTCAATTCTGGTGATGTGATGTCAATAGTTAGCTCACTTAAGCAATATGTTTTGACCTCCCGCCCAACGGGCGAACCACTGAAATGTGTGGGGATATAAATTGGCATAATGACAAAATTTGGAGAAAATAGGGGTACAGAATACTACAGATAATAATAGACAAGGAATGCAGAATCAGCTCTTAATAGCCAGTTCTTTCCTCTAAATCTTGCCCCTTTTCTATGCACGGCCACACTCCTCAATCCCACTGAATTATTTAGAAGCATAAAACCCTGTTTGCTTACTTGGTGTCCCCTTAACGACCCCACAGAGAATATAGGCTATACTAATGACAACCCCAGCACATTGCTTTAATTGCCAATTGATAGAAGCATCATACAATCCTTTGCAACAGCAGCTCTTAGAATAGGTAGGAGGATGTCTTAACCACTTTCAACCTGACATCCCTATTTTCTTGATGACATATATTTTATTGAGGGGTTTATCTTTATATAATAAAATAATAAAATAATAATAATAATAATATTGTCAAATTGTCACTCTGATAAAGATGCCTCAGGCATCGAAACATTAGTCTGTCTCTGTCATGACTCATGATATACAGTAGCACCTTAAAAAAAGGCATTCAAAATCCAACTGGATCAGTTGAATTCTTTCATCAAAAAATTGACAAAGAAGATATAGCAGATCTACAAGCTCATCACGTGACGTGTTGTGATCTTGCAGGTATTGGTTAAAGTTGATTCTGTCATCCTGGCCCATACTATAGTATGCTGCAATGGTCCCAGCATTTTCATCTTGGTAACCTCCACTCTTTTTTTTAATAAAGTATATTTATTGTTTTTTTTTAAAGACAAACAGACATTATACAACAAGAACATAATAACAAATAAAAGAAAAGAAAAGAAAAAAGAAAAACAGCTCAGGCACAACACTATTATAAATAAAAAGATTGAATATACAAAGACATGACAAGGACAATGAACCATAATGACAAGTGGCTTTCGAATTTTGATAGACTCCCAATCAGGAAATACATCCATACAGTACATAAATACATATATTAAAAAGGCAGACAATAGTTATCATAGGCACCAAGTCATTACAACGTGAGCAGACCCATGCATGCTCCACTCAAAGGCGGCAACCGCCCCCCCTCCAGGCGGCAGAGCCACTGCCCGGTAACCTCCACTCTTACTTGACTTGCGGTTAATTAAGCTAGACTCGAGGGTAATGGTAAAGGAGGGGCGGAGAGTGCAAGGGGCACATTATGGAAACCCCCATCTCATTCTCCACTCGAGATTATTAATAACACAGTCCTGTAGTGTGCATGTGCCTATAAGCACTAAGCAGAGTTGTGTGATAGCGCTGTAGGAGTGGGCATGCGTGGGAGTGAACTGTCTTGAATCAATTCTTAGACATTCTCGCTGTGCATTGCTTCAGATTTATTCTACAAAGTCCTACAGTACAATAATAATGTAAAAATCACAACTGGTGTGAAGTGAGGGGTGCTCACTCCTTTATACAGTGTGTTATTGTGTAAAACAAAACCAGTCACAAGATGTATTATATTGGCCACATGACGTCTCACGTTGTCATTTAGTGCCTTGAACAAACATTTAAAGTCCATAGACTTTAAACGATTTTTGTTAAAAGTGCTCTAAATAAACATTAAGGGCTCCATCTTGCGCCACCCTTATCCCTAAGCGTATTTGCCATTTTTTACTATTTTGAAAAACATTTTAAAATAGTTCAACTAGCCGATCTAGATCGGATATTTGAACTATTTTAAAAGGTTTTTTTTACATAGTAAGAAATGGCAAATTAGTTTAGGGATAAGGGTTAAGGGTTAAGGGGCTGGCGCAAGATCTAGCCCTAAAAGTCCATAGACCATATAATGTAATTTCAAAAGCCATGCATTGGAGGGGCTAGCACCTCTCAAAAACCATTTTGACCAGTGGACCAGTTTCACGTTTGTTTTTGTCTCTATTATATTTATTTTACTTGCAAAACAGTTAAACATATCCAAACATGAAGAGCAGAGCATCACAGGCTCAGTTACACTCCGTACAGGGCGTATTATTTATATGTACTGTATATGTATCTCTAGCCACATCCCTGCAATGCAAGATGTGAAAAGAAAGCAGTTTGTGTCCATGGGCAAATGAGACCAAGATGCCCTCTTAAAGTGGGCACGTTGGATAGAAGGAACCGGGCCTGGGGCCAGTGTCATTGTATGGTTTAGTGCCCAGCTTAACAGGACCACAGGAATCCATCAAGGCCAAGCAGGCAGTGTCATGGGGCCATTTTGCAAATCATTTGCCTGAGCTCTCATTGCCAAAGGCCCCATGAACACGTCTCCACATGAACGGAGAGCCAGTGCAGGCAGGTACCTCTCACAGGTCAGGGAAAAGTGCAGATACCTTAGACTGAGGGCTCTTTTAGAAACTTTCACCACACAAGCCTTTGTCTCACTGTAGAACAGCTTTTGTTTTGGGGAAGTTTACAGCTTTGGGGAAGTTTACAGCTCTTTTTCAATAAATTTGAAAAAGCAGTTAAAAATGAGTTATAAATGCTTTCAATTTCTACTTTATTGTCACATCACAGTAAAAAAGTGGGTGAAATTTGTTATTGTGCATACCGGTAGTTCCCATCGTGTCACTTTTTCCTAGAAATACAGGAAGGGAAGGAGGGGGGGGGCGTGTAAGGAGATCAAAGCAGGAAAGAAGAAAGTTGGAGCACTTTTACCACAAAAAGCGATGTAGGAATAAACTACATTTTAGAGTCAACTCAAATTAAAAGGTGAACACTGTGCTGTCGGGAGAGGAAGCCACCTAACAAAAAAAAAGTTTTCCCATACGTGTACTTTTTATTTGCATTGAAATCACCATAGGGGGATTTTAGATCTCTTCATATAAGAACGGTGTTTGAAAAATAAACCGATCATCACAGCCTTTTCGGCCTCATATGGATATGAAGCATCGACTGAAGGTGGAAATGTACATATATACCGTATCGTGGTTATTACAAGTCGAGTCACCGCCAGCTGAGCTTACGTCAACGAGGAATCTCAGGAACGCAATGTGTTGACAGCTGGGCATGACGTATATTTGCAACGACATTGCTTTCATATGTAGTTTCAACGCTTTTGCGGCCAAAGTAATTCCATTTTCTCCAGAAACTGGCTGTATCAAATATGAATGGACATCATTAATGACGCACAGCCACCCCCCTGACAGAAAGGCCGGGATGATCGCTTTATCTTTCAAACAGTTCTTATATGAAGTGACCTAAAATCGCCCTATGGTGATTTCAATGCAAATAAAAAAATACATGAACCTGTGTACTGGCGCCCTCTTCTGAAAGTGACGTCAGACTTCGGTGCTCTATTGAAAACCCTTTACGTCTGTGTGTTGTTTCGAAAATATTGAACCAATGTAGTAAAAAGCGCTTTGGACAAAACCTATTTACTCCATTGGATCCTCCAACTGCTAAAACAGCTAACTCCACCACCTCTCCACCTCTCATGGAAGTAATTGACAATACATAAAGTCACAATACCATGAGGCAGCATTGCTTTGTTTTCAAAATATAAGGTTTTCTTCATTTCCTGAAAAATTTATATTTTTCATTTCCTGAATTATGGACATTTTGGAGTTAAGTGGTTTCTTCCCGACAGCAGAGCTATGCAAATAGAGTGAGTGCAACACTTCATACAGCTGTACAGCATTAAGTGGTATTAAGCTGTTACAATTTAAAGTTACACTTTATAGATAACACCACCAAGTAAAGCATTTCAAGAAACTCCATGTCCATTATCTGCTCCTCCTAAACTATACAATACATCTGTAGCATAGACGAAGAGCTATCCACCACACTGAGTCCTGTTTATACAAGCCATATAAGTGAACTCTGAATCAATGTGCAGTTGAAGCAGAGTGTCTGAGTGACTATAAAATGTGTATTTTGTCCATACAGGCAACTATATAAGTAGTCTATTAAATCTTTTTAATACGGTTATAGAATCAAAATCAGTTTAACCACTTTAACCCTATACACATACATCAGTTTGGGGGTCCTTTTCCTTGACATGAAAAAGTGTTATAACCACTGATGTATTATTCCAGGTTTTGAATCTGATCCAGTCTTATGTGACTCTGCGGGTGCCTCTACATGTGTCCTATGTATTCCACTCTCCTGTGGGAGTGGGAGGATGGCAGCACTTCGACCTGCAGTCAGAGCTGAGGCTCACATTTGTGTACGACACTGCCATCTTGTGGAGGGATGGCATCGGTAGCCCACCGTCATCAGAACTGCAAGGCAAGATCGCATCTTCAGATGGTTTCCATTGTCAAAATAATCACATATTCGTTGAAAAGAAATAATACTGACAAATGCAATGGACTATAATGTAAATCTTTTAGTTTGTTTTCTTTTGTGATGTGTGACTTCAGCACTGGAAACCAAACTACTACATAGAATCTAATGTCTGCCCTCTACCCAACCAGTAATATAATGTCTGCCTTACTGTTCTGCAGGTGCCCTCTACCCAACCAGTAATATAATGTCTGCCTCACTGTTCTTGCAGGTGCCCTCTACCCAACCAGTATGCGTATCAATATCCAGGGACGTCTAGTGGTCAACTTCCGCACAGAGGCTAGATTCAGAGGCCTGTTTGTGATTTCACACCCAGGTATGGTATAAGTATAAGTATACGGGGCAATCTGCATGCTCCTTTTAAAAAAAAGTATTTGACATACAGTAGTTACAAGCTTCAGTATACAGTAATTACAAACATGTAATCAAAATAAATAAATAAAGATAATCACTATTGTGTCAGATTGCTTAGCATCTTTTTCAGAAATTTCACTAATTACGTTAAAGGGTAAGACCACTTTGGTAGAGGTTTGGGTTGCCATGTGGACAAGAAATAAAAAATAATTGCTCCAGTTATTAGAAATTGATAATTCATAATAATGGTCCTCATTGACTTACATTGTACGCTGAAACAGCTCTCAAAGTCTCTCTTTTAGTACGTAAACAAACACAAACAAAGTTGATTCAGACAATATAGAGCATCATGTATTGTAAATCATTCAATGAGGAGCAAATGAATGATTTGCTCCTCATAATGAATTATCAATTTCTACTCACTGAAGCAATTCTTTTTAATTTCTTGTCCACATTTGGAGTTACATCATGGGAAGGTAACTACACAACCCAAACCTCTAAAAAAGTTGTCTTACCCTTTAAGTTAAATTGTAATCACTAATCACTTTAATTGGCATAATTGGTTTTGATAAACTTTTTCAAAACTTTTTTCAATTTAGCAACTTGCCACAACTTGTGACTTTGTCATGAAATCAAATAAAGGCTTAATTCCCCCATTAGCCTCGTCCCTGTCCTCCATGGTCATGTGTCCGGAACACCCTGGTTTGACCTTTAACCTGAGTCTTGTGAGGACTGAACCCAGCTATAACCAGCCCATCCAGCAGTGGACTTTTGTCTCGGATTTTGCAGTAAGAAACACAGCCTTTCCTTTTAAGCACTTAAACTGTACACTTCATTGACTGGGTGGGGTCCCACTATACTGGGTGGGGTCCCACTATACTGGGTAGGGTCCCGCTATACTGGGTGGGGTCCCACTATACTGGGTGGGGTCCCACTATACTGGGTGGGGTCCCACTATACTGGGTGGGGTCCCACTATACTGGGTGGGGTCCCACTATACTGGGTGGGGTCCCACTATACTGGGTGGGGTCCCACTATACTGGGTGGGGTCCCACTATACTGTGTGGGGTCCCACTATACTGGGTGGGGTCCCACTATACTGTGTGGGGTCCCACTATACTGGGTAGGGTCCCACTATACTGGGTGGGGTCCCACTATACTGGGTGGGGTCCCACTATACTGTGTGGGGTCCCACTATACTGGGTAGGGTCCCACTATACTGGGTGGGGTCCCACTATTCTGGGTAGGGTCCCACTATACTGGGTGGGGTCCCACTATACTGTGTGGGGTCCCACTATACTGGGTGGGGTCCCACTATACTGGGTGGGGTCCCACTATACTGGGTGGGGTCCCACTATACTGGGTAGGGTCACACTATACTGGGTGGGGTCCCACTATACTGGGTAGGGTCCCACTATACTGGGTGGGGTCCCACTATACTGGGTGGGGTCCCACTATACTGGGTGGGGTCCCACTATACTGGGTGGGGTCCCACTATACTGGGTAGGGTCCCACTATACTGGGTGGGGTCCCACTATACTGTGTGGGGTCCCACTATACTGGGTAGGGTCCCACTATACTGGGTAGGGTCCCACTATACTGGGTGGGGTCCCACTATACTGGGTGGGGTCCCACTATACTGGGTGGGGTCCCACTATACTGGGTGGGGTCCCACTATACTGGGTGGGGTCCCACTATACTGTGTGGGGTCCCACTATACTGGGTGGGGTCCCACTATACTGTGTGGGGTCCCACTATACTGGGTAGGGTCCCACTATACTGGGTGGGGTCCCACTATACTGGGTGGGGTCCCACTATACTGTGTGGGGTCCCACTATACTGGGTAGGGTCCCACTATACTGGGTGGGGTCCCACTATTCTGGGTAGGGTCCCACTATACTGGGTGGGGTCCCACTATACTGTGTGGGGTCCCACTATACTGGGTGGGGTCCCACTATACTGGGTGGGGTCCCACTATACTGGGTGGGGTCCCACTATACTGGGTAGGGTCACACTATACTGGGTGGGGTCCCACTATACTGGGTAGGGTCCCACTATACTGGGTAGGGTCCCACTATACTGGGTGGGGTCCCACTATACTGGGTGGGGTCCCACTATACTGGGTGGGGTCCCACTATACTGGGTAGGGTCCCACTATACTGGGTGGGGTCCCACTATACTGTGTGGGGTCCCACTATACTGGGTAGGGTCCCACTATACTGGGTGGGGTCCCACTATACTGGGTGGGGTCCCACTATACTGGGTAGGGTCCCACTATACTGGGTAGGGTCCCACTATACTGGGTAGGGTCCCACTATACTGGGTAGGGTCCCACTATACTGGGTGGGGTCCCACTATACTGGGTGGGGTCCCACTATACTGGGTGGGGTCCCACTATACTGTGTGGGGTCACACTATACTGGGTGGGGTCCCACTATACTGGGTGGGGTCCCACTATACTGGGTGGGGTCCCACTATACTGGGTGGGGTCCCACTATACTGGGGTCACACTATACTGGGTGGGGTCACACTATACTGGGGTCACACTATACTCTACTGGGTGGGGTCACACTATACTGTGTGGGGTCACACTATACTGGGTGGGGTCCCACTATACTGGGGTCACACTATACTCTACTGGGTGGGGTCACACTATACTGTGTGGGGTCACACTATACTGGGTGGGGTCCCACTATACTGGGTGGGGTCCCACTATACTTGGTCCCCTCCTTTTTTACTTCTACACCTGGGGCCCTATTTTCACCACTGCCTTACCCCTTATCTCTAAACTTCTTTGCCTTTTTTACTATTTTGAAAAATATTTTTGAATAGTTCAAATAGCCGATCTACAAGCTCACAACGTGTCGATTTGGATTGGCTAGTTGAACAATTAAAACATATTTTTCAAAATAGTAAAAAATTGACAAAGAAGTTTAGGGATAAGGGGTAAGGGCAAAAATAGAGACCCAAATCTCTTCACTGAAAATAGCCGATCTTCAAGTTCACAACACGTCGTGAGTTCTTGTAGATCTGCTCTTTAAAAATAACATATATGCCAAGTTCCTGCTGCACATTGCATTACATTCTTCACTGTAACGTTACAGGTCCGTGACTATTCTGGGCCCTACACAGTGAAGCTCGTCCCATGCACGTCACCTCCCAACCTGGAGTATACCATTCCCCCTGTCTGCAGTCCCCGAGAGCCTGTCACCTTCGATCTGGACATCCGCTTCCAGCAGGTTATATTTCCTTTTCTATACGACGCAGTATACCTTTCTCTGTGTGTGTGTGTGTGTGTGTGTGTGTGTGGGGGGGGGGGGGGGGGGGGGGGTGTTGCATCTCTATCTCTATTTGTCTGATTGGCAGGCTGGATGCATAATGTCTGCTTGACGCACTCATATTTTCCAGGTAAGCGACCCAGTGGCTGCTGAGTTCAGTCTGAACACACAGATGATCCTGCTTTCTAAGAGGACACTCTGGCTATCGGATGGCTCAATGGGCTTTGGTCAAGAGAGTGACACTGCCTTCTCACCAGGTAAGGAGAAAAATATATTTGGTCTCATTGTATCTTTGTACCAGAGATACTGTCGTACTGAGATACTCTCGTAGAAAACTGTCGTACCCTGATGTCATCGCTAGGGACACATGGTAAGCACTAAGCAGGAACTGGGGATGGTAATGAAGGACCGGGAAGTCTGGCGTAGCATTGTGAAATCCATGATCTCGACCGCGGTCGAGAAATGATGACCAGAGATACCAGAGATTTGTGTTGATAAAATGTTTCCAGAATATTCCACAACAAATGTTGATGATAGATTAACTACTTTGCTGGGGACCCACTGGACCCCAGGCCCAGAACATGTGGAATGGAAGTTATGGAACCACTATTGGGAACATTAGAACTATTGTAATACTGATTCATGTCACAGTGCAAAGGCAGGAGCTTTAGGACCCAATAGCAGACAGATAGGCGCAGGCAGATGAGCTTCAATGCAAGGTTTTTATTCCAAAAAAAAAAACCTTGCCACAAGGAAGTACATACAGTACACTAGGAGTTAAATCAAGGATACACAAGAACACTACTGACATAAAGTGACGAACTAGCAAGGGAACTGAACAAACAGGGGAGTATAAATAGACACAGACTAACTAGGCACAGGTGAAACAAAACTCAAAATCAAGACAGGGATTGGCTGGGGGACTAAGAGGACACAGGTGGAAAACAAAGCCTAATCACAATACAGGTTAGACAAGGCAGGTACAGAACTACAGGGGAAGACAGGAAGGCACAAAACAATACTACAAAATAAAAGGTACACAATTAAAGGTGAAACTAACTGGAACTAAGAAACAACACTTCAAAATCACAGGAAAACGTCAACTCAAAACAAAGGAACACAGGAAAAACACAACAGGGATACAGAACACGGACACAGAAGTCACGGACCGTGACAGATTCATAACTGTGAGTGATTCATAACCCACATACCGCTATATGTTCTCCATCCAGGGGATATCATCTATGGGAGAGTGATGGTGGATCCTGTCCAAAACCTTGGGGACTCATTTATTTGTAACATTGAGAAAGTTTTCTTGTGTACTGGCGCTGATGGATATGTCCCTAAATACAACCCGAGCAACTTTGAGTTTGGCTGCTTGGCTGATGCTCCATCCCTACTCTATAGATTTAAAGTCATAGTAAGTACAACTATTTCTCTGCTGTCGGGAAGAAACCACCTAACTCCAAAATAAAAAATTAAGAAAACGCTATATTTAGAAAACAAAGCAATACTGCCTAATACAAGTTTGTGTTGTGATTTATATATTGTCATTACTTGCATGAGAGGGGGGGAGGTGGTGGAGTTAGCTGTTCTGGTTCAATATTTTATACCAACACATGAACACACAGGCGTAAAGGATGTTCAATAGCACTTATGTTATTACTTTAACATAACGTTACACACAAATTATTACTTTATGCAGAAAAAAATGGAGTTAGGCGGTTTCCTCCAGACAGCAACTTATACTGTATCTATATGTGCATATGAATACTTGATATTGTGTTGATAAGTAAAATTCAGTATGCTTCCATACTTTAACCCACTGTTCAGTGGTTCTCAACGTGGGTACACTAAATGAGTGTACAAATGAAGTGTACAAATGTGGGTTTGGTTTGTATAAAGGTCCTTTCAGACGGGCAGTCGTCTGGATCAATGACAGGTCTGCTCATGAGGGGCGCGGGACACGTAGCGTAAAAAAAGATCACCACAATCCAGGTCTAGTCGGCCACGGGCGTGTGCACGAAACGAGCACCGTGAAAATACGCTTCTCCACGTGTCGAAAATAAATGCACGCCTCTTTATTTAAAAATAATTACTAGGCGTATCAGTCGCTCCCCATCTGAAAAGGTCTTAAAATGCCAGAAACACCAATGCAACCACTTGCAAGCAACCATTGTCTCCAATGACAGTTGCAAGGAGTTGCATTGGTATGGACTGGCCTTAAAACTGTTTTATTGCAAGGTGTTGCGACTAGTTACATGGCGGTCCTTGAAATGAGAATGGTTGAGAATCACTGCTTTAACCTGTCATTCCAGGACAAAGCTCAGCCTGAGACCCAGGCCAGGGCATTTGGAAGTGTAGCTTTCAGTGCGCTCCTGGCAGTGGATGACCCTGGGGCTTTGACTCTTGTAAGACAGCCTGGCTCAGATGGATTTAGCATGGACTCCTCTGCCCTCTTTCAGGTCAGTAAACTTAGCTTGCCATGTGTGTGCAAACACACACACACACACACACACACACACACACACACACACACACTATAATGCATAGCTTAAAAAAGGATACCAGATTTTAAAAATAACCGATCAACAAGCTCACAACCTGTTGATACCTTGATCAGTTACATCAGTTGTGTAATGCTCAATTGCTCATGCAAAGCCTAATATATATATATATATATATATATATATATATATATATATATATATATATATATATATATATATATTCTTTATTATTATAATTATTACTATTTTTTATTATTAATAGGACAGTAGGCTGACAGGAAATGGGGAGAGAGAGATAGGTAATGACACACAGCAAAGGCTGTCGGGATCGAGACTGGAATCCACAATGCGTCAGGCTTAACTGAAGGCCACATTGAACGTCACCGGTGTGCAACCAATAATATTTAACACCGCTGTTTCCTCTTTCTAGGTATCTGCAGGAAGGGAATGGTACATCCACACCATCTACACGGTCCGATCCAGGGAAAATGCCAACCGTGGCATCGGCAAGAGAAGTTTAGAGTACCACACGTTGAGCCATCACAACAGACTGGATCCAAGTGCCCGGTCTCGTGTCAGAAGAACGGCCAATGACGTTCCGGACATCATAGAGGACATCGGCGCAAACAATAACCGTGGCACCAACATCCTGCACATAGCGCTGGACCGCAGTAGCCAGCGGAGGACGAGCCCAGGGAAAGAGATATTCACCAAGGGAATCGTCCCCCGTGAGCTCAACCAGAGCGAGGATGGTGACGACAGACTAGTGCTGATTATAGGAGTGGTTGTCGGGCTGCTCCTCACAATCCTCATCGTCATCGTGGTTGTGCTGCTGGCGCGGTCCAAGCAGGAGAGGAAGAAGGTGCCAAAGGTATCCAGCAGTACAGAACCCATGATGACACTAGGCCTCGGCAGCAGTGACAGTTCGGAGGTCTGATGTGTGAGCGATGATCAACATGCTAGTTACTGTTTTTGTTTTGTTTTGCAAGTGCCTCATATTCAGCAACATGGAAGAGGGAGTGTGGCATTAAAATAAAGCACAAGACAGTTGGTTTTGTTAAAAATTTACTTGAAATACAACAGCACTTCCTCCAAATGGGAGGAATAGGGAGCATGACTGCAAAGGTTAAACTCAGTCATCAGTTTTGCTTCTGCTGCCACTTGATTCACCCCCCCCCCTTCAAAAGAAAAGAAAATAATAATAATAATATTCGTCCAAAGGTGCTAAAGAAAATGCCTCTTAAGTTCTGTTAGTTGGCATTCATGGAATCAATCAGGAAAAGCTGTTACAAAGGATATTGTTGCATACTATCTTTGTTTGGTAATGTAGTTGTGTTATGATGACACCGTCTTTTGTTCGAATACACTGGGAACCCCCTACCTCTCTGTTCACGAGTATAGAGAACCCCCAACCTCTTTGTACACCAGTATAGAGAACCCCCTACCTCTCTGTTCACGAGTATAGAGAATCCCCAACCTCTTTGTACACCAGTATAGAGAACCCCCTACCTCTCTGTACACGAGTATAGAGAACCCCCTACCTCTCTGTTCACGAGTATAGAGAACCCCCAACCTCTCTGTACACGAGTATAGAGAACCCCCTACCTCTCTGTTCACGAGTAGAGAACCCCCTACCTCTCTGTTCACGAGTATAGAGAACCCCCAACCTCTCTGTACACGAGTAGAGAACCCCCTACCTCTCTGTACACCAGTATAGAGAACCCCTACCTCTCTGTTGACGAGTATAGAGAACCCCTTTACCTCTCTGTTCACGAGTATAGAGAACCCCCTACCACTCTGTTCACGAGTATAGAGAACCCCCTACCTCTCTGTTCACGAGTATAGAGAACCCCCTACCTCTCTGTACACCAGTATAGAGAACCCCCTACCTCTCTGTACAACAGTATAGAGAACCCCCTACCTCTCTGTACACCAGTATAGAGAACCCCCTACCTCTCTGTACACCAGTATAGAGAACCCCCTACCTCTCTGTACACCAGTATAGAGAACCCCCTACCTCTCTGTTCACGAGTATAGAGAAATAATTATCCTGAGACTCATTATGTGCCTAAGAGATCACTGGATGTTAACATTTTAAGATTATAACTTTCCTAAGACATTTTGGGAAAATTATATTTTTGACATTGTTTTAATGTATTAATGGTTACATTATTTGCATGCTTTTGTTTGTACACTGCGATTGTGTGAAATTGTATACAATGTCTAAACACTGATTTGATTGGAATTGTGACAAGTGTCTAATCTACTGTAATTGCAGTACTAGGTGTTTTACATATTCCTGCAGAAACAGTATTTAACCACAGTGGCCAATTGTTATTGTTAAATAGTCCATAATGCCTGGTGGTTTAAAAAAAAATTGACTTTGAGAATCTTTAAATTAACTTACTGAACCCAATGAGAGAAGAGATATATTTAAAGAGACTATACTAGTATTGAGGTGATTTTCAAGACAGCTGGTCTGCAGTCAGTGTACAGTGTATGTACTGTACTATTCTAACAGTTATAGATCCACTTTACCATCACACAGTACAACTGGTGTGCTTAGTTAATACATCTGACTACTGTGGTGGCACAATACATGAATGGGATTGAAATTGTTCAAAATCTTTGTTCAATCTCATAACTACTGTATTTTTAACTACTACATTTTTTTTCTTCCTTTTTTGCAGATAATGTAATGGTTTCATCAGAATTCAGTTAAAGGGAATTCTTTTTTTTTTACCCACATTGCCTAAACAAAATACTTGGTTTTATTTATTTATTTGCTATGTATCTTTATTTAGTGTTTCCAATTGTAATCGTTTAATATCGCTTCCACCATCACCACCACGATTTTTACATTTTGGTTAACTTAAAGAGTTTGTCAGTTAATCTTTACTATAAATATGTACCTCATTTGCACTGAAACAATTCACCTACAAAAGGACACATCATGCTGTACAAACTAGCTGTGACTGTGTTCCAGATCCACACTGGATCGCTTGACATTGATCATTACTCTGGATTACCTCATACTGGATCTAATGACGACTACACACTCTTTATTTTAGAAATATCAGGTTTATTTATCCATTTTCCAGTTTATTTTCAGGAAAATATTTTCTATGCAAATATAGCTTCATATTCATCCCATGTATATTTGTTTTTAACAGTTATTTTTACACTGCAACAATGTTTTGTGACTATTTTATTCCATCTTAATGATTTAATTTGAGTTAAATTGAATGCATGAAAATCCTGTGTTGATACACATGTGTACGTATGTATATATCTATGACTTAAAATATACCATTTTGGATGTTTTGGAAATGGTCCAATAATGCATATGTGATGTAAGTATTTGTAACAGAGCAGAGACACAAGTTTGTTTGCAAATAAAGACTTTCTTTTTCAAGACACTAAGTTTAATACAATGAGGGTTTTCAATAACTGGACTGTTGGGCTTTCGCTTTCCTATGCTGAATAAGGACTGTGGCGCTCAACTATTAATTACCGTTGTTTATAGGGGAGCGTACCTATGTTCCCCACAGGAAGCACCATAGAAGACAGGGAAGGTTTATGATCAGTGTCATGGTCACTTGGTCAGTAGCAGTATCATGGTCAATATCATGTTAGTATCATCGTCGTCATAGTCACTCCCTTCACAGACGAGTGAGTAAAGCGACTGATCGTTATTATCAAAAGTTGGTATGGTGCAAAACTTAAATTTGTTGAATTATGTATTTAAAAAATGTTTTGATTATTTTGTTTTTCATAGTGTTTTACTCTATGAACAATTCTGATCCCATGGCTGTGCACGTCTTTAACACAGTGTCTCTATGCTGTAGAGACAAAGTTGTCTCCAGTGACGACTGGAAAAATAAAACGTCACCTTGAGGTTCCCTCCTCGCGCTACTCCCACACAGCTGTGCTGGTAGGAGATATCGTCTACATCTGGGGAGGGTGGACTAACACAGGTCTCTGCAACGTGCTTTATGCATTTGATGTCGACGCCCACACATGGTCCAAAAATCTATTTAGAAACTTACCGGTAATTGTATTAAATATTGTAGGGTGGCATTTTGTATTGCTGCTATGTTTTGTATGTTATTTTTTATTCCTCAGGTACCCACACTTTCTCTCCATAACAAGGACACACGCTCTTACACCAAATGGTAGGGCTGTAACGATTACAAATATAAGTTTATGATTAATTGTCACACATAATTGGGTGCTTGGACATGTATGAACTCACGCATCACTAACATGTGCTACACATACAAGACAAAGGAAGTGTCCCTCTCTCACAGAGAGAGAGAGAGAGAGAGAGAAGGATGAGGCTACATGCTTGGCAGGACTTAAGAAAAGGCCTACATTGACAGAGGTGTTGACACAAGCCAGCGTCATATGAACCAACCAGAGAGAGAGCGAGAGCAAGAAAAGAAAGAAAGAAAGAAAGAATTATGGCCACGGCGGGCCATGAGGAATTGACCAGTACATAGAGATAAGTTTTGCCATCAAGCCAGTCATTAAACAATAGCCGTCACAACACACAATCTTCAACACACCCACAACACAGCAGCCGAGATGTGAAAGCCCAAAACCTCTAGCTTGAACTTAAAAGGCTAATTGAAGTGGCCAAGATCCACATGACAATACTATTCTCTGTTACAACAACTCAGTTTGTTCAGTGGCAAACACAACACAACACAGACTGCAGCATCCACCCAATCCCAGAGCAGACACAACACAGACTGCAGCATCAACCCAATCCCAGAGCAGACAACACAGACTGCAGCATCCACCCAATCCCAGAGCAGACACAACACAGACTGCAGCATCCACCCAATCCCAGAGCAGACACAACACAGACTGCAGTGTCCAATCCCAGATCAGAAACACAACACAACACAGACTGCAGCATCCAATCCCAGAGACACAAACAGTCACTGACTGAACATGTTTCATTAATTGCCACCCAATCATTGCGTCCTAAAATGACAGCAACAGCTTGAAGTGTACACACAGCTTAATTTGCTTACAACACAAGCAGCAGCAGCAAAGATGGGGAAAAGGGTTCGTACCTTGAGCTGTCTTCTACTTCAGTTGTAGAAGAAGGGATGGCGGCCAGCAGGGTCAAAGTTTGGAACCCACCAATGGATAGAGAGAGATAGAGCAGTCCTCTTTTAGTTGGTCCTCAGATGAGCCCTCCAGCGGGGTCTCCAGTCCTCTCCATCCTCCATACATCCCGACTGTGGCTCAGGAGGTAGAGCAGGTCCTTGGGCAAAATTGCTCCCGATGTGCAGGTTGGTACCAGCTTGCATGGCTTTCGCCGCAAACAGTGTATGAATGTGTGTGTGTGTGTGTGTGTGTGTGTGTGTGTGTGTGTGTGTGTGTGTGTGTGTGTGAATGCGCCTTGGATAAAGGCGCTATATAAATGGCACCGTTTACCATTTAATCCCAGTGTCAATGGCACCGACCAGCCTCATTCTCCTCCTCCTGGAGGCCATCTTCTCTCACCCACCCTCGGTATCACTCCATATACAGATGCATGTTGGTAACGTGTTCATCCTGGTTGATGTTTAGCACTGCACGTAGCATTCTGGTGTAGCACAGTGGGGCCAGGGACGATAGAGCAGGCTTCAGGGTCCAGCATTCACAGCTATATAGGAGAGCGGACATCATGAATGGTAAATGGTGCATTTATATAGCGCCTTTATCCAAGGCGCCTTACATAGATTGTGCATTACATTCACCCATTCACACATACATTCATACACAGATGGCGGCGAAAACCATGCAAGGCACCAACCTGCACATCAGGAGCCATTAGCGGTTCATAAATCATAAATAATAATAACTTGAATTTATATAGCACCTTAAAATAACAAGGACACTTTACATCAACAAAATCATGCTATTTTTTTCATGAATAATATAGTAGAGTATTTTTTTTTACATTGTATGGTTGTATTACTGTAAATTGTTTGACATTGACTTATAATAATAATTATAGTTGAATCTACTTGTTCAGTTATTGTTATTTTAGTATTAAAAAAAGAAACATTTGCACATAGCTTGTAGAAATGCCTATTCTCATACTTTAGTGTGACAGTCTTGTATGAAGAAGTATAGGGCATTAAGCCATTTTGGGGCGGGAACCCCTTTTGGTGTTTTAAACATTATGTTATACTTTAGCTAATGAAAAATAGCAGATCTACAAGCTCATAGCGCGCTATAAACTTGAAGGTCTGCTATTTTTGAAAAAAATAGTGAAAATTTGCCTCAAATCTTTCAAAATATATTCTTTCAGAGTTTCAGTTGAAATCTTTGCTTCTGGGGGGTCCCTGGAACAACATATTTTCAATGGGGGTCGTGGCATATTACATATAATTTTTGGGGTCCTTGACATGAAATATTGAGAACCACTGATATAGAAGAGGTTTTATGAGGTTTTTCAGATTTTTTTTCTTTTTTTTTTCCAGGCCTAAATGCCCCCATTTAGGCCTGAAATATTATATCTGCCTAACAGCAAACAAACACAATATTATTCACTTCACATGCAGGCACAGCACACAAACAATGCTTTATATCCTGTATAGTTCTTTCATTTTACATTTTGTAAATATAATTAGTGACATGACATTACACACAAACAAACAATTCACCTCTATTAACCATGAATGCTAAAGCAGCTAATTAACTGTAGGTAGTAGCTAGGTAAGCTAACGCACCTGGTCTCTTGCCCAGACTCTTGGGGAATGGACTCCCTTCTTTTCCAAGGACGATAATTAAACTTCTCCTCCTGCTGTCACCGTCATGTCTCTGGGCAGTTTCCACTCCCTGACAACTCTCCTCATCTTCCATGAGGTGGAAGTTGGTACGTTTTAACTTGTTTATTTAAATTAATTCACTGTTTTACTAACAAACACGAAGGAGTTTGAGTCAGACAAACACTCGTCAGTGTAGAGCAGGTGTGTGTGTGTGGGGGGGGGGGGGGTGGGGCGGGGAAACCAAAGCCCTTTAAAGAGCCCGCGCGTGAAGCCTGTTTAGGGAGTGTCTGCCAATAACCGGCATCACAGAATAGAGTGAGCGTCTGCCTTATTACGTTTTTAACTCAAATCTATGCTTCTGGGCCGGGGGTCCATGGAACAACATATTTTCAGATGGGGGTCGGTGGCCAATTACATATAATTTTTGGGGTTCCTTGACATGAAAATGTTTGAGAACCACTGACATAAAAACATAGGGTTTTTCAGAAAACTGTCATGATTTAGAAGACATTTTGTAGAATCGTTCTCACGTCTAAATTGGTTAAGACATTTAGGACTGAGGCTGCCAATTCTACAATATGTCTTCTAAATCCTGACACTGGTGCTCAAACTATAGTTCATGTCAAGGACCCCCAAAAAATTATATGTAAAAATTATCCGCCGACCCCCATCTCAAAATATGTTGTTCCTGACCTGCAGGAACCCTCTTCACCCCAGAAGCAAAGATTTTAGTTAAAAACGTTCGCTGTGAAAGAATATAAAATTCAAATATTTGCGGCACATATATTCACAGATTTTTTTCAAAAATAGCTAAAGTTAAAGTTTAAATAAAGTTAAAATAATTGGTTAAAGTGGTTAAGAGCTATAAAGGTGACACAGATGCGTTCCAGGTCCAGGTTCTATGGGTTAAGAGTACTGCACTGACTGTTATGTGATCGACTGTGCCACGGTGCACAGTCGGTAGACTATTTGAGGGACTTGAACTATGAAATCAATCCAAACTTACTGTTACAGTAATTGACAAGTACACAAGTAAATAGTCACAAGAAAATACAACACTTCCGTAAACCATGTGCTTTTATTACCAGTGCATATTCATTGAGAAAACAAAAGTGTTTGTATTTGGTGTAACACAAATGGCATACTTTAACAATGCTTTGATCACTCCAAAAGTGAGCCTGACTCTTTAAGAATATCTGGGCTCCTGTTTGGCAACAAGTCAAACAACAGATCAGATGCATAAAAGTGTCAGCCTCCAGGTTGTTTGGCGCTCTATCCGTCCTATCGTGCAACACTGATTCAGAAGTTCTGATGATTTCTAAACTGTCAGGGGGTGATGTGAATGTGCTGCTGGGCCGGGGCAAGTCCCTATATATTACATGATACTGTATGAAGAGTAAGAACAATACAGTATATAGCTCTACTAGCATAGAACGTTTATAGGAGCTATGGCTTGAAATAATGCAGATAGAAAACGTTAAAAGTATTCTGCATGTCCATGATCATATCACAGTGGTATTATCATAGGCAAGTAAATCTAAGCTTACGTATGACATTCCCAAAATGTCATCAAATTCTTCTTTACATCTAATACATTGTCAGAATTGCAGCAAAGAAGAAAAAAAGTGAATCTGTAAAACAGAATTCATACATGTAGGGGCTATAGTCAAGTGGTGAACTGTGAGTTTATCAGTCTCCCTAACAAAGTTTGCATTGTCAACAAAAATATTTGGAGCTGCTCTTTTAACAATCAACATTCAATTTGAATTTGAGGACAATTCATCAATACCCTGGGTCAGGGTGATATTCCAGGGACACATGCATGTTCTAGGTTGAAATGTTATAGTCACCAACATAAGGTATTTTGCTGTAGGCCTAAATGTCTATGAGACCACACCACCAATCTTAAAAACAAAGTACTGTAGCTTCAAAACCTCTCTTGATGAGATACAATGAAAATCCTCAGTGTTAATTAATTAATTTGTAACTCGGAAAGTGCACATTTACACTCTCTGAGTTAAATCAACACTGAGGATTTTACAGAGTAGTTTTGGACCTCTCTAGTCTAGATTTAGGTTGGAGTTGTTCATGCTTACACATTATGATGCAATAATGAGCTCTGCTTTAGGGTGAATTTACCTTCAAGGGAAAAGGACAAGGTGTGAAATGGGGGGGGGGGGGGGGGGGGGAGAAGCACATAAAATAATTAGAAAAATAATTTGTAAATGCTGAGATAGTGTACAAAATAAAATAAATTAGCAATTCCTTTTTTCGTTTGTATTTTTCTTTAAGGTATTACAATCATTTATTGTGCTGCTTACATTTGCAATAAATATGACAAACTTTATTTCGAGCATGTGCTAAGCTTTTCGGTTCAAGAGCACACTTTTAAACAGCTGCCATAAACATTTGTTTGAAATGCTGGAATCGTTGACCGCTGTTTGTATTACCAAAAGGCTGTTTCAAAATCATAGCACATATGACATGAGTGATCCAATATACACAATATACATTTATGCATATACAGTACATACAGCAATTCAATGCACAGATGGTGGTGGCATTAAGTTAGATGCCAGTTTTCCATAAAGGAGGAAAGTATGACTTTTACTGTTGAATAAGCTTAACGTCATTCATTTCACTGTAAGCACTAACATCATGATGAAAACAACAAATTAAGGGCAATATCTTGCGCCACCCCTTACCCCTTATCCCTAAACGTATTTGCCATTTTTTTACTATTTTGAAAAACATTTTTAAATAGTTCAACTAGCCGATCTGCATAGACACGCTGTGAGCTTGTAGATGGGCTATTTGAACTATTTTAAAAGGTTTATCCAAATAGTAAAACATGGCAAATAAGTTTAGATATTTAGGGTTAAGGGGTGCCGCAAGATATAGCCCTGAGTCTGTGTTCTCTCCTAGGCATTTAGGAGCAAACAATGGCATGCATTTGGACAAGTTATGGCTCATTATACTTCAATCTATCTCGCCCTTCTGGTCATCCAGACAATCTGTTATATTTAACAGTCTTTAACCATTCTTCATACTTCCTCGGACATCCTTCCGCAGCTTTACGTGAATTACTGTACTTGACACAGAGGCATTACATCACCCGGCTTTAAAAAAAGAAAAGAAAAATAGCCTTCAATACACACCATAGTAGAGCGTCAGTGTGGGCTACGTCACTGTGTCCTGGGAGGTCATAGATTGTTAATCAGAGGATGTGCATGTCAAAAGGCTTCATTGGAAATGGTGATTGCACCCCGTGCGTGCGGTACACTGGTTATGTCATCCTTCAGTCCTTGCCATGTTGCCAGGTTGGAGCCCCACTCTACTGCAGGTAACGGTACACTTTGAAGCAGTGGTTCCCAGAGTCTGCTACGGCCACGTGGCCGTCAGAGGTGAGGGCTAAGCCCTGGGGGCCGTAGAGAGGGTCTGCTGTTGTGTTGATGTAGGAGAGAAAGGACCCTGAGCTGTCAAACACCTGCATGGAAACAGAACCCCCAGCTTTTACTGTTTATTTCTTTTTCAAATAACCTTGTTTTTATGTTGTTGCTATTCCTCTGCCCCCCCCCCCCCCCCATGTAAAGCATCTTTGGGTACTCAGAAAAGGGCTATATAAGTTTGAGATATTATTATTATTATTATAACATACAGTAAAGGACAGGTTTAGACAAAAACTTCAGAAATCCAAGTGTCATTAGAAAATGGATTGATACTTGACCACTTCAAATAATGGCTTACTATATGTATTCTTTTGTATTATGTATTATTAGTATTTCTCTCTCTCTATACAGTGGCGTATCCAGGAATTACGTTTTGGGCAGGCAAGATGTGTTAATTGTCGTCTCCCTGTGCACAATCGTAGCACTAAAGGTTTTCAAAGAGATATACCTGCCAGACGAGTAGGATACAAAGGCTGAAAGGCATGCATTTACATTCCAATGGGTGATTGAGGGTCACGCTCTACTGCAACAGCCAATATATATGATACAAACACATAATTATGTATAATGTACAGTAGCAGCTAAAAGACTGTATTATAACAGAAGGGTTAAAACACCAAAAGGCTTAATAACAAGGCAGTCGACAGAAGTGGGCTTGAGCTATCTTCAGCAAATGTTCCCCTAGAATAGGGACGGTAGGGTTCAAATGTTCCCCTAGAATAGGGACGGTAGGGTTCAAGTGGTTCATTATATGAATTATTACATATAAGCCTACCTGAATCCGGCTGTTGCCCCAATCAGCAACAATGATATTTCCATTGGCATCAACAGCAACCCCAGTTGGAGCATTGAACTGACCATTCCCCTCTCCATGGGAGCCAAATTTAAAAAGAAATTCTCCATCTGCATTGTACACCTAGCAGAGAGATTCAAGTTTCAAAGTTTAGTTTTATCAATTCATATATGATATCAACATTTGGAGACAGTTTAAAGCTCCCTCCAGTGTTTATTTTATTTAAGAATTTTAGGTGAAACAATTCTGGCTAGAAATAGTATCAGACATTAACACAATAATGGGTTTCGAGATTGAATTGAAAGTGTAACATACCAGAGGACCTTAATACCCAAGACAAATACCTTCTTAAAATACTGCTAGTGGCAGCAAAAAAAGCAATAACCAAGAAGTGGCTGGATAAAAGCCCGCCTAAGAAAGGAGAGTGGACAGCCATTGTACGAAACATATACGAAATGGAGGAACGTACTTTCACCGTTAGGATAAGTACGGAAAAGTTTTACAGATACTGGCTGAAATGGATATTATACATGGGAATAGATATTTCGTAAAGGATTTTTGTATGAATGAATAAGAGGTGAACACTGTCATTTTCCTGTCATTAATGATGTCATAATTGTATCTGTTGCGCTCATGTTTTTGCTTCATCCTTTGTTTACCCTACATTTTGTTTCGTATTTTATTTCATTTTTTATGTAATTATTTATTTTACTTTATTGTTTTATTCTACCGATGTGTGATTATCATGAACCCTATAACTGGAAACAAACAAACTAAGACATTTTGAAACTACTCAAAGAGGGTTCCCTTACTCTCCTGGAACTGTAAGACCCGTTACACTGTGAAAGTTAATAATAAGAAATGTAACGAATGACTTGTAACAATTACGATATGTACTGTGATGCCCTATAGACCCACCCGTTTATTGAAAAAAAAGAAGAAAAAAAAAGTTTAAAAAAAGAAAAGAAAAATCAGGTGATGTTTTACAGTGTAGTACTAAAAATCAGCAACAGCGAAGGCAACCAGGTGCTCCAGTGGCTAAAAATATAACAATGTCCAAAGCTGATGGAACGAATAGGAATGAAGATATATCTGAACAAGAGGCAGGCACTCAAACATGAAGGAAATCCTATATTTAAATGCCTTAATTGAGTAGCTAATAAAAAGAAGAATAAAAAGCAACATCTGTCTTCATCAGGGCATAACAAGAGAGAAGGATTCAATCCATATACCGGAGCTAATCTAAAGTGACCAAAAGATGGCAGTCACAGTCAAATTACATTTAAATAAACAAAGGTAAATATATTTCTTTATTTATGTTATTACGTTTTATTAATTGATCATCATTCTCTATATTATACTATTTCCCTTTGATTGTTAAAATGTCATTACCATGACTGCCATCTATTGGTCACTTTAGACTACTGTATTATGTGGCTGGAAGGAACCTTTCTCTTCTGTTATGCCCTGATGACTTTTAAAATATATTCTCTATAGATGTTCTTGTGTCTGGGACCCACACTGACAAAAATGTCTCTCTATATATATACCGGTATATATATATTATATATATATATATATAGTTGTATGTGATCTAGAAATTGTTTTGCCAGTCATAATCCCAATCAAATGTAGGAATAAACAAGGAAAGATAGATAGTATTTGCTCACGAGGCATATGTACTGTATTGAAAGAGTTGTTATTTTTGTGATCACAAAACAACACCCATAATCTCCACACTCACATGACAAGCCCTACCTTGACTGAATGGTTATGGAAGTCTGTTACAACAATTTCATTTTTGTTGTTTATGGCCACAAAGTGAGGACCTAGAGGGGATCGAGTAGGAGAGAGGAAAGATGAGTCATCCACTGCCTGCTAGCTTACAGTATGAGAGGATGTCCCAAGCTATTTTGGGACATTCATTAGAAGAAACACATTTTCCACAGTACAGTAAGGGCGATTCACACTGAGCACTATAAGTATAATGATAACTATTATAACTATCACATTGTATTTTTGAGGGGCGCTAGCCCTTCCTATATACAGGTTTAATGTTTGTGTTTAGGTCAATGTTTGTTTTAAAAACGCCATTGACAATGAAGAGAAGAGAGTTTGTGTAGTAACACAAACATTAAATCCCATTAACAATAAAGAGAATTTAATATCCGAATTCCCTCCTCGATGTTGTAAGATGATAAGAGCACCCCTCACTTCACACGGGTGTGATTTTCTATCTCTATGGCCATCCACTTGGCTTAGAACATTTTTCATTCTTACATTTTTATCCCACGATTTTGTAATCCAGTTTTCGCCAGGTGCCAATTGCCTAAACTGTAATCTTGGGTGCTACTCTCCCTCTGCCAACCTGGCCTTCAATGCATGAGGCCACTTCTTATCACCTGACAACGTAGCGCGTGGAAGTAACACGTTATTCCTTCCAACCAGTTCCTTTCCCCTCCAACAGGCTGACCAGGGGAGACAGACCAGGATTACTGCATGTTTTTTGTGAGGGTACTCGGGGAGACCATGCAAACTCCATGCACATAGAAAAGCTCTTTTGCCAACCACACCTAGGGCATGACGCGGAGGAGAGAACACGCCCACAGCGTCCCCAGCGGAATCGAACCTGGGACCTTCTCGCTGTGTAGCGACAGTGCTACCGACTCATGCCTCGTCTTAGAGCACTTCATAAAAATATATCTTTATAGTTATAGTGCTCAGTTTGAACGGGCCTTTAGTCTGTAAAGAAACACCAGTTTGAGAGTGGTAGAGCATGAATTGGTTTGTTGTACAGACGGTGAATGCCTTCCCACAGTTAAACCATGCCTTAAGCAGGTTTTTTTATTGTAGTTTATTTTATCACGTGTCCGTTGAGTGTTTCACCCATACTTCAAATCAATCCTTTCTAGAGTTTCAATGGGAGAGCCCAGTTCATTATGTTAACATTGAACAGACTGAGCTAGGAATGTGTAAAAGGAGAAGAACAAGAGACCTGTTTGTCAGGATGAAATAAACACAGACAATAAATTAAATATTACTTACTGAAAACAGGGCCAGATTTACTAAGCTTTTGCTCCAGAGTAATGTTACCACCACTTTTTTCTAAAAGAAAAAAAGGTCCAAGTGAGAAATGAGATTCATAATGTATGGAGACGATGAAGTAGAGTATTGTACATGATGGGCTTTCCATGCAACAAGTAAAGCCATATCATTGCAGGATTACACTAATTCTGAAAATCCTCTTACTGTAGTCTGAGTGAGAAAAATGGTCTAATGAGGAACGTTAGGTTCTTTCATGCAACATTGCACTTTGGAAACAATTGGATTAAAGAAAATTATAATTGCGAACGCAGTGAGCACTTACTATGAGACCTAGCAGATCATGTCTGTGTGTCTGTGTGTCTGTCTGTCTGTCTGTCTGTCTGTCTGTCCCGCTATCCAAATATGGAGTGTGTTGCATCAGCAATCACTCAGCTCCATATATGGGCACAAAAGGGGCCAGGTCCACTCAGCTCCATATATGGGCACAAAAGGGGCCAGGTCCACATATACAGTAACAGCGGGACAGACACACAGACAGACAGACATGATCTGCAGGGTCTCAGCTGCGTTCGCTTTCCGCGTTTGCGCGTCTTACTGGTATTAAGAAGATATACAATAGCAATTTTAATAAATTACAGAATCTCTCATAAATAGACATGCTCCTCCCTGAAATTCTGAGTCATCTGTGAATATGTTATGTACAAATGATCATACTCCTGTGCAATATGAACCATGGAAAACATCTGTAAATCTGGCCCAGGTGTGTTCACTCAACACATACACGAGGCAGCACTTGCCTTGCAAAGCTGTGCATAATGAGTGATTCAGTTTAAACAAAATTACCGTTTGTTATTGAACTCAATAGCACATCGTACTGTACCTGCAAACTGTCTGTCTGAAGTTCCTCGAGCTCCAAACTTAGTCACTAGCTTCCCATTTGACTGGAAGATGAAGACACAGCAGGCCTTGTTATCAACAGTGATGATATGGCCATTCCTGTCTACGGCCACACCTTTGGGTCCCATTAAACGGCCAGCCCCTATTTTGTTCTGTGAGGGCCAAAGGAACAGTCAAAAACAGTTAGTGATATATTGTGACTGTGGGAGATGGAATGGTCTGTCACTTTTTCTCCCAACTTCATGACCATTCACCTTGAACTTCCCATCCGACGAGAAGATGCTGATCCATCTGTTGTCATAGTCAGCCACAATGATGTCACCGTTACTGTCGACTGTGACGCCTGTGGGTCTCTGCAGTTGGCCTGGTGAACGACCTCTGACGCCAAACCTCAGCTTGAACTGGCCATCATTGGAGAAGACCTGCAAAAGTGTCAAAAATAATCGATTCAGCAATGCATCGCGATTCGGCCGTGCAGCAACGCAATGCAATGCAGCAATGTGACATAATCGATAATCAAAGCCTAAATATAATTATATAATATATATAATTATAACATAATTATAATACTATATAATATAATTATAAATAAAATATGTTGTTCAGTATATCTGACTGCTTGTATTGACTGATGGTGTGATGCATTGCAATGCATCGTAGAATCTAATTTAATCGAATTGTTACCTGGTGAATTATAATCGAATTGAATTGTGCCAATGCACACCTCTAAAAAGAACATTTCAGTTACTCCACACTTTAACCAATGTCTTAAGCCCTATAAACTTTGCCATATGATGAATGCAACACGTTGTGATCTTGTTCATCGTCTATAGAGCGTTGCCGTCCCGCCCCCGACAATAGGCCTGGAAGCGAACTTCCCATTCATTTTTCCCATAAACGTTTCAAAAAGTTTTTATTTAAAGACCTTTTAAGCCTCAGACAAAGCGAACTCTTCTTGTGACAAATCATGACAAAAAACAACGTTTTGGGCTGATCAAATAATTAGAAAGAAGAAAAAAAGGGCAGGGTACAACACTTTTTAAAAGTTTTCTTCTTTCTAATTATTTGATTATTGTCATGATTTGTCACAACAAGAGTTGGCTTTGTCCGAGGGTTAAATGTCTTTAAATAAATACTTTTTGAAACGTCTATGGGAAAAAATGAATGGGGAATTATTTTCGGGGCCTGTCGACGTCATGAAAGAGAGCGGGACTGTGGCGCTCTATTATCGCTATTTTGAAAAATGCAGAAAAGTTAAGTCAAATTGTCACCTACAGCATACAGTAATGATGCTAAGGTTAATGTGGTTAAACAGGGAATTGAGTGTCTGTTTCATTTTAGAATATATCCTCCGGCTCTGTGGTGTGGCAACATCCCACCTGTATACACTGGTTGTTGCTGTCAGCAACCACAATGCGGCCATTGCTGGATGTTGAGATGCCTTGTAGGTTGGTGAACTCTCCTTTATCTCTGCCCCTCGTTCCTGATAATGCAACACAATGTAATATAAGTATACAGTGTTCCAGTTACACAAAGACTCGCATGCACGCAGGCGCGCACACACACACACACACACACACACACACACACACACACACACACACACACACACACACACACACACACACACACACACACACACACACACACACACACACACACACACACACACACACACACACACACACACACACACACACACACACACACACACCGGCCGTATACCCACCCACTCTGTAGATCAGCTCGTCTTCAATGGGGTTTTCCTTTTTCTTGGTGGTGCTGTACATACTGGAGGGCCTGCGGACAGCCTTCTGTCGAACGTGACCCCCTCCCCCACTGGGGGACTTCACCCTTCTCTTCACATCATCTGGTGACTGGAGGACATCTGACGGCTTGACAGCGCGCAGGCGGAACGGGCTCCCCCTTACAGGCTGGTCATACAGCAGTAGAGAGAATGTGGACTCTCCCTCAGAGCGTAGGGTATATCCAACCTCATAGGTTCCATTCTTATTGTCCACCACCTCAGCCTCGGCGCACGCACCGTCTGCAGAGGTGATTTGCGCCCTCAGAGCAGCATTCCCAGTCTTCACCAGCTCCCCAGCCTTGTCCTTGGTGGTTACCGTAACAGTAGTGTGCTGACCTACCAGCGCATGCCTCAGGCCTTCGCCGGTGGCCACACTAGTATGGCCCACAGCCCCTGTCGTAATCAGAACTCCCAGATTCTGGATGGAACGCCGCAGGCCCTCTGTCTCTACCTGGCAATCTAGGTGTCCGTTCTCGTGGGGTTGCTCAGGAAAGGTGTGCCTGGCTAGGGCACTGACCCGCTCTCCCATCTGCTTCTGGACCAGCAGGACCTCTGTGGCGCTGCCATGACTCAGGGCCTGTTCTGTGAAATCGCAGCTGCTTTGGATGTTCTCCTTGCCCTGCAGTAGTGATCCTAGCTGTGCCTGAAGTACCTGAAAAAACACACAACCAGGTAAAGGTCACCAGTCAAGGGTGATTTCACTGGTGATTTCATTTAAACAAATGAACAGCACAATATAACCCTTCTAGAGGATGGGTTTATATAACTGGGATATATTCTGGGATACCATTCTGACCTTCTGCTTGGTACTGCAGATATTCTCTACATCAGTGATGAGGGCGGTTTTACGTAGGTGTAAGGCCTTCTCCAGCTCATCGAAGGTGTTACTTATTTCAGTCACTGCCTCGTTCTTGCGGTCCGTCAGTTGCTTTGAGATCCCATTCACAAGCTCGATGGCTGCCATCAACTGAGGGAGCCTGTCAGAAGTCAGTAAAGAAGAAATAGTCTGAGTGGGACCTACCTGAATAGTAAAACAACATCTCTTGATATCTGATAAGAACTGCAGTATCAGCTGCAATGACATAATCTGGAGGTACAGTACATGGTGGCATACCTGTTGCGCACAGTGTCCAATTGAATTTTTAACGCTGACTTATGCTGTTCCAGCACATCCCTCAGTGGAACGGTCACATGCTCTCTGTGCTCCCCTTCTGTGCACTCCAGGCACATGGCTGTTTCACATGACTCGCAATAGAATTCCATCACCTGCAGAGGGCGCAGTGGAACATACTATATTGTAAGCCAAGTGAATAATGCATTCCTGGAGCCCAATCCTCCAAGAAATTAAATAATACAAATAATTCATACGCTGTAAATGTTTTCCTCAGGTGTAGTATGTTCTGTTTTTGCTTGTCTTTGAAAGACCTCAAACAATACATAATAATTGGTCAAATCGAGAAGAAGCTTACCTTGCCCTCGTGGTTGGGGCAAGAGAGAGGTTGGCAGGCTGCAGCTGCACTGACTGACTCAAGGACATTGCAGGCCTCAGGCTTGGGGCACTCTGGGTCACGCTGCAACACCTCCATGAGGTTTGTGATGAAGAAGTTGTTCTGCAGGGCGGCCACGCCTTTCTCTGGCAAGATAGATGTTTGGCGGCACACTGGGCAGGACAGAGTCAGAGACTGAGGAGGGATGTAGTTTTGTAAGCATCTAAAAGAAGGCAAGAGGTAAAAGACAGAGAATTTTGATTACTAGCATGGCAGACAAATGATCTGTGGTGGCAATGAATAAAGAGTGCAAATTTTGAACTGATGAAAGTGCTTCTGTCATGTGAGAGGAGCAAGCCTGTTGAAATGTTCATGCTCATTGCCAGCAGTTCTTTAACATGACTAATCCTGTTTTCTTGTGGCAAAGTTCAGACTGGTTGGTAGTGGTACCTTATGTCATACAGACAATCAGACATAATGATGGGACAATTACTGCCATGTCTGTGCCTTAACTCACATTTCACGCTGTGATCCAGTAAACATACTGAAATCATTGTTGCTGATTGTATTTATTTTCCCTATTCTACTTCTACACCAACTGAAAATGATGTTCCATTACAGATACACTTTATACTGTCTTATTCCATAATGAACTAGAATATGGAGCACATTCTAATACGTTATTAGTTACAGCCATCAGGACCTATGAGAGGCCTAGGCCCCTCAAGGCCTCAACATGTAATTTCAAATTGCAATGATCGAATGTTGCCTTCATTGTATGTTTTCTAAGAAATAGATTTGGAAGCCAATTACAAGAAAACAGGATGGAATATCAAAAAGCTCTTTGACACTCATTGTCACATGACTCCCGAGATCATGTGTTCCAAATGTGGTGGGGGAAATGTTTCTGCAACAAAAAGTGACATTTAGCTTTTGTGGTGCCCCTAATAGGTCTCTGTGAAATCTTTGTTTATCTAGGCCTCTCAATATCTGATTTGAATTTGGGGTTCATTGAACAATGTCCTTGATTTTGGGCCTTTTTTTGAGAAATGGGCCGCCCGCAAACTTTGGAAACCAATATAGCCAATCGTTATAGATTATGAATAAATTGTAATTTATGTTTATCACGCATGTATGACTCCAGATTAGCAATTTGTGTGAGCTTTTGAAATAAATAAACTAGTAGTAGCAATCTTGGAATAGGAGAAAAGTGCCTCCATGAGGCAGATTAGATTTATTTTCTCTTTCTTTTGTCTACAGGCAGCATGCATGCTACCATGCAAGGTTTGACAGTGATTGGCCCAATAGACGGACAAACGAACTAAAACGGACGCATGCACAAAGTGCACATAATCTCTCCTTCACGTCCTGGCAGAGATATTTTTAAAGTTGCTATTCAGCATCTTTAAAAATATTCAGTGGTATGTACGTAGGTAGACATAATGAAGCACTTAAGCCCTATAGTATATACTTTGTGGCACGGTCCGCTCCTCAGACCGTGAACTTTGACTGTCCTTATTTCGATTTTGGACTTTAATATACGTATTTCTGTCTTTTCACTGATTTCAGTATGTTTTGTTTATGTATTTGCTCTTGTATTCCTGACTGTTTCTCTTTGGTTTTGGTTTTCTGTTACTCTGTTGTACTTGTTGCCTTAGTTTGGTGTAACTTATTTTGTAGTATTGTTCATCCCTATACTCATCGTAACAGTACGAACCAACCAGAACACAATGCAAACACAGGACTTAAATACACACAGGATAACAGGGCACAGGTGGAACCAAAATACAATCAACACTAGGATAGGCTGGGGGACTAAAAGGACACAGGTGGAAACACTGACAAATTACAAGGTAGGTTAGACAAGGTAACTAACAGTAACTGGAAGACAGGAAACACTAAGAACAATACTACAAAATAAGATACACAAAACTAAGGTAACAGAGTAACAGAAAACCAAAACCAAAGAGAAACAGTCAGGAATACAAGAGCAAATACATAAACAAAACATACTGAAATCAGTGAAAAGACAGAAATACATATTAAAGTCCAAAATCTAAATAAGGACAGTCAAAGTTCACGGTCCAAGGAGCGGACTGTGACACTTTGTCATACAATGGATTACATGTACGTTGTGGATCTGCTATTTTCTGGGAAAGAAATAGTATTTTCACCTATAATGGCAAAAGAGACACCTGGTTGAAAGTGTAAAACTCACTTCTCGCAGAAGGTGTGCAGACAGGGCAGGACCTTAGGGTTGTGATAGTGATCGAGACAGATGCTACAGACCAGGAACTGCTTGTCTATCTGCCTGACCACAGGGCTAGTGCTGCCTGTCTCACGCTTAGCCATGATGAGGGACATTCAAAGGACACGGTAGCACAGGTACCACTTAACCTAGAAAAAGGGGAAAGGAAAGGGATTTGTGAGCGAGCTATAAAGACATTCACAGCAGAGCAGAGGAGGTTGTAATCACTTCATCAGCCTAAAGGAACATGGGAAGAAATGAGTCACAATTCCTGCTGCTCAAATGAGGCTGAAAAGTGGCAGAAACAGACTGTCCCTCATGAAATCCAGTTAAATGCGGTACACATACTTTCTGATTCTGCCTCAACAAATGAATATGTTATATGCTTTTCAGTATTCATGGACAGAAGAGCAGCCTGAGGACCTTTGTAATAATACATTGTAAGTGAATATCATAATAATGTTAATGGCTGGGAAGAAAAAAATAATCCATGAAATTATTATTGCAATGGGATTCCATAATAGTTTTGGAGCCAGAAGGGAGTAGAGTTTGGGACGTGTGGGGCATTGTCCCAGCGTCGGCTGATTTAAGTGCGCGGGAGGGTTTGTAGGGTTCGATCAGACTTGCAAGATATGGGGGTGCCATACCTTTGGTTGCTTTGAATGCCAGCATCAGAGTTTTGTACTCTATGCGGGCAGCGACAGGGAGCCAATGGAGGGAGCGGAGAAGGAGGAGACATGTGGGTGGTTGAAGACCAAGCAAGCTGCAGCATTTTGGATTTAAGTGTGCATTATGCCATGATGAGAGGGAGTTACAATAGTCAGGTTTTGATATGACTGATGTCTGGATAAGGAACTGGGCTGACTGCTGGGTGAGGAGGGGACTCGGATAAGAATGGATGACGGACAGTTTCACACACACGCACACGCACACACACACACACACACACACACACACACACACACACACACACACACACACACACACACACACACACATGCCACATGCATTAGCAGATAGCGTAATATGCTATTACCGTACATGGAAGGGTGTCAGTGGGTTAATTACAGATTATCTCTCTGTGCCAATGATACACTGTACGTCATATTGTGCACATGCAGATAGAGGATTAATACATACTCAATAGCAAGGTCCTTGGACATTGATGAGAAAATGCATCTGTATTTCATATTATTCTGTTACTACATGCACATATTTTTCTGATAACCTTGTTTGTACTTTTATCAACATAATTAATGTTAACTAATGTTGTACATAGAACAGAAGACCAGTTAGAGAGGAGTGCTGTGGTCAGAGAGCTGAGACACTGACCACACAAAACACGAGTCATTGGCACTAGCTCTAGTACTTAAGTTCAGATGCTATACAGAAGAAAGTGACCCTGCCCAGTGCCCAATGTCTGCCACTGATGTCTGTATACAACCTTGACAGGGGGAAAAAAGAAAAAGAAAAGCTTGCTGCTTTACATCATCTTGACCATCACCAATGGGTGGAATTCTGAGGAACAGTTTTATAGGAAAATAAATACTTTTCCAGTGCCTTCATCCAGAGACAGACCGACTAGCTGCACCAGGACCTGGTGGCCTGGATCACGGACTAATTCACGTTAGATTGCAGGTCTGCCTGTCAGGTACGCCGGTGTTCTGTCACCCTTCTTGTTCACCCTCTACACATCTGACACGTGCCACTGTCAGAAGTCCTCTGACGACACTGTCCTTGTCAGCCGTATCACAGATGACAACACTGTCGAGCACAACGCTGTGGTAGAGAGCTTCATGAAGTGGAGTGATGCTGACAACTTCCTTCACCTCAATGCAAGCAAGACCAAGGAGAATGTGGTGGACAATCGTCGGAGCAATAAGAGACCTCCAGCCCTGTGCATCATTCATGGCGAGACAGTACGTGGAAACCTACACTTTCCTAGGGGAGCACGTAAAAGAAGCTGAACTAGACTGATAACACGGATCACTACAAGAAGAGCCAGAGCAATCTGTTCTTCCTGAGGAGGCTCAGGCGAGACTAACAGGATGCTGCAGGTGTTCTACTAGTAACTAGGCTGTTGTGGCCAGTGTCCACTTCTCTGCAATAGCATGCTGCTTTGGGTGTGTGTATGTGTGTGTGGGGGGAGGGGATACGTCAACAAATGGGACAGTAACAGGCTGACTACGCTAGTGAAAAAGGCTGGCTCTGTCGTTGTTGGAGCTCAACAGGATGGTGTGGAGGTGGCGGGGGACGTAAGCACAATAAGGAAACATGTGGCCATCATGGCTATAACCTTTCCTTCCCATCGCCTGACTGAGCAATAGTAGTCCTACATGCCGTCTGCCATGATTTCTTTGAATTCATGGGTCACATACATACATATGAGAAGTCAATAGTCTCTACTATATAGAATCTACTCTGATTCTCCTGCGAAAATAAGAAAAGTATTCTTCTATATTCTTAATTCTAAAAATGGTGAGTGCAGTTGTATTTGACAGACAATGATGTCAACAGAATAGGCTTGATGTTTGATGGAATATATACCTACCATGATCTAGAGATCATGGATTTTAAATCCTTTTAAATGGATTTTAAATAATGGAAGTGTGGGAGAAACTCAATGAGTGTCAATTTCCATGAAATGTTAGAATGTGAGATATTTTGTTACAAGCTCAAACAACACAGTAATATAGCTATTGGCTTTACATCTCGATCTGTGGGGGTTACCATTCAGCCACATAAGAAAACAATGTGCACATTGTGTACAAATGTATTCACTGAGTCAAGAAAGCATCTGCATAGCTCATCCTTGTAACTGCAAGCCCTACGCCGTAATGTGTTAAAAACACAAAGCTGCTGCTGCTGGTAATGGCAGTTTAACGGCCATTACTTAAATCTGACTAATCCTTAGAACACACACATAAAAATGTCCCTTAGAAAGCTATGTCAACTCACCCTTAACCTCTTTACCTCATCGCCTAGCCTCATCTTTCAGCCGTGGCCTCCAAACCCAGGATTTGTAATCCCTCTATTGAGGTTACAGTACTTCTACTGTACAAAAGCAATCATTCGATCTGTCCTTTGATGGAGCAGACTGCCAGCAAACGTTCAAGCTTCTGTGTGCATCTAGCAGCAACACTGGGAACTGAACTCAAGCTTACCGCTCTATCTTTCAGTTCCTGTCTGAACAGTGCTTTGACAAATACAAGGCCTGTTTTTTTTCCGGTGCTAAGAGGAAGGAGAAAAAGAGGAAACCTTAAAACGCCGCACCCCAAATTCCTCCTAGTTCCTTCCCTTGACTGAGCCTGACTGAGTTCACTCAGGCACCACCTGTCAAGTGCCTATGGGGAGATGAGGTTAAATACACAGTTATCGGAGAGCTGGTGGCATGGTAGCCTCTCTCTCACATGAACAGGCAGGGTTCAGAGGCAGCTGTCTTTCTGCAACACAGAGCAGTTATCTCTAACAATGGCATTCCTTCCCTGCTTTCAGCCACAACTCACCACAACCTCTCGTCTCTTCCCCTCCTTTCCTCTCTACTGTTCTTTCTCGCTCTTGCTCTTTCCTGCTCATCCGACATACGCATTGTCCTGTGTGTCACCACCAACCCAAATCTCAGCGATGTTAGAATTTCCGTTACGCAGGAGGACCCGTTGTAAGTTGCCCAGTGATTACAAGGCCCAGTGACTAAAGAAATGCAGATGCCTTTCACTGTCCACACACTCAGTCTGACAGTCCCAGCTCTTCCCAGCACCTCTCTTCCTCCCTCCCCTTGTCTCCTCTCCAAAAGCCCCCTCCCCGCCCTCTATGTGCCTCCTTCCCCTCACATGGGCTCTGAATGGCAGCAGCTGAGAAGTGACATCAGGAGGCAGCAAGCCTGCCAGATCCCAGAGGCTCCTCCTCTCTGTTCTAGGCCTGCTACAGTGAGTCTCCCAGTCTTCCATTCCCTGTTCCCTCAGCAGCCCCCCTTTTGCTCAGTTCCTCCCCCTCACCACAGCACAGAAAAAGACAGCAGCAATGCATGCTTCCATGCAGATCTATGGAGTGACGAGTTTAGCAAAGACAAACAACTATTTCAACGTCTGGAAAAAAGGAAACAATATAGCAACGATTAGAAATATAATATCACACAGAAAATAGATCCTAAAAATACAGGGAGACAAGCAAAAGTGTGACAGGACATCTGGATAAACCTACAGTAATTCTACATACAGCACAGCCCCTGAATGGTTAGTGATAATGGTGACGGTAAGGTTCTATAGAGAAAGGAAAGTTGTGAGTGAATATCCTCTCCAAGGAATCCTTGGAGAGGATATTCACGGTAATTCACCTTGAAATTGCCTGTTCAGCAGTTCTTACAGATCAAGTTTATTATTCTAGTCCTTACTTCACAATCCACTTTCACACAGGAACAGGATGCCAGCATAGAATCTACAGAATATGTGTAGTTGAAAATTCACGTCTAGATTCAGCTAGATTTAGTTCAGCTTTTTGAATATCAAGTGTTTTTCACACTCTCGCGGCTCTCGCCCCTACATTAACCATGTATGCCTAGGCTACTAAATGCAATTAAAATGGAAAATCACACCTGTGTGAAGTGAGTGGTGCAACTCGGTGTGGGGGTCCCCAGGGGTCCCCGGAACTCCCAGGCCCACAGGAATGCGCCCTGGGAGCCGGGCCGGTTCCGGCGAGCCGCCCCACGTCCGAAACGGTTGAGAAATGACAGAGTTACCGTGTGGGGCCGGGGTCCCCAGGGGCGGGTCCCTCTACTGTACTGTACTGTACTGTCACACCCAAAGTCATCATATATACAGTGTGTGTGTGTGTGTGTGTGTGTGTGTGTGTGTGTGTGTGTGTGTGTGTGTGTGTGTGTGTGTGTGTGTGTGTGCGTGTGTTAGGCTGCACAACAGTGACACTTGGTGTTGAAAACGCTATGTTCGTGCTCGGACACAGGGATACAGCCAGAGACACACAAAGCTCCGTATAGGAGTGGTTGCACCACTCAAAAATATCAGATCTACACACTCACAAAGTGATGCCTTGTGAACTTTTTTTTTTTAAAGAGAGCCAGGTTGAAAGTGGCTCAATGGCCTTCTCTTACAGTATGTACCACCTGGATTACTGTGCTGTCCCCCAGAATTGAATGACAAACGGCACACTTGCCCATCACATCACCCCAGCAGGATCAGTTCAGCAACTATTGATACTTTTTTAGCGATTATTCTGTCACTTTTTTGATTAATTTCATAATTAAGTCAATTTCTTTTCATATTGATTGATTAACCACTTAAGCGTTGTTTTATACTTTGTCACAAAATGGGGTCTTGCGAAAAGTGAACATAACAGATCTACAAGCTCACAACACGTCACATCGTGACACGTGAGCTTGTAGATCGGCTAGCTTCACTTTATTTTTTTTGCGATATCTTTTCTTTCTTAAACTTTTTGCCTATAATGACATGCCTAAAATTGGGATTAGTTTGATTAAATGTTGCACCCCTACTCCAAAACAACCTTTCACCTGAGGTCAGGTCTGTGTGACAGACTTTAATTGGATCTCAGCAACAGGCTTACATTCAGTGAAAACATTGTGCTCAGCTTAATCTGCTTTGATCAAGTCTGCAGCATGAGGGCATTTAGCCATGCCTTTCTCTTTCCGAAAACCCAAAATTGGTTTGCCCCTCACAGGCCGTACTGTATTGTACAGTAGCTGAGCTCCACTATTTACTATATTATAAAAACAATTGTGGTAGCACTGTATAGGAAGGTTGCATACAAATTGTGCTGATATTCCCAGGCTCAATACATACCGGTATGTAGCACTGACTTGGCTTTGATTGATTGAAGTACAGTTGAACAGTTTGCAGAATAGATACATTTCAAGCACAACTCAATACAAAAACTGTTAACTGTGGACGACACCACACCATAAAGCATTACATTTGTTTACAATAGGGTCCACCATTTTCAATTCATCAGAACATTTAGAGACGTACAAATGTACACGTCTATATAACCAAAACGGGAAATCGTCATAAAAGGAGGGAAAGGGGTGGAATATGTCCATAGGTGCCCTTTGAGAGCGGTTTTGAAGGAGTCAAGGGATTCACATTTCTTAATGACTGTTGGTAGGGCGTTCCACATTTTGGTGGCATAGGAGCGAAATTAATTTAGTCCCTTGTTTGTGCCAAATCTGGGTTGCACATGGTTTGTTGAACTCCCTCTGTCAGTGTGGAGTTTATTGACATTAAGGATGTATTTAGACAGTAAATATCTTTTACAAGACAGGGTATCTTGGTTGTGTAGCGAATGTTGTGGACCAGACCCATTGCAAGATGCTGTACTCTGTCGTCAACCCTAAGCTATTCCAGCCTGTCAAAATGGGCAGGGGTGAGGAGTGTTCGGGGAGTGAGGCCAAGTAGTAGCCTGACCAGTTTGTTTTGTGAAGTGTGGAGCATTGTTTTAAGGGAGCTTTGAGGTGCTGTGGTACCAAGAGGTGCATGCATAGTCAAAGAAACCTTGTACAAGGGCTCCTGTTAGGGTCTTCAAGCCAAGGTGTTTTTGTTGACCAATGAGGACATCCTGTAGGCTATAGCTGGATATAGTTCTGGCATCCGTTGTATTTGAAACAGTAACATGAACAATTATGTTATTACTAATAGATAGGTGGTGACACTGATATTATTGGTTTTGGGGGAGGAAATGCACCACTTAGAATTACACACAAAAAATATCTGATATAGGCTAAGCGTAAGTTGACTTCTACTCCACATTTTCTAGCCTAATTATTCCTTCCGGTCGGTACGTCAATATAATGTTACCATTTGACATTCAAAATAATATGATTAATTTCAGTTACTATTGCATTATTTTGTTTTCAGGAAGTGAAGCAGACCAATAACTATGCTTTTTCTGTCTTCTTGCATTTTGTTTCAGATTTTTCTGTTTTAATCAGTATTTGCAATCAGTATTTCAGCATTCTTTTAATCGTGTATTCCATTCCATTAGCCAACCACTGTGATTCAGTACTGAACACTTGGGACTGTCTATTTCAACAGTCAGTAGTGACCTCATGTATAAGAAGGTGTTGTCATGACAGTGTTTAAAAATAGAGCCTTGCATTTTATATTCAAATCTATTGTGTGCCTGCGAGTATGTCATCAGCATTGTACAACAATTGTTCTAAAATGGATAGGTGAAATTAGTAAAGAACTCGTTTTGAATAATCTCTCCTTTCTCACTGTAATTTTGTTCATTTATCTGTTAGGCAGATTGGCTGTGGTCTCTGTTTGACAGACAGGGTGGGTGACAGAGAGAAAGTGAGACATAGGTAGAGAGAAAAAGAGATATTATTCTACCGGAAGCGCCCATAGATCCCTTGACCCAGAAATGTTTATTGTGTAATATGTTACAAGTACAATAGGGCTACCATTGATAAGATATCGATTGTAAGGTTTAAAATGCATACTTTTTCCAAGGCTTGAAGGTTTACTATGACCTACATCTTGGCTAAAGAAAAATACAAAAACAAATGAAATGATATTAGTGACCTCTGAACTGTAGTGATTTAATTTGATGGACCGATATGCTCTTAAGCAGTGAACGATCCTTCAGACATGGGTAATGCATGACTGCTCACAGACTCATGTGTATTGTGACTTGATTTTATCACTAAAATGACCCCATTTGCTCTAGTTATAAAAAAGTCTGAAAACAACAACTGGTTGAATCAGACCTGACCCTCAGGCTATTCTATCCTTCCATCAAACATGAACAATAAAAATCTTGAGGATCTTTGTGGTCAGGACCCGTAAATGTTCACAGGAATCCATCAGTCAAAGAAGTTTAGGACTACAAGTACAAGTTATGGTACAGCTATAGAAAACAAGTTGTGGTGCAGCTATTGTAAAACAAATATGTCAAACAGAGTTTAATGGAATAAAATGACCATTATGACGATGTTATATCAAGTACAGTAGCCAGAAGTGTTGATTGACAGTGACAAGAGAAGACAGGGTGTCAAGAGGTATCACTCACAGCGTCATTACTATGACAGAATACAATGCAGCATGTTGGAGACTAGCAGCCTGCAGGCACAGCCGCACACTCATAAAGAATATTCATAAAGGTCGATCGGCATGGGGCACAGGCTAACGCTGTTACCCAACTTTAGCTTTTTAATGAGGCGTCTTTAAGTATTAAAGAGGATCCGTTTCGAGGGGGACTGCTTCCACAACGATTGGTATGAAGTGGTGGTACAGTATGAAGCTATACCACCAGAGTTACGATAATCAGCGATATAGGATCGAGCCATACTAGAACAATGATGGATGAAGAATGATGGATCATTAGTGTCATCATTGCAAATGGATTAAAAGTGAACTATATGATTTGAATTTGGTAGGCCTTCATTAGGAGACTGTAATCATGCTTCAGCTTTCTATGGTATCGCAGATATATACTGTATATGCACAAGAAAAGAAGAAAAGAGAGAACTCCTGCACACTGCACACTGTCCTTGGCAGTTATTTTCTTGACTATGGATATTTCCTCCTACGCACTTGTCTACAAGAAATGGAATGTGGACTAGAGCCTTTACCGTTGAGATATACAGTAGAGTTAAAACATTATATAGAATGAGACAAAATCACCCACAGAAGTTGTTAATATCAGTGTCATATCTGCCTTTGTTCATAGAATGCAATGACATTTGATTAAGATAACTGTCAGCCATTAACAATGGTTCCAATTGTTGAGCCAAACTGATACCACATCCCTAGAAAACATATCCCTGATGATTTAATTAACAAGCATAACAGTATGTGTTGACCAAGATACTAAAGCAGAGAGTGCAGACTGCAGACTTCTAAAGTCATTACATGATCAATGTGAAACATAGGTGCTACAGTAGTAAAGTATGCTAAACCTGTACAATCTTTGACTTTACAGTGCAACTTTAAAAATAAATTGGGCTAGGCACAAAAGTGATAAAGAAGGTGCATTTCAAAAGACTATACATACCTATCTACAATGAATAGCGTTGATTAGTCAAATCTGAAGACTCATAAGCAATAAGCAATATTTTGGTCAGTGTTCACAAACATCATGATATCTTCACGAGGCCAAGTCATGGTTTTCAGTCACACCATAATAAAAGGCTTCGATGCAGATGAATTTAAGAGGGGAGGGTGTGTGGAAGATGCCTTCATCATTTGGCTGCATTCGCATTGCAATATTGACTTATCTTAGTGTCCTTTCTTTGATAATAGAAATTATTTTTATTGTAGTAATAATAATGTAACCTAGACATAAATCTGGTAAAGTGGTCAAGAGTGCAACATGCTCTCTTGTTACTTGAGATGTTGCACATGTTGAGATAAAAAAATTATCATTAATTATGTGATGTAATTTCCTTCTTGGACATAAACACAATTCATTAAGTGATTATTAAAATCATACATCATAGTCAAATCCCATGAATAAAGTATGTTTTCTACAGTTACTACAGCGTAATAGACAGACTGTTATTACTTCCTAAATAGCTGATTCCATGGTTAAATATCACAGTGAGAGACTGGTGGTATCCCATTATTACGTATCCATTAATGTAATAATAAATAATAATGCATAACGTCTTAGTCTAGACATACAGGGAAGTACGGTACCCCTACTCCTATAGGGTAGCATGGATCCAGCTCCATACCGTATCTGCATTTTATCAGATTAGTATTCAGAGATCGTATCCAATCATTCCGGAGGTACACTTTGTGCTCTACTCTTGGCAGTTTACACTTAGTTGTTCATTAGTTCAGGGTTCGCAAGGAGAATGCAATGCTGGATCTTATATCCGCAGCACTACAACAGCATCTGGATATATTTGCATCTGACAGTGTTCCATGTGTTCCACTGTTATAGTGGCCAGCCTGATTTGTATAGCCTACAGCTGCTGTATAAGTGAAGTGAAGTGAATCTGACTGCAACATCAGCCATGCTTGCTGTCTTGCTCTGTTCATTATGAGATTCATAGAGCCTTGAAGACCATGAAGTAGACATGCAACCATTCTCTCTGCCCCTTAGGCACAACAACCAAGGATGTCTGTAACCTGCCACGACCCAGTGTAGACTGCAAGCAGAACATCCCACCAGCTGCACCAATTAAATCCAGATATCTAGGATATGGGAAATGATTGTTTTACACAAAGATAATTGCCTGAAAAACTAACTAACGGCCAATCAATAACAAAGATTCACAGAACCATCTGGAAACCATCCAGGTCAGAAGTATGCAAATTGCACTGGTTGTTGCTGCAGTACAGTGCCACATGAGGAGTCATACAGTGACATAATCAAACTACCAGCTGATTCACAATTACCACACAGAGATTTCAACCTCCTTGTCAATTCAGTTCACACCAGCTGCGAGATTTACTAATCTCCCAAACAAAAGAATGTGTATGCTAATAGTTGAGGAGCCCAGCCCTCAGACTGCAGCAAAGATGCCCACCTGCCACAGATAAAAAGCAGCCAGGGCTGCCTACTGTAGGAACTAAAATGGAGAAATGAGTGGGCTCACTGGGCTGCTAAGGAAGCAGTAAAGACACAGAATAGTAGTGTGGTATACTGCATTCGTTGCTCGCGGAGGCTGGTATAAAATGTTTGTTTTGTATTCCTTGTTTGTTTGTTGACGTTCTTTTTTATTATAATAAACTGAAACCAAAAGCATAGCATATCAGAACAGAAAGGGTACAGTGGCAGTCGTAATTACTGCCACCCTGTGATTTATGGATGGACAGATGCCGGGCAGGCTGTAGCAATCAATTATTCATCCCCCCCTTCCCTGTATTGAGGAATCAAGGAAATTTGCACTGGTTTTAATAGAACAAGGAGGCAGCAATAACGTATATAAATAATGAATGGCCAGATTGTACTCACTTGAATTCCCGGCAGGAGTGATTGGAGTGTCAGCATCGCAGGCTGTACAGCAAGCTGCCCATTGTCAGTGTCCTACACGCCAACAACAAAATCCAGACGCCACTGGGAGACAGAAATGAAAGGGCAGGGTCTGTTTGGGAAAAAGAGACAGACAGTGGGGAAAGGGAGAAAGGAAAAGAAGCTATGTGAGTATGTGGGGAGTGGCATATACTCTAAGAGTGGCATGCATATACAGACTAACACAGTGTTGGTTTGGATAGCTTGTGGGAGGAGTTTATGTGACCAATGGCAGAATGAGGGGGCAGGGAATATGCAGAATTGTTGGAACCTTATGAGCAGAGAGCAATATAGTCCGTCTGGTGCAATGGGGCTTGGCCTCCTCCTGTACCACCCCCACTTCCCATAAAAGGACAATGGATGCCTTTCGGTTGCCTTTTTAATAATCAGGATATAAAGAGGATCAAAGACATATGGAATTAATGCGTAATAGGAAAAAAGATATATTTGAGCAGTAATAAACAATTACAAGTATATGAATAACTACAATCATTATCATTATGACAATTATATGATACAATACAATATGATAATATCAAATCTGTCTACTGTGAGTATATGTTGCAATATGTATTCTATTAATATCTGTCTCTGTATACTGTATGTCTGAAGGAAACCATTTTTTTTAGTTTTACTCTTATGTACCTGTGCACAAGATGTAACAATAAAGAATCTTGAATCTTGAATATTGTATCTTCTTGTGGTTGGCCGTAAAACAACAATGTAATGTTTTTTGTTTTGTTTTGTTTGTGTACTTACAGTATAAAAATGTATTATTACCATATAATTATTGGCAGGGAAATGAAAGGTTATGGGGAGAAAGACAAGTGTTTGGTATGCAAACAGTCAGGGAGTCCAGATGTAAACTTGGTTTACAAAGAATTAAACAGTTGGGTGGGGTTACAGATGGTATGAATGTTAGTGGTGGTTGGGACAACTGAACATGTAGGCTCTCCGGGATGAAGATAATTAAACATCTTAGCCCCTATTATGTATAGGGGCGAATCTACAAGCGAACAACACATGCATGATCCATCCATTGCGAGCTTGTAGATCTGCAAATTTTGAAAGTGTTTGGACATTCTTGGAAATGTTTACATTTTTGGGAAATAAAAAATAAAGGATTTGACGATGCACCATAGGGATGTTGGGGTGATAGAAGATCTCAACTCAGTGGTAATGATTCCTTTGTTTTCTGTATTGAGCATCCAAAGTGTTTAATTAACAGTTTTTGGCACAAACAGAGAGTAGCCCTATAGTATGTGTGCAAATAGGCTTTGGAGACGTATGTGTGAACTGTGAACTGCAAATAGGCTTTTAATTTGGACAGGGAGACACAAGGAAATAAATGAAGAGATGGTGAAGATGAGCAATGCCGTGGCAGCATTATGCTGTATGATGGTGCTAGTGGAGGGAGAGAGGGGGCATAGACTGTATGATGGTGCTAGTGGAGGGAGAGAGGGGGCATAGACTGTATGATGGTGCTAGTGGAGGGAGAGAGGGGGCATAGACTGTATGATGGTGCTAGTGGAGGGAGAGAGGGGGCATAGACTGTATGATGGTGCTAGTGGAGGGAGAGAGGGGGCATAGACTGTATGATGGTGCTAGTGGAGGGAGAGAGGGGGCATAGACTGTATGATGGTGCTAGTGGAGGGAGAGAGGGGGCATAGACTGTATGATGGTGCTAGTGGAGGGAGAGAGGGGGCATAGACTGTATGATGGTGCTAGTGGAGGGAGAGAGGGGGCATAGACTGTATGATGGTGCTAGTGGAGGGAGAGAGGGGGCATAGACTGTATGATGGTGCTAGTGGAGGGAGAGAGGGGGCATAGACTGTATGATGGTGCTAGTGGAGGGAGAGAGGGGGCATAGACTGTATGATGGTGCTGGAGGGAGAGAGGGGGCATAGACTGTCGTCTCAGGGTTTTATTGTGAGACATGTGGTTGCCATGGAGACTGCATCCAACGTAGTTTAACCAAGAAGGCGGGGACAGTCTGGTTTCTGAGTAGCAGCAAGAAGGTCACATATAGCTATATAAGGCGGTTATTGCACCATTATAAAACACATGTTGAATTCTAATGTAAAATGTTGGTAGTATATTTAGAAATTGAGGTAAGTGGAATTTTCTGCCCTGTGTGTATAGTATATATCATATTGAATAAATTTTATTTATGGCTGTCCCTGCAACTTCTCAGCATTTGTCTCAACGTTTTTGTTTTGGGATGGTGGGGTTACAATCTTTTACAGCTCTCATCTCAAATTTGAATTGATAGGGTTAGCGAAGTTCACATGCACTGTGCAGTTTTTATTTTGTTCTTTATATAGTCAATTTAACTGCTCTGTGAACAACCATGTTAACCACTTAATCTTATTTATGGTTTGTTGACTGGGGTTCCCCAGGGGTCTGGATTTGACACCCTGCATTTTTCTCCTCTATGCCACAATTCTTGGCTGCAAAATCTCATCACTGAAAGTAGCAGTATGATGAAATGTTTTAGTCCAGAATTCTGTTAAACGTGTCAATCATTACATTCATTATAGGCTGATGTCACTTGGGAACGATGCCCATTGGGAGGGCATGCCCTTCCGGTTTTGCAATGCCTGTTGTACCTGTTGTCAGAGTACCCGTTAGTTATACCCATTGTCAGAGTAACTGTTGTAAGAGTACTTAGTGGCAAGTGCTGTACCTTTTACTCTGGCGGCAAGGTGGGTCCGAAGTGGTGGCGTTGTGTTGTAGACGCCAGGGTCTGAAGTGGTGGCGTTGTGTTGTAGACGCCAGGGTCTGAAGTGGTGGCGTCGTGTTGTAGACGCCAGGGTCTGAAGTGGTGGCGTCGTGTTGTAGACGCCAGGGTCTGAAGTGGTGGCGTCGTGTTGTAGACGCCAGGGTCTGAAGTGGTGGCGTCGTGTTGTAGACGCCAGGGTCTGAAGTGGTGGCGTCGTGTTGTAGACGCCAGGGTCTGAAGTGGTGGCGTTGTGTTGTAGACGCCAGGGTCTGAAGTGGTGGCGTCGTGTTGTAGACGCCAGGGTCTGAAGTGGTGGCGTCGTGTTGTAGACGCCAGGGTCTGAAGTGGTGGCGTCGTGTTGTAGACGCCAGGGTCTGAAGTGGTAGCGTCGTGTTGTAGACGCCAGGGTCTGAAGTGGTGGCGTCGTGTTGTAGACGCCAGGGTCTGAAGTGGTGGCGTCGTGTTGTAGACGCCAGGGTCTGAAGTGGTGGCGTCGTGTTGTAGATGCCAGGGTCTGAAGTGGTAGCGTCGTGTTGTAGATGCCAGGGTCTGAAGTGGTGGCGTCGTGTTGTAGACGCCAGGGTCTGAAGTGGTGGCGTCGTGTTGTAGACGCCAGGGTCCGAAGTGGTGGCGTCGTGTTGTAGATGCCAGGGTCTGAAGTGGTAGCGTCGTGTTGTAGACGCCAGGGTCTGAAGTGGTGGCGTCGTGTTGTAGACGCCAGGGTCTGAAGTGGTGGCGTCGTGTTGTAGACGCCAGGGTCCGAAGTGGTGGCGTCGTGTTGTAGACGCCAGGGTCTGAAGTGGTGGCGTCGTGTTGTAGACGCCAGGGTCTGAAGTGGTGGCGTCGTGTTGTAGATGCCAGGGTCTGAAGTGGTGGCGTCGTGTTGTAGACGCCAGGGTCTGAAGTGGTGGCGTCGTGTTGTAGACGCCAGGGTCTGAAGTGGTGGCGTCGTGTTGTAGATGCCAGGGTCTGAAGTGGTGGCGTCGTGTTGTAGACGCCAGGGTCTGAAGTGGTGGCGTCGTGTTGTAGACGCCAGGGTCTGAAGTGGTAGCGTCGTGTTGTAGACGCCAGGGTCTGAAGTGGTGGCGTCGTGTTGTAGATGCCAGGGTCTGAAGTGGTGGCGTCGTGTTGTAGATGCCAGGGTCTGAAGTGGTGGCGTCGTGTTGTAGATGCCAGGGTCTGAAGTGGTGGCGTCGTGTTGTAGACGCCAGGGTCTGAAGTGGTGGCGTCGTGTTGTAGACGCCAGGGTCTGAAGTGGTGGCGTCGTGTTGTAGACGCCAGGGTCCGAAGGGGTGCAGGTGTCGTGTAGATGCCAGGGTCCGAAGGGGTGGCGTCGTGTTGTAGACGCCAGGGTCCGAAGGGGTGCAGGTGTCGTGTAGATGCCAGGGTACTTATCATACTTGAGCTATTGACTATAGGGTAGAGCCTGACCAATGATGGTGTCCTAGCCTATAGACCTAGACCACCTATTACCTGTATTGACCCGTTTGAGCCCCATTATTATACAGGTTGGAAGATGCATAACAATGGCGAAAGTTAGCAAAGAATCATCATAAAAAAGAAAGTACATTGATTAGTTTGATTCTTACATGTAAAGCTGTGTCTTTGTTTGCAACAGCTTAATAATTACTTAATTTACTTCCACTAGTGTAACAGTTTAACCTCTCTCTCGATAGACTGTTGACGTAAAGAGGGTGCTGTTTTTCCTTTCTTTTTTGACGATGGGTTCTCAAATTGAACTGCACTAACCAGCTTCATATGCACTTTGGGGGGGGGGGGGGGGTAAAACTTTCACTGCCATTGACGATTGAATTTCCCACGTGAAATAAATAAAGGTCTATCAACGCCTCTGATCATGACATATCGTTGATGGTTCTGCTTAAAACTAATTAGGCACCATTGTTCCAAGAATCTAAAACAGAAGAATCAAAGTGATTGATACAGACTGATACATCTTGAACACGCAACCGATTTGCGCAGGTTTTGCATAACATCTGTTGAGTAGCAAAAAGTGGAAAAGTACAATATTGCACATTGGAAAATCACAGCCCTTGTTTTGTTTGCCCTATAGTTGCGTCATGATCCAAAGAATCCAGGGGCAATTCATTTTTTAGGTATATGACCTACTGGTCAAGAACCAAAGGGAAATGGTGAAGCGACCTGTTAGCATCACATGCTTTGGCCCATTTTCTTCCTCTGCATACTACGTGCAAACATATACAGTGAGGGGGAAAGGGGGTGGGTGGAGGATTCAGATTTTACGGGGGCCAGTTTCGAATTGCAGCGGTTGCACATGGTTTGTTGAACTTTGTTTGTTTAATGGCAATTGATCCAGTGGTGCCAGAGATTAGCTTCACAGACACACATGGGCACAAAATCTCTGCCTCCTGGCGATCTGACCCCAAGTTGCAGCAACACGAAGCATTACAAGTTATAATGCCGCTGCGATGACTCCCTCCCAAAGAGGGCATGGCAGTCATGGCTGTAATATGTACACAACATTCTTGCAATATCACAGCCATTAGAGCTACAGTGATGGTACTGTAGTTAGAACTGATCTCAACTACCGTACTAAAACTAGTGTGTAGAACTGTAGATAGATAAACATTTATGCGTTCGTTAATCCTATACATTGGTGTCTGGGGCCTGGGCCTTATAGCCACCTTCCCTGCCTCAACCAATAAGTTATTGGTTGAGGCAGGGAAGGTGGCTGTGTCATTAGAATGCACTTCCAGGTGTGAGGGCTGGTACATTATGTGCTCTCTGCAGTCTGCACAGACTTCACGTGATTAGATTACCAGCATTCATTTTGTCATGCAAGCTTGTAGGTTTTGCTGACATGCAGGCTGCTTTTGTAACACTAGTGACCCATTTAGAACACACACAATAGTTGAACCAAATACGGTCCTGTCCTGAAAGTAACCATCAGCATAGAGGGGTATACATACAGTATATTGTAGGACGGTGATGATGATGACACATCTATTGGGCATGGGCAGCATGCAGGGCATTGAGCTATTTCATGCTAATCCGCCATCTATCCCCATTCCTCCCCACACACAATAACCAGAGTTTAGCCTTGTTTTTATTGGGATCTTAATACTGGTATATATTATTATTGCAATTATACAAGTTACCCTAAAAAAACTCAATTTCATTATAACCAAGATATTCTATAAAAAATAGCTACTACAACTGAAAAAAATCACACCCGTGTGAAGTGAGTGATGCAACTCCGTGTGGAGGTCCCCAGTTCCAGACCTACAGGAACGCGCCCAGGGTGCCGGCCTGGTTCCGGCGAGCCGCCCCGTGTGCGAAACGGTCAAGAAATGACAGAGTTACGAAGTGGGGGTCCCCGGGGGCTCCCCAGAACATCCAGACCCCCAGGAACACCCAGGGGGCCGGGCCGGTTCCGGCGAGTCGCCCCGTGTCCGAAATGGTTGAGAAATGACAGTTACCGTGTGGGGATCCCCAGGGGGTCCCTCTACTGTACTGTACTGTCACACCCGAAATCATCAACAGTTAATGTGTGTGTGTGTGTGTGTGTGTGTTAGGCTGCGCAACAGTGACACTGTCAGATGATGATGGTGCAATTTCCTACTCACTCTGTGTCATTGGCTGGCTTTTGACAGTTCCAAAATCTGCCTACCAATAACATCATCAATGGGAATTCCAAGCTAATAGAAACATAACTCTGTTGCGTTCACACCATTCATTGTCAATGGAAGCCAGCAACATGAAGCTACGAAGCAGCTATGACGCATGAAGCTGCCACAAATGATGCTGCGATGCGTTTTTGCATCGTTTCATCTGCACGTCTGAACGCACCTTTAGTGGTCTTTTCACATCCCAAACTGTAGCCTACCGGTAACCGGCTAAACTACAAATGCAGTCTACCGCTAAGAGAATTTAATAAAAATTGCAAGTACGCCTTCATACTTTTTTCATCACATATCCAGCCTTTATTTTAATGCTATGGCGGTAGCTGACCAATCAACACCTGTCACAAGGCCACGGTCAAACCGCCAAAGAAACACTGGAGTTTGTGTGTGCAAATTAGGATTAGGATTCAGAGCAGAAAACAGCACAGCACTGAATAGCTGTATCAACAAAGACCTGCCAGTACAGTAATATATAAAGTAATACACACATAGAGCCTCTCATAGATGGCTAGCCTGGCTCTTATTGCAGATCCATGCCATAATAAGATCTGTCTCTGTGGTGCCTCAGAGATAGGCTACCTCAGACGGATACATATGATGATCACTTTGGGCAACAATGAAAAGTGGTCATCTACATTTACAGCACATCTCTGACAGTATAATCCAACCCAAATGTTGTTTACATAAACACACCCCTTTTAAATGTCATGTTGCGAAAATAACATTGTTGTATTCAGAGAGAACTATTTATCAAAATAATTTGCTGCCATTAATAAACCTATACAAGTTGGACAATAGAGGAAGAACCTATTGAATAGAATGGTGAATTTTCTGAGAAATAGTCTTTCTGCCATCTAGTGGTATAACACAGACACTGCTTCTGCCTTGTTTTTTCATTTACGTCTACCAAACTTTCTCACTGTCAGCCATGAATAAAAAAAATTAAAATGAGTATATAAATAATACTGTTATACTGTATGTGCATCCCCTCACATGACAAAAATAACATTCATTTATCGATTTGCTTTCTATTAAGCAGCCTATACAACAGTACCACTGCCCTTCTGCAGAGTTTCCCTGCTGTGGGGTTGTTTGCTCCTTTCCGTCTGAAAAGAGCGTCTGAAAAAGTTTAACAATCCATATGTGTCAGCTTTAAACCATGGGTTCTTAGGGGGTAGTGTCTGGCTTTTAGTGTGATTGGCAGATGGAGGCTCTGTTGTTATTCCCTCTTGGTCTTCATTAAACACTGTTAAAGAAGAATTTGTCTCATCTTCCTGGCCAGGTATGGATTTCTGGCTCTGGGTTTCAGAGTCATGAGAGTGGTCAGTCAAACCTAACTTTGTTGAGGAATACAAACCAACATCCTCTGATTTCATCTTCCCTATATCTCTTAAAGTCGGGGTTTGACGTCTGCATGGACGTGGAACCCACTGGTTATCTTCTTCTCCCACACTCGCCCGGTCTTTAGAATGGACAGGAAGAGTATGGCGGCGGCTTATGGTAGTCTTAGAGGAGAGCTGAGGATTGTGTCTAGTTGAGTCCTCGCTACTTGCCTGTCCGAGGTCAATGGTGGGTTGGTGAGGTGAGGTGCTAAGTGCACTGTGAGATTTCTGATTATCCAAACTGTGATCCACGGAGGAGATACTGCTTCGGCTGTTCTGATAATGCAAAACTTTCTTAGATGCCTCACGCAACTTTTGGACCTCTTCCTTATAATTGTCCTCAGTTGGTTCTTCTTCTTTGGCGTTCTCAATAGTTACTGAGGGTCTTCCTGAGGACGAACTGCTGCCGGTCCTCTTGGTTGTGTAAACATTACAGTTTTCATTTCTATGTGTTTTCAACTCCCCAGCACCTGGAACACAGTCTTTTATCTCACTTTCATTGTTGTGGATCTCAACCTCTTGTGCAGAGTTCTCGCTCAGGGCACCAACTGAGTTCCACAGATTTTTGCGCTCCTGTCTGGCCCCCACAGAGCGATTATGGTGATCTCCAGTGTGGAGGTCTCCAAGGGAGACAATCAGGCTGCCATTTGTGGGGCTGCCATTGGTGGGGCTCCCATGAGCAGAGGAGGGCTTTTCTACTCTTCTACGGGACCTGCGGCTAGTAAGGATGCTTTGTAGCATGGACTCCAGTGCTACACCCTCCATTTCCTTGTCCATTGTGGAGCAGGTGGCAGTGGACCTCCGCTTAGCAACAAGCTGCAATCTCTCCCTTTGTTTCCTCTTCATCTCGGCTCCTTCTCGATTCTTGTTTTCCTGCATGGAAATAATAATAAATTAGGGGTTAAGTTGTGATTATTTCAACAGGACTGTCCACCACTCAAGAAAACACAAATATGAATAGGCTTACCTGGATGGCCCGCATAAACTTGTCACAGAAGGATTTAAATATGGTGCAACACTCCTCCAGTTTGAACATGCTGGGGTCCTCGCAGAAGTATCCTGCCACCAAATCACTCACTGAGTTCAGCCTCTGAAGAAAGATCTGTGTCTCTTCCAGACAGGCCTCAGCCTCCTAAATGGGATCAGTGCCAAACTATTAGGACAATGGCCTACAGTATAATCATCATATTCTACACAGGTGCAGAATGTGGCAGATTCGGCTGAGACTGGCCAAAATAAGGTCTAACCTTTAGAAAGGCTTCCATCTGTGGCTTGAGGTCTTCCTGCTTTTCTGTGATGGTTTTAGCCTGCTGTATTTTCTTCACCTCTCTCTCAAACTCGGCTTCAATGTCACCTTTACTTATTCTAAGAGTGTACAATAATATTATATAGTTACAAAATAAGTAAAAATGTGTGTTTTTAATAATAATAATATTATTCTATTTTATTATTATTTTACCTTGCTGCAGGACCAATGTGTTTCAGTTGCTCTGTAAACTTGAGGAGGGTCACATCAGCATTCCGAGCTTGCTGTTGTAAATATGTAAATATTTGAAAAGGCACATTATACAGACATTGTCATGGGTTCAAAGGCAAAGACCACAATCTGATTAGGAACTGTACTTGCCATTACAACATAATGCATGAGGTTCATGCCTGGTTTGTTTGCTTTGGTGTCGACTAATTTCAAGAGGGATGTCATTCTGAAGCCAACAGCACTTCCTGCATAGCCACCCTGTAATCAAACAAATATAAAAACAAAAGAGGTACAAAAAGTGATTAAAAAAAATAAACACTGAGACTAGTATAATGTCAAAATGACATCAAACAGTCACTCACAGCATTGATGTAATTTCCTGTCTTCAGTACCAGCCGAATAACAGAGTGGAGTTCATCACACTCCAGCAGCTCTATGAAGAAATACACATTGTGAATGATTGACGGGTCTAAGTGGATTATTGAGCGCTGTGGTTATGAATTACAACTATAGAATAAGTAATACCTTGACCAGCAGTTGTCAAAATGCTAATGAATTTATGCATTTCTTCCATGAGAGGGAAGAATTCCTCTTGGAGCACCAAGCAGTTGAGACGCTCTTCATAGCTAACAGACACAGAGATCAAGTTTTCCTACTGTTAATAAAAAAAACAGACATGCAACACTTATGTAAAGCACAACAGACTGTGTTTCATTAGTTCACCTGGGAATCTTGACCAGCATCAGCATGAATAGATCTGCTTCAGGAAGAGCTGACTTGTTGCCATTAAACTTGGCTAGCTTTTGCACCTGAATCCCCAGAAAATATAGACAGAGGAATATATATTTAGATTCTGTTATATGAATTTGGTTTTCAGCAACAAGTAAATATTTCATATAACACACTAGTACCTCTCCTTCTTCTGGCAACAGCTTGCACAGTTCTCTCAGTTTCCCTGTACCAAATTTAAGCCTGTTTCCTAAATTAATGTCTTCAATCATATCACTCACAGACCTGTGGAAGGAGACAGAGAGACAGATACACATCAATGTATCAGATACTAGTATAGAAAATTCACTTGCAACTCACTATTTTTCCTGTACAACCCTGGCTTTATTTAAGCTGGGGAAACTTTTTTCTGCTGTGTGTACTTCCTAATGTAAAACTCTGACTTCCCGTTAGCAAACTGCAACAACACGCCGCTACCCACTGAGAGGATGACAGGATATAATGTAAATAGCAAAGAAACCAGTCGAGGCACAAACAATACTATAACACTATTATGAGAACACACACACAACATCCGATCCGAATGTGTCATTATTACAACAGTACTGTATGTTCAGATTTGTGTGTATAGTTGTTACAGTATATTAATATGTATGAGGGCAGCATTCCAGACATGAGAAATAATAATACTGTAATTATGTCAGATATGTTGCCATTGCCAAATAACAGTAACAGGCGTCATGTTTTCATTTCTCAATAGTTGATCTGTGTCCCAGCTGAGGGAGTGATGACAGGTCTGTTTTTGCAGTGTAGTTAGTTACTGTAGGTGATTTTAGCCTGTTAAGACATGTCAATGAGTGATATTTAACTGTAATAAATACTGTGAATGAAGCTGTGCTCCTGATTCAGTGTTATACACTTGAAGTGCAAAACGATGCATGCATTGGTAGTTCTGCCACACTGACTCACCTCCTGAACTGTTTTAGGAAAATTCCGAGGTTCATGCTCCTCTTTGAACTGAGAATGGTAACCTTAAAGATACAGAGGCAGATAGTCGTACTTTTAAGCAGACAATTATTATTCCAGAGATTATGGATACTTTGCATTTTATTTTATTTAAGTAATTTGGCCAAAGAGGAATTATTACTGTTACAGCACACTTTAATTGAATTTTTTTACATTCTCAGTTAAATTGGCACTCACGATTTTCTAATACAATGATGCTTATTGAGATAACCTACATGCAGGTCAAACTGATTTTATCCCACTAAAATCAAACAGATTCCATCCCACTTTCAGTATCTCTATTGACCTATAATGACAGAGAAGTTTCACTACTGAAAGCTACAAATAGAGTACTGTATGTAATGACTTTAGCCTCTCAGACAAACATTGCCTTTAGACAGAATGGGAAGACAGTTTCTTGTATAGCTTGCATACAGAATACAGAAAGTAATAATACAGTATGACGAATGCTTTCCCTTGGCAAACAGATATGAAGAATAATAAGACTCCACCCTTTATTGTGTGGTTCTAAAATACCATGTTCCTGGGGAAGGATCTAAGAGGAACAGATCTAGAGCAAACCTATTAACCCATTACTTCCACATCATAACTGGTTTAAAAAATACATAGTATGTAGACCTTTTAGCCCTGTTGAATATACAGTTTCACTATAAACAAAGTGCCAGTCATTGTAATCAATAGGGTGATAGTTGTTTAACGAGTAAGCCAAAGGAGGCTATCCATTTGCTAAACTCCTAAATAGCTGAGCTTGCTTGCTGCAATGTTTTAGTCTTGGGAAACTACCACAAGGAATGCTTAGCGTTAAACAGCATACGTTAAGAAATAATGTCCCAACAAAGTGTACTATTTTGCTTTTTGCCAAAAGTCAAGCTGTTACTCCTGAATAAAGACGGTGTTATTGCTTTGGGAGAATATTCTTATCATAGCCAACTCACCACTTCGAATCCTGAGGTGGATGTATGCAGTAGTCGCAGACTCTGGCGGTGTTGGGCCTTATTGTGATGCTGTCCCGGTCCCGGCTGGCTGTGGCTGAACAGTTCTGTCATGTGATCAGTGTCCAACTGATATTCCTGTAGAGTCTTCGGGGCTGTCCAGATGTTGTGCTTTCCCATTACACTGTGTTTAGGAATGGTGTCCCAGTTGAAGTTCCTCATCTTTGAGCTGCGGCGTTCTGACCTGGACATGCATCCTATGTCAGGGGCCGGTGGTGGTGGTGGCGGTGGTGGTGGTGGTGGAGGGGGAGGTAGAGGGGCAGCGGGTGGTGGAGGAACACCTGAATGCATCTTCTTGTGAAGCTGCCACTTCGTATGAGAGGTTATCGTGGCCTCAGGCACACAGCTGTGAGGGATTGAGCAGTCAAATAAAAGATTTGTGATGAATAGGCTTACAGCCAGAACTTAACATTTCGTTTAGCCTACAGAAAATGGCATGTCTACTAAAACTCTCAATTATTTGTACATTAAACATAAAGACTTTTCAGTTTTTTTTTAAATAATGTATTTTAATAATGTATTTTGCACTAAAATGTAATTTAAATTTGTATATTGTATTCAAATGTCCTTATACAGGATCACGTCTTGATGTTCTGTCTGTCTTAAAGGTGGTGTAAGTGATATTGTTTTGTTTCACTCTCTGGAAGCTCTTTTTAATAAACATAAAATACATCTTCAGGTCTGAATACGAATTTGATCCAAATATATAATAGGCTACACATGATAAACAAGTGAAATTCAAAGTGATGGGAAGGACATTTATTCAAAACCAAATGTTCTAAAGCAAAAATAGCATACACCACCTGTCTCAATGCTTGTACAGCACTTCATTTGTACAGCACTTTTGTATTATTATTATTATTATTATAGTATTAGTATTGTATAGCGTAATTGTCGTTCATGTAAACGTGGTGCTTGTCTTTATGGCAAGGCTACATTCTTCTAAATAAAGTTGATACAATCATATACCGGGTAGGTAGGCTACTGGGTGAGCAACATGTAGCAGCCCATAGCCACTGTGTTGCACTATTTTTGTCATTTGAGACTCGGATCAGAAGAACAAAATCATCTTACCTTTTGTCTCGGCTAATTAGTGGCTCATCGTCTAGATCAAATATTAGTAAATTCAAGTCCTTCTGCCCTCATCTGTAGACTGGAACACGAGCTATAGATGACACGTTCTAGCTGGTTCTACTACGGTCGGGAGAAGAGAAGTGTGTTGAAATGTTCACCTGTGTACACGACACGCCCAGTTAGTCATCCACCTTCTCCGCAGGGTTGGGTACCACTATCTCTCCATACGCGTCCAGACTCGTTCTTATACAGCTCAGTGGTCCAGACAAGTTGCACCTCGTCAATCCCCTCATTTCCTCATTTCCTCATTTCACTGGCCACATCAATGTGTTTACTTTGACTTGTTGCGACTTTTTTTGGGTGTCTTGTGCTCACTGCTTGATTGATTGATTGATGATTGTATGCGGAATGGGTACATTTCAATTCAAACGAAAGCACAAGTCAATACAAAAACTGTTGTGGACGACACCTATAGCTCTGGTCCATATAGCTCTAATGCTGCAATGGCATTAGAGTTATGGACCATGCAGAACTAGACGACACCATAATAAAGCATTACACTTGAGTCTTGTTTACAACAGGGTCCACCATTTTCAATTCATCAGAACATTTAAAGGACTTGGACGAGTGGACAATTAATAATATGTGTTAGGCAGGGGTTCTCAACCCGTGGGTCGCGACCCAAAAAAAATGCAACTGAATGGCTGGGAAATGGAAATGAAGAGTTTACATAGTACACATACATGCAGAAACTTTCCTTAATTATTATATATGGTTTCCGTATTTATTTATGATATATTTTCTCTTAAGGATATTTTTGCAGTCAGTTTGTATTGGGGGTGCAGGGGCTGCGAGACATGGCCAAAGCATTTCCGGGGGTCCCCAGCCAAAAACGTTGAGAACCCCCGCTCTAGGGCAGTGGTTCTCAAACATTTTAATTTTAACGACCCCATTGTTAGATATTATGTCTTATCTGTTTACAAACTAATGCCCAGTGGTGGTCAATGTCCCATATCCTCCTGACCTTTGGCCCATGGTCATTCATATTGTCACCATACTCTTCAGTCTTCATATCATCATTTTACTCTTAGCCTACTGCCTGTTTACTCCGGGTTGTTCTCCTTATCATCATTAATGTCATGTCACCATCCACGTGCCTAATCAGCCCTATATTATATCCTTTATATTATTTTATCATATTATATTATGGATTTCCTGACGCTAGGTTCAGATTTAATATCTTATATCTTGTTCACTCCTTATTCAGTCTCCATGTTGTCTGCCTCCAGCCACAAACTCTCACCATCCTCGATCATGGTCATTGTTGATGAGGCTATTCTAATGTAATGACAATAGCACGAGGATGAGGATATCTGATAAACTGACACAATCACAATTGACTGGGCACAACCTGTTGTTTTACAGGTAGTAGTCACGAATCAAACAGATCATTTCATTGTCACAAAAATGATTACTGATAATAATGATAATACAATCAGCAAATTTGTTCTTTCACAAAACATTTGAGGAAAGTAACAATTTCTTCTCAGTAGACCAACATCAAATGCAGAAATAGTGATCTTCTGTATAGCATCATAGGTAAACCATGCAACAACCTATCAACTGTCTTTTTGAAACTATATACTATACACTAGGATGGCAAGTCCAAGTCTACAAATGACCTGGCATCTACACACATGCTACATACCATGGCCTTTGCATAAGCCTGCAAGTTATTGTTATATACGGCTAGACAAACAAGGCAAAGTTATGTTGGTAACTTTGGAAATCTGTGTAAGGGCACATGCAGTCACACCACCGTTTAATTCTACCTGAGTTCGGATTCTGCCAATGCTTTTCAATGGGAACAGAGCGTTTTCCACAGAAATCCACAAATGCAACAAACCGCTCCGTTCCCATTGAAAAGCATTGGCAGAATCCGAACTCAGGTAGAATTAAAGTTTGGTGTGACTGTGCCCTAGGGCTAGGCAAAGAAAACTCCTGTCATTCTTTAATCTATGGCTATTTGCTTTGTCAGATAAACTACTTTAGTCTGAATTAACACCCCTACTGTAACTTGTTTTGGCAGGTCTGGGGTTTTATCAGCCCAAGGCTTAAGGCACAGAAGGAAGTTACTTAATGTCACAGATACGCAAATCTACACATATCTAAAGAATGTATCACACTAGCAAAGATTAGGGTGATTTTAGAAGTGGAAGTAAAGGCAGTTCAATACTGGATGACTCAACATGACACTTCTGAAAACAGAATGAGTGTACGCAAGACCACTTACCTTACCATGAAGTCATTAAATCATTAATTATCAGATTAACTATAAGGATTTCTTCTAGATAAGTAACGAAAAATGCAAACCTTTATAGTTTTTGCTTCCTTTCCAAGGAGGAAAGGAAATTGACTGACCAATTTGCCTTGAAATGTGCAATCTCACTATTGCATTGTGATTTCACTGCTGAAACAATCTTGTGCAGCAGCCCTACTTCCATCCCAAGCTGAGTACCTACCTCAGCATCAAATTAACTAATAATTAGAAGGTGTGGAGGGCATCACCATCCCATGGGGTATTCAATGTACATTAGTCATGTTTGTGATTGCTAATCCTGTGCAAATTGATTCTTACCCCCAATACTTGTCACACATTGCCGCCCAAACATTCCCTCCAAATAGGGCCAAAGATGCAGTTGCACATGCGGTTGCATCAGTTATCTCCAACACAAACTTTTCGTGAAGAAAGTTAAAAGAAAGGCTCAAGCTGAAAACCAGGCTGATCCGGTGTGTCTCAAGAGCGGACACATATAACTGAATAAAGGACCAACTTTTGGAGCCTTTATTTTTATCACAGCAGGGTGCAAAGCACAGAGAAATGCAGACAAGCATAGAAAAACGCTTTGTACCCTGTGATCATTTTTGATGTGATGAGTTTCACCAGCACCTTTCTTTATTCTATTGTATGTACTGAATATGTGCAGTAGGCTTATGGGCTTTATAAAATATTGTACTACTCCTTTAAAATGGGTAAATAATAATTGAGAAATAACAACTCCTGAAAGACACGATCAGCTCTAATATCATGTATATAATGAATGGTTAATTTCACATTACATACTGTAGATATTGATAAAAGTACATAGTATATATTTATTATACTGTACATCATATACATACATACATCATCGGTGGAAGCCTGCTGTTGTATGCTGCATGGACATTTTAATTTTGAGGATATACCTGTACTGTAATCTTGGTCAAAATGCAGGACAACAATGGCAAAAAACAGTAACTATGAAAGGAACTGAGACATGTAACAAACTATGTTACAGTACGAAGGGATAAACAAATAACCCAAAATAAAATAACAAATATGTAGTTGTACAGTCACATACTGAACTGTGTATGTGACATTCAGTTTCCCCAGCCACCATTAATGAATGTACTATAACTTAGTGTAAACGTCATGCCTTTTCATTTTGGGACCCATGCTGTAGAAAAACATTTTAATTTGAGATTATGTGGCAGCTAAACATGAGTTTGGGGGTTTCATGAGGCTTTTAACGGCAATGTAATTATTATGTCTGTAAACACTGGTATACAACAGGGCTACAAGTGTAATGGGTTAAAAACAAATAAAAAATAATATTTTCCATCTACAATTCAAACTTCTTAAAACATGTTTGAAGAGTAGATACTAGTCAAATGAATTCTGGATTGTATCATTAAGTTAGAGACAATTACCCCTCTAAGCTTGTAAACAGTAAACTGACCATCCAGGTGACAATGCCCTGAAATGTTAAAGATAATGATTTAAACCACAATATTACAAATAATAAATGCATGTGCAAAGTTGCCCATGGATTGCTCCACAAAAGGATAGTTTACATAAATAATAAGTGTACGGTACATTGTGCTACAGTACCTAAATTAATAACAAATATGATTTTGTGGGAAAACAAATGCTAAATACAGCTTGCACTGTAGCTGAACCATCATATGAAAAATGAGTGACATTGAAAAACACCACAAACCCCTTACCACTTGCCTTTCGTCATCCTACAGTATAGTTCTGGTTGAATGCTATGGAAGGCCGTTTATACAAAAACGTCTGTCGGCGCGAAGACGCTTTTACGTCTGTACACATTACGCCTACAGACGTTTTTGTATAAACGGCCTTCCATAGAATGCCACCTAATAATCATCCAACTACTGCTACTGTGCAATGGCCAGTTCCTCTCTGTACCTGTACCACTGTACAGCTGAAAAGTAGGTACCCTTATTGTTCCTCCAGCCAGGATGGCTTGTCTGAACCTGGCGGTTTTAACTTCACATTGAACTGTATAAGAGTTTGTTCCAATTGCTGCTGGTTGCCAGCAAAGTAAGCTGAGATAGCATTATGGAAGAGAAGCAGTTGTTTATGCATCACTTTGACCTAGAGGACAAAATGAAATGAAAGAAACAAACAAATGTTAAAGATAGAGCGAGAACGTAGCGCAGCTAACAAACAGGTCTGATCATCCAATTTGTTTATTTCCCCCTACATAACATTTCTTTGAATGGGTTCATTTCATTGCTTACTTTTATATTCTACATTGTAAGCAATAAGGTACACCCGCACACTGTGTATTTGCTCGGTACATGAGTATTGTCTTATTTAATGAAGCAACGTTTCGGTCCCACCGGACCTTCCTTAGGCAACAGGAGGGACCGAAACGTTGCTTTATTAAATAATACTCATGTACCGAGCAAATACACAGTGTGCGGGTGTACCTTATTGCTTTCATTGATGTCCACTGGCCTACGCACCTGTGCATACACCTAATTTATAGGTGTGCGAAAGTTTTCTCCTACATATTCTACATTGTGAAATAAAGATTATAATTTAAGTCAGTGGTCTGTCTGGTATGTACCCTTTTTGGTTACAGTATATTCTGAAGCATTTCTACATTATAAGTCAATCATTAAGATGCATTTCTTGTGTTATCTATTCACTATTTTAGACAATATCGCTTTACTACAAACCTTATTCTCCTCCAGAAATTTGAGTTTGATGGAGACATCACTACGGAGTCTTTCATATTTGTCTCTGTGGATCTGGTAATCATGTTGGGCCATGTCAATGCGCACCATGGTAGCGCCATCCCTCGGACCCAGGCTCAACTCCTCCAGATCTGAACGGTAGGCATCAAATTCAAGTCTACATAGAGATAGAGATAGAATGTGTCAGTCATGTACTCCCTATAATTTCCAAACATCAACACATTATGTGACTCTTTCTGATACAGAGACATGGCTGTCTCTCAACTGTTCAGGAGAGAAGAAAAACAGTTAGTTAATAGCACAGAGCAAACTATTCACATACTAGAGCAAGTCTGAAATAAATTGACATGTAAATATGAAATAAATGCTTAAACATGTAGCTACCATGTAATGTTAGTCCAGTCCACAGCACAGCACAGAAGTGAACCTTTCAAGCCTATTTTCTCAACTCGCTGTTTTCTACAAGACATTACTGTATAAGCCATATCTCAAAAACTGGTGGTCAAACTGAACAAACAATATGTCAATTTGAAGCTATGATTCCCTGCTTTCACAGAACATGAAAAAACAAAAATTTTAATAAATTGACTTAGCCTCATCTCAGAAACGGTCACATATACTTGTGATGTGTCCATGGAGCAGTCAAAATAACTGATCAAAATGTCATGCTATTTTACCTTGCATTCTCATAATGCTTGATGGTGATCAGAGTGTCCTCCATAGTTTTGTTAACCAGTGTGTTCACACTAGACACAAAGAAGTTGATGGCACTCAGCAGAGCCTCCCCATTCTTGCATAAGAGCTTTTGTGTTTCTGCATTGTATCCAAATTCATCCTGCCAACAAAGACAGAGGGTTTACCTGCTACAGTAATAACATCTGCAGTTCAAATCAAAAATGAACCTAAAGAAACAATTACCTGCAGCTCTGGAGATTTCTGGCTGAGCTCTGCAAAGGTATCTCCTAAAGCCTGTTGTGTCTGCACCATGTTGTGAAAATGGTTGGTGAGTGCAGTGGTCAGTCTTAGTATGTTCTCATACTTGTCCTTGGTATCTCTCAACTGAGCCTCCAGTTCCAAGTCCACTGTTCGTGAGCCTCGGCCAAAGCGCTCTGAGAACATCTGCTTGGTACACTGGAATAGGATGGATTGATATGGACAATAAAATTACAATACACCCACTGTTTATTATGATAATAGCTTCAAAGAAATATAGGCTAGAAAATGTCTGCTTGAGTGATCAATGCATTTGTCAACTCGCATAACAATGACCAGTCTAGAAAGGTCATGGACTTGAAAAGGCTCTGGCAGTTCGATATCAAGTATGTTTGATTGATAAAACAGCACGTGGTACAGTAAGACATTAAGGCTAAAATGATAACACAAAAAGTGCTGGGGACTTCTAAACGACAGCAGTGAATGACAACTCACTGAATTTACATTTACACCATTCATGTGTCGCTAATGACTTCTTCATGTTAGAATAAAGTACTTTACAGAGTCGAACGTAATCGACGCAAGAAGCCCTACGCAATGGAGGGTGAGAGAAATGTATCTCCTTGCGTCACGTCAGTTACGTAATCCGTCGGACTAGGAGTGAATCCCAATCCGACGGAGCACAATACACAAGGAACATTCCTTGACGCAAGCAGAGCAAAAGTACCCCTGGCGTCCTTTGGCAGCAGAGAGCAAGAAGACTTTTCCTCCTCTGCTCGACCCCTCTTATTGAAAGAGGATGACACTTCCGCCAGCACACTGAGTTGTAAACGTAAACACGATCGGCATGGACAGATCACATTGGAAGTTAAACAGGACAACCTGACATCATCGTTGGCGCGGGCGGTATTGAAATGCCTGCGGGTGGGCTGTCAAGATAAAACCAGCGGGCCCCCGCTTATATAGCCTACACTTTAGCATAATATGAAAGTCTGATGAGAACGTATAATTTCTCTACTGTGCTGGACAAGCACCGTGGAGAATGTCTCACTCACACTCTCTAACAGACATCATCAGGCAGCTCCCAAAGCGGCTGCACCTGTCAATCATTAGTAGGCTAATCACTCTGTGAGAAGTGCGTGTATAGAGTTCCTTTTCCCCACAAAAACAGACATTTTCGCTTCTAAACCCCTTGTTGCTTGTTGTGTGTCACTCAGCAAATACATTTGCAACAGAAACAGAACACAAAGATGAGTATTTGTTTTTTAACACGCAGCATCTCTCTCTCTCTCTGGCTTTTTGTTAGAGCTTTTGGACAATGGCTTCTGTTTTGTGCTCATTTGACTGCTTTTGTTTTTAAATTGAAATTGGTTGCGCTGTCTGTTTTGTTTCTTTATACTCATGTGATTTTTGCTTTTGTGATTTGCGTTGTGAAGCACTTTGTAAACTTGCTTTTGAAAGGTGCTATATAAATAAAGTTTATTATTATTATTATTATTCAAACTGCTGTCTATATACACTGTACTGTATATTATACAGTATACACTAGTACACTAGTCTGGTTACATTAACAGGTTGCAGAGTTCTAGAAGTCATTGCACAATTACCTTGTAAGTGTTGATGCCCCATTTCTTTACGCTGTCCATCTTCTCCACTGCCACACCCCGAGAAACCTCCTCAGATGCCAAGGAGGAACTGCTAGTGCTATGGTGCATGGACCCTTTAACAAAATCAAAAGCGAAATGGTTAAGTGGGTTTTCAAGACCACTACTTAAGTTCATCATACAAATGTTGTGATTATGATGATAATGAGAAAGGATAATGAGGACATGATGCCGAGCCCAATGATACCTCCTGCCGGATACTGGTCCGTTTGTTTGGCATTTTGGTTGGCCACAGACTGGCTCTGAGGGATATTACAAACTCCCCTGGCTTTCATGCGGATGTCTGAAACAAACATGGGAATGATAGACAGTGAGGCTAAAGAGAATGTGAGAGTTTGGGGGTGAATTGCAATGTTACAAAGCAGAGTACAAATGAAATTAAAAGAGGGTGACAGATAAGAAGAGTGGTGAATATACTGTGGATGTAAAATAGATTGGTGCTAGAAAAGGCTTTGAGATAATGCACCATGCAAGTTACTCATGCAGAATGCAATAAATAAGTGAATGAATAAAACAGTTAATGAAAAATGGATGTCATGGGTTAGGTTACGAATAACACAGTGGTATAATTATTATATATAATGTTCACTAAATGTGCTTTTTCCAGTGCAAAAGAGTCCATTAATATTAAAAACATTCACAAACAACACTTAACATAACATTCTTGCAATAAGAGGTCAACACATCCCTTATTTTGAAATCAGTCAAATCCAAGTTGCTTGTGGCCACTGGAGAGACTTTAAGAGTTAAAGACAGAACAGGCAAAGACCGCTGACGATTCCCTTGGTCAAGCAATAGCAAACGCCTACGAAAAAGAAAAAAATAGAAAAGATGCAAAAGGACCAGCCCAATTAGGTTAGATTTAATAACTTAGAGATAGAGGCTTGTCACAGCCACCTGGTCCTGAGGCAGGGGTTCGCCTTCTGTCCAAATACTCTGGGTTGAAGTGAATTGCTGGCCCTAAGGGATATGGAGGATTGTAAAAACTGCATAATATGACTAAAGGTCATTATCCCCGGCACACACACACGACCACACACACACGACCACACACACACACACACACACACACACACACACACACACACACACACACACACACACACACACACACACACACACACACACACACACACACACACACACACACACACACACACACACACACACACACACACACACACACACACACACACACACACACACACACACACACACACACACACACACACACACACACACACACACACACACACACACACACACACACACACACACACACACACAATGCTGAAATGTTTGGGATGAGGCAACAGTACCTTTGATGGTGCTGGTAGGAATGATGCCCCCTGCTGGTCCTCCGTAACCTCCTGAGACGATGTTGGTTTCATTCATGTTGGGCCCAGACACCATCACCTGCTGCAAGTCCTAGTGGATTAAAACACATTTGCAATAACAACCAGCGACTTCTCAATCCTCCAATATACTTCAGAGATTGACTTCAGATATAAACAAAAAATCACACCCGTGTGAAGTGAGGGGCGCTAATATATTAAAGTCTAATTTATGATGATTAGGTGATGTAATGAATGTAATCAAACGGTGCCAACACAAACATTAAACGCCACAATAAAGAACCAATATGACGTAATGATGATTGTCAATGGCATTTTTAAAACAAACTGGGGGCGCCCCTCAAAAATATGATAGAATGAACAATACCGAACTGGTATACAGGATCAGTAGTTGGCTAGATTAATATATGTATATATTGGTAGGTCAGGATAACCATGGAGTTACCTCTTTTTATAGGCCTACTAGCCTTGTTTTGACATATAGATATCTAGGGTGCATGGAGATCATCAGAAGATAAAATAAATAATAAAATGATATCCGATATAATGATAGACATTATATTAAAAGGCAAATAAATAACCCACCGTAAAACATGAACCCAAGCATATAAACTACATATTATAATGTAGCCTATATTAAAACAAGTTTAGTTGAACTCATTAAAATACACAATTAGCCTTAATACCTTTCACTATAAGGATACAATCATGTAATACATTGTGTATAACTACAGGTCCAAACGTAATGTTGTAAGTTGTAACACACATTCCCTACCTTTTCATCTAAGCTCCACTGAATCTGTGCAGCCTGTGTGAGGAAAGACAACATGTGAAGGCCATCTAATAAAATAGATTTGTAGTAAACAGGAGCAAAAATATTCCTTCTTTCCGAATTAGTGATATGATCACAGAAATCATCCTTGCATGGTGGTGTGGGCCTGGGCCTATATGATGTTAGCTTGACTCAAATCCAATCAAGGTCCAATCTCCAGATTGACATGTCACTAGATGAACATGTCGATAGATGCCTTCGTCATGTCAGTTGTCAATTGGCCTACTCGTTTAATATGGGGCATGGAATAAATAAGATAAACGCGACTCACCTGCTCCAAGCTGTCATCTTCTTGCAAGGTCCCTGTATCTCCATTGCTATTAATGGGGATTTCCATTGTAGCAGCCTTACTCATGACATTGTCTGCCATAATGACAATTCTACTAAACAAGATTAACCGTTTTTACTGTCGCATGGGTGTGCGAGCTAGGACTTCCTGACCCACAGTCAACACGCCAAAAACAGCTTGCTTGTTTCTTTTGATGCTACCGATTATCTTCCGATGCTGATGTGGCTACTGCTTGGCGGTTAGCTATATGCAGGGATAATAGTAGAAGCCAAAATTAAACACGAACGAATTGTCTATGCAGAAATATTTTCTTGAATGCGACCAATTGATAAAGACGTAAGCTTAAATGTCATTTGTTAGATTCATGGTTGTCGCTGTGCGTTTACTATTATATCTGCTTCCATTCCTGCCAGGTTTCTTCGATAAGAAAATCTCTGCATCCAAGAGTACCTGCTATATGGCCACTTCAAAATAAATGTTTATTTCAAACGACATAAGAAAACATAACACAGTGTGGACTGTGGTCGAAACAAAAATAAAAGATGAGGAATAAAACAGTTCCAAGGTTATTAATGTATTTATTAATTGTTACGATGGCCATAAATACCGGCAGAATTGCGCAACTACAGCTAGTAAAATATGGGTGCGGTATTATTTTGAAGGAGAAAATGTTTCACGTAGCTCTCATCGCTGGCCCAAGGCAGACAGAGAAACGACATTGAGAGGACAGGAAACTGTACGCTCGAGCGCTGTTCATTCAACCTGGAGACTGAACAGACTGGAGTGACAAACTGGGAAGACGGCGCAAACATCAGCAATTATTTTAGGCATGTGTGCAACATGACAACTGTTTGTAAGTATTGTACAGTGACAACTAAAGTCTCTGTAATGTTTATGTTGTACTATTAATTTACTAAAGGGATTTAAGATAATTTAAACTGGGCTGTTGCCTGCCCTGAGTCCAGTGCATTCTGACAACTTCCGGTCCAGGACAGAAGCCGCCAATGCCATTGGACCCGACTGGCCCGGACTGGCCCCATGAAGTGAACGGAGTTGTCGCTCTGTCTCTGGCCCAACTGCCCAAGGTAAAGCTCCGTCGCCGGAATTAGCAAATCTACAAGCTCACGATGCGTTACATCGCGACGCGTTGTGAACTTGCAGATCTGCTTTTTTGTGGTGCGCGACACCGTCGCACGAAGAAGCAAAGGGCCACTCTTCCACGTCGTACACTGCTGACGTAGCATAATCCAGACCCTGGCCTAAACTGTAGTAGTAGGCTAGTAGCTCCGTTTGTAACCTCTAGTCTACGCTGCTGCACTTATAGCTCCGAGGCGCAGCATGACCTGAACCTTTAAAGAGCCTAAATCAACCTAAGAGCTGTACAAAGACAAAAGTTACCTTAGTTCTGTTTACCATGCTGTATTAGCTCACATGAAGCATAGGATCCATATGGCACATTCAAATACCAAAAGTAAATATGCTTTGATTGAATATTTTATTTAAAAAGATTAGCAGCAGCCTACTGTAGGTATACAGTCAAAGACTCAAAGCTATATATATGTATGCTAAAAGGATAACACAAGTTTGTTTCCATTGTGGCCCATTAATGAAATGCATGAAAAGCCAGAGTCCTGCTCGCTCACTTCCCACATTCACACACCAATGGTGGCAACTGGCAAGCTCACACTGACCAACTCATTGGAGGCAATGTAGGGTTCAGTGGACAGCCCGGACAGGAGCTGGGATTCGAACCGCCGACCCAGGGATCATTGGATGACCTGCTCTACCTCCTGAGCCACAGGCACAGCCACATAACCAATTCATCAGTCTACTACAGTACTATACTATAGCCTACTACAATAACAATGTACATATTGTAGCCTATTACATAACAGTAAAAGCCCCAGTAGCAGAAATGTTGTCTGTTTGTCTTCTATACATTTTAAAAGCATTTTTGCATTTTAAAAAAATCAGAAAATAAAAGGTTGTTGATTTAGGTAAATTTCACAATAAAGCATGTATAAAATACTGCTCACCAAGGGATGTCGGGATAGTACAGAATATTTTTGAGTTCTATACAGATTTGTAAAAGTCACCAATAGGCCTAAATATATAGTCAAATACTTGTATTACCACTAATAACTCTACAAAATGATAAGTGTGTTAAAAATAACTAGCCTTCGAAATATCATATTATGATTTTCTTTGTAGTCAGTGTTGTTTCAGTAGCCTGGAAAGAGGTAGAGGTGTTTTGTCAACGTGCATCTTTCTTTGGTGGGCATCTGTTTTCTTTTTTCAAATTCCTCAAAGCGGTTCATGACCTGTGTGATTAAAACATTATTATGAAAGTTACAATATTTTGACTGTAGGTATTAAACACAGCAGGTGTTACATGCATTTATGATCAATTATCGATCATCCTTGCTGGTAGATTGCTTTTGGATCACAATGCAAATTGGTAAAACTGTAGTCATTTGAAACACTTGCCTTCCTGAACAGTTCCTCAATGTGATCCTCCAGCGCAAACGTGTTGAATATCTCAACGATGTACTGGATAAGAAAGGATCCATCTTCTGTATTTCTATATGAAAGAGTATCTGCAGGATATAATAAGAGAATGCACATAAATGTATTATCATTTAAGTATCTTATCTATCAAGTTATATTAATAATAAAGACTAAAGAAGATTTTGTCTCCCCTATAAGTAAGTAAGTATGTTAATATACACTCACGTGGGGTGCAGGAAAGGAGGGCGATAAAGTCCTTTTCTTTGTGCACCCGGAAAGCATCATCCTCTATGCCTTCTGTGTCATTCGGAGGGTTAAAGGGTGACTGGTAAGCATCTGCACCAACACCATCATGTACAATCGTCTTACCTTCCACCTCTGAAACAATCACAACATTGGCCAGGACAATTTAGGAGAACATTTTTAAGTCCCCTTGTGTCTATCTATGTCTGAAAAAGTATGGGAATTCCTATGACAACTAGAGCATCACCTCCTCTGCAGGCCTGGATGATGATAACCTTGGGTTTATCTCGCAGAGCCGGACAGTTCTCTGTGTTCAGGTGGGTGTAGATATTTTCAATGGGGAACTCTGCCTGATTTTTCTCTGTCCAGTCGACGCCTAAGATGACTCCTAACTTCCCATGAGACATGATGATGACAAAAACACTGTCTGTGTTGGAGAGACGTGGATCTTGTGAAAACTTCTTGATAGCTGAGTCAATTGCCTGTAACAAAAAAGTCAGACATAAGTAGTCTAGGCTAAATCCCTCACTAAATTACATTAAGTCAATCACTCACTACATCACATTCAATTAGTCACTCACTACACCAAGTAACTGGAGAAAATCCCTTCCCGTGTTAAGCCTACAGTACCTGCGCGCTGAGATTTCTATGTTGTTCCACTTCGTATCCCAATGCTTTGAGCAACGTCCACATGTTCACCTCATCTTTCTGAGCACCATTCCTTTTCATCCCAGGTAACTTAAACTCCACATTAGTGATTAATAAGGCCAGGCGATTCCTATTGGACTTCTCATGCATACGGTACATCTGTGAAGAAACCTATTATAGGCAGCACATTAGAATCATTCATCAAAGTGTTTCAAAAACTAATATAATAATATTCTGAACAGGATAGTACTAGAGTTTAAACTACAGTTTGTGACATAACAATTCAAGTATCCCTCTTTGATCCACATTTGTGAAACCATAATATATTGTGACAATATGCTTTCACAAACATAATATAGAGTGCACATGCAACTATGCAATTAGAAATGAGATAAATTGAAGATCCTGCATAGGGCCTCTTTTGTGAGTACAACCCAGTAAGTATAAGCATAGCTTGCATCTCGTGCATTATGCATTTATTTAATCTATTTCAGAAGACATGAGACGTCTGGTACAGCTTTTAAAATTGTATTAGTATTATTCATTATTAATGTATTATCAATTACTTACCTTTGGGTTATTTAGTTGAGCCTTCACAAATGCACCAGTACAGGGTCTGAGCGTGAGGGACATTTCACAAGCCTTTGCCTCCTCCTGGGACAATGGGGGCACAGCTGGAAAACCCAAAGTATATAATCAGTGGCTACTAGTACTTGTGTAGTGTACAGTACAGTAGACTAGAGACCTGATTACAAAGATGCAATGCTTGCATTTAAGTGAAAAGCATACATGTTCTCTTGGTAAAATGCAATCGGGACAGTGGCTGTCTACTGAAAGACCTGAACTGACCTGCATTAGAAGGGATAGACACTGGAGCAGCTTGGACTCCGTTTGATGTGAACTGACCTGTCTGGGCTGGTTGCTCTGAGGGCAGACCCAGTTCAAAGTATAGTGCAGAATCTCTCTCCTCAAGATTAGTGATCAGTACGTTAGAAGCCTTGTCTCCTTTCTTCGTAATAATGTCTACGAGATAACGTGCCTTGTCAGTTCTGGTATTGTTCTCCTCAAGTACTGCTTCTTTCTCTCCATCGTTCAACACCTTAGCATCCAAGAGGTCATCCAGGAGCTGCTTGAGTAATGGAAGTGATATTTTCTCTACAAATGCACGCCGAATCTTGGTAAGCTTATCTAGGAGAGAGAGACAGATAAAAGCACCACAGGTGAACAAGGCACAAAACAACCCATATGTGTAAAAAGAAAATATTAACGTAATATAGGGCTTTCACTTCTAGTGATTTTTACTAGTTGACTATTTTTTTTAATGATATTTGTACATTTCAAAATTGTGTACATTGGTGACTATAATATAGCATTCTAGCTGATCTTGAGGCCTACAAAAAAAAAGAAAACGTATCAACTAGTCCACTAGCTGGGTTTCCCAAAGAAATGTTGTGTTGCACGTAGCTTGAACACACCCCTCTAGGCCGCAAACAGAAGCAATATTTTCCGGGAATCTGGCCGACGCGGCAATCTGCCGCGTGGGTGGAGTTTCATTTCCATCCACCAGCTGTCTAAAAACCCGGAAGAGACCCCCGGCAGACAGCTTCTTTTGTCCGCGCATGGAATCTTAGGTGTGCTGCCTAAAGGCCTATTCATAGTCTGGATTTTCGGTGGTGAGGTGACCACCGCTCCGGTGGTGAGCTGACCACCGGAGCTGAAATAACGTTGAGCCGTGGTGAGTAAAAACAGAGAGAAGGGCTGGAGCGGTGGCGGTGGTTTGCTCTTCACCGCGGCTTGTGACATCATGTTGTAGTTCGGTGGTCACCTAACCACCGACAATCCAGACTATGTATGTAGAAATAGACAACCTATAGACTATAGCACAGCCATACCAGTCCTCATTGCGCATGTAAGGCCTCCTGCATGAATACATTTAGAAGCAAGCCTGTTTCCCTAAAGCCTCTTTAGCCTACACACACCTCTCGACATGTGGCAGTAGAAAAACCATTCGCATGTGTGATGTGAGTGGTGACTTTCTTCATCTCATTTAAATATAAGAACAACAAGACAATTAAGAGTGAATAGAGCCTACTGTCAGCTGTCCAGCAGTCCAAATATTATTAAATTAAATTTCAGAGGCGAAGTGATGTCGGCACGGTAAATGTAGGCCTATATGGAAACACTACTGTCCCATTGTGCAAGTGAATTAAATTGAATAACATTCGATTGTGGGTTAATAAATATAGGCCTAGACAATGGGAGGGTATTGTGCAGTCAAAGTTACCAATACAAGCTAGTTAATTCGGTATGGTAGGCTTTTGATTGATTGATTGAAATATTTATTAACAGTTTGCAGAATTACAGTACATTTCAAGCACAACTCAATACAAAGACTGTTAACTTTGAGTGGACGACCCAATAAAGCATTACACTTGTTTACATTTACAATTAAAGGTATATTCAGTGATTTCACTTAATTCAAATATCACTTATTTTTTTGTTTTGTTGTGATAATCCTCTCTACTATAAAGTGTGCTGACCATATAAGGAGTTCCTCCCTGTCCCCAGTTAACCCCTGGGGGTCAAAAAACCTTAGGTTTCGTTTTTGGTTCTCTATCCTGATTGGATAAAAGCTTGGGTCCAAAGGCAAAAAACGAAACCTAAGGTTTTTTGAGTGAAATCACTGAATATACCTTTAAGAGGGTCCACCTTGTTCAAATCATCAAAACATTTAGAGACGTACAAATAGACACTTCTATATAGCCAAAAAGAACAGAACAGGAATTCATCATAAAGGAGGGGGAAAAAGGGAAAAGAAACATATACAGTGAGGGGAAAAGGGGGGTGGGGGGGGGGATTCAGATTTTTACGGGGGCCAGTTTCGAATTGCAGCTGTCTGTAGGTGCGCTTTGAGAGCGGTTTTGAAGGAGTCAAGGGATTTGCATGTCTGGTGGCATAGGAGCGAAAATAATTGAGTCCCTTGTTTGTGCCGAATCTGGGTTGCACATGGTTTGTTGCACTCGCTCTGGTGTTGTGGGTGTGGACTTCGTTAACATTAAGGAAGTATTTAGACAGGTACATGGGTATCTTGGTGATGTATCGAATCTTGTGGACCAGACCCATTGCAAGATGCTGTACTCTGTCATCGACCCTAATCCATTCCAGCCTGTCAAAGTGGGCAGGGGTGAGGTGGGTTCGGGGGGTGAGGCCAAGTAGGAGCCTGACCAGTTTGTTTTGGGAAGTCTGGAGCCTTGTTTTAAGGGCCTTTGAGATGCTGTGGTACCAAGAGGTGCATGCATAGTCAAAGAAACCTTGTACGAGGGCTCCTGTTAGGGTCTTCAAGGTGTTTTTGTTGACCAGTGAGGAGATCCTGTAAAGGAATCTTGTTCTTTGGTTGACTTTTTTGATTACGTTGGTGGCCATTGTGGCAGTTCAGCCTGCCACTGAGACTGAATGCCTAAAGTTTGAATTATTATTTATTGTGTATGTTGCAGAGAATTATATTATTTTGGGATGTGTACATATATGGGTTGATGCTTGATTGCTAATTGCTTGTCTCCATAGTAGGGAGCAACTATCAGCTGTGGGGTGTGGGGAACATACCAACAGTATGAGGGTTTGTTTAGAGCACCCTGCTATGTATAATAATAATATGTGTTGTCCCTGGACATTATGAAGTACTGGTATAATTGTGGAATCAATTCAGGGTGGTATGTTCCAGTGGGAGGGGCTTAACCTTTATATGTAGGGAGGCCTCCCACTACCTGGCAGTCAAAGTAGGACTGTGGACTAGGTGGAAGGAGCTAGGGCCACCTGTCCAGTATCACTGTAAATACTTTTGTTTTGGTGAATACAGACGAACAGCATCTCTGCATGACTGCCTGGAGGTTATTTCTATATATTTTTCCGGTTTTCATACTAGGCAAGTGTGACAGCCATTTTATCACCGGAAAGATTAACCTCCAGGATGGAACCTAGGTAGGTAATTTAAATATTTTCATGTGATAATATTGTCACCCACTCTAACCAAGAAGCCAGATCTGCCTTGCTGAGATTACCATTTGATCCAAAGAGAATGGATTCAGTTTTTCCCAGGTGTAAAGATAGTTTGTTATCAGCAAGCCAGGTGCATATTACCGAGTTCAGAGCTGAGGGCCTTTTCAACCTGCAGTTTGTTCCTGTCCGAGACTAGCGGTGCTGAGTCATCTGTGAACAGGAACAAGTTGCAGTCACTAGCTGATGTCATGTCGTTTACATATATTAGGAACAGTAAAGCCCCTAGTATGCTTCCTTGTGGAACGCCACAGCTCAATGGGAGGGGGGGGGGGGGACAGTTTTCCGTTCACCTCCACCATCTGTTCTCTCCCCTCCAGGTAGGATTGCATCCAGCTCACTGATGTGCTATCAAAATCAATTGCTTTTAGTTTGTTAACCAGTATGGAGTGGTTCACTGGAGGCCGCCGCCTCAGGCCTACCATACCAGGCCTTAGCTCTGATCCATAGCCTTAACCAGGCCTCAGGCCAACCATTGCGTGGCACATATGCACGGAATATCTATGTTCACAGTGAAAGGGTGTGTTGTTGAGAGGAACCACACGCATACTCACTATGCATATTTCCTTTGGGAAACCCAGGCAATCTATATTGGCATTTAAGGAGCATGATAGAGTGGTGGGGCACTCAACTGAATTTGTATAATCCCATGAATTCTGGGATATTAAGCATTAGGCTAGCTAAAGCCAAGGTAACTTATCTATGGACTCCTTGTGATAGGGCAGTCTGAAAATTACTTTTCCCCAAAAAATATTTTGAGCTGAGAAATCATGCAAATTGTCTGTCTGTGTCTATTCTGGAAACATTTTGTTGAGGCAAAATTGTGGCCTAATTATTTCCCCCATTCTTATTATTATCATTATTCAAACAGCAGAATGGTGACCCAAGGGCGAGGTTATACGTGAAAGTGAAACTAAAAAAAGTTGAGAGTAAACCAACGATTTTGTTTAAAATCTGTCCTTTGTGTAAACAATAAACAGGTATAATCACATAAAAGTGCAGGCGTATTTTTCCAGCATGATTTTTACCTAATTTTATGTAACATATAACATATAGGCTACTGTATGTTTGCGCTGCATGTCGGCTTTGCAATGTAATTAAATCTAGTCTTACCTGCCATGATCTTCTACAGTAGGCCTACTGTCTGTCTGTACAACCTTGTTGCGTCGTTTTTACTTACAATCTTCTCAAACGTTTGGACAATTACTTAAAAATGCTGTAGTAACATACTAACATTATAGGTTATTGACAATGGTAAAGAAGAGACGCGCCCACTTCCTTTATATGGTTCCTTATTTGACTCCTTACTGTACGTAATTGCACAACCCTCCAACTTTTGCTTTTAGGGCTACAATGCCAATTAGCGCCACAAGGTGGTGCCTCCGGTCTAGTGGTGAAGTCTATGGGGGAAGTAGTCAAGAGTTGGTTGAGAGTAGACTGACATGCAGTCCTGACATTTGACTCCTGCACAAATGATTGATTTATTGATTGATTGACTGACTGACTGATTGAAAACGTTATTAACAGTTTGTAGAATAAGCACAGGACACTGTCACAGTTCAATACAAGGTCTGCTTAGGATGAATAAATAAAAAGAAAGCCCTACACTTGTTTCCATTGGGGTCCTCCATTTTCAATTATTCATCAGAACATTTAATGTCATACAAATATACAGTAGCCTACTATGCAAAAATAAAAACAGTTTAAATATAATTTAAACGGTTAGAACTTAGAAATCAAAAGAAAAAGATATAGCAGCAATCAGCGATAAGACAGGCCAAGCTATTATGATGAATTGAACATGGTGGACCCTATTGTAAACAAGTGTAATGCTTTATGGTGTTGTCCACAGTTAACAGTTTTGTATTGAGTTGTGCTTGAAATGTACTCTCTCACTAATTCTCCAATCTGTTAATAAAACAACAAATAAATGGGTGATCTAAGGTCAGAGGTCAAAAGTCAGAACACGCCAGTTGTTCGGCATGAGGAGACACTTTCCAAGTTTCATCAACTTTCATCATTTTTCGTTACCCGACTTGCATCATTCCTAGACCGGCTGATGCCCGGTCTAACAATAAAAATAACAATACTGTAATAATAACCTATCATTTATTTAACTTTGTTATGCTTTGCTTGGCTTTGCATGGTCTTGACCAACCACTTTTAAATTAATTAAACAGAGGGCTGACAGTGGTGTTGGCACCACCACTAGAAGAGACTGTGAGACCATTTAAATGCACATTTTGGCTAAATGTGCACAGAGAGTTCTCTAAATATCAACTCATATCTGAGACAGAAACAAACAATGGCTTATTGTGGCAAACCAGAATTGTCACATTTAACCTGACATGTACAATGTATTTCATTTCTCTACTAGTATTTTGTATAGGCCTACTGATAGTTTTTGTTACCAGCTTAGGGACCATATGCTATTTAAATTATCATTGTTGCTAAACTACATTTTATATTTTTATTCTGATGTTCAATATTTCAAAAATAAACCAATATACATGAATAAATAAATGTAAATTTCTGAATACTAAAAACATGTATTCATACCTTCAGACTCGTTCTCCTACTCACAGAGTTGGTGTGTGCAGAACACGGTGCTCTCTAGAGCTTGCACACTCTCTAATGTTCCATCTCTCTCATCACGCCAATCATCCAAATTCATTCTGCCACCTCACCCCTCGACGGAACCCGATGTTCCTCTTCCCTCATTATTTGAAACTCTCAGATCAGCACATCTCAGATCAGCTGAAAGAAAATGGCACAAAAGTGGCCAAACACACTCTCCTTTTTTTATTCACTCGACCTTTATTCTTGCCGTCTCTCCCATATAGCTAAGTCTACTTTTTCTGGCAAAAATCTACGGTTACGCCCTCATCCCTCTCTACTGAAGTTTTCATCAGAAGCAGCTTATGTAAGAAGTTCACCTAATTCCTCATCAAATACCTCATCAAATGCGTTAACCCCAACATCTCATGCATTCCATTTCTCCTCCATCTACAGACAAGGTCCTCCTGAAACTTGTGTCATCCATGAGATTGTTCAGCTCTCCCACAATATGAATTGTAGTCCAGCATCACTCTGTCTATCTTTAGAAAACTTGACTAGATTTGATTCTGTCCAGTATATAATTCAGTCAACTAACTCCTAGGCCTAGCATACTATAACTCCCTCCTTGCTGGTCTGCCTGCAAGGCATTCTCCATCTCTCTCTCTGCTGTCTAAAACTCAAGACCTGGCAACAAGAGTCAGACAATACCGTATTTATTTGTGAGTTGTTGCCTATTTAGATAGATGCTAGTTATGTCATCCAGATGTACACTGAGTATGTTGTTTACTTGTTGCTCCAGTGAATAGGCATGTTGCTATTCACTGCATGGTAAACTAACTTTGGTTTTTAAATAACTGAAGGTATTGTAGGCTTGGATTTTACAAACGTTTAAATGTACGTGCGTGGTAGGTATGAATACATGTTTTTAGAAGAAGTGGGGAAACGAGCCCAGGGCAGGGAACCAACCTCAGAAAAAAAGAACAATAACAAATGTACAGTTAAAGTTTCTCACCAAGTACAAGTAGTATCTAGCTCTTCAAAATCTGAAGGCCTTTCAGTCTGTGCGTTTAGTCCTATGCAAGCTGGCTCAAATCAATTTGTATTCGTAAAAAAAAGATGTGCACTTGACATTATATTATTTATTTATTATATTATTTATATATTATTATTTTTGCATGTACATTTGTTGCCAAAGCTTCAAAGTGCGATGCAGCGATGAAGTAGGCTAATACACACACACACACACACACACACACACACCCACACACACACACACACACACACACACACACACACACACACACACTGTGACGACCCACCTCCCTCAATCTTGGTCGGCTTTCACCATGGGGGTAGGAATGTGAAGGCCAGAGTCACAATTGACTCTTAATTGACTAATTGACAAGCCATCACCACTGAACGATGATGATTGACACCTGGCAATCTCCCTGCTCACCACTGAAATTGCCACAGGTGTGTGTGAATTAGTGTGGAAGAAGTTTGTTTGTATGCTGGCAGCAGCTCTTCATGACAGCTTGTCCAGCACTCTACTCAACATTCGTTACCCAGTGTTTTAGATCCTTGAAGTAGCTCAAGTTGGAGCAAACTACCTACAAACAAACTATATAATTCACTAACTGAGTATCTTCAAGCTCCACTGCGTTTTGGAATCCAGGAAGAATTGGAGTTGAGGAGTGAATTGTTTGGAGTGGGAGTTGTTCTTCAGGATTTTATTGGATTGGCCTGTTTTGAGTTAACCATATTCACCTAAGGAACATACAGGCAACCCATACATATGGAAAAAACTCTCTCTCTCTCTCTCTCTCTCTCTCTCTCTCTCTCTCTCTCTCTCTCTCAAAATTACACAGCACACTGCTCATCCGAGGCAGGTGGCAGCAGCTCCATCTCTGTTTGTAGAAAAGCAAATATAATTTCCCCTCCTTATTGCAGTCTCTTACCTCCCCCGCACCTGCTTTCACTACAGTCTAGGTAGGGACACTAATGAAGTTACCCTGACTCTAACCACACTCATTCAGACCCTTAAAAGCCTCAGCATGCGCTGTGATGGCTGGCCAAAGTGCTCCCCATTGCTCACCCTCCGACCCTCTCATGCGTCAGTAAACAGCCTGTCATATTGTATCTAAAAGCAGCTGTTCAACCAGCAACAGTCTCTGATGCTTTAGCACCATTAACATCTCACCCTCCACTTCATGGTAGCTTTTTTTCATTCATTCCTTCTGTAAGTTCAGTTCGATCTCTTTTCCTTGTCTCTGTCCATATTATTATTTGTCTTTTATAACTATATCTTTGCCCTCTAAAAGTTGTAATTACGATCTCTATGGCCCCATGCCTACAGAACGTAATCTCTCACTGAACAGTAATGTTCTGCTGCTCACGTGATTCATGACGTCTGGGGAGACAGTGGCATTGATAACGAGTGACACAAAGGTTATTAGTTCGATCCCGGCAAAAACAGGATTGTATATTCCAGCTGTAAACAGGTGGCTGGTTGGTACTATACATCATCCATAACAACAACTCTGCCAAAGTACCATTGAGCACGGCACTGAACTGAACCCCCCAAATGCTCCAGGTGCACTGCAACATTGAGGCTGACGCAGCATTTGGCTGTCTGCCCAGGCAGCTGTTTGGTGGATAACCATCTTACAGTGTAATTGGTACCAAGAAACAGCAGGCAAAAGTCAGACAATGAAAATGAAGAAAAAGGCCACACACTCATAGCCACGATGCTGGAAGTTTATTAACAGAAACCAACGTTTCGAAGTTCTTCTTCAGGGAATTCCCTGGACCCTGAAGAAGACCTTACATGTCGAAACGTTGGTTTCTGTTTTCTGTTCATCGCCTTAGGCCTTTAGCACCTCATTAATATTGGTGTGCAAAATAAATATAACATAACAGCACTGTGAATACACATTCAACATGGATAAAGCTGTGCAGAGTGTTCCCCAAAATAAATTAGTTATGACATTTTACTCCATAGTATTCAACAATAACTAACACCTGTCCATATCCGTGCAGCAAGGCTGTCGCCCCTCAAAACAGCCGCGCCAAGAGATGGGTCAAATGCGGAGAATAAATTTCACTGCGGTAACATGTGTGACAAATCGTACGACTTTGACTTTAATTTGCAGTCTTCCAATGTGTCACTGTGGTCCTTATTGTTATTTAAAAGGAGAAGTCCACAACCGTCACAGATGGTTCATGAATAGAATTCCTTGCAACATATACACAATGTGGTTAGGACTCAGGCAGCTTGTCCACAAAATGTTGCAATGCCATGCTCACTGCCACTTCCCCTTTTGTGCTCCATTCCTTGTTTTCTATTCTTGAAATTGTTTGTTATTGTTATCCCATTATGTACAATCGTTTCTTTTGTTTGTTGTTTGCATCTTCTATTCGAATAATTATAGGACCTAGCTATACAGTATTTCCTTTATCTTTATATAATCCATTTGTATACACCCATGCTACTTTGATGTGTTTCTGCATCCTTTCATTTTCTATATATTTTATTTATTGTGACTGCCACAGGTCGCATTTTCTATGGAATTGTAAGTTTTTTGTCAGTCAGTCAATCAGTGTATCACTCAAAATCCCCATACATGGGGAAAGCCACCATATATGGTGCCCAGGTCTCATGACATCACGTGACATCATCAGTGATGTAGATCCCTGATGTCATAGTAAATGTGACCTGCTGTCGCAATTAAGCCCATATATGGAGTTGGAGATCCCTGATGTCATCAATATTGGCCAGCAACTCTACATCTGACCTCAAACCCTTAAATCTACATATGTCAGAACCTGTTCTAACATTCCATATGTTGATCCTTCTCCCTCCATCCTTCCTCTTGTCTCCCTTTTGACTGATACCTGTCCAAGTTATTAGTGCAGCCGTGCCTGGCAGCCGGTGAAAACAGAGTTCTCAACAGGCCCGCAAATTAAGGCCCGGCCCTACCTGGGCACTCAAGACACGCTGCATATACGGCCAGTACAGAATTCATTCTATATGTTGATCTGACCCACCATGCAAAAGTGCCAGCTCGCCCAGCAGTCTGCTGTCACCCGGGCAGATGCAGGGCTACAGTAGGTCGTTTTTCGCCTTCAGGCGTCTTACTGGTTCTTGTATGTTTATTTCTTAAATTAAATAATAAAAAAAATGCACATTTCGGGAGCATTCAAAACAGTGGGCAGATATAGTAAAGTACATATGTGCACTAGGCTTCTTATTTTTGCACAAAAATAACATAATTAAGCGCACAATGTTTGCCATAAGTAAGGGACCATGTTTTCAGCATTCTGCACCACTGAGCGATAGTAAGCCAAAGCGTCCATTTATTTTTTACAGTCTTTGGCATACCAATTTGTCTTGATGATGTTGTACAGAGACTACTGGAAATAGGATGTCTGGGCAATTGCACCTAACTGGAAGTAACCTACTCTGGGGCAATGGTCCATACGCAGTCATTTCACAGTTCATTACTTTGACGTCCATCCATACCACTCACTCACTAAACATAGGTTTAACTCATCAGCAGTCTTGAAAGTGTGTTTTGTTTTTAACCCTGTACTTGGTTGACCGGAGCAGCCCAGGTTTTCCCTCTAATATCTTTGACAAAGATTGCTAATCTACAAACTCAACGCATCACGTTGCGATTCATTGTGAGTATTCACCACAGTTCATATAGTTAATTTACAAATTAAACAACAAGAACATGAAAGCCAGTTAAATATGCTTATGCTGTCTGTCACTGTATATAAATACATGAGTTTTGAGTGATCACATTAACTCATACTAATTTCTTTGCTGATGTAAACTGTGTGCCTTGCCTTGTGTGCCTTGGTCGCTATCAAGAAAACATACTGTAAGTGGCTGCAGTAATGTAGAGCAATGGGAGCATGATGTTAACATTGATTGATTGATTGAAATCTTTATTAACAGTTTGCAGAATTACAGTACATTTCAAGCACAAACTCAATACAAAGACTGTTAACTGTGAGTGGACGACCCAATTAAGCCTTACACTTGTTTACAACAGGGTCCACATTGTTCAATTCATCAAAACATTTAGAGACAAACAAATAGACACTTCTATGTAGTTAAAGAACAGAACAGGAATTCATCATATAGGAAGCGAAAAGGGAAAAAAATATATATACAGTGAGGGGAACAGGGGGATAAAAGAAAACGAAAGACAGAGTGTAGGGCGCCTGCACACAACACCATGCGTTGATGCCATGTGTGCATATGTGCAGGCACCCAACACCACGTCCATACAAAAACATAGTACAATCCATAGTACAAAGACAGAGTGTAGGGCGCCTGCACACAACACCATGCGTTGATGCCATGTGTGCATATGTGCAGGCACCCAACACCACGTCCATACAAAAACATAGTACAATCCAGATAAAAATTCAGCTTTTACAGAGGCCAGTTTCGAATTGCAGCCATCCGTAGGTGCCCTTTGAGAGCAGTTTTGAAGGAGCCAAGGGATTCACATGTCTTAATGACTGTTGGTAGGGCGTTCCACATTTTGGTCGCATAGGAGCGAAAAGAATTTAGCCCCTTGTTTGTGCCGAATCTGGGTTGTACATGGTTTGTTGCACTCCCTCTGGTGTTGTGGGTGTGGACTTCGTTTACATTAAGGAAGTATTTAGACAGGTACATGGGTATCTTGGTGGTGTATCGAATCTTGTGGACCAGACCCATTGCAAGATGCTGTACTCTGTCGTCGACCCTAAGCCATCCCAGCCTGTCAAAGTGGGCAGGGGTGAGGTGGGTTCGGGGGGTAAGGCCAAGTAGGAGCCTGACCAGTTTGTTTTGGGAGGTCTGGAGCCTTGTTTTAAGGGCCTTTGAGGTGCTGTGGTACCAGGAGGTGGATGCATAGTCAAAGAAACCTTGTACGAGGGCTCCTGTTAAGGTCTTCAAGGTGTTTTTGTCGACCAGTGAGGAGATCCTGTAGAGGAATCTTGTTCTTTGATTGACTTTTTTGATTACGTTGGTGGCCATCTTATCACCGGAAAGATTGGCCTCCAGGATGGAACCTAGGTAGGTAATTTGATCCTTCCGTGTGATAATATCGTCACCAACTCTAACCAAGAAGCCATCTGCCTTTTTGAGATTACTATTTGATCCGAAGAGAATGGATTCAGTTTTTCCCAGGTGTAAGGATAGTTTGTTATCAGCGAGCCAGGTGCAGATTCTACCGAGTTCAGAGCTGAGGGTCTTTTCAACCTGCAGTTTGTTCCTGTCCGAGACCAGCAGTGCTGAGTCGTCTGCGAACAGGAACAAGTTGCAGTCACAACCATACTGTAGAATAGATCAAGTATTTTCACTAACCATGTGTGTATGGCATATCATGGAATGACATTTCAGATTAACCTACTTAATATTTTGCTGAATTTAAGTAAAAACAAAAAGTATTATTACAATATTTAAACAGAATATAAATAGACGGTAGGCTAGTATGCTGAGATTCATGTTACATTGCTGTGTGTGTGTGTATGGGATCTGAAAAGTATTGAGTAGATTTTTGTTACGCAGCTATGCAGAGGTTGGGATTCCTGACATGAAACGAGACGGAAAGAATCAGTGTTGGAGAGAAGATAAAGTCAGACTCAGGGTGTGTGTGTGTGTGTGTGTGTGTGTGTGTGTGTGTGTGTGTGTGTGTGTGTGTGTGTGTGTGTGTGTGTGTGTGTGTGTGTGTGTGTGTGTGTGTGTGTGTGTGTGTGTGTGTGTGTGTGTGTGTGTGTGTGTGTGTGTGTGTGTGTGTGTGTGTGTGTGTGTGTGAATATATACACACATCCATGTCCATGAATGTGCACATAAAGGTGCACTTAAGTAAGTGAACACTGTGTGTGTGCGTGTGTGTGTGTGAGAAAATGGGTAGTAGTCTCATATATATCTCGTCTGCAAAACACGTGTACTCCCTACTCGGCAGACAACCATAAGAGTAGGGAGATATATCACAACAGCGATTTGAAAACAGAGCCCACAAGACAAAATGGAGTCTACAGGTGGAGCTGGCTGGGGCATCATTTAGGGTCTCAGGGGATGGCAATTGCCACCCCCTAGTGTTCACATTTGACCTGAAATTCAGTTATTTTCTGCATATTTTCTGCATAACACTGACTGTATCTCATTGAGTGCATCTCAATCCATATCTGGCCATACATGTGACACATGTTAAATAGATATGTTTTCTCATCTGCAACCATACATCAGCCATTTTCAACCATGGCACCCCTATTTTGGGCATGTAATTTTAGGCAAACATTGAAAAACACACTTATTTTGGCCACCCCCTATTGTTCCTGAAATGACGCCTCTAGAGCTGGGTAGATGGTGGGAACAAAGAAAGCATTTCAACAGAGGCGATGGTGTGTATGACAGCAAGGGGAACAACTATGGACTGAGAAGCTTACTGTAAATAGACATAGCCAGATTTGTCTGCTTTTATAGTGACTGTCACAGTTACATAACCCACTAAGGATATCTGCCTGAACCTGTTTGCAAGCTCTTCATAATGTTTAACCAGTTAACCAAACTCACCTTTATTATAATAATAAGCACATTTAAATTCTGGCCATGATTGTGATAGTGACCTTTGACCTATTCGAGACAAAAGTGCCTGACCTTCCATTTCAACGGTTCATTTCCACCAGGTTTCCTGACAATTCACCAATCTGTTCTTGATTTTGACATTGAGCTTATAGCTGTGACCTTGACCATTGACATTTTCCACATAAAAGTTAATCATCTCTTCGGAGCAGCCTAGCCATACCATTCTCTCAATGACCACAAATGTATCTTCAGCATCTGCATAGGGTCGCTGGTTGATAAAGGACTACATTTCTCAGTGTAATAATAAAGTCAAATTAGAAGAACAAATATTGATTGCTGCTGGTGATTATACCACCATCCATCCCATATGCAGAACGGACAGGAGCATTGTCATTGGCATATAGATCCCATAAGCTGAAGGCACAGGTGCACCCCACCAGGCAAAAGAAAACATTGGAGCCACATGACTTGCTGAACTGCGTTACATTGTTCTAAAACAGTTTTCTGCTAAGTCCTGGAAAGGACGCGCTGTGATATGACATATGAGTCACATGACTAGTGGAAAAAGCAACATAACACTAATCCTAGACATGCAGAACTGTGACGGATGAATTCACCTCTCTTGGTGTGAGGCACAGCACCTCGCAAAGGATAAAAATCAAAGGAAGGAGCTTATTGCAGCTGTAGGGAATGAAGAGGATTAAGTAATCAAGTGTGTTTCTCTGCAGAATTTGGAACGATTCCTAACTGCTTGTTTCTTGTGTTTCACATTCATGATGTGAAATAATGGCCAAAAACAAGCCTTTTTTTTGTAATGTCTTATCTCAAACTTTGGGTTATTTTGACAGTCCAGCATTATCAAGAGTGTAAACAATCCCCCCAAAATATGACACTCAATAGCAAAGACCAGATGTTTTCCTTGACTACAAAGTGTTTTTTATTCATTCATGCATTTTGGATTTGATACCCTGCTTCTACTCCATGCATGCATGGTCATTGTTTGAGGCCAGAACATTTTAAATAAAATGTTGACCGGTAAATATGACACTTGTTATCACATCTGTACTGTGTCATTATTAATAGCAGTGTAGTCTTCTTGACTGGCCTTAATGTAATCAAGGTTGGACATATTTAGTACCGGTGCTGCCCCTGACTTGAACTGTGGACTCACTACCCCAAATAAGGAACCACTCTCTACTTTTACACAAATTTAAAAAAGCGAATTAAATGCTATCTAAACAAGTTTATTCAAATTAGTCTATAAAAATGAGACTCACTCTAGCAGTTTGTCAAGTTCAAAGCCAAATGGCATTTGTTACAGCTCCATTTTTTTATCTGCAAGAAACAAGCACAAATGCAGCACTAACAGGGTGAAGCTTCCACTCAATTTTAGTCTAAACAATGAAATTGATATCAGCAGTGAACAAGATGTTTTATTTAATCCGGGTGCATGTTATGTTGTTTCCAGAGGACAGCACAGCACTGTGCCTACTCCCAATATATATATATATATATATATATATATATATATATATATTTAAAGACACCTGTCAGGGTCAGTTTGTGCTTCCATGAATCACATTTCCATTCTATGTGAGTTATTCTATGTGAGTGTCCGGTTGCAATGTGTTGACGCATCACTGTGTTGGTTTGTCGCCTTATTAGCATATGTCGGAGAGTCGTCACACATGACATTTGTCGCCGTAGCCAGAGTACAAAACTCTGATGCTGGCCTTCAAAGCAACCAAAGCTATGGCACCCCCATATCTCGCAAGTCTGATCGGACCCTACAAACCGTCTCACTCTCTCAGATCAGCAAACGCAGCGAAGCTGGAAGTATATTCACTAAAAACGCTGGGACAACCGTCCATGCACACGGCCTAAACTCTACTCCCTTCTGGCTCCAAAACTATGGAATGCACTTCCCATTGCAATCAGAACTGCAGACGCACTCCCAATCTTCCGCCGTTGTCTGAAGACCCACCTCTTCAGACTCCATCTTAGCCCGTAGCACTTGCCGTAGCACTTGCCCTATACAGCCTCGACGACAGGCGTATGCAAAGGCTCAACCTATGTAAATTAAATAGCATTTTATGCAACGGCGTCAACTTCGGGAATGCTTGAGGGCTCAAGCACCCACTGTCACAATAGTAAGCCAAATAGCACCCACTGATATGAAGGCTGGGTGCTATGAAGGGGGGGGGGGGGGGTTACTGCATGGGGGGGGGGTGGGCGAACAGGTATTCAAATGCTAACAAGGTAGCTTTTGTTCTGCTGCCAGGTAGAGAGTATAAATGTTGCACTGCAGTACAGTACAGGCGTGGCTGGGGGGCACCCACTGCCGTTATAAGAAACTTCTGCCACTGATTTTATGTAAACTTAGCGTAGGCCTATAGTGTATACGCATAGTTTAATTCTATTCCACTGAATTCTTAGCTGACGGTTCTTGGCTGACGTATAATTCTTGAAGACTATTTTTATGAATTTGATGTATTACCATGTTTTGTTATTGCTTACTGTAAATCACTTTGGATTAAGCACGTCTGCTAATTGTAGACCGTCACGTATGCCGCTTTGCCTGTGTGTTGTGGCCGTGATATGTCACTAGCCTGGGCAGCATTCCTTTTCGGGCTTATGATCCGGTCGGGAGCGGATGATATCACTATGTCATGTTGTAGTATTGTCATCAGTCATCATGAACTTCCTTTCCCCTTTCTCTTCTTTCCTTGTTACTCTTCTTCCGGTTTGAGGGAAAAGGAAGTTCCGATTGATTGTTCCTGCCTGATGACTACAAAACAATACTACAATACAACATGACGTAGCGATATCATCCATTCCAGACCGGTTCACATGGAAATTTTGTAACACAGACCAGGCTTTTGGGTGGGCTTTATTGGCATGAGAAAACATACGTTTACATTGCCAAAGCAGAAAGAACAATACAACAATACAGCAATACAATTACAATCAAAACAAAAATAATTGAAGGTCAGAATCTTCAATAGATCAAATTCTATGTACCAAGATCACTCGATGCAGGTATAGTGCAGGAATATACACAATGATTAGTCTTTAGGGTGGTTGTGTTCCCTTTGATATCCTTCTCCTATCACAGCAACTCACAAATCTTGCTTCTGTGTTTGCACATTGTTGTACTTCGCCCAGCAGATATGGGAGTTTTTTGTCATTGGTCATGTTTTCAAAATCTCCGTGTGTGGTTGTAATCTGTGGGAAGTATGTGTCTCTGATATCTTGGTACAATGGACAGATGGTTAGGAAGTGTAGCTCGGTTTCCACTTAATTTTGTGTGCAGTGGGTGCATAGTCTGTTTTCTCTCGGGATACAGGTCTGCCTATGACGGCCTTTCTCGATCGCGAGACTGTGCTATGCACTGTGATATGCACTGTGGTGGGCTGGGGGTGTGAATGAGGCATTATACTTGTTTACAACTCTGTTCCCTAGTTCTACATAAACATACCCCGTACTGTCCAACCGACTCGACACCGGGCATGACACTGTGTGTGTGTGTGTGTGTGTGTGTGTGTGTGCGCATGTGCAGTTGCAGTGTGTGTGTGTGTAGCAGATTACTGAAAAGGAGTCTGACCAGAAATGGTAATGGGAGATACTTGGCATACTTGGCGATACTTGGGGGGGGGGGGGGGGGGGGGCGTGTGCGTGCACGTGTGTGAGAGGTTTTTCTATTGGAAGTTGGCTGTGCTTTTCCGTCACACTTCTTTTGTCACGCTTTTCCGTCACGCTTGACGATAAATGATAAATGATGATGATTCCGTCACGCTTTTCCGTCATGCTTTTTCGTCACGTTTTTTCGTTTGTTCTCCTATACGGCAGTGAATATTGGACACTGAAGCCAACCCTGCAGATGAGTGAGTGCTACACCAGAATGTTGCGTGCATGCAGTACTTAACATCAGCAAGAGTACATATGTTAGCAGTTATACCAACAAGAATCTGTATGATGGAATGCCAAGAGAATGAGACTAAACCAAGAGCTGCCAGCCAGCTAATTATACTGCTGTGGGATCCAACACATGGGCACCGGTCACAAGGACGTCCCACATTAACATATGTGGATGTACCCAAGAAAGATGCAAGATGACACCGTGCCGTGGGTTCGAGTCCCGATCCCGTAGACCTTTGCTGCGTGTCATTCCCTGTTTCTCTCTCTCTCCCTGTCTCTCTTCACCATGTCCTATCAATAAAAAGGTAGAAAAAATATCTTAAGAAAGATGCAGGAGCGCAATTAAAGCACCAATGAACTGGCCAGATGTATGGAGAACTGGGATGACTGGAAGCAACGATGTCTGAGGACGACCTAGAGAGAGTTGGACATGGACAGTTTTATGGATTTGCATAAATACAATCTTTGCAAGATTTGTGAGTGTGCTTGGCTGTATCAGGTCTGCTTCTTATAAATCCTATTTAAGTAAGATAAACCATCTTATTATCTCAACAAAAACTAAATTCCTGACCTAAACCACCGCTTGTACATAGACAGTCAAGTCAAAAGTTCAGCTGGATGCCAAATTATATAAACATTATATAAACATATAACATTCAAACCTCACAAAAGTTTGACATCACAAAAGTAAATAGCCCCCTACTGTATGATAAGTGATAAAATGTGCTGAAATACACAGTACTGTAACTGCATAAAGAATTGACAATTATGGGTACCAAGCTTTGATAATATCAGGAAGAAAATGGCGATAGAATAGGGCGCTAACTTTTTGGTTGTGAACAAGTTAAAGCCGCACTATAACCTAAACCTAAATTGAATCTTGATCATCATATCAAAATTCATGTTTACATCCTGTGTTTATAGGTGAGACATAAATAGTAAAACCCCCTTATATTGTATTAACATACTCTACCATACAAATTGGACAGAATAGCATTTTATTCATACATCTTTTTATACATAATCAACGCTTTAAAGGATTGTTATTGTATTTCAGAAGCAATCCACAAGGGAGAGCAGTCAGAGCATATCATGTTACATCCTAAAAACACTGCATTGAAATCATGAGGGAATCCTGTGACCTTATGTTTGCACACTCAACATTGACGTCATTGATGTACTTAAGAACTCCCACACTGAAAGGTCAAGACACCATTCATCCATCACAATTAAGGCAGACTGGTAAAAGTATTTTCTAGAGAATCTAGTCCAGTGGAGAAGTCTGATATTAGAGTTTTCCTGGGCTCTGTCTTGATGGAGCAACGCTCTGATTCAACCTGACACATTGGGGATGGCAAAAAGGGCTTATGTGAAGCCAAAGTGTTTCTGTTTATTTGCCATTACTCTGCTCTGCATTAATCTGTGAGGAGGGTGGACATTGTTCTGTCCCACTCCATAAATGGTAGCCATGGTCTCAGGACTGTGTAAAGAGACAGGAAACTAAAGTTCCCTATGAAGCCAGAATCCAAGTGGAGGAGTTGGGGACATTGTGATTCAGTTGGCGCACTATTCATACTGATATGCTTCTTTATCGGGTTATTACTTACTGCATGGGGTTTGTTGTGGGGATCTATTATTTTCTGTAAACTCTTGAAGATATCCTAGATGTGCACTCATCCTGTCATGTAAGAACTTCCTTCCTGCCATTCAGTTGATGTCATCGGTGCTATTTTTATAACACAAAGAATCTTCAGAAACTGTCATCATTGTGTGATATGGGAGAGCAACAGTAAAGAGAAGACAGAAACAATGATTTTTTGTGTGTGTGGGTGTGCCCCTTATTTGTGTGTGTGTGTGTGTGTGTGTGTGTGTGTGTGTGTGTGTGTGTGTGTGTGTGTGTGTGTGTGTGTGTGTGTGTGTGTGTCATAGTGTCACATTATGCACAGGTAAAATAGAATAAATTGTGAAATAAAAATAAAATATAAATATCTAATGTAATCTGGAACAATACTACTAAATACTTTTTCTCAGATCTAAATAAATGGACCTATGTCAATATAAGAATAGTCATACACTGTATTCTCTGTCAGGGTGTCAGAAGTGATCCCAAACAATCGGATACATGAACGAACTGATAAGAACCAGAGCGAAACAGGGCAAAGGAAAACTACATAGCCCAACACACCTTTGTCCTCTTCTTGCACTATTATGCTCGAATTGCACCATTCTAAACAACATTTGTTGTGCACAATGTACCTACAGTATATGTGAAGTTGTTCACACAACGTTATTGACGTTATCATGTCTGAAGGAAGCCAAACAAAAATATGTTATACTCTTATGTATCTGTACACAAGATGTAACAATAAGCTACAACCTTGAATCTTGAGTTACAATTAGTTTGCTGAAATCCATCTCATTCCCTCCTGTCAATTACTTATTAATATCCCAGGCTTTGTGTTTGCTCTGTGATTAAACATATCAACTAACAGCCAATGAACTGTCTACCTTTCTCACAGAGCTGATGCACAGACTGCGCACATGTACAGTACTGTAGCATACTTATCTGTAATCCTCCAAGGAATGAGCACACCTATGATGGTGTAGTAAAAACAAAATCAATACAAACACCCTGGCTATGCGGTCAGTAGGTAAGAGCCTGGTTGTCATGGCTCCAGATTATTTTCAAATAGCATCCACCAGCAAAATGGTGTTATATTATATATTATTATATTATAATATTCATAACAGCACAGCACCGTAAAACACTTCTATCGATTTTGTTATAAAATAGTAGGGATAGGCAGTTGCTATGAATGTGTTGATGAAAAGTAACAAATATATGTCTTTAAAACTGAGATATTTCAACAAATTACTTAAAAACAAAGCAGCTTGAGCCAGTGAAAAATCTGGTTCCACTTCTCTACACAGTTTCAGTGTTTTCTACAGCAAACGTATACAGCGTCATTAAAGGGCAATTTGTTTGTCTTTATGGCATTATACCCCAAACATGAAATGCACAAATAAATAGACAGTACCACTATAAAGGAGAAAAATAAATATGATTTTCTTTTTTTCCTTTTTTTTTGTTTCTTTTTTTCTGGTGGGTTCCCAGATTACTGCCCTGCTTGTCAAGACACCATCTCACCACACAAGCAATCATTATGTGTGTCAAACTTTTCCACTGGGAAAATTAAATCTGCCACCTCTAGCCAAGTTTTTCTTCCCCCTGGTGGGACTGACAGACAGAGAAGATCTCATCAGCCCACATATCTCTTTACAGCACTCGAAGATTGGTGTGTGTGTGTGTGTGTGTGTGTGTGTGTGTGTGTGTGTGTGTGTGTGTGTGTGTGTGTGTGTGTGTGTGTGTGTGTGTGTGTGTGTGTGTGTGTGTGTGTGTGTGTGTGTGTGTGTGTGTGTGTGTGTGTGTGTGTGTGTGTGTGTGTGTGCGTGTGTGCGTGCGTGCGTGCGTGCGACTGGTATAAACACAAACCGATTCCAGACAGAAAAACCTTCTAACCTACCACGCTATTTTTATTTTGTTTATTCCGAACAAAGTTAAAAAAGAAGGCCCTGTGTAACCTCAGCTCCTCCCCAGCTTTTTAAGGAAACAAACAATGATGACGATTAAGGCAATCCTATAAATATGTTAGTTTTAAATACAGAAATCTACATTGTTGCAGCAGAGCTAAGGAATGTTGTTTTTATGACTGCACTTTTAAACTGAACTGGCTTTCATTTGCAACTCGAAGAGCGTAAAAATGGCCATTTGTAAACTCTCTCAGAGTTAAATTAAATTAAAAGAGGTTTTTACAGTACTGTATTTTTCGGACCTCCTAGGCTTCTATGGAACAGTGTCCTGGGCCAGCACGATATAGCAGATTCAAGCAACCTCAGTGAGCTATAAGCTGATACTGATATACAATCACCGATTATGTAACAGAAGCTCTGATCATGAGCAAGCGATAAAGCGGAAGTGAAGCCTTCTCTGCACTTCCGTTTTGTCTTCACATGGAGTCATGCAATTTTTTCCTAGTAGGCCTATAAATCGAGCCAGTGAGCATATATAGCTTGCTCCTTAGCAAAATAGAAATAAAAAAATATGATATTTTAAAATATATTTTGATATTTTCGTAAACGGAAATGCCAACTTCCTTGCTCAGATTTCGGGAGGTGTAGTTCCACATTCGGAGATTGTGGAATAGTTGTCTGACTACACGAGAGCTGAGCCCCTATGACCTTCTAAATATTTGTAGGCCTCTTCTGCCAGCACATAGGGGCTGAGGGCTTATGTTCTGTTTACAGTACATTCAATGCTGTCCAAAAAATGGCACGTAGGCCTATAGGCTACACACACTAACTCATATGCTCACTCACATATAAACAGAACATTGCTCCCTCAATCAGAGCCGGTTTAGCTACGTATGTTGCTCCAATTTATTGAGCAAATAGGCATAACATAAACAAGTTCCAACATCTATACGTACGGGGCTGTCTTTCATCTTGTGTACAGTAAAGTAGTAACTGACAACAGCTGTGGGATATTTAATTACCAGTACCCTACGTATATTATTGATCTAAATGTCACCCGTACCATGACACTGGGGGTTATTGTCTTATTGATCTTGACCTTGGAGGGTTATGAAGTGGAGTATATAAAGATGTGAGACAACCGTTTGAGTGTAAGTGACAAGACATATAACAGTAAGACATTGAGCCGAGTTGCATTTCTCTTCGACTGGCTCAGTAATGATTTCTTATCACATGGTTTTCGCGGTTATATCATTTCCTCCATTGAAAGTTAGAGAGCACAAGGCTTATTTTAGCTACTATACAATGTCTGCAGACTCTGCATGCACAGACAAGGTTAAACACTGCAAGTATTCTACTGTAATTACTCATTTCACATCTTGACCACTTAATGTAGGTACTGAATGTAGACTTGGGTGGGGGCTATCCTGGACGATTATCATGTCTGGCTGCACTTCGATACAGCATTCCAATGTGGGATTGCAAATCATCTGCTTGATCGGGCAGACTCTTGAAATACAGGTGTCCAAAGGAATATTTTCCATTCAGTGTTATGAAACTGGCACGGGTTTCCATGGAAACATGAACTGGCACAATCACTTGCTCTTAAAATTCCAGAAGTAGGCTATATAATTAGAGGAGATTTATATTCTCAGAAGTAGACCCCAGTGGAAAAGTGAAAGGTGAAATCACTCAAGTCAATATCACATGTTCAGGATCCTGTAGTGAAGCAAAATGCATTGCTTGTCCATCTCCACTGTAATAATGTCATCTCTCCCCCTGCACCCTTTGACAGTTGGCCTGGATTTACAGTGCTGTACCGCCTCAGTGTGATCTCACTCTTCAGTTCATGGGCAGTTCATTACAATTAACCTAGAAGTAGCAATAATAAATGTGTCTCCAAAGGGGAAGCATTTCTACCTTTACCGTTAGAATAGAGTATCTGATTTATAAGCCAATTAACCATGTTTTAAACTTTTTGTCTGTTTAGTCTCTTGAGCTTTTGATGCTAACATTTCACAGGAACTTTAAATGGCACAGAACATCAGCTAAAGAGCATGTGGTTATGTGGTTGCAGTACACCACAGCCCCATGCAGCCTATATATAGGCGACAAGAGTTAGTTTTTAATTAAATGCGGAAGTATGCTGCAGTTCTCATTAATGGCTCAACAGCTTCTTCTTCTTCTTCTTCCCTCTTCTGGCTGCAAAATAAATGTAATTGGTAAATAGGGGCTTGACATGACTTTACACTTTACACACAAGGTTTCATTACCTTAGAAAAACCTTTTCATCGACTATATTATTTCACACAGCATGATATGCTGTTTTTGTAAATTATGGTTGCATTTCTTTTTAATTGATGATAACACAGGGTATGCTTTTGAGGCTTGTGATTGGGTTATGCTGAGTGAAGATCCACCCCTCGCACCCTACCTACAAATAGCACACTGGTTGCGGTTTCACTCGCACTGACTGCAGCACATTTTCCCCTGAACTAGTGGCTTCAAAATTGGTCTCTAAACCAATGGATAACATAACATCACATTCCCTTAGTCCATATGGTTTACAGTCCAGTTTACAGTACAGTTTTTTTTAAATAACTTTTTCAATAGCCTTATCTGCCTCATCTGCTCTTAGACTATTTCTGGAGTATTTATAATCTGTATGCTACGGTTGTGCAGGAAGTTTAAGCCATGGTCCTCATGAATGTAGGCTACCATATGTGATTTATTGATGTTACAAAAGCAATTGTGTAGAAACTTTTGTTTTAGCAGTTTCTGTTATGTACACTTTGTCTGTCATTCCCCAGAGACTTAAGTCCATCACGTAGTCATCCATACAGCTAGTAGACACATCTGTTTCGCAATGTGCATCACTCTGCCAACACTATGAGCTACATGAGTACAGTACATCAGCAGCAGGGTTCAGTGGAAGGACGTTTGTGGTGATCAAAAGGTAGACTTTTGCTTAAGTTGACGCCAACAAAACCCAGCACATGGTGTTTCGCAACAATTGAGCTCACAAAAAAGATACACATCATCTTTATATGAAGCTGACTTTGAATACACCTTTAACCACGTATGCCCAGTTTTATACTTCAACACATGAAGTAAACATATAGTGTTGCTGTTTTTTAGTTTTAGTTTTTATTCAAAAAATGCCCAAAATAGGGATGCCAGATTGAAATGTGTTTTCCCCATAACCCAAATCAAATATGAGTCATGATAAAAGCAAGCCCAGAATATATCCTGAGATGAAGTGTCAGATAACTGGACTGCAGCAAGCTGTGTGAGGCCATGACACCAAGGAGCGACTGTTTGTTTTGAGGGTTGGTGTAGTTATGCCATGGAGACACAGTTGCTGAAGAGACAAGGCTGCAGAGGAGTTTGAAAAGCAAACAAGGAAGGCTGCAATCTTCATTGCAACATTTCAATACATCGTCACTCGCACGCACGCACGCACGCACACACACACACACACACACACACACACACACACACACACACACACACACACACACACACACACACACACACACACACACACACACACACACACACACACATATATATATATAGGACTCGATGTCTGGAATTGGGGCTGGGGTGGACTGTGGTATACTTCTGTGCAACTTTGTTACATTGTTGTTTTGTTTTGTTTTGTTTTGTGTATGTGTTTGTTATGCGTTTCTTTTTTTGGTTGTGTTTTGTCTATGTCTGTATCAATGTCTTTACATAAAAACAAGAAAATTAATCACAAATCATAGTGGTGTGATGTGTCACGAGGCGTGACCATATATGGAGGCGTGATGTCACGAGGCATGACCATATATGGAGGCGTGACCGACCGACTGATGGGAGATGCAGGATTTCATAGTAAACTAACGACCTATATGGTCGCAATAACACTGATAATTACATCAAATACGCACAGCTGGTTTCAATCTCCAAGATCGATTTAGAATGGGGAGAGAGAGAGAGAGAGAGAGAGAGAGAGATTTGGTTAAAATCAGGGCCCACAAATTGGTTCTATACACTTACTTAACCATGAGTCATATGGAGCTGGACCGTCCTGTCACTGGCCTCACTGGCACTACTTCCTTTCTCTCACTGTATTATTCCCCATGTTCATTGGAGACTCAGGGCTCCATCTCACGCCAGGAGCCCCATTTCCTCCATTTGGGGAATTAGTATTGTGTAAGAGGCGTTCCCATAAACCAATCAGTGTGCCAGGTACCATTGCCTTTAAGAGATCTATTATCCATAATCCATTATGCCCTGGATCTTGCCTTATGGAAGAGCAACGCCTGGAATACATTTATATTAGTAGAGGGTTGTGTTGTTTATTTTAATTTTCTCTCACCGCACAGAAATGCACAAAAAATACATGTCATTTCATTGACTCACAGCTCGCTCAAAACTGGACCATTTTTTAAATTTAAAATGCTGTGTAATCTGTAAATTTCGGTCTTTCACTTGGTATCTAGAACACGATGTACTACCTCCAGGGACGGATTAACCCCCATGAGGGCCCCTGGGCCGGTAATATCTTCAGGGCCCCCTTAGGGCGCGTGCACGCGGCATTTTCGTGTTTTTCCGTGTTTTTATCATCTTTTTAACCTAAATTTAACAAAATCAACAGCCAATGAAGGGCCCCAGGAGGCCTTTTCAGGGCATCAAACCTAGTACCTCACGGTCCAATTTCCCCAAAGGGCCCCTGAGAGCCAAGGGCCCCTGGTCCACGGCCCCACTGGCCCAATGGCCTAATTTGTCCCTGACTACCTCTCTCGGTATCGCGAAAACGGAAGTTCGGTAAATTGGATTAATTAAATAGACTTGCACTGAACTATGGCGAAATCACATTGGAAATGACACCCATCTAGCATTTAATTGCCTTTGACACAAGTATCAGCACGTGTTACTGATTATGGGGAACTTTACATTATTTATTTTAAATCCATTACATATTTGCTGCGTAATGGGGTGATGGAATTGCGCACGATGTGCCTTGGCACAAATCTAATAACTTCCTTGACTTGACTAGACAATTAAACACAATGAGCACAAGGAATTGACACTCTGATTATGGGAATATTACAATCACGAAGATTTGTGGAGAATTTAAGGCCTATTCATAGTCTGGATTTTCGGTGGTGAACTGACCACCGGAGCTGAAATAACGTTGAGCGGTGGTGAGTAAAAACAGAGAGAAGGGCTGGAGCCGTGGCTGTGGTTTTCTCTTCACCGCGGCTCAAGTTCGGTGGTCACCCCATCACCGAAAATCCAGACTATGTATGAGCCTGAGACAGACGAGACCTCTGAGCTGCAGTGAATGTTCTGCGTTGAGGCAGCTCCAAATCAGGAGCCAATCTTTTATCAAACAGATTCGCATTAGGGGTGGTTTGAAGAGGCACTTTCCGTTGTCCTAAACTTACATGTGTGCATAAGATAGCAAATATAGGGAAAGCGCAGCAACACGCCTATACAGACACACCTCCACCCACAAATATAGGTGTCGGCAAAATGAATAGTGTGTTGTGTGGCCGCACGTTTACGCATAGTGGAAGCTCCTAAATGCGTAATTCACGGAAAATGTTTATTACTTGCGGATAAAGCATGGCACAAGATCTAGCCCTCATTCTGCATTCTTGGAATGGATTCAGAATCATGAAAACCCCCTAGTAGTTTGACATGTCACATGCTACTTAAAGCAAAAGGAAAGTTTGACAGTTTTGTCATTTTTGCCTGCCATATAGGATGTTAATGGTATAGGATCACAAGAAACCCCTATAAAAAAAATGCCCAATACTGACAGCCGGTCAGAAAGTGGATTCGTGAATATATGTATATAAACAATATTTTATGCCAAGAAAAAAGACTATATACCAAATTTCCCACCCTGCCGGACTACATCTACATATAGACATGAAGAAAGTCAGTCGGGATCGGGATGTTATGAGAATTCCCCTCTTCAAAGTCAGCGCTCGTAAAGACAGTGATGTCACTGAAATGTGTCTCTCTGCCATCTCCCCTCTGCTCTGTTAACATTATGGGTATAATTCATTCAAGTGGTAAAATAAATGTGAAACACATACTCTATAGAGAAAACAAGAAGATATGTTGACAAAGACATTTTATCATCTATAATACATTTGGAAACATATTTTCAGTCTTTTGTTTATTTCGTATTTATAGCCTAGTGGAATTTCAATGGGCTGCAGTACACCGTTCTAGTAAGTGATGGCGCTGTCTCAATTGTGGGTGTGATTTTGTAAGCGCCTGTGTGTCTCTATTGTGCATTTTGTCTAACGTTTTCCATTACCTAATCCACAAGAGAAAAATAAGCTGTGATGGTGTTAGTGGGAACATACATTACACACTTTCCATTGTCTTATCTCTTCCCTTTTGGGTTTACTTTCAATTGAAAGCTAATGCAATGTCCGCATCACTATTAATTTATCCCTGGCAGGCCCCAGCACTTTGTTAAGCTGCCATCTCTAAAGTAAAACATTTCCCTCTAAAGCAAAAGCTAATGTAGAGTGCAACCTTACAAGTAAATCAGTTATTACTAGTTAACAGTTAAGTCACAGCTTGTAGTGGCAATTTAATTATAGATGCTATTAAGTCCATTACTTTACAATTGTGAATATTGACTTTTCCGCCATAAGTTAGGGAAATCTGATTTTCATCCATGGCCCAAATTGTCTCTTTTTGAGTGGTGCAGCCACTCCAAGGAACAGCAATGTCCGACAGTCCGTCCGTCCCTATGTCTGTCTGTCTGTATGTTTAGGGTACCAACAAGTGCTAAAGTGGCGCTGTTGAGCTAGAAACAGAGAGAGAGAGTGTTGCACTGTTGCAGCATGTGTGCATGTGAGCGACAGAGAGAGAGAGAGAGAGAGAGGGAGGGAGGGAGAGAGAGTGTTGTCTGCTAATTCTTCCACATGGTAACTCAGTCATTTCTCAACTGTTTCGGACCCGGGGCGGTTCGCCGGAACCGGGCCAGCCCCCTGGGGGTCTGGATGTTCCGGGGACCCCCCGGGACAGCCCCCTGGGGGTCTGGATGTTCCGGGGACCCCCCGGGACCCCCACACGGTAACTCTGTCATTTCTCAACCGTTTCGGGGGCGGCTCACTGGAACCGGCCTGGCATCCTGGGTGCGTTCCTGTGGGTCTGGAGGTGACCCCCCGGGACCCCCACATGGAGTTGCACCACTCAGTTCACACGGGTGTGATTTTTATCAACAGAGTGGAAACACCCATCCACTATTCATATCGTTGCTGTCAATGTCACATTGTGAGCTTGTAGATTGAATATTTTTGTTTTTATTTTAAAACACAAAAATAAGAAAAATAAATGGTTTTGGACATACACGGTTTCCACCCGACAGTAGTGACAAACTGACGATACAGTAGGCTATAATTCACAGGTCACTCTACTTCAAATTGGCTAAAACTTTTTAGTTTGTTTTTAGTGTCAAACTTTCCATTGAGAGACTGCCTCAGCCTCAGGGCCTATAACAACCAGACCTGAGACATGCATCCATTGAGAGACTGCCTCAGCCTCAGGGCCGATAACATATAACAACCAGACCTGAGACTTGCATATGGGATTGACTGAAGTGAGCTGCCAGCCATGTGCCATGATTGCCATCAAACACCATAGACATATATGATTCCTGGCAACCAGAAAGGACAACAACAAAACGAATTAGTTTAAGACATTTGTGAGCAATTCTTACCCTTCTAACAGACTTGAATGAGCCCTTACTATAGTAGTGGCCCCTTATGGGATCCGAACGTAATTCCGACGGTTCATTAGTCCGACATCTGAGTCTGACTACCGCTCGAACATGCGCTGCTCCCGTGCTTGCGGTTAGGATTAGATTAGGGATAGAGTAGGTTGTCGATCTAATGACTGTCGGAGCACATGTACATGTGTCGGCACTGCATGGTGCTTGCCTACTTTGCCTGTTCATAAAATATAGCCTATACCCAGGCTATCTGTGGACATTTATTCTGAAAAGGCTGGTGGGCGGCGGGCCCTCCTGACCTTTAGGCTAGACAGGCCTATTCAGGCCAGGGTGCATACAATACAATGTATAATACATGTATAGTACATTTCACTGCAATACAGTGTGTGTATAGTCTGGGTGGCTTGTAAACAAAATGTTTCATCCTGCTGAATTGATCACTGTCTGAAAATGCTATCTTCTCGGTTTTCAATTTTCATATTTTAATGCCTACACCTGATTGAAATAAACCATAGTCTTTATTAAAGACTGAAAGATCAGAATAGTTAACTGTGCCAATAAATATGTTCTTGGGACACCCGTACACGGTATTCTTGCCAATGTGTGCCATAAATGATTAGTAGCCTATCTGGGGCTAGAAACCTCAATAATCTATCCTTGAAAATAAAATTATATAAAATAGAAATAAATAAAAAATGACTCAGACACAGATCTAGCCACTTCACATGACTGTCATGTGAAATTACCTACCTAGGTTCCATCCTGGAGGCCAATCTTTCCGGTGATAAGGTGGCCACCAACGTAATCAAAAAAGTCAATCAAAGAACAAGATTCCTCTACAGGATCTCCTCACTGGTCGACAAAAACACCTTGAAGACCTTAACAGGAGCCCTCGTACAAGGTTTCTTTGACTATGCATCCACCTCCTGGTACCACAGCACCTCAAAGGCCCTTAAAACAAGGCTCCAGACCTCCCAAAACAAACTGGTCAGGCTCCTACTTGGCCTCACCCCCCGAACCCACCTCACCCCTGCCAACTTTGACAGGCTGGGATGGCTTAGGGTCGACGACAGAGTACAGCATCTTGCAATGGGTCTGGTCCACAAGATTCGATACACCACCAAAATACCCATGTACCTGTCTAAATACTTCCTTAATGTAAACGAAGTCCACACCCACAACACCAGAGGGAGTGCAACAAACCATGTACAACCCAGATTCGGCACAAACAAGGGACTAAATTCTTTTCGCTCCTATGCGACCAAAATGTGGAACGCCCTACCAACAGTCATTAAGACATGTGAATCCCTTGGCTCCTTCAAAACTGCTCTCAAAGGGCACCTACGGATGGCTGCAATTCGAAACTGGCCTCTGTAAAAGCTGAATTTGTATCTGGATTGTACTATGTTTTTGTATGGACGTGGTGTTGGGTGCCTGCACATATGCACACATGGCATCAACGCATGGTGTTGTGTGCAGGCGCCCTACACTCTGTCTTTCGTTTTATTTTATCCCCCTGTTCCCCTCACTGTATATATATTTTTTTCCCTTTTCGCTTCCTATATGATGAATTCCTGTTCTGTTCTTTAACTACATAGAAGTGTCTATTTGTTTGTCTCTAAATGTTTTGATGAATTGAACAATGTGGACCCTGTTGTAAACAAGTGTAAGGCTTAATTGGGTCGTCCACTCACAGTTAACAGTCTTTGTATTGAGTTTGTGCTTGAAATGTACTGTAATTCTGCAAACTGTTAATAAAGATTTCAATCAATCAAAAAAACTGTCAACCATATGGCTAACACAGATCTAAAAATGGATAGTCTATAATGATGGAAGAAAATGTGCAGGCAAAGGCAAAGGGCACGGTTTCGACATGATGGGAGGCGCCCCCATGCAGGCTCCTCCAGCATCAACAGTCAGTGCACTGCATTCAGTCACAGCGAGGTTTCTGGCGCTCACTCACAGTTTATATCAGCACTCAGCAGCCCTGCACGGGATGAGATCCTTCACCAACAGCTTATGCGTGCAGCGTGTAGCCGTGTACGTACTGTCTTTAAATGGAGAGAAGAATTCCAATTTGTAACCGAGTCCTGACCTAGACTGAAATTACATTTAGACTGCATCTGCGATGACTCAACGAGCAAGCTGTGCGCCTTAATTATTTGGCACAAAAGCAAACCGAACTGAAGTAGGGACACACTGGCTCAGCTGTAGTTGTAAAACTTCACTGTCGAGAGCAGTTTAATGTTTATAAGAGTATAAACGCATTGTCCTCTGTGACATCTTGTTAAATTGAAAATGGTCTGGTGGAGTAGTAGTATTTGTAATGCGATTTTATATTTATCAACCTAAAATCCAAAAGCTAAGAGGTGTAGTCTACTATATCGTTAAGTGCGCTCCGTCTGATCGTTCCGATGCTGGAATGGCTCGTGGCTCTCTGCATTGTGATCCTGGTGGCATTAATTTGGCCAGGCTCCAAATATTTTGCCACCGAGAACCAGACAGAAGCATTGCTTCAAGGAGGTTTGCGAATTCCACGACGGAAAACGAGGGAGACGACAGCAGAGAGTACGATCTCGGACCGTGGGGACGACGGGGTCCAAGGAGCTGACACGGCGACCACAGTCGCGCTGATATGCAAGCCTTCCGCGCTTGCCAACTACCTGCTCAAACACTGCAGGACTTTCAGCAATTATTCGCCGTGTGTGGGGTTTACCTGGCGAGCGAGTGCCTTTCTCCAGACTGTGTATGACGCGTGCTGGCCCTACAACAGCCCGGTCCAATTTGTCCGGGACAACCTGCAGCTGAGCGACGACGGTCTGGTGGCCTTGGACTGGGCGGTGGCGCTGACTGGCACCTCTTACCACAAACGCAGAAGGACCTCCAGCCACTCTACATGTCCTGTTCTGCTCATTATACCCAATTCTTTTGGGAAGATCACTAGAAATGTGCTTAAGGTAGGGTAACAATCATGCACCTTTAATTCTTTCTTCTTTTCCCCATTTTGTACTGCATGCTCCGCAGCCCGCAGCTCCGTGCGTAATACAGATGTAAACGATAAGATGCCCATCTTGATTCTGATTGATTATAAAAGATCACATGTCTCCCCAAATAACACAAGCCTTTCATTAATAGGCGGCAATATTCCTATTCCATTCTGCAGATGATTAATACAGACAATTAAAAAAGACAGTTAAAATATACTCTTAGTTGACCTACAGACATTTTGTGGGATAAATAAGGTTACTTTAAGAAAATGTATATTTAGTTTCTGATTATTGCTGAGTATTTTGATATTAAAGGACAACTTTAGTTTTTTTCAACCAAGGTTCATGTTTTAGGTTGTTATTAGAGAAACTAAAAGGTGAGTGTTAATTTTCTTTCATTTGCTGCTTTCTTTCGTTTTAGGGATTTTAGCAGTTTTTGACAGGGGGGCGGGGGCATTCGAGCATGGGGCTAAATATGTATTTTTTAACACAATTTTATGGTGATTTATTTTTTTATGGTTTACTATAGTCCTAATAAACGCCAGGAAATTACATCTGGCCACAAAAGATCACAGGATCTATTGAATGTGACAAACTTACATATTGAGCCTATACACACACAGTATAAGCCTTCCCCCAGTAGGCTACCTTCACATTCAGTAGATCCTGTGATCTTCTGTGGCCAGATGTAATTTCCTGACGTTTATTAGGACTATAGTAAACCATAAAAAAATAAATCACCATAAAATTGTGTTAAAAAATACATATTTAGACCCATGCTCGAATGCCCCCGCCCCCCTGTCAAAAACAGCTAAATTCCCTAAAACAAAAGAAAGCAGCAAATTAAAAAAGATTAACATTCACCTTTTACTTTATCTAATAACAAACTAAAACATGAACCTTGGTTGAAAAAAACTAAAGTTGTCCTTTAAACACATTTAACATCATCTGACACGTTGCAGTGCAAAAGTAATGTTCCTCTAGCACAGCATTTGTGTAAACACATAAAACAAAGTGTTATCAACTGCACTTAAAGTAGGCATATATACCTTGTCAATGACGTTGCTAGGAAACAGCTTAATTGGGTCTAAGTTTATTTCCTGTCTAGACACTGATATTCACAAACAGTGCAACAGGAACTTCAACACATCTGAAGATTTATGTTGTCAGGCATGAAATGTTAGTAGGCCTATAGACTATAGCCTGTCCTGCAGTTCTCTACAATCAAATCCTCACTGTTAATTTAATTCTGCAAGTATAAAAATGGATCCAAATGATCTGTGTAAGGGTGGAAAATAGCCTTTTGATTGATTGATTGATTGATTAAATACTTTATTAGTCAGAGATGTAAACAGCATCAGGTACAGTCAGACAATAGAAAAAGGTCACGGGGACTTGTTTCCATTGTGGTCCTATGTATTCAATTCATCAACATAGTATTAAAAAATCACACCCGTGTGAAGTGAGGGGCGCTCTTATCATCGTACATCATCTCATACTCTCATCTCTACATCTCATACTCATACAATCAGAATGCCTGTTGGCACAAATTTACGTCATATTTGGCTGACCTAATTTCTCCTTTCATTGTCGATGGCAAATAGAGACATGTGAGTACAAGATGACATAAACTTTACCTTCATTGCCAATGGCATTTAATGTTTGTGTTGCGGACATTTTGTGGGGACAAAAGCTATATATAGGAGGGGCTAGTGCCCCTCAAAAGTCACACTTGTGAGAAGTGAGGGGCGCTCTTATACATCACATTTCAGCCAATCACAATTGGTGTCCTCACTTTGCTGTCCTCACTTCCCCTCCTATGTCCAGCTTTGAGTGTTTGTGTGCTTCCAGACAGTGGAGTCACGAAAATGCCAAAAGCCGCGAGCGACAGGTGTCTCTTCTGGGTTTTTAGACAGCTGGTGGATGGAAATGAAGCTCCACCCACACGGCAACTTGCAGCGTCGGCCAGAAAACCGGAAACTCTTCGCCGACAAAAGTTGCCACGGGTGGAGCTTAATTTCCATCCACCATTTATCATGATTATTAGTGAGGACCTATTATTATGAAGATAGGTTGAAAAGTGGTGAAGTGGTCCTTTAACCCTGTTTTCTACCCAGAGTTATCCCAGACTAGCAAAGTGTTTTGGAATTAGGTGGGTCATCGGCTTTAGGTCGAGAAGAATTAGAATCAGTTTGTTATGGGAGGTCTGAAGCTTTCCGTGACATTGATATGTTGGATGTTGGAGGTGCAAGCAAAGTGGCCTAATTGTATTTTGGAGTAGAAACGGGTAGCATCTAATATAAAGGGGCAAATAATGGTTATTCAGCCGCAAGCAGTTTGAGCACAAGTCTTTGTATTTAGCTCTGGAGTGGAATGTCCAGTCAAGCAGAGGGGGAGAAAAAGAGCAGATGAGGTCAAAGTAAACAAATGTACCATCAGCCATTCGGCTTTCAATACGATGATTGTTGTAATTGAGTGAGGCATCGCTTGACTTGTATACAAGGCATCACTTGACTGAGGCGCCCAGAGCTGTTCAGTGAATAGACTTGAATGCCCATTGCCTGATTTATACTTTGTCATAGGACAGAGTATGTTTGCTAATGAGTCAGGGGCCTCCTGAATAGTTGCAGCTCGTTTAATTTACTGTTAGCCCTGTGAGCAAATCCAGTCATCTTGAATGCAGGTTGTCCGTGAATAAAAGCTGCCTATGAGCTGTTGAGACGAGAGCAGTGTAATGTGGAAGGAATTTCGAACAGTGGTTTTTGCAGTGTGAACTAGAAAGAGGCCACTCTGCAGAGCTCATATTTCCGCCAAGCTATGGCATGGTTTTGTAAAAAAAAATAACCCCCCTCAAATTTTGTAAGGCAATTACAGACACAATGTTGAATATCAAAAAGTTGTTTCATGCATCACATGACTCCCAAGATGATGTGATCTAATTTAGTGAACTTAGCTGTACTCCCTCAGCCAACCATGCATTAGCAGCCGGGTCCAGACTCTTCCGCACAAATTAATGGGAATGCGATTTCAAGTGGTTAACCAGGCTACGAAAATCCCAGGAGTTGATAGAGTGGTTCACATAATTCATACAATCATATAATTGGGAGATCTAAAGGTCAGAGGTCCTTTGACGAATGACTGTGAGCTTCAGTTCCCATTACCCTCTACATTATTGCCAAATTTCGTGGAAAGCGACAGCACTGCCATAACTTAACATTTGTGTTTTTTTGGGCAAGATAAGCTCTGGACTCACAAACACACAAAAACATAATCTTCACCCCTGGCCTAAGTGGCCTTTGGCCTGGCGAAGATAATGAGTGACTTCCATTATTGAAATAGAGGGAGAAATAGGCAGATGACAGGGAAGATGGATCAATGAGACCCACAGAAGGGGAAAATAGTCTTACGAAAGGACAGTAAATATAAAAGTTTGGGTAAAAAAAAGACGGTGTGCAACAATGCAATTTTAAGATTGAAGTATTTGTCTGATTAGATTGTTGAATTATTTATTATTTTCTTTACAAATACATGATTTTATTTCTTTAATGAACTACCAAATCCAAGGGGCAAATTATAGAGGGGGGAAAAGCTATTTCTTCCTCTCCCATTATAGCGGACAGCCAAATGGGAAGGTTGGAAAGTTAACTCCACATTCTGTCTTGTGCCTCTCCCATTTACTCGTTCTTGGCCTGCAACAAATGTGTTGTAGTACAGTTACTGTATATCATCTGTGGCTTGAGGCTCCAAATCAAATTTAAACAGCGCCTGTCACTGTTGGGAGATTCACTCACAAAACTGTGTGTCCCTCTCTATGTGTGGGGGCTCGTGTCTGTATGCACGTGTGTCACATAAAGTACACATCTTTGTTTGTAAAATAGAGAAAGAAAACCATTGGCGGATGTTTCACAGTTGCCTGGATAGCGACAGATTCTGCCCACTGCTTCTCGTTTCACTTCGATATCAGGCTAGTTTCACTTTCACAGCCCCCCTCATGATCATGACAGTGAACGTCTCTCTTTTGGTCTTTGAATCAGACTTTGGAAGGTTGTAAATCTATAGCACAATTAACTTAAGTGCAATTAACTTCAATACCTTTATTACATTTCAATCAATCTCTGTGAGCCTATAGCTGTATTAGTCACTGTATTGAAGATATTACAGTAATGTAATGTAACTCAAGCTGTAAAGTGATTCCTCTGGATTCACAATCCTATTATTAATGATGTCATCATCATCTTAGCCAATCAGGATGGAGTTTGAAAAATCTGAAAGACCTGTTTCATTTAATGGCTTTAGTATAGAGAGACTGTGTACCAATTTGCGTGATGGTGGAGACAAAAAATGTCATCTATCAACCCCCGCTTTTTTCTTCTTTTTTTTGTCCTTTCATTCAATTCATTAAATCTAGGCTGTCGTACAAGTAATGACTGAAATGCAGGGTCATGGGCCATTCAAGCGAGCCTCTGATCAGTGTGTAGGGTAGTCACTTTGCAGCTTGTAATAAGTAAAAGTGCCACGGACCAGACGTTCTGAACAGCTGTTGCAGTCTTCTGTTCTTTACTTGATAAGTTTGTGGTTTACAGGAGGAGACATAAACAAAGATAGAACCCCCCCTATTTCTAGAAAACAAGTCCAGTCGCTTATAATAAGCAAACCTGTTGATGCAGGCAGGTTAGCGTTGCAGGCTACTTTCGCCTCCTAGTGTGGTGTGGAGGTGTTATCTGAATGCAATGTGCAGTCTGCCAACTTTTAAATGCCAACTACACAATATTGTATGCAGAAGATGGACGTGGTATTATACGAATAGAGTACTACTGAGTACTATCCGTTTTTGATAAATAGTGTTAATAATAAGTGTTTACAAGTGTTTACAAGATGTTCTTCCTTGTGGAATGCCACTATCTCTCTGTTTTTGTGCATGCGTGCGTAATTGCGTATCCTACCGTGTCTCAAGACCGTGCTCAGGGAATTCCTCATTGAAGTGACAGTTTATTAGACCTGATGAAAAATCACAGGAGTCTGTGCAGGCCTGCCCTTGCTCTCTCTGTTAAAGACATGCTATAATATCCATACATTATCCTTGTTGAATATAGTATGCAGAGTATGCCTCAGAATTACAGGATTGCAGTCTCTGCAATCTTTGATCATTCTAAAATCAATCCATGGTATGGGATTGGATTAGTACCTCTCACAAAGTGAACTAATTCAAAGCACGTAATATGACACGCCGCCTGGCTCAGCACAAATTCATTCTGCGGCAATCCTACAGTGCCTTAATGTATTCTCAACAGCAATATTCATCACTTCAACGTCCACATGCCAAGTGCAGGGTGTCATATTTCATTATAATTTAAGTTGCAATCCATAGGTTGTATGTCCATTGCCTCCCTGACAAGGTAATTGCAATGTAATATAGACACAAAATACACAATCAGTAAATCATGCCATGGATAACTAAAGTATAATGAAATACTTACTCTATTGTTGTATTCTAAAAATCAAATCATTAATTTTCAAAACTGCAATAATGATGATAATGTTCAAAACAGTGCTTCAAATAACCAGGGTTGACATTTCTAAATGTAAAAGTAGGGAGACCACCTCCAACCACTGCACATATGTGCAAGTTACGGTATATAGTATTGACATACTCTACCACAGGGGTTCTCAACCTCGGGGCAGGGGGGTCACGTCACGAGACATGGCCAAAGCATTTCCGGGGGTCCCCAGCCAAAAAGGTTGAGAACCCCTGCTCTACCATACTGAATGGTTAAAATAATGTTATTCATTAAAATATGTCCCAGAGTGTAGCTTTAAGCACAATAGTGATATGACATAAATTAGAATAAGCTAACAGCCTCTCACACTGACACTTCTCCTGTTAGAGTTAGACCTTTTGAACAGGAATTATTAAACAAAGTGACTGTGCTTGGAATACAGGGAGCATATCCTAACACTTCTAATCATCTATCCAGACATGTATAAGCCTTTTCTTCATAAATATAGAGTGAACAAAAGTGGTAGATACGACAGATTGCCCTCAGCCTGTAAATATTTAATGTATAGTGATATGCTTTATCTCTTCCTGCATTCCATGGTGCTCTCTGCAGGCTGCCAGGCTTGAACGAAGAATAGAATAGAATTCTATACTACTGTATGTTACTTCTATGGATCAGGTCTACGCTGTGATCACGCACAACTGTCAAGAAGCTGGACAACTGAACCGACACTATCCATGGTACTATAGTTTGTACACCTATCACCTAATATTACTTTAAAGGCTTTGTCCTTGAACATTTATTTTCTAATTTGGCATTATACTGTAACAATCACACTAGGTGCAAAATAATTACCCTGGATTCCTGATCTTCAATAAAAAACTATTCTGGAGGCTGAGGCGTATTCAATTAACATATTTTACCTTTCATCTTATAAGTAGAACACTGGTGTGTGTGTGTGTGTGTGTGTGTGTGTGTGTGTGTGTGTGTGTGTGTGTGTGTGTGAGTGTGTGTGTGTGCGAGAGAACATGCGTGAGTAAGGAGGCAGGTGAGAAGGGAGGCTCTACTTCAATATAGATGGACTGGGCTTCAAAAGCAGGGGTATCAGGGGCACGGTGTTACAGTCAGTAGTGCTGTCGCCTCACAGCTAGAAGGTCCTGGGTTCGATTCCTGCTCGGGACGCTGTGGGTGCTCGCGGCGTGTCCTTCACGTCATCAGTGCCCATATCTGAGGCGAGGTTGGTGAAAGGGCCTTTCTGTGTGGAGTTTGCATGTTCTCCCCGTGTCCCCTATAGGGTAGGTACCCTCACAAAAAACATGCAGTAATCCTGGTCTCTAAACTGCCTCCCCCTGTCCAGCCGGGGTGCCTGATGGAGGGGAAAGGAACTGGTTGGAATAACGTGTTCCTTCCACACGCTACACAGGGAAACTCCCCCCTGTCAGGTGTAAAGGAGTGACTTGGACACTCATGCATGAAGGAAGCATGAGTTCAAGTCCGTTGCTCTCCCCAGGTTGGCGGAGGGTGTGTAGAGCTCAGGATCACATTAGATAATTGACAGGGGTGAAAAATGGGTTACAAAATCGTGGGATAATTTTTTTTTTTTTTAAAGCAGGGGTATCAACCTTTTAAGATTCTTGAAAACAAAGTGTTTGGATTATAACTAAAGCTGCATTATACCGCAGATTTGAACCCGGGTCTCCTACACAATGTTGAGATTTTTACTGAGCTAATACAGCTTACCTGCTTGCTCTGGGGAGAAGTAGGATTTTGACCTTCAGTTCAAAATGTATGTGAAAACAGAAACAAGGTTGTGTCCAACATATATATGTCTATATGCCTATAGGCATACGATCTAAATGTCTCAATAGAAGAGCAGGGAGACCAAATACAACTACCAAATGGTATAAGTTATATTGTATTAACAGACTACCATACAGATTGGACAAAATAACAATTGACCATTAATTATTGTCAGTGCTTGTTCTTTGGAATACCTAACTCAAACAGATTATAAATGTAATTTGCTGCGGTTTACCCTGCTATGACACGTAAAAACTGTCATCAAGACACTTAGTTTTAAGATAATTCGTCCATAGTTTTCTTTAAGGCCTTGGGAGAGCAGTTCAGTTCCTCTGTCCAGCACCATTCTTAATCTATGGTGTAAATAGGTTGTCTGAAACAAGACACATTTTTCAACTGGAGCTGATTTTATAAAAGCCCTTTCTATTCCCCTTTAAGCTATTCAGTCAAATAGGCCTCATTGGGTTTTGATCATATCATTATATTAGAACATTTGGAGTGCACTTGCCATAGTGCCAGCTCTCACAGCACACCAGTAATCCAACCGGGTCTAGACTTGATGCAAATATTGCTCAGTATACATTGGCTACGACTTGAGCTGCTTTCAACACCTTGAATGTACTTCCACGTAAGTTAGTATTTTTTATAGTTTTTCCCTTGCATATTTTGAAAACGAAACCTATACACATAAGGCACAGTACCGTAACAAAACTGCCAACAGTAAATTAAAACGAAACCTACACACATAAGGCCCAGTAAGTAGCATTAATTCCAACTGTAAATGAAAACCAAACCTGTATATACATAGGCCCAGTAATGGCTGTAATGCCTATTGCCTACATTAAGGATACCAGCTACCATTTCAATCCAAACAAGAGGAAGAAGAGCATCCGTGCACAATTGTGGCTGTTATTTTCTGAGATGCATGCCCCCCTGCACAAGTGCACATGCACATGTGTGTGTTGTTTTTTATGTAATTGTTTATGGTAATTTATATTAATCCATGTGACATACTGCATGACATCTTATGACCTAGCTGGGGACATCTACAGTCATATTGTGCTCTATTCAGTGTGTTTGTTTGTACTGTAAATGCTTTTGCAAGATTTCAGTGTAGAACTGTTGGAACAGGTTTGAATATACTTTTGAACAAAGCCTGTATGCATGATGGATCTTCATATATTGTCACATTGAATCATTTCAAATGAGCCCAGCTCTCTGTGTACTCACTCCTTCCATGGATGCACTGTGCTGCATCAGTTTCCCTATCTATCTCTCACTCACTCACTCACTCACAAGATGGATTAAATAATTGTGATGAGAACACTGTCAAAGCTTATATCATCACGTAGATGGAAAACATATCCAAATGTAAGGTTACTAATGGCCTCATAATCCATACCAACATTACGTATGAATGAATGAACCATTGTAAAGCGCTTTGAGCACTTGGAAAAGCGCTATAAAAATGCAATTCATTATACTGTATATTGTGTAGCAGTAGGAAAAAGGCATGCTTTAAAGACATCTGTGCATTTGTAGCTCCACAGACTAAAGCAAATAATGTGTTATAGTTTCCGCACGCGCGCGTGTGTGTGTGTGTGTGTGTGTGTGTGTGTGTGTGTGTGTGTGTGTGTGCACACGCGTGTGTGTGTTGATTATAGAGCCCAATAAAGCAGGGATACCATCATCTTGAAAAAGCCAATCAATAACCTTTATGGTCGACAATCACAATAAATGTGCACATTACGCTTCGGCCATATCTAACGTTTAAATATAATTTAGAGAACGGCCCTGAACGACCTCTACCCGTTAATGATTTTACTGTCCCATCAGCAGTTTACAGCCAATCAAGACAGGCTAATGCTCAATTTAAAAGACTCTCCGAAAATAGCAGATCTACAAGCTGTTGCTCTTTGAGCAACACCATCCATCATATGACGGAGTACTGTGGAGTAGAGTACTGTATAAATTATGTTATACACACCCAACAGGTCACTCTCGACCTGTTCAAAGACCTGAGCATAAATGCACACCCAATCCTTCTCTTCTCTGTCCTTTCTCTCTCCGTGCAGCTGTGTGAGGCAGCACTGTCCCATGGCTATCTCCCCGTCATCTTCAACCGGCGCAGCCAGAACTCCACGCCCCTCACCACCCTCAAACTGCAGCAGTTTGGTGACCCGGGGGACCTTCGCGAAGCCGTGCGCTACATCCGCTACCGGCAGCCTGCGGGACGGCTGTACGCGGTGAGCGAGAGCACCGGCTCGGGCCTACTCCTGTCCTACCTGGGGGAGTGCGGATCATCCAGCTATGTAACGGCAGCAGCCTGCCTGTCGCCTGTGTTCCGCTGTCAGAGCTGGTTCGAGAGCGGCCCGTGCTGGCCACTGCAGCGGGCAGTGGTGCTGTACCAGAAGATGTGCCTAAGCAGGTACGGGAAAGAGAAACAATGTGGTGATGAATGAAATTGTGTTCAAAGCAGGTTCAGGAGTAGACCAGACCACCCTCTGCTTATTACGGCCACTCCCTGTTCTCAATCGCCCCACTCCCCGTTCTCAATCGCCTCACTATCTAGTACCACACCTGCCTTCACTCACTCATTCACCCTACCTTGGGTTCATCATCCCGTTTTACATTAATCTTCATTACGTTTCAATAAATCATTAAACTTAAGTAGAGGTGTTTTGTCTTAAGAGGTACTTTCAGGGGATTCATAGACTGTTGAATTTGATACACAGTATAATCTCTTTTGTATATTGATGACTTCAAAACATACCATTTCACATGGTATCCGGAGAACGTTTTCCGACTCGCCGCGGTTTAGTGCATTTTAGTTTTACTTCACCTTCATTTAAATTGCATTGAATTGAGAGAGAGGATAGTTGTTTAGAGTTTACCCTAGATGAAGTAGGAATGCTAAAGTTTAAACACCAAAGTAACCTACCGAAACAATGTAATTCATTAGTAAACAATATCCTGAAATATCATTGGTATTCACATACTCACCATTTTATCTAGCTGACCATTTAATTGCCCAAATAATTTGATCACTTTGGAAATGAAGTATAACATAGGCCTATGTGGGTTTGACATACTACACTGATGAAGAGAGCATGTTAGCATAACGATGAAGACATTGATGAAGACCTTTCGATGCGGTGAGTTGGAAAACTGGCGAGTTCTCCGGTCTGTACAGCCGATGACACTGGCGACATTATGGTAATCATGGAAACTGCACATAGTGGGGAGAAAGGAGAAGAAAAGAACATTGCCAGTCATTGTGCAGGGTATTGAGAGAGATAATGGGGAGAAGATTGTGGCAGAACACAATGGAAAGGTAAACTGATTGTTGATTGCATATACTCAGTAGGTTGAGAAAACAAGTGTGCTACTATAGCAACAGGTCAATCAATGTAAAACCATTGATCTTTTAGAGACTTCCTGATCCAACTAAGGTCTCCCAAATCAATGTTAACAGGCAATATGAGACTCACAGCACTCTTTGAATTGATTTTGTGTGTGTGTGTGTGTGTGTGTGTGTGTGTGTGTGTGTGTGTGTGTGTGTGTGTGTGTGTGTGTGTGTGTGTGTGTGTGTGTGCGTGCGTGCGTGCGTGCGTGCGTGCGTGCGTGCGTGCGTGCGTGCGTCCGCGTGCGTGTGCGCGCGCGCGCGCGCGCGCATATAGGTACAGGACAGTGCTGGGTGAGACCATAACGACAGACACACTATTTTCAAGTTGTTCCTTACGTGGCCTGGAGGAAGCACTATTTTGTCAGACTAATCCTAAAGGCGCCGCTCCAGTAGCAACATCGGGGGGCAACAGTACCAACAACAGCAGCTCAAGTGCTTGGGAAGCATATTGGGAACGCAACGAACCCTTAAGGGACGTAGATGAAGTCGCTATTCCCGTTCTGAGTCTTTGCGCTCAGGATGACCCAGTACGCGGCAACATCCAGTCCACTTTACCACTTGAACTCTTTGAGACCAACCCCCATTTCTTTCTCCTCTTAACAAGTCACGGAGGTCATTGCGGTTTCCCCACCCAGACTGATAGTGCTGCGGTTGGTGCTGTTGGTTTGGCAGGTGGTGTGACTGGGAATCCCGGGACAAGGTGGAGCCACAGTGCTCTGCTGGAATTCTTCCGGGCCACCACAGACTTCTTCGTGGCAGAGGAGAGAGCCAAGCAGCTAGCGGCAAGGAGGAGGGGGTTTGGGGGAAGTGCCGGAGGAAGGGCTTTCCGCCACCGCAGCGTCAGTACATGTAAAAGAGTTCCGGCGTGTTCCCATAACATCCACGCCATTTACAACTGGCAGAGGTCCTATACAAGATAAGTTTGAGTAGACTATTCCTGGCTTGTAGAGATGTGGTGCTTCTTTATATTGTCAGATTCTTATATTAAATTCTAATGTAACTTACACCCAGCCCAGTAATTGGTAAAATATTAAGTTCAGTTGAAAGGAGGAAAGAGAAAGTGTGTATACTCACTTTTAAACAAATATATCCAGTCACTGTAAGCTAGCATCCATGCATTAAGCTCACTGCTGAGCATAGCTGAGAAAGACTTTGCTTTCAAGTTAAATATGCTCCTATAATTCTTTAAAGACCATGATGTGCTGTATCTTCACTGCCAGTTCATAGGCAGACTATTGTCTTGTGTGACATGCCTATTGCACAGATGTATTGTTATAATGACCACTGCACCATTATTTGGGATTTTACCTTAAATCAGTGTTTTATGTTATTGCCTAGGATGGTTGATAAACAATTGAATGTCCTGTGCCTTGTGTACAATGGTAAAAACTAATCCAAGAAAAGAAAAAAGTATAGTTTGAATTAAATGTTACATTTTGTCATGGGTTCTCTGTGTTTCATGTAGTGGTGTATTCATAGCATCCCGAGTTAATTTTGTGTTCTCTTATTTTATTTGGAAATTGTTCCCTATGCCTAGACTGCTGTGATTCATGTGTGAAGACCACCTGTAAAGATTTTACAGGAAAATCTGTATCTTGGGATCATGACATTTTAACGGGTGGAAATGCTCTGTGGGGTTTCCCCATCTCAGAATTCCAACTGTTCCAGGGTTTTCCCTATAACTTTCCCTATAAAGAGGTTTGAATGGTTTCACATCGGGATGTTGGATTCAAGGCGGTCAGCGATGTTTAAGAGCCAGCATAAGGCATCTCTTTCAGGAGTCTTAAAAACTGCAGTGACTCAGCTTGATATGCATTTAAGGGTCTATTTGGTTCCAGTTGTACTACGTTGCATTGACAGAGTTACAAACCTGTAAGGGGCCACTAATTTGGTTCCAAATAACAATCAATAATTTTGCTGAGGATCCCCTGCAATGTCCTCAAGGAGCTCTGGGGGTCCCAGGACCACATGTTGAGAACCACTGACCTGTTAAATCCACTATTTATATGGATTAAGCTGATCTGTGAAATAAAAAATGTCACTGATAAGTGATAATGCTGTCACGCTCTGGTTGTCAACAAAATATTTCTGGTGTTTTTGAACATCAAGACCTTTTTTTAAGACCTTTTTAAATGTAAAAAACGAGAAAAAAAGACCATTACTGCATCAAAAGTAATCATCAAAATATTATAAAAACTGGTTAAAACATTGGTCAAATAATTTGCGAGGCGTTAAGAGCTTGTACAACTACAATTCCAAGTGCGTGTCAGGGTGGGTTGTAGGCCTACCCAATTCAAATATTATTTTGGGGGTCCCCAGTTCGAATATTATGTTGGGGGTGGGGTCGCGGCCTGAAAATATTGAGAACCACTATCATAGTGTAAAATAGCTCGGTCCCTAGGGCCATGCCACACTGAGTGTGTATTGGATGAGACATCCTTTGCATTGCAGTCTGATCCCCAATGTGTTTTCCTTTCCCAAACAGTCCGTGACAACACAAAAATATTGATTACGTTTTTTGTTTTTGATCTCATCTCAACCTCTGGATCATTTTGACAAAGTATGGCACTTTGGGGGGGACCAGATGTTTTCTAATACTGATCTAACATACAATATCTCATATAGTGTAACATTCTGTACATAATGTACAACCACATGCACAGGGTCTCTCCCTAAAATAGCTCGGTCCCCTGCAGGGCCATGCCACACTGAAGTGGGTATGACTGCTAATTGGATGAGACCTTATCCACTAAGACAGCTGGAGCACCACCCATCTTTCTTACACAAGGTTACGTAATGAAGGCATGTGTCAATGACACACTTGGCACAAACTGTTTGGAAAACCTTGATGGAATGTATTGAAGCTGATGATAGCTGGGTTTGTTTTCTGGTCTTGTGCCAACTATACAGTATACTTGTATTGAGGTATCTAAAGCCCAAAACACACCAAAGGGTCGAGACGGGACAAGACGGTTTTAGCGTTCGTCCCAGCTGTGTGATATGTCCTGTTGCTCGTTGACCCAAGTGATTCAAGTGGTTCAATTAAATGGCCCAAACCACACCAATGGGTCACCCACCATGCAACTCCTGTATAAACTGTCATCGCGTTAATTGTTTGACAGCCTTGTGATAATAGCCCATGCACATTCAGAAATGTACTCACTTACTAAAAACAAGACAATGTGTGATATGTCGTTTTATTATTATTTTACAAGATACTTTTACAAGGTTGAATACTGAATAGTAGATTCATACACTTTTCCACCTGACTATAATTGACCTCAATGCATTCAATGGCTCCAGTTTGCCTCTCAGTGCAACAAATCTAACAGCTTGCGAGACCAAGAAGGTGACATACGGTGATTGGGCTCTGGATTGACGTCTCATACAACAGAAACCAGTGCCTAACAACAGTGATTTGCAGTGACGTCAACCATTACCTAACAACACTGATTTGCGTACTGTGACATGAGGCATGTCCAGCCTTGGGCACATTTCAACAATTTGCACTGATGTCGGGGATCTCCATATATGGCATGTGATGTCAGACACAACAGAAACCATTGCCAAACAACACTTGGTCAATAATAGCAAATATTCGATATCTTTCCTGGATTACAAGTGTTTTTACTTAATCTATTTTGTATCTGATACCCTGCTTCTACTCCATGCATGATATTGAACATTTGAATAAAATATGACACTTGTTATCAGCCTCTGTACTCTGTCATTCATAGCAGTGTAGTCTTCTTGACTAGTCATCTCTTTTGAAATAAAAGTTTGGAGCTCAAGACCTCTCAGCGAGGCCAGTCAAAACTAGTCTTGACTGGCCTCGCTGGATGTAAACATGGTTGAGAAATATTTAGTATCCGTGGTGCCCCTGACTTGAACTGTGGACTCACTACCCCAAATAAAGAAGTGTGTAATCACTCTACTTTTACTCACACCCCCCCTTTCTGTTTGTTGTTCTATGAATGTTCTTTTTTTCCTTTAACCACTATAAACTTAGCATCCCTAATCGGCAACTAATATTCAGTGAAAATAGTCGATTTTTTTGGTGCAGATATTTAGTGTAGAGTAGAAACAGGAGGGGGCGTAGTATAGAGCCCTTGGTAATATGGTCAACTAAGTAATAGAGGGTATGTGCGTGACATCATCATCATTCCCGGAAGTTATGCAGGAACACCTACTGAGTGGCAAAACACTACTTTCTGGCCTTGACAGCCCATACATCCAAATAGAAAATCTGATGAACTATTTTACATTCACTTTGCCACTCGATTTGCCCTTCATTTTATGCACGGTAAATTGTGCATTTATATAGCGCCTTTATCCAAGGTGCTTTACAGAGATTGTGCATTACATTCACCCTCACAAATACATTCATACACCGGCAGCTGCAGGGCCGGATTTACCCTCCTAAGGGCCCCTGGGCGTGTTCCTGGGGGTCTGGATGTTCTGGGGACCCCCATACACTAACTCTGTCATTTCTCAACAGTTTCGGACGCGGGCCGGCTCGCCGGAACCGGGCCGGCACCCTGGGCTCGTTCCTGTGGGCGTGGAAGTTCCGGGGACCCCCTCACTTTACACGGGTGTGATGTTTTGTATATCAAATCAGTCAAAGCCAAACAATATTTCTTTACAGTTCCGTTTTTCCATGTACAACAAGAAAACCATTACATTAATTTAAAGCTCTGATGCCAATCGGAGTCATCATGACGGTGATTCACAGGATGAAGTTTCCACTCAAGTGAGCTGATTTCAACTGTGAACATGTGCTTTTGACTAGGTTATTATTGGACTGGTCAATATGTCAGCACTCAACAGACAAATTGGCAGTAATGTCAAAGAAAAAAAATGGTGGGCAGCACAGCACTGATTACTGCCAATGTTCTTTCCTCTCTAAAGGAAAGACATCTCTCTGAGGTCGGACCACGGGGCAGTCCCCTCTCTCTGTCAGGGCCACTTTGTGCCTCCATGAAAAATCACCCCATGCAACTAAGCCAGTGGTTTTCAACCAGTGGTCCGGGGACCACCAGTGGTCCCTGAGAGTGTTACAGTTGCTCCCCAGCTAAATAATAGAGAGATGGTAACCAAATGGACCTTTATTAAGCCTTTAACTCTTGAGAGCGTAAAATGAAACCGTCCATTTGGTTTCATTTTACATTCTCAAGAGTTAAATTTGTCACGATCCGTGACGTTTTCTGTTGTGCTTTTGTTTTGTAGTATTTTTGGTCCCTTGGTTTCCTCTGTTGCTTTTGTTACCTGTGTTGTCTCACCACCTGTGATTATTAGTTTTCTCCACCTGTGTCTTGTTTGTCTCTCAGCCAATCCCTGTGTTGATTTTGTTAGTTGTTCACCTGTGTCTAGTCAGTCTTTGTATTTATATGCCCCAGTGTGTTTCAGTCCTTTGTCAGATCCTCAATGTAAGTCAGCTGTTTATTTCCTTGTATTCCTAGAACTTAGTAGTTTCCTAGTGTTTCTCCTCGTGTATTCTTGCTCCCTCGTGTATTCAGTTCAGTAACAAGACAACTCACCCCCTTTCTGTTTTCTTCCCAGAATTTTCCCCAGTGAGGGCCGGGTGGGATATAAACTTTCATGACAGCAGACAGCCTAAGTACAAATACAATTTTTGAAAAGCTACTACAGTGAAGTCTGTTAACAGAAGTTGTTGTAGGATATACAGTAGGCCTATGAGGTGATTATGACGAGGTACCATTTGAGTGGTCAAAACCTTATACTAAATAATACTAAATTGTTTATAGGGTCAATATAAGTCCAAAAGGCGGGACATGCACTGGTATATTTTCATTTTCAAAGCCATCTCAGGAATGGTCCCCTCTTACATTTGTTCTATGTTGGATCAGAACCCAAGTCTGTATCAGACCCGCTCGGGTGACTTCCTGACCCTCAAGGTTCCTTTTGCAAAAACTGAGCATGGCAAAGCAGCTTTTTCTGTCAGTGCTCCTTTTGATTGGAACAAACTCCAAAAATCCTTAAAAATCAGATCACTGCCTTCCCTAGGTCAATTCAGGGAAATTATTTCTAGCACTTTTTCTCATCAATGTAACTGTTTTAATTGAGTCTCATCTATTTATTATATTTATTCTAGCTGTATTGTAGAGTGTATGTTGTTGAGTTTGTTTTTTGTATTTTGTGCTTTGTATTTCGGCTACATTGAAAATGAGGGCTTGCCCCTCAATTGTACTCCGAGTTTAAATAAAGGTTATGATGACGATGATGATGAAGTAAAATAATATAGCCTTTCCACAGGAGTATCTTTTTATATTTTTTCCAAAAAGAATACAAACAGCCAACAGCACAAAAATTCAGGGAGGAAAATCGGGCAAACACCGGGGTGAGTTGTCCAGTATTCTTTAATTCTACTATTAAAACCTCTTGCATCATAGCCTCCGTTTGACTGTCCTGCACTTGGGTCCTATCTCTCCTTATCTCAAACCGTGACAAAATTATTGTTAAGCATCTGCATTACTTAATTTACAAGATGTCTGCACAATTACAGAGAATGTAAAATAATTGTTATTTTGATCAACATTTCAATGCAGCATGGAATTGAGGACAAAATATTATTTTGTCTCGGGTCTGAGAGGCAAAATCTCGTCAGTTGGTGGTCCGTGGCTCAAATGCCAAATAAATAATGGGCCTTGATATGAAAAGGGTTGACAACCACTGAACTAGGCTACTAACGCACACACACACACACACACACACACACACACACACACACACACACACACACACACACACACGCACGCAGTTGCCAGTTACCTCTGGTCTCATTTCTATAATCTTTGATCTAAACTGAAATTGACTATAAAAGCCTTTAAGTCTTCAGATGTTTGAACTTATAGTCACACTGTAGTGTAGCCTATATATCAACACAACAAAGGAAGAAAGACAACTATTCACTCTGATGGGAATGTGTAAAAGAACAACCTGATAGCCCCAGTTACCCCACCCCACACAGGTGCTGTGATGGTCTGGCTCGATACTAGTCTATTACAGGCAGTTGACAGATTTAGACAGAGCTGGGTTATGATCCATTCTGCTCGGTTATGTTTGAATTTCTCTATATAGTTATTAGTTACATTACATGGCAAGGCATGATCCACGGGGTAGCCTACTGTGCCTGTCAAATTGTCCTTGGGCCCACAAAATAAAGTGTCCTGTGGCTCTGCCACTAGTGTCCTGTGTCAGCATCCGGTCATTGAAAACTTTCCATTGAGGCCTGATCGAACCAGGAACCCGAGCCAGACAGACAGTGGAGGCTATTGTACAGGCACTATAATACAAATAATAATTTGTATTGGGCAAATTAATAATTTTAAAAACTTTAACTGAAATTGCATTCTTCAATATTTATTTTGAGGAATGCAAGAATTTTGAAAATCATGGCAGAGCTGTCTTAGGTATGGTCTTTAGTCAGGACCGCCATCTAGTGGTGTGTGTGTGTGTGTGTGTGTGTGTGTGTGTGTGTGTGTGTGTGTGTGTGTGTGTGTGTGTGTGTGTGTGTGTGTGTGTGTGTGTGTGTGTGTGTGTGTGTGTGTGTGTGTGTGTGTGTGTGTGTGTTACAGGTACGCCTCTGATGGCGGGCGGGTGGTGTTACAGACAGACAAGCCAGGCAGGCTTCCATAGTAGGCTAATCGCTGACTATATTCGCAATTCATTATTTACCTTTTAGGTGTAATATAATCATTTTTAACCTTTTTTCATACGCCATTGTTGGTATTGCCCTTTAACCATTTTATCATCAACTTATTCGAAAAGTATTTATCATTCAAACTTGTTCAAAGACCATGTCGTTTGTAGTTATATGCATTAAATGACCTCATCCATTCAAACCGAATGGGTGTGGGAAAGAAGGGCCATGCAGGTCATCAGCAAAGTCAAAGTCATCCAACTGTGTCCATGGTGTCCACTCATCGATGCCATCTCTTTTCTGTGCTGTATAGGTATGAGTCGATGGCCAACAGGAACAGAAAAGGTGACAACAACAAGCAGCCTTGCCTCATTTTATTTGGTATGAGAAGGCCAAGACGGTGTGGATGTCAGGCAGACCATCTGGAAACTGCTGGGAAGATCACCCAACATCAGGAGCTCCTGTGAAGGGATGACCTGCAAGGTACACGCTCAGAGTGGCAAGGGTCAAGCTTAAGTGGGTAATGTATATATCTCAATGAGCCCCTGAAAATAATCGGATATTGGTCATAACGTGTGTGTGTGTGTGTGTGTGTGTGTGTGTGTGTGTGTGTGTGTGTGTGTGTGTGTGTGTGTGTGTGTGTGTGTGTGTGTGTGTGTGTGTGTGTGTGTGTGTGTGTGTGTGTGTGTGTGTGTGTTACTTTTTGTGTTGATTCGTTTTAGGCTACATAAATGAGCACTTTAACCATTTTCAACCTCATCATCTTATATTTGGTCCTCAGTATAAACTGTCTCATGGGCGGGCTATATGGACGGTTCAGAAATCTGTACCTATACCAATGGCATCATCGATGGGGATTCCAAGCTAAAATAAACTACAGCTTCTTGTTTGAAAGTTTATATCTTATTTGAAATGACCAAACCTGCCTAGTAATGATGATAATGATGTCAGGTTTCTGAATTGTCTAAAGCCCTCCCCTGAGACACTTATTAAATGGGTTAAGTAAAAAAAACACTGACCTACTACTTGCCATTCATCTCATCCAATCATGCATTTGGTTGTCATGGAGACCTCATCCAACAACCTGGCAACCACTAGGGGGCAGCAGCAACATGTTTTCTCTCTGGAATGTTCCCAAGACGTGACTGACAGACAGAATGACACAGCTATCTCTGTTTTTGGCTCGGACACTGCCCTTATATTTAGAACCTTGTTTAAGTTAAAGTTAGGGCTCAGCACATGCTGAATAAATTTAGCAGGCAGTTTAAATAGATACTTGCCAAGTCACAGAAATATACATTTAGCCCAGCCCACTTGTTTCCATACATACTCAGTCATCCTCACTCCCCCTTTCTTTCCTTCACCTCCCCCTCGCAATAATTCTTGCCCCTCGTCATTACTCCCACATCCTCTTCATCACCCCCTTCACCCATAGCTAGCTGTCCCCACATCATTGCCTCTTCATCCACACCCCCAACCCCTTCTTCATCCCCTCATTCCCTTTCCCCTTCCTCCCTAACCCCTCTTCCCTTCTCCTCTCTTCATTTCCATCCATTCATAACCAAATCCCTAACAGGTTCATCTCCTTTTTTTCTAAATAAACATGTTAAACGATGTTTGATTTGAGGCGTGGTCTGTAGTGAAGTTAAAGTTAAGGCTCAGCATCTATTTAAACAATAGGCAGTTTAAATAGATACTTGTAGTCCGGCAGCCAACAGACTTCTTTTGTATTTTGTGCAAAATTAATGCTTGGAATGGATTCAGAATCATGAAAACCCCCTAGTTTGACACGTCACATTCTATTTGAAGCATAATGAAATGTTGTCATTTTTGCCGTATATAGGTTGTTAATGGTATGGTCCCATAAACCCCTATAAAAAATGCTCGATACCGACAGCCGGTAAGCAAGTGGATTCATGAAAGACAATATTTTAGGCCAATAAAATAAAATAAACTATATACCAAATATCCCACTCCACACACCCGGCTGCCGGACTATTGCCAAGTCACAGAAATATACATTTGGCCTAGCCCACTTGTTTCCATACTAGGCTACAGATTTATATGCAGAGTTTAAATTGGGATTTGGGCTGTGTTGTATGTTAATTGACTGCCAAATGTAGGCCTATTTTGCCCCCTGTTCTCCCCTTTCCAGGCTTTTTCTTACTTTTTCACGACATGCTGCATGGTTATAAAGCCTTTCCACCCAGGCCACTGCTTTAACTCTTTCAAACCTCTGTGTAAGCAGATTCCTATTCCAAAAGCACTTACTTGGGGAAACAAATGTGAATGTGTTCATTGTTCATTCGTCATAATGCTGATGCTCCAGTGGTATTTAACATACTGTAGCAGCGTACCATCCATTTTATGCCTGCAGGCAAATCTCACTAGATAAAAACGCATTCGATGTTGACCGGCAGCCATAGTCTGTCTGTCGTGCCACTTCCGCCGCCCAACACCACATTGACATTGTATCACCTCTTGAACCCCAACATCACATTAGTCAAAAATAGCTAATCTATAAGCGTTGTGGGTTTGTAGATTGGCTATTTAAGAAAAGAAAAACATATTTAGTGTCGATGGAAAAAGTGGTTGCAAGCAGTTGCAACTCAAGTCTCCACTAAGAATAGAGGGTTTAAGTGGTTAAGCATCAGTACATACAGTATCATGTCTCAGTTTGTGCACACAATGGAAACTCTGCAGGATGTGGGCGTGTACAGTCCGGGTATGACTACCAGTAGCCTGAACCGTATAGCCTACTCACTGAATATACAGTATGGGCTTTAACACAGTGACGGGACAAAAGAGAATAAGTCTGACTTGATCAACTGGTTAACCACTTAATTAAACGCTCTGTTCTCAGTGAAATGGACATGAGCTGTCAGCTGTTGTTTCATTCTGCACCGAATCTCCTCGGCAGTTATAGCAGATCTACAAAGTAACAACCTGTCGCGTTGTGGCGAATTGTGAACATGTAGATCGACTATTTCTGGTGAATGTTATGGCCCAGAATAGGGACTGTTGCCCGTTGGGGTTCAAGTGTCATCTGAAAGCATACTTATTATTAGCTAACATTTCTCACACTACAGTAAGGGCCACTCTGGAGAGGGAGAGAGAGAGAGAGAGAGAGAGAGAGAGAGAGAGAGAGAGACACTCGGACAGCATTCAACCATTCTGTCTCATATGACCCCGAGGTGTGCAGAGCCAAATAGCAATTCGGACAGAGCTTTGACCACAAACAACAAATATCTGTGTTTGTTGGACTGCAGGTCTGAGAAAGAGGCAGGAATTCAACATGTGTTTGGGAGATTGTATGCATCGGCTTCCCTGATTGGCCAAACCAAACTGTCTGCCTCACAGTTTTGACGCGATACTCCTCAAAAAGTGAGACAAATCTCCTATGAGGTCTTTGGAACAAGTATTTTGGCATGAAAATATTAGGAGAAACACTGCTGCAATATGGCATTCAAAGTTGGGGTTCAACAGATGATGCGTTAAGAATTTTTTATTCTATCTGGTATTTGATATTAACGTAAAACAAGAATTGGGTTGAACAATGCACTTGAGCATAATCTGTAATAATTTTACATCACAGTAGTGTACTTTTGCTTAGCTGACTTCTAACAAGGGACCGTTTTCGCAACCCGGTCTTGCCCAAACACTGTAAAATAGTACGGATTGGCATTGGCAACGCCTAATAGATCAAAATCTATTTTGTAATGATAATTTTGAAAGGACTGTAAATAAATATACCTTCAAATAACCCAGCCGGGGGACCAAATACCGTGCTGTATTTACCTTAGCAATGAGTGAGTAGCCCTTTAACTCTTGAATGACAGTCACTGTACCAAAAAAATAGAAAGATACCTTAAAAAATTATTTGGAGGCAGATGAAATAAAGTTCTGAGAAAAGTTTAAGGTTTTAACAATTATTTTTAGTAGGTATAAAGTCAATTTACATAGAGAATGTGCTACATGGTTCAGATAATAGTATTTAGATTCAAATCATTAGAGTATTCAAATGGTTCCAAAGTGGATCCGAACTGAACTGAACAGCTCTTCACAGTATGTCCCAGGCATTAATAGTGCAGATCACATCAGATTTGTTGATATAAAGTTCATTGGCTTGAGATCCGTAATATCCCACGGTGGCGCTGGTTGTCGAGTGCTCATTGGACCAGTACATGGAGGATGAGACGTAGAATTCATCTTCCTTGGTTCAGTCATTGATGGCCATAGACCGGGAAAGCACAGAGGCTGGCGTTGCCAGGCAACTTGTTGATAACTTTCCCTGCAAGTTACTAGGCCAAGGTCAAACTAGACTGATAACACGGCGGTTGCATGGTGAATTAAAAAACAGCGCCTACCATAACTTGGCGACTGAACAAGATATTAAATGGGACAGATGAAAACATATTTTGTCCATAAACATGAATAACTTGACATTAAATAGGATAAGATGAGCAACCCTGTGTGAACAGGCAGTACACTAAGGGTAAATGATGATATGGGAGAATAAGGTGACAATATGAATGACCTATATGGCATGGGCCAAAGTTCAGGAGGATATGGGACATTGACCACTGGGCATTAGTTTGTAAACAGATAAGACATAAATGATCTAACAACGCCTAGAAAACCCAAAAATGAAATGAAATCCTCATAGACTGTGTTTGAGGGGCGCCGTCTCTACCAAACATGAGCCACGAGAGCCACGAGAGACACCACAGACTGTGCTAAAGCGTGCTAGTTGCTGTGTCGAATGTTGTGAAGTTCGGTAGAGCCGTCAGCCCTGTCCGAGTTGTAACTCAATAGCACAGAATCGTGAATAAGGTCAATAAAGCCACTCCTCCACGGTCAAAACAGTAGTAGTATACGGATTACCAATTCACCGTGTTTGGGTGAGATCGGGCTGGTTTTCCATAACACAGCATTACTTTCACAGTAATCATTTTGCACACATAAACTATAGGCTTGAAGTCAAAGCTTTAACCTGCTGTATTCTTGTGCATTTGGCAAATTATTTGAACATGAGCATGACGTTTTAGGACTGTTACCTTGTTGAGGTGGTTGGAAAGAGCACAATCTGCCTTTCTGCCAAGCCCACAACTATCTAATAAGAAATCCCCAGGTCTAGTGAAGGTAAATGGGTAGAGCATGACACTAACATTGGCAAGTGTTTAGATAAGAGTGGAGTGAATACAAATATGAAAGAGTAAATTGTTTTAGAGAAGGATCTAACACTGTGTCAACATTTCACAGACTACCCTGCTGGTGTTTATTTAAAAACACTGAAAGACATCTATTCCATGAATGTCAAATATTCTGTAAAACATCTGACCTTTATCAGTTGGCCTGCATCCACTCTATTATGTTCTCATTTGCTCAGCTAGTGACGTACAAGTATCTTTGACTCAAGCTTGAAATATGTGTGGCTAGCCTTTAGCAAATTCCTCCACTGTCACGTTACTATGGGTGTGGCCATTCTCTGCAACGGAACGACTTCCACTACTGTAGTATGTGGTCATTTTATGCCTAATTAGTCTGTGAAATAGTCAGTCAGAACGAATAGGTCTTTGTACCGCTAGTTTGTCAGTATAGAGGTGTGTGTGTGTGTGTGTGTGTGTGTGTGTGTGTGTGTGTGTGTGTGTGTGTGTGTGTGTGTGCGCGCGCGCTATAGCGTATATTTGTATGTACTGTGTTATTGTGCATGTTGCATGTGTGTGCATGTCTGCTTCCTTTTTAATGCCGTGTAGAAGATGTAGAAGGTAACCACCTTTCCTTCAGGCTAAACCAGAGTTGGTGAAAGCAGGTCAATCTAATGCAACATGACAGTTAGCTTGGTCTGCCCAACAGCCTCTCTACACACAGACCAGACAGGGTACTTGAGCCAAATGCTCTCTATAGAGACCAAAGCCTTGAGTCGGGTCAGTCAGTTTTGATTTTGTCTAATTTTGGCCAATTCGTGAAAATAACTATAGGGATTACTTTAGATTATATAATGAAAATTACAATCATTCACACCAGTAATTTCCCTCATTCAGCCAAAGTTTTCAATTCTCAATTTTCTAGCCCTATCAGCAGGCCTATAACAGAAACGGACTCAATGTTCTGTCGAATGTTGGTAACCATGCTGTTCCTGTTCCAGGGAACAGATCCATACCACTTTGACTGGAAATATAATTGACTTGTTTGTTGAAAGCAAATGATAATTATCTAGTTGTGAAACCTGCTTTATCAGCTCAAGATGGAACAGAATCAGCCAACTCGGTAGTTGAGAGAAGGGGAAGGGAGGGGTGGAGCGCTTGCACAACTTGACTATTCCATTTAGTTATAGTGACAGCTGTCGGTCCAGAGTTTGGCGGTGGTGGAGGAGGGGGGCGGGGCTAGCGGGTTGGCTTCGTTCGTTTGCGTCAAAGCTCACAAGTCTTTCATTTGTGTTTCTGTCTTGCTTTTGTTCTGTTGTTTTTCCACTCTCTTCCTGTGTTTCTTTTTGCTATCTTTGGTTGTGCAACTATTGAGGTCTGCCTGGTGCAAGATAGAGTCTGGGACAGAACAGTGGTGAAGAGGAGGGAGCAGCAGGTGGGCTCCCCAGAGAGCAGCGGAGGCCACAAGTTTCCCCTCACACTGGAACACCACACAAACGCATGCACAGCACACACACACACACACACACACACACACACACACACACACACACACACACACACACACACACACACACACACACACACACACACACACACACACACACATCATCCAGTCATCATTGCCTCTTATTAACATACAGTAGACAGGCTCCGTTCTCGTTCTCAAATGTTGTCTTTCTCTCTTACACGCACACACACACACACACACACACACACACACACACACACACACACACACACACACACACACACACACACACAGACACACACAGAGATGGAGCCAGTCATAGTGACCTCCAACAGGTCACATGTGTAAGTTTTGAGCAGTGAGGGCACAGTTCTACAATGCATTCTTACATAAGAGATCGGCACATGACCGCCTGCTTTCAAAATGGATTCCACCATGAATTCTCTTAGCAGACCCTCATTTACGCGCACACACACACACACACACTCACTCTACATTACTTTTTTTTACTATGTACACTCACCTATAGACTTTGCAGACTATGGCTGTCATATCAGCGTGTGTGTGCCGTGCGTACCGTACGTGCGTGTTTGTGTGACAGTGAGGCGTCACTAGAGGATGTTTCTGTGCCCTTGTTGTCTATCTGTCTCGGCTGGATGTCCTCTGACGAGAGCCCCAGATGGAGACTGGAGGGGGAGAGAGAGAGAGAGAGAGAGAGAGAGAGACTGGGGTTGAGGGACAGGAGGTGGGTGGAAAGAGTGAGGAGGCAGGGACAGGGTGGAGGGAAAAAACGAGGAGAAAAAAACGGAAGGAGGGAGCAAGCGGTCATGGGAGGGAAAGGGAATATAGAGCATGCACATGGGAGAGAGAGATTGTGAAGATGAAAGGTGAAGAGAAAATGAAGGTGGAGGAGTGAGAAAGGTGAAAAACACACAAACAACGTCTGGCTGCACTTCTTTGTAGACTTTGACATTTCACCAAATACAATTTACAACTGTAGCACACAGATGAATGGATATCAACCACAAGAAAGAGAACACACACACACACACACACACACGAGCTGTGTAATGACAGAGAGAGAGAGAGAGAGAGAGTGAGTGAGCGTGCGTGCATGTGTGTGTGTGGCACGCATATACGCACGTGTGTGTTTGTACAGTATGCGGCTATGCGTGCATGCTTGTTTTTGTGTGGGGCAAGTCTCTGTGGAAAAAAACAAGTCTTCCCTCTATGCTTCTTCAGAGATGTTATGTCTCATCACAGTCTTTGCTCCTCGTGGCAACCCTCCCTGTCTTTCACTCCCCTAATCCCGTTAGTCAATCCTGTGTGTCTCCTTGGATTTTCTATCTGCAGTAATTTGGAATGGAGAGCCAGAAATCACTACATGTAACCTCCCTGTCTTTCAGAGAGCGAGAGAGAGAGAGAGAGAGTGAGAGAAAGAAGGGGGTCATTCATATGAGTTTAACCACTTGAACCCCAGCATACTGTACATATTCTGGGGGGAACATTTGCATGATCGCAAGCTCACAATGCCTCGCAACGCAACATGCCGTGCTGTGAGCTTGTAGATCAGCTATTTAAGAGATTTGGTGTAGACAAAAAAATAGTCCCAAATTCAGTGCAACTCAGGTCCGTTTAGAGGTGGCTTATAAAGTAAAATCCTGCATGTTAAAAAGTGTTAAATGTTCTCAGTTACAAATGAACAAATTAACATAGATACAACATATAGCTATGTTGTAGCCCTGTTGTAGGTACAGAAAACACTGCGAGAGCAGGTCCGTGCGGCAGCTACACTCACACTTAACAAGATAGCTGTCTATAAATGCCAGACAGCTCTTATAATGTTAATATGAATGCGCTCCTCAAAATATGGATATAATACAAAATATTCCATTGCATTGTAGTGACTCGAGTGGACTCCTGGGGGAAGAGTCCCGAGTCGATTGGTTCGAGACCGAGTCAAGTTCAACTCAAAGTAAGAGCAAGACTGAGACAAGAGTAAATGAAAATGTGGATTCTAGACCAGACTCGAGACGAGTCAATACTACAACCCATTAGTTTAAAAATGTGACATCCAAAGACACATTTCTTTAAAAACACAACAATTACAGAAACTTTATGTCCAGTGATCTGTCTGGGCGAACCTTGTGTACCAGGAACTGAATGACGAGCTATTTATAGGAGCAGGAAACTGCTTTAGATGAGTCACACTGCTACTTCCTATAGTATAGTCAAACGCACAGTCTCCTAATTACACACATAACAAAGAAGACTGACTTCATTTGAAAGCAGAACTCGAAAAGCCACAGAATACAATCATTATAAAAAAATAAAAAAAATGGATGATTAACATTAACAAATGCCTCGTATAGCCACCTCTGATTGCAATGGACCTGGTTGCAAGCACTTGATGAATACAAAAAGGTGCTTGTAAAGTCCGCTAGATTGGTAATGTTGACCTTCTGAGCTGAGGGATGGCTCATTAGTGACACAAACACAATAGCTTCCTATAATGTTAAGTCAAGGTTCAAGTTTATTTAGTGTCCCCGAAGGGCAAATTGGGTTGCAGCATAGACAGTACATTAAACAATGAAAGTACAAAAGTGCAACCATTAAAGTGCAGGCGTTAAAGTCAGACATCATGAAAGGTGTCTGTCTCAGCTCGTAAGACATACTTTCACGGTGACAAACATACATGTCACCATGTCCACGACTGATTCTTGTAGGTCTACATTTATGTACAAACGTTGCCCATAAATGTTTAACTTTTTTCATCTAGAATTACTAAATTTACTATTGTTTGTGTGTGTGCGTGTGTGTGTGTGTGTGTGTGTGTGTGTGCGCGCGCGCGCGCATGTCTTTCCCCTGAAAGCACAATAATGTCATGTTGTTTATGGAAACACTACTTTGACACAAAGACCCCAAGGTCATGTCAGTGACTGTAAAAATCCACATAGAACTCCACACAGTGTGGGACAATCCATTTTCATGCCAGTAAGAAACTGTAAACTTCCTATAACATGTCCTTGTGTCACAGCAGCACCAGAACATTTATATTAACATTCATCTCATGATCAGTCAGCGGTTGCTTACAGAACGCACATGCACACACGCCTGCATGCACGCACGCACGCACGCACGCACTTCCGCCATTGAGATGGGTCTGAAAAACTTGATGAGTCTACCAAGGACCCAGAGATTGAAATAGAAAGTTACTCAGTCATTAGAAACGACAGCATGTATATTCACCAAGATACTGAATACATTACTCGTACTGACTTGCAGCATGATGACATTGAAACTGTGTGGGTTGAATTCATTTAAAAAAAATGCTAAATCAGTATTAGTTGGCACCGTCTATAGACCGCCTGACCAGCATGGGTTCTATGACATACTTGAGGGGTGCTTAGCTGGGGAGGAATGTGTAGAGAAAATCCTGATTGGCGACTCCAATTCAGCCATGCAACGTAAGGAAGCACCTGTGTTTAAGTCATTCAGTAAGTTCTGTGATCTGCATAGTGTCAGTCAGCTAATTACCCAACCCACAAGAGTGTGTGATTCTACTCAAACTGTCATTGATCTCATTCTGACCTCGGACCAATCCAGAATCTCCAAGAAAGGTGTTATTGTATGCGGGCTAATTTTATGATTTTCTGTACCTGCAAAAAACTAAAACTAAAGTCTGGCTGTCACAAAACAGTCATATCTAGGGACCTCAAAACCTATACTCTAGCGAGGCCTTTAACCTTGAACTGGATAATCTGGATTGGTCCGATGAGCTCAGAAGCACACTAGTCGAAGAAGCATGGCTTGGCTTCACAACCAAATTTACATTTTACAGTACTAAACATCATGGCTCCTTTGAGAACCATCAGGTCAAAACCCGCTCGGAGCCAAGGATAAATTCGGACATACTGACTGCAATGCAATACAAAAAATGCTCTGAACTTCTTAAATGCAAGTCCAAGCTAGCCAAGTGCTTCGACAGTGATCTCCAAACCCAACTGGGCATCCTAAAAACCCAACGAAACAAGCTAAGAAACATTGTAACTACCATGACCAAATCCGCAAAAAGAAACTTATCAATGATGAAGCAGAGGAAAACAAAAACAATCCTCGGGAGCTCTGGAAGCTACTAAACAACCAACTACTAAAAACCAAGTTTACAAAAATCAACATTAAATCGGACGACACCCTCATCACTGACAAGCTTGATCAGCGACCTACATTAGCTGTGTTTAAACAATCCTGTAATTGTTTTGCTTTGTATATGTATATTTTGAGATGTAATTGATATAGTCACATTTTGTTGATTGCTAACAGAGACTTTATTACACAGTCCCAATCTGTGATTACCCACCGGGTGTGATGTGAGGTGATTAGCGGTGATTTTGTGCACCTGCACCATGTCACCACTCCTTTAAAAGGAACCTACATTCAGTCACACTCCACACTGATGAAGGCTGGATAGCCGAAACGTTTGTCCCTGTTCAAATATGAAATTTCAATTTGAACTGAAGTCTTGGTGTGTGCGACCCACTACCGTTATTTTGCCAACACAAACATTAAATTATCTTTATTGTTAATGGCATATTAATGTTTGGGTTAGGGACATAGATGACATACATTTTCCCATCATTGTCAATGGCGTTTTTAAAACAAACAAACAAACAAACATTAAAATTGTATATAGGAGGGGCTAGCGCTCCTCAAAAAAAAGAAAAAAGTAAGAAAACGACCCAGAGTTAAGGAAACACTGGCGGGTTATGGAGGAGGATATGGGGAGGAGGAGAAGGAGGAGGTAGAATGTGGGTTACCCCCACTGCCAAAGCCACATGTTCCACATGTCACATGTTCCAGTCAGCTGGAATCCTACCTCCAGTCCAAACCGGCAAGTTATGTAAGAGGTTATTGATCCATGAGAGTGCGTGTTGGAAAACCGATGGACTTGTGAGAACGGGGTGGAGGTGGTTCAGTGATTTGGTCACTCACGATACTGGCCATGTTGTGTCACAATGACTCATGGGTCTGGAATGGAAAACGGCTGTGTCATTCCAAAGCTGTGAGTGAGATGTGGGTTTTGCTTGTGTAAGTGGCACTAATTTGGCCAGTGTTTTTTTCATACTGCATGTGTAAGTACTTCGGATACCCACTTGAACCCTAGCAAGTAGCAACACTATTCTGAGCTTGTCATAATAGGCAAACATTTGGTGACTGCCACGTACATCCAGTGAAAGTGGGAGATCCACAAGCGTTGTGAACTTGGAGATTGGCTATTTTTGGTGGGAAAAAGGAGGGGTCGAACAATAGAACCCAATTGAAGACCCCGCTCAATGAAGTATAGACGGTTATGTCCCAATGAATTGGGATGGATTTTGCGAACTAGAAAATACTTTGTGGGCATAAAAACCCCAATGCCTGGAACTTTGATGCTGAGCAATTGTGAGTGGTCAAGTGTAACCTGTCAAAACGACTTTTAGTGACATAAAAAACAGCACCCCACGTGACATCATGTGGCAGCCAAGTCTATGGACTTTTAGACCGCTTTAAACAAATCAGTCACTTCACACAAGTGTGATTGTTATATCAAGTGCAGTTCAACCACAATTAGTGGTTCTTAACAGCAGACATGGGTACTTGGAGGAAAGGGAGGATAGTGTGTTGTGTTCCCTTTCCACACAGCAAGGCTAATCATATCTGTAAGTATAGGCCATGGCCTGGCGTGTGGCAACCAAGATAAACCCTGTGGAAACCTCTGGGCACAGCTATGTATGCATACCCCCCTGGCCTACTCTCCTTCACATGTAAAGGGGTCAGAGTCCCTTGAGGGAAGCGGGTGGGGGGTGAGTGAGTGGGTGAGCGAGTGGCAGATAAGTAGGCTACAATCCATTGACAAAACAGGGAAGAACTAGGTGTTAAATTATTGATCCGTGCATATCGTAATGATTGTTTTTTTTGTTACTTTTTCCTTTTTCTTAGCACAACAAGTGTGAGGATATTCTCTTACAGCATATTATCATCATTTGAAAGTAGCCAAGTCCTATAGGGCCCAGAAAAATATCCCAAAAGGGGCGTACACATTTTGTCACTTCCAGCCTTCCTTGTTGTGGGCCAAGTAGGACCCTAGGAGAGACACAGATCAATCACTTTGCTAGAGTGACATGACGAGCTTGTTTAAGTTTAAACAGTGACTTTTCCATGCTATTACACTACTTTAATGGTGCAGATTTGCTCTGTTCATACTTGTGCCATAACAGAAGGACTTTAGAAGGAATGATTTTATTGTCTGGACTTTCTATCAAACAATCAAGAATCAAGCAAATGTGCACAGTTTTCCGTTCAATCTTTAGTTGGAAAATGAGTAATTTTACAAACGCAAAGCGTGTGAATTCTCATTCACACCGTTCAGCTATGGTTCCGTTTGCCCCACAACACTGCGAGGGGGCGGAGATCAGAGAGAGGGGGCTCTCTATGACGAGACGTTGCTGGAAACTATAGACTCACACATGGTAAGAGGCAAGAATCTATAGAGAACATTGTGGAATGTAGGTTCACTCACAATTCATTTCCTCAAAGTGTGATCACTGTCTACCATTCCAACATGGTCTTGTATTACAGGTGATCACAGATCTATAAGGAAACAGCTGATTCGTGTCACTGCATTGAGCTTAGCTGTGAAAAAGTGTGTGATTTCGTAAAGGCGCTGAGGGTTCAAGTGAGAATGTTTCCTGGAACAAACAACTCTTGACGTGGAGAGGAGAGCGAGACCAAGGGCAGTAGGCCACAGTTCACTGAATACGTAAGAGCACAAGGAGGACAGTGCACTGCAGTAGCCTAAAGTCTAATCTGTGAAGCATTAAGTAATGCAGTATTATGCCACCGTCATGGCTGTTACAGTTACAAATGAGAACTCATCCTGTAACATAAAAAACTGGTTCTGCAGAGAGAGTAAAGTCCCTTTTTTAAAGCAAAACTTTTAACCATTTTGCACCCCACCCGTAAATATAGATTGGCAGTGATTTAAGATTTTGCATATATTCTTTTTTAATTGACATGCAGCATCAGTAAAATACTTTGCAATCCACCACGGCCATCTTAACTCTGATGTACAGTGTATTTGATACTATTATTTGCATATCATTTTTCACATTGGGACGTTTTACAGTAGACATTTGGCTGACAGACACTCAGTGAATGTGGAGATAATTAAGTACAACTTCGTTTGAAAAAGATACATTGCTGCCAATGGCCCAATAATGGCTTAGTTAGTCAGTAGCTCCGCATCCATGAAAGACATTGAATTTGTATTGCTTTTCCACGGCTCATCTTTCGCAACTAAACTATTTCAGGAAATATAAGACCACGATGATCGTGCTATTTCATGAAGTCAAGTGATTGAATGTTATATTCCCACACCTTGACTTGCCCATCACAAACGCAACTTTTCCATTCCTTGGGATTGAAATGTAAGAGCAATGAGCCAACCTCAATTAATTATTAAATTCCAAAACAGCCAGACTAGGTCAATGGAGTGACAGCTTTAAAGGCTCCCTACCGAGCCTGCCTGAATGGCAAATAGTAGAGATGTCTTCAGGCCAGCATGCGGCTTACACTGTATATATATAGCCTCCTTCTTGTCACAGAGGTGTGCTGTGCAATGCTGACTGTTGCTGGCCTGACCAGAACAATACCCTGGAGGATGCTTCTCCTGTGGCCTAATGGAAGTTTCCACTGCTGTCTACAGACCTGAGTTTCACACAATACAGCTGGGCTAAAGATTATGGAGATGGTTGGCAGCTGTTTACAATATGGGACATTCATTCCGTACCATGACTGTTGTAATACTCCAAGTACTGAACCCTCATCTGGTTTGACAGACAAGTGTGTGTGCCGGCAGGGTGGTGTGTGACAATCCGGTTGAAGTATTCCTTGGTCCGGCGGCGGGCGGACGGACGTGCCCAGGAGAACAATAACGCGACATAAGACAGTATCACGCTAAGAGGTTCACAAGATTTTATTATACACACATATATAGCTGGATCCTAATGATGTAACTAACAACACTTGAGAGACATAACAAACTCTTACTGCAGCACGCTGACCTTGCTGTCTGAGATGAGATGGTGTCAGTAGCTAGTATGCTACAGTTCATTCAGTACACAATACATTATCAAGTACACTGTGCTTTCACGTACAAGTACACATACACAGCCAGTAGGCAATCAGTCAGATCATATCACAACAATGACCATGACTCAAAATGCCAACTCATTATGCAAATCTAACTCCAGTGTGACTGTCACTCCACAAAGAGATGATACACTGAATTATCACTTAATTAACACTTACTTAATTATTAACTCATTCATTCATTCATTCACCATTCCTTTATTACTAATTCATCATTAATTCCTGCCAAAATTGCTGCCATGTAGGCTTTATCTTAAAAAAATCAACCACAGATCTTAAACTAAATGTTCACTTATGAAATAACAGAGGCATTTTTAAATTGAATTGTAAGTTTTGTCAATTCTGCTGATTTGTGCAACGTGTATTAGTCATTTGTGTGATATGGCTGTCCCAAGATCACACAAGTCACTTTGGGATGTGACTTGTGCGATCATTTGATTTTGAGACATGCCGATACCGATCCGATCTTTATATTTGTAATTGTATACAACACTTATGCCATATCACAGTTGTATTTTTATGCAATCTTAATGCACGATTATTTCTTATTTTGACTAAAAGCTAAAATAAATACGGTTACCCATTTAGACCCATAGCAGCCCTATTGCATTTCATTGTTGTCGATGTGAGAAAGCTTATGACTCTTATAGAGAATCTCTCTCATTCAGAGACAGTACTACAGCCATCTATGCCATTATTACTTGTGCAAGCAGAGCGCGCAAGTAATCATTTCGCTTGGTCTCTTCAAAGTGAAGCCAAGTTTTTTTCAACCGCAAGTCTGTGCCTGGTTTGCTGGGACCAGTTACAACATTACGTCATCGCTGAGAACTGGGACCAGAGTACATGGTGTGTATACGTATGTAACTGGTGTATTTTCTTTGTTTTTATTCAGGGTGATCTTTCACACCTCTGTGAGGTGATTAGGCTACTATAGTCTTTGTTGTTAGATGAACTCTGACTGACTAAACAGACCAGACGTAACTATATGGGTATGATCAGCAGTGGGACGTGCAGCAAAAACAATAATTAATAATCCGATCCCCACCCCCTCCCCAATTATGATCTTTATGAGCGACACCAATTTCCGATCACATGATCGGACCAGGACATCTCTACTTCTCTACTACAGGAAAAAAGGAAGTTGAGTTCAAAAGACCAATGCTGAGTCAGAGAACGGTGTGGCCCTCTCTATTTGCCACTCTGAATACTATGACGTACTTCCTTACGAACAGGCTTGAAGAGCAACATTAAGCTGAGCTTGGGCCATATAATGCAGCATGTGTACCAGAGGGGAGGGAGGGAACGGCTGGCCTGATTCTGAAAGCACATTTTTCAGCTTCCTTCAGAGGCCTGCAGGCCGACGTGCTCTGGCCCTTTAAAATCGCCGCTAAGTGTCATCTCGCACGCACCCACGTTTGCTGAGTCATTGGGTTCAGGGTGCTTTTGTAACCTCCACCCAGCAGGGATTCTCATTGGCTTGGGTCTCCACGCAGCAGTCCACGTGGTTGGCTGCCAGCACTAATCAGTTCCTTTTCGCCAGAGGCAGGTCTTAAAGTGACAGTAGTGCATTAACTCTCCTGTGACTGACTGACTGACTGACTGACTGACTGACTGACTGACTGACTGACTGACTGACTGACTTGACAAGAGTCTTTGAAGGGTTTTGGGGCAAGTGTTCAGTAGAGAGCATAGGAGAGGGAGAGAAGAAGAGACATAGATGGGTGCTGAGTCAATATGGGGCGTGTCAGAAAATGTGATACATGATATATCATATTATATCATATTTTATATCAGTTATTCATTGGGAAGTGGATCCCTTGTGATGTGGTTGACTTGTAAAATATTAAGTCAATTATAGGTGTGATAATATTTTTTTAAATCTTTTATTCAGTATATTAGTTCAGGGACGGATTACAACTTGCAGATGCCCTTGTGCAATTATCTTCTAGCTAGAACCCCTGTATACTGTGTATAGACATTTTATCATACAGGATTTATCGAATCTATACTACAGTATGATGATGGCATGATAATGACATGACAGGAAATATTATTACATCCCAAATAGGAGAGCTGGGGGCCATGTTAGGGTTCGTCGCACCTGCACTTCAGCTTCCCTGTTCACTTGCATGCTATGGGAGCAAAAGTGTGGAGCGTCCCGTTGCTGTGCATCGATGGCTTTGAAGCACGGGAAGTCTGACGTGGGTAAACTGTGAAACTTCGGTGAACCATAACTGGCAATCAACCGATATAAAAGAAGGGCCATTGTAACTGCCACTTAAAGACAAACAGACACACCAGAAACCTATAGCCTACCCGCGGGATGTGCAAGGCGACATGGGAAACTGGTGCTACTGAAGCTATAGGAAGGCCCTCATGCTTATGCTGGCCCACATATTTGAGCATTACCCGCTAACTACCTGTATACATTTTAGTATTATTGATGGGTCTCGTGGCGTCCAGGGTAGTCAAGAGCCCCATTGTCCAGGTCTATAATCTGTCCTTACGTTGGTTGTACATGATATAGGATTCGTATTCTATACATTATAACTGTTTTACATGTACAAGTAAATGTCACAATCTAGGTTAAAGGACATTAGACATGCTTACTGTGCATTTAATTATGTCTTGCACTATGTAAGGGTGTAAAGTGTATATATTATATATCTTGTGTTGCATTGAATGTCTTTCTATCATACAGTACTTTTTTCTTGCGCTGTAGGCCTAATCTATAGATTAAATGCTGTGCTGTTTACTACTACTACTATTACCTCTTTTCTGTTTTATAAATAACTGGCTGTGATGGAACGAACACAATTCACAGCCAGGGTGATTTTTATAACTTCTGCTGCAGTCTGTCAGTGTTGCTCCATGCAACCTATGACCTCATGGTCTACATTTCACCCATGAGCCTTGCGCGTGTTTATCCCAAAGCAGGACAACAACAGTCACCCTCCCCACCTTGTATGTAGCCTATATGCCTGTAAAATGTGTTCTTTCTGTGTGGCTTTTGAGAGCCAATACCTGTCTTGAATAGTTTCCAGACTACTCCTTGCCAGGCAGAAGTGCCGAATGATTCCTGGAATCCATTTAAAAGGGGGATTTATGTGCTCTGAGAGCAAGGGAGCATTGGGGGGGGTACAATTTGGTTTGGGTACAATTACTATAGTCTGGATAACCACACTAACTGTTACTACAGTATAGTGATAGGCTAGTGGTAGAGGAAAGAACACTAATTTACTCACTATTTAAGAGGTTGTAGCCTACAACTTAAGTCATAAAGAAAGAGGCTGTACAGGAGGAACAGGAAGTAGCATCATAAAGTTTCCATCTATGGATACACATATGTGCCTAGCACAAAGGACTGCTTCTGACAAGATGGTTTCCATCTATGGATACACCATGTGCCTAGCACATCTCTGACAAGATGCAAGCCTTTCCTAAAGGAAATATTCTCTTTAGTAGTAGCCAAGTAGGCTCATTGTTGGTGCCTGGCGAGCATATACAAATGATAGTGCAGTTATGCCATCTCACTGACTGGGTATTGCTGATTACTCATTATATGCTATAGTCTACACATTGTGACCCCTTTGTAAGAAAACATTCAGCTTCTTTAAGGTATATTCACATGAGTATGTAGTCTACAATTTTTGCCAGTGTTATGCCATGATGGCATGTCGCATGAGTGTCTCAAATGCAACTTCCAATGGAACACATTTTTATTGACTATCTCTATCTATTAACCATATTCACAATCATTTTGCTTGGGTTGGGTTGCCAGCAACTACTGTATAAAGGACTTTTCCACTGGATGACTCGCGGTTCTGAAATTGGTTATTAACTTAGACATGTGTGAGCATTTATAGGCCCCAAATGCATTAAGGCAAATTAATGTAATTTCAACTAGTACAGAACAGTACTTAATTGATTGTATATTTGTTTCCACCAGCCGAAGGCTTGGCCATGGGGAGAGTATGTTTTGCACTCCGTCCGTGTGTCCGTCTGTGAACAGCTAATCTCTGGCACAGTTGGCTTGATAGCAGCCAAACTCTGCACATACACTCCCTGGATACCAGAGCTGAACCTCTGCCCCAAATTCTTCACATGGGCCTGTTATAGTGCAGCCAGGAGGCAAATATTTTTTGGATATTACACCTACAGATTTTGTCCAAACATCATGCAAATTTATATTTGCATGATGTTTATCTTTAAAGAGCGTCGCTGTCCCACCCCCTTTCATGACGATGATGATTTGTCACAACTCGAGATGGCTTTGCCTGCTGCGTAAATGTCTTGTTTACGCTGCACAGCAATCGTTACCAATGCTGTGCTTTATAGCCGGGCACCATTCTAGTATATAATAATAGTTCAATTACATTAATAACGCCCTGAAGATTGCACCACTCAGTTACTGGAGCTCTCACAATTCTCTGCACATTTTCAATTTAAAATAAAAACATCCTTTGTAAAATAAGATAAGATAGTAATCAGCTCCCCGAGTGTTCCTGTATCCCAGTCATTCTCAAACCTTAATTAATTTCAAGGATGAAGGCCCCCAGACAATCATTGTACGTATAATCTCTGGGACCCCAATCTTCACTTCTCAGTGTTGTTTTTTAACTCTGAGCATTCACAAATTAAACCACATTAAGGTTATTTGGTTTGGCCTGTGTGGAACACCCTCAAGGACCATTGGTGGTCCCCATACCCCACTTTGAGAACCAAAATGCTCCAGTCTAGACTAGAGCCACATGGAGGCGTTATCGACTCTGCAGCAAAGATATGGGCGTGAGAGAATACAGTACATCATGTATGAGAGAGGAGCTGAATGAGGGACCATATCCTAATGGTTTTAAGTCAACAGCCGGGGGGCGGGGGGTGGCATGGGGGAGTAAAGAAATGCAGCAGTTTGCTGCCAGAGGAAACAGCCACCTCGCGGCATGGCCTGGGATCCTGCGGGAACCATCGCATAAAGGGATCCATTGGCAAAAGAACGCGTTGCAGTGTTAGCTTGTAGATCTGTTCTTTCTTTTTTTTTTATAACTTTATTTATAAGATTTTCAATTTTTGTAGACAAACAACCCCACATATACCCCACCCTCCCCGGTTCCATCACAAAGCAAGACAACAACAACACACACAAAAAAAAAACATAATAAAATAAGGTATTAAAGGATATAAATAATAAATTAAGTAAATACAATAAAATATTTTTTTTGCCTTTTACTAGATTAAGGGGCTACACAGTGAACCAAATTACATGTAGGAAAAACACTTAGGACACATCATCAAAGGACAGTGAGTCGGAGGACAGTGAAAGGGTGAATTCAAGGAAAGGGGACCAAGCCTTTACAAATTTCTGGCGAGATTTGAACCTGTTGTATCTGAGCTTCTCCAATGGAATAAAGGATAGAACATCCTTGACCCAACTTGTAAATGTTGGAGGTTTATCAGATTTCCAATTGCGGAGAATAAGTCTCCTCGCTATGAGTGAAGCAAAAGCTATGAAATTGGCTTGGGAAGAAGTAATTGGTGCATCGTCGTTGGGAACTCCAAATATAGCAGTTATCGGGTTGGGCGCAATTGGCATATGACAGATGGTTGAGAAAGCATCAAAAATACTATTCCAAAATGGGTTCAAGGAAGTGCATCCCCAGAACATATGTCCAACAGAGGCTGGCTCCAGGTGACATCTTATACAAGTAGAGTCAATGTCAGGATAAATTTTAGATAGTTTTTCTCTCGAGAAATGCAAACGATGTACTATTTTGAATTGAATTAGGCAATGTCTAAGACATAAAGAGGTTGTATGAATACGCCTCAAAGAGAGTTCCCACAACTCTTCCTCCAGCTCTAAATTCAGGTCCTGTTCCCAGGCTGATTTTGTTTTATCCAAGAGAGGAGGGCCAATCTAGATCTGTTCTTTCTACCAATTGTTGAGTCTACTACATACTTAGTATTTATAGGCCTAGGCCTATAAATGAGACTATTGGAAGTATTTGTTTCCTGAACGATGAGTGCCCATGGCGCATTCCTGACCAGCTTTTGCGAATGCATCAACATAAATTGAGCAGGGAATAAAAGCTGTGTCACTGTGCTGAGGCAGCATTGTGTTACTGGCTGGTTGAAACGAGTCAGGCAGCAGAGTTGACAGATTGCTGTCTTTGATCTGTGAGACGTTTCCCATTAAGTAGGCTAAACAGACACATTTGCCTATTACAGCTAAAACAATGCGTTCAGATAGATAGATAGATAGATAGATATCTTTATTGTCATTCAACAGATACCTGTACATAAAATGCACAAGTGAATCATATCGTTCCACTGACTTCCAGACTACTCTTAGTTAAAAGAATGCTAAAAATACTATACTACTAAAATCACCACATATAAATATAATAAAACAAAGTCATACGCTTACCGCTTAAAGCCTTAAACTAACAGCATAGGCCTATGCCAGCTGTATACACAGCACACGTATGCATGTTCAAAACAATAAAAGATGCATCTATGCAGATATGCCACTTTGCAGTCACGCACTACTCCACTCAAACTGTAGATTCCCTGTGACATGACTGTACACGGACACACGTGTCTGTACATGCACGCATGCTCAACTGCATGAGCACACGTACACTCACACACGTGCACGCACACACATGCACACACACACGCACACTACTGTATAGGCCTACTACATAAAAAAATAATGAGAAAATTCTCCTCATGCATGTAATGCAAATTTGGCTTAATATTTAGGGCACCGCTCATTACTATCAAATGCCCAATCCCCATAAATATGTGAATAAACCAAATTTCCACATGTTCATGTTATTTTCAGTTTATAACATTGTCTAGGCTACTGGTGTGTTAAATAATGCTACTTCATATTAATTTTAACTTGTGTCTTGAGTGGATAGAGTCTGGTTCTATCTACTACTAGGGCTATACTACCATAGCTGGGACGAAAATGTCAATTTTTTATGGTGAAAAGCGGAATTCCAGTGACTTCAGCGAGCAAGCCTCCAATTGAGGTTTCCGTCCACGAGATGTGCAATAGCTTATTTGGTCGTGCAACCCGCTCCATATTCCACTCCAAGCCACAGGAATGCTTTGTTTGCTTGAAAAAATATGCAAAACAGAAGGCTGAAAAACAATTTAAATGCTGAGAAGTTTTTGTTGATGGTTCTTGAGGGTTGTGTTGGATTAAAGTGGCAGATGGCATTTGGGAGTTCTAGTGTGTCTGTCAAACATAGGTCTATCAATGCTGCAACAGATATGTTGCCCCGATCATCACTAGTACAACTTCAGAAATTATAGTTTCACACCTGTTGCATCAGGGTGATGAGTTGGGAGGGATATTTTGTGCTTATCGGTATACAACTCGAACTGCACTGAGTGGGCAGAAGCAGACTTCGCACCTCTTGGCAAAGCCACCTAATGACACTCGATACGATGCGATGCGATACGATGCGATACAACTTTATTGTCAGCTTGCACTGAAATTTGTTTTGCGTCCATGACGTCAACGTTCAACATACAGACAAGACAGACACAATACATTACAAAATATACATTACAGGACACAAATCACAGAAACAGACAGGAACAAGAATATATCCTCTGGTTTACCGATTTTGGTTTGTACTGGTGTACAAAAGAGTTATTTAGCCTGTTTTTCTTATATTTAGGGACTCTAAACCGCCTCATGGAGGGCAACAGTTATGATATTCATCATTTAAAACATGTAAGGGGTCAGAGGAGATACTCTTCGCCAGTCTAAGCATGCTCTTGGTCTGGGCTTCTTTAAAGGAATGTCCTCGACAGGCCTACCAACAATTTTAGCGCAGATCTTAATTTGGCTATAGAGTTTGTTCTTATAAACTATATAGATAGGCTGTTAAACCAGGTCGTGCTACAGTACAACATCACAGTTTGAACAACAGACATATAGAAAAGAGACAAGATCTGACTACTAGACTACTAAACGATCTAAATCGACGTAAGGAGTACATATGCTGCTGTATCCTCTTACAGATATATTCCATATGAGAGGGCCATGATAAGGTGGCGTCTATCATCACCCCCAGATATTTGTAAGATGGAACTTGTTCAATAGCTGAACGATGGATTGCCACCGGGAGCAGGATCAAAGGTCATTTTCTCAGTTTTCTTTGTGTTGATAATCAAATTATTTTTGTCACACCATTCCACAAGCCGGTCAACGCTACACTGGTACTGATGTTACTAATGTGGTTTATTGAGATGTTTGGAGATAAGGTGAACCAGTGTGACAACTGCATCCTCTGTACTGCGACCTTGCTTGTAAGCAAATTGAAATGGATCGTGTGAATTACATATGGCATTGTTGAGATGATGAACCATATTTTTTGGGGTGTTAGGCTGCCAGACAGGTGCCAATTCTGTGGCAAAATCCTTCAGAATAAGGGCTCACAGGGCCTCACAGGGCTCAAATCCCCGTCTGACGGAACGGCAATGCCTGCCTTGTTTTTAGTGGACTTGTCAACCCATTACGTACTGCCATGGGAGTTCTACAGTGAAACGAGTCGCATCAGATGTGTGATGCATGGACAGATGTATATAGTTCAGTGTTTACCAAACAGTGGATCGGGCCCATTTCTCTATTTTTGAGGGGCACTAGCCCCTCCTATGCCCAGCTTTGCGTGTTTGTGTGTACCACATTTGTGATGATTTGATTGGCCAGTTTGGTGTTTTTGTGTGTACCACATAGTGATTATTTGATTGGCTGATCACAGAATGTGTACCACATTTGTGATGATTTGATTGACTGAGCATGAAATGTGTATGACGAATTTGACGATGTATTGATAAGAGCGTCCCAAGTTCACACGATTTTCTATTTAGCTATTTTCACTATTTTGGGTCCCATGGAGATATTTCTCTTCTGGGTCTCAAGCTAACATATTTGGGACCACTGCACTGTGATAGTATGACTTGTCACTTGAGAATGTGTAGAATGCTGCTGCATGAAACCCGGGACAGTTTGTATGTAAGCCTATGCTATTGTGGTCTGCATTGTGGTCTTGACTAGGCCTACATGATGCTGCTGCCATACCCTAACCCTATACTCAGTTTACTTTTAACCGGCCATGTAGGTCGCTAACCTTAACCTCAGTGTTAACCGGCCACGTAGGTCGGACTAACGGGAGGTCAGACTTATGGGCAGTCCCCGATTATGCACCCAAAAATGACTATAGCAAGTAATGCCCCCGAAATAGTCAGGGGGCTGTTGAAAAAAAACTAATAGCAGATCCACATGCTAACATGCTAATATATATATATAATATATATATATATATATATATACACACACACACACACACACACACACCTGTAATTTTATATATTTTATTTGATTATGAGTTCATATTAGTGGAGTACAATTTAACAGAAGACATGGTAAGGTTTTGATTATGAGAATAGAATATAGGGTCAATATAGTATGGTCAAATTAGATGTAGGCTAGGCTAGATGTAGATTATTACACGGCTTGGTGGAATCCTTTATATTGATTCTGTTTGGTCAATCGCTGAAGTCAGTGGTGTGTTATTTCTGAATAATGATCAGCTCTATAACAGACCACTGTCTAAAGCTGATGTGTTTTATTACACAGCTTGGTTGAATGCTTGATTTTGATCGCTGAATTCAGTGGTGTGTTAACTTATTTCTGAATAATGACCGATCAGCTTAACAGACCACTGTCTAATCAAAGCCTCACTCAGAGAGCACCTGGCTGTGCTACTTGGATTCTGTATCCAACATAACAGCCATGTAAACAAACAAACAATTTAATTACAGCTAAACATTGCTCTCAAGAATGTTTTTGAAAACATTTTAATCAATCTTATATCCTTTTTGTCTTTTTTCCTCCTTGTTTCTCGTTGTCTGTTTTTGTTTTTTGTTTGTTTAATTTTCTTTTCTTCTTCTATAAATGTAATTTGTTTGTTTTGTTTATATGTTGATTGCTATTATCTTCAATAGTATTTTGGAATACATTGAGATAAGGATAGGCACTAATAAGCTTTAAGCTTCTGCCTATGCCTTTTCGATCACCTAAAAATAAAAAGTAAACTGTTTTTGTGTAATGTCTCCTTCTGAAAGATCGAAATAAAACTATTCATTAATTCATAACCTGCATAAAATGAAATGACAATGTTAGTCAATAATCATCATTGCCAGGCAATGATTGCCCTCCCCCTCCTATAGGACTAATGCAGCCTAGAAAGGGTTCTCAGACTGTATTTAATACTTATACTTTGTACTGAGTATTTAAAAGTACCAAGTTCTTGAGATAAAACACCTCCCATGGGCGGATATATTGTCATTGGTCGGTGGCCGTAGTGCCCGCCCTATTTCTCACAATAATGGACAACAACATTGGTCAAGGCACCCGGCACTCAACATGCACAGGCGGAGGGCGCATGGACGTAATGAGGTGGGCGTCGTCGCCGGTTTTTCCTGCTGGGGTTTGATTGGCCAGCTGTTGCTGCTGTCGTCACAGCGCTGCCAGCTGATCGGACCGAGAAGCCGGTTTGAAGAGAAGAGTTGAACGAGAGACACAGGGGAGAGAGAGCCTGATACACGCCGACGAACGGGGAGAGTTGGCGAACTGGACAGTCTAACTGGGGCGTCTTACAATTTATACTTTTTACAGGCTATAAGTTCCTTCGGAGTGCGCAATAGGAGATACCATCAATCCATTTAGGCAATAGAGCTCCGTTTCGTCGAAAGCTGTGGAACTGTCAGGGGGGAAATGATTGAGAGTTAAGGTGTGGCATGGGGGTTTCTTAAACGCTTTCTGTTTGGATTTTATTTAATTCAGCCTACATTTGCTCAATTAAGGCTGAACGATTACATCTAGTATAATATATGTGATGCTTCTGTGCAGTCTTGTTTTATTAGGCTATGTATTAAGGAATTACATAACATTTTTGTAAAGCCATCTTGACGTGCGCACCTTTTAGCTCGACTCCATGCAGTAGCATACATTATGCGGTTATACTTAAATAATCTAGATCTATTTAGCCCATTTCAAATGTTGTAGGCATTGTCAGATCGTTTCATGAATCTGAAATCAAACGGACGTGGCAACTTTACGGTAGGCAGCCCTGATGAATGCAACGTCAATTTTGCCATAGGCTATGGGCGTGGGGAATACGGGTGTCCGCACAGAGAGCCTAATAAACCTGTAATAATCTCGCCTATATGGAAAGTTGCGCATCTTTGCAAGATGAACACACTGTCAGAGTGGAGAACCAACGTATGGATTTACCCGAAACTAACAACAAAGTAAGTGCATTATTATTCCATTCATTTTGAAAACTTTTCCCCCAGTGACAGTGTGATCAAATTAAGTGCTATATAGCATAAAATCAAAATGTAAAAGGTATAGGATAGACGTGCTATTTGGGATTAGCCTATCAAAACGGTCAGATTTATCAGTAGGGAGTATAGGCTTTATTTGTAATGTTAAGATCTGGTAAGCTGTTATAGTGTTATTTTCCATCCAACTTAGATAACTTGCATGCATTATGTAACCCGAGAACATTACTGGAATTGAATGGGCGGAGGTAGGCCTATCATTAGCCTACTAAACCAAATGTCTGGGCGTTGAATGGATGGATCTCAATTCATTAGGCATCGGAATGTTGGGCTATTTAATAGTTGAACTTGAACTGTTACAGTGCGACTTGTTAAAGATGTTAAAATATTGAGGAGTCATGCCATATCCGCTAGTGAAGGTATTATGAAATATTTTGGATATGAAGTCAAACGCCGTTATCTATATAGCTCACACACACGATCATCTTTAAATCGACTGAAAGAAAGCGAGATAGAGAATGAATTCCATAAGGCCCCACCCTTTGAAGCGCAACATGGATGAAGACAGTTCAGCCTTTCCCCTCTCGCCGGCGCCGCGTCAATACTTTTTCAAGTAAAGGTCTTATGCTGTTCTCTCTCGTGCCTCTAGGTACCTATTTATGCTGTGCTGCCTTATCTTAAACCAACTGGCGACACCCTCTAAATACCTTCCATCGGGATGTAGGATTCCAGGAATCTACTGACGTTCCTCTTAAGAGGTAAGGCGGGGAGCAGGGGGTGACACAAAAAGGGAGAAAATAAATGATTTTTTAGTCAACCTGTGGAACACATCATGGATACACAAGTTACACAACTCTGTCTTTATGAGACTAATTGTGGGTCTAGGCAATGTTGAAGGGAGTGTGTGTGAGAGAGAAATTAGAGTGTGAGATATTCTATGTGAAATATAATGTAGCCTAATGGGATTGTGGAATTATCATATGGTAATATCATCCTCCAAACACAATTCTTGTGCCCTCCTCTCAAAACCTGTTGCATGTTCAGTCAGGCCGCACACGACTTTTCAATCCTTTTTGTGGAACTGCGAAGCAGCGATTATGTAATTTTAGAGCAAGTTTATGGGACTCTCAAACCTGGGCTTATGCAACCTAGTTTTGAGATTTCAACATCCAGGGACTAGTTAGCAAGTCAAAACATAACAGCTCTTCAAAGTTCTGGTTTCAAAGAAAGAACACGTGACTTTATTAAAAAGAAGACAAAGGAAATGTATCCATTCCTGTTATTATTCAGAGGACTATAGTGTTGGCATTTAAATTTGTGTTTATACCTAACAAACTAAATAAGCACCATTTCAATTGTGGGAACAATTGTCTCATTCTAAATCACAGCAAAAACGTTCTCTGATCCAGTCTGAGCCAAGGCAAATCTCTCCGAAAATGATGACCAAACATTGTGCAAACAATGCCAATTTCTGTTGATCAATGACTTGCTTTCCCCCACCCATCGTGGGAAGATATGATTTTTTTCTTTGATTTCTTTTGGTTTCTCACTTTCCTAGACACCCCTTTTTGCATCATATATGTTGTAGAAACGCTGTTGTGCGACAACGTATTAATTAGGCCTACAAAGTTACACATTTCTCTATCACCTTCCCCATTTTCCTCAAATCCATGAGAATGCCCTGCTGCTGTTATCCTTGTTGGATATGAACAGTACATCATGCCAAGCCAAGGGGAATGCGGGCCACTGGATACATCCGGATTATCAGGATGCCACGTGTTGAACACCCATCCCCAAGCCATTGTAAGAGAATTAGCCTAGGCGAGAATTATGTCAGAATGAAAAGATGCCAGGGTACCCCCCCCCCCCACCCCAACACACACACACACACACACACACACACACACACACACACACACACACACACACACACACACACACACACACACACACACACACACACACACAGTCTGCCATGCACAAAGTCCAGTGTTTGAAGTAATGCTACGGTTTCGTTTTACACAGAAGGCCACATACATAATATGTATGTGTAACTTGTTACAGGGATTCATTGTCTGAGGGTACAATGACACATTAGTTCTAAGACTAGCACGAAACGGGATGTGAAAATCGATGTTATTGCTCAAAGGGCCACAGCAAAGAAAAAAAGAATAAAATGTTGTACTGTAACTGTAAATCTTGCATTAGTGCTGTAAAGATGTAGGAAACGCTGTCGTACAAAAAACGTGTTTGCGATATTCTGAAGTTTTTTTCTGACGCATACATGCACATTTGATCTCTCCCGGTCCCTCTTTCCCTCTCTCTCTCTCTCTCTCTCTCTCTCTCTCTCTCTGTCTGCATGTCTCACTTACCTCTCTCACTCATTCTGTCTCAACATCTTGTTTGAATGTTTGCTCTGTCTGCCCATATTACGTGTGTGCATGCGCGTGCACGCGTGTGTATGTGTGCGCATGCGAGTGTGTGAGTTTAAGTAGTTATCAGAGTCTGCCTTGATGTGTAGTCCTATACCTGGTGGGATGTGATTAATAAAAAAAGCACCCAGAAGTGACTAAAACACACAGGCCGATAAAGACACACACACACACACACACACACGTGCACGCACACACGCGTGCATACAATTACATAATAACACACAAGCGCACACAGAAGGGGCAAGTAACAGGTAACTGATTGGAATTCAGCATCTTTGCCAGCAACCCTGTGCTCCATGTGCCCCACGGTAATTCTAACAGTCATTCTGCATGCGTTTGGCATACATACGTTTGTTATCTGGCAAACAAGTGTGGGCATACTATTCATATTTATCTTAACACTGTGTGTGTTTTTTTTTAAAGATTCGTTTTTTGGGCTTTTTATGCCTTTATTGATAGTTAACGCTATAGACAGACAGGAAAGGGGGAGAGAGAGGGGGAGTGCACGCCGTCCGGCTGGCTTGGCAGCCTATAGGTGCCCAGACGGTTGAGCTAACCGTCCGGGCCTACACTGTGTGTTTTAATGGCAGGCCTACCAATCAGCGTGGGTGCGTTGAGCAGGATAGGAACATAGACAGTTATTGATGGTCAATGACAGAGGGGAGGTTCTGCGGTGGAAATGTGGTAGCTGCAATGAGTTTGCATGTTTTCAGGGCCACACCCCAACAAACCAGCTGGGGCTCTGAGGTGCAACTTTGCCTGGTGCAGGCTGACAGTAATGGCAGATGGCATCGGTACATTGCTGAATCACTGTAACACTTTACAATTGTAGTTCCTGCTATCACCATGTGAAGGGAACACATTCCGTTTTAACCAAGGAAAGTGTAAGCAGGTGCTTGTCTGTGCGCACGTGCCTGCCTGCAACTGGTTGAGACGACTTCCTTGGCAGGTGTTATTGTAGGAGTATATGTACGCATCTACATGTATGCATGTGTAGTCCCAAGGACACACACACACACACACACACACACGACACCAGAGCAGGGATAGATAGAAGAGTTCCAACTCCATCCAACCTATTCATAGCCATTTTACTTATCCAATGCTCTATATACTGTACTATATGAGAACCTGCAGTGTGTGATTGTCTCCGTGCTAAAAGTGTTATTTTACAACCCATTTCACATTACAACCCACTGAACCCAGTATTCACCATTGCTTTGAGGTGGCAGTCCTAGGCTAAGAATCGGATACATAATTATATATATTATACCTTATGAAGGCCCCAGCATTATGCCATCCTTAGGGCCGTGGAAGGCGGGGTGTGTGTGTGTGTGTGTGTGCGCGCATTAGTGATCTACTGATTAAATGGCACCCAGGTTTAGTTTTTCACACTCTCCTGTAAGTGACCTAGTTAATGGACAGGCACTATTGTGCCCTGTGGAATTCGCACATGCACGTTTGTGTGCGTGCGCGTAACACACACACACACACACACACACGTATACACTGGAGTGTAGTTAATACTAGCTTCTGACTGTAGAGTCCATTCTTCTGCTTCTGTCCTCTTCCTCCCGTTGTGGGAGGGAGAGAAAGAGAGACAGACAGACAGAGAAGAGGAGACAGACAGACAGAGGTAGTACTGTAGAGCTTCTGGCTGAAGTGAATGAAATAAAGCAAGTTCAAAGGAACAAGAGCAGGAGAGGGTGAGCTCACTAACCCCAGACCACTAAAGCTCTTTGTTGGTTGCACTGATTTGGGCCAGTGGTTAGGGATCTGTTTGGGTAAAAACAAAATAGATTTTCTGTGTTCAATCCAACTCTTAATGACTTACAGTTTAGATAAGGCTAAACCAGAGCAGTGATTGAGACTGAGATGATTGAGCCACGCTATGCTCTGCTATGGGCTGGCCTATGTTGGTCCAGAGCTGAGGAGCATGGGGCCTCTCGGCAGACTGGCTGGAATGTGGACCATATGTAGCAGGAATCCTTGGAATGTAGCTAGACCCTGCTGAACTGACCAACTGAAAGACAGAGAGTGAGAGAGAGAGAGAGAGAGGCTTGTCTGCCTGCCACACACACACACACACACACACACACACACACACACACACACACACACACACACACACACACACACACACACATTTTGTTAAGGCAGTTATTACACACACCACACATTTATATTAACACAAGTGAGGAAGTGGATTACTAGAGTGTGGAGGAGAGGGGAGGAGAGAACATCGAGGGAGGTGGTCAGGGACAGAACTGCGGTGCAGGTGAGAGATCATGGCATGGAAGGTGCTTGGGAGGCTTGGAAAAGAGGAGAGAAGGGATAGAGCGGAGAGATGGTCTTGAAGAAATTATACTTTAGGGTAAAAGCACAATACTTTTCTTCAACATCTTGCATCAAGTTCAACACATTTTTGCTATGTAATTTGTGTTGAGCGACATAGTCGCATAGTGAAGTATACATTTGCCCATAACATGATGAAGGGAGAGTGAGAAGAGATGCCAGTGTACAGTGAGAGATAGAGAGAGACATGCAGGAAAAAGCCTGATTGATTTCTGTACAATAGTGAAAAATATCTAGTTATTACAGCTCAGAATTGGCTACTTTGTGACATTAGAGATAGGGTCCAAAGGGAAGCACGCACATCTCAAAACATTCTACAGGTTCTGAACAAAAAATACATACAATGAGAAAGGAGGGTGGTTAGCCACATTAACCATCTCTTAATTCTCTTTTTTCGCTTTCAGAAATTAAAGATGATTTGCATTTATTTTCATCTCCTCAGTTGAGCTGTCAGTTCTGAACTAGATCACATGAATTCTGATTATTATTATTATTTTCTTTTTTACAAATGGCAACATTGCATTGCAATGTGTCACTTACACACCTTATGCAAGAGAGCAATACACAGCATTATGAAAAATGCAATGAAAACAAGGTCACATATAAGCTGTGCGACATGAAACCTCCAAACCATAACCATTAGTAGTTCATTGTGTTGAGAGACGTACATGTGAATTATGTGGAAAAAAACCTTCACCAGAGCAATAGAATATTCAAATTTCATTTTGGTCAATGTTGTCCTACTTGCCACCAAAGTGCTCACGTTTGTAGGTTTTCTTAGCAAAGAAAACACACACTAGGGTACCTGTACAGCTGTGAGTGGAATAACAGGAAACATCACGTTTTTCTTTCCCTCAATTTCTTTAGTTTTGCACACGCTATCTACAAGTTCGAGCTTGTAGATCAGCTATTTACCTCTGTTGAATAGAAAGAGGAGAAGCGCTGCCGTGGTCCGTGCGGTTGGGACCCTGAAGAAGGCTTGTATATCCCAAACGCGTAGGTCTGTCTTTTTAATGCTCTTTGCCATGCCGCTTTAAATAAAGGCTTTTGTACTAGACTGTATAGCAGAGTGCCTTTGACCCCTTTTTTGCAATCCATTTACCTCTGTATTGGGAAATGAGTGCACAGAAAGTACTGATTAAATTAAAAGAAAATGTATAACCTTTTGTATAGTTGTATTTATATTGCAAATCCCACCAGTGTGCCTCGACAACGTCACAATGACGGAAATGGTGGATGCGTCAAGGAAGATACACGTCATATATTGTACATGAACTTGCCAAGTGTCTTATAATAGGATTTGGCTGAAGCAAGTATGATTATGGACGCTGTAGGTGAACAAACAGGTGAGAAAAGTAATTGGGCTGGGTTTGTGGCTTCTAGATATATTTGACAGGAAGAGAAGAGAAAAAGGGATATGATGTGAGTGTGTGCGACTGTGCGTGACAAGCGTGCATTTTACATCCTGCTTCTTCCTCGTGTGTGTGTGTGTGTGTGTGTGTGTGTGTGATGAATGGGCCTCTTCCACCATCAGTAGCCTGGATGTGTGTTGCTGTCTCTTGTTCTTCCTTTGACAATTCGTTCTGAGGGGGTGCTAGCATCTTGCTAGATAGAGCGAGAAGTGTGTGTGTGTGTGTGTCCTTTTCACACACTTTTTTGTCGCCGCCGCAACGCGGCCCGCAAGTCAGCTACCGCTGCCCGAAAATTACGAGTATAGGAGCTTGCTCTGTCCCTTAATGGTATTTTGGTCCAGCGTCACCCGCTATCTATTATTTCGACAACGGGATTTGCGCCCAGAGGTGTGGTCATGGGCATGTTGGCACACTTTCCCCTAAATTGCTATTTTGGTCACACACATTTGGGAAGGCGCATAGTGGAGTTTAAAAGCACCCGTAATGCCGTAATTCCAAATTAGTTTGGTGTAGCAGCGCACTGCGCGCCTGCAATGGAGATGTCCGTGGAGTCAGGCTGCGTCATCTCTCCTTATTCTCCTACGTATCTCTTTGTAATTTTACTATAATCAGCAGAAGTGAGTGCACTTACTTTTGTCCATTGTGTTCTGTTTATATAATTGTATAGTCAAAGAAGTTGGCTTGTGCCAGGCATTGTGTGGCGTGCATGATTCCATTTGCTCGTTCAGTTTCATCACCCCATAGTGCAGCAATCCGATTTGCGAACTTTCCTTTCCTTTTAAAGGCAATGGCATGTGGCACGGTGATTGGTTTAATTATTGTAACGCCCAAACCACACCTATGCATAATATAAGGTGTTTTAGGGATTAGTTTTAGGGTAACCAAAATACCAATACCATTTTAGTGGGGGAACACCCCTTCCCCACTGCTAAATCCCCAAATAGTGTATTTAGAATGCTCAAACAAAAATGGGCTCCATGCTAAACTTTTTTTACTATTTTGAATTTTTTTTTTGAATAGTTCAACTAGATCTACATGAGCTTGTAGATTGGCTATTTTAAGTAAAATAATAAAAAAAGGCAAAGAAGTTTAGGGATAAGGGGTTTAGCATGGACGGAAATAGAACGCTATTAAGTCTGTGGCGTGTGTGCAAAGGGAGACAGGCTGAAGGAAGAACCATAATGGTACTGTATGTGCTACCGTTTCTATGTATTATTCACTGCTGGTCTGAGATCAGCTCATATGATTAAATCCATGACATTTCCTCTAGCATGGAAGCCATGTCCTACTTTCTGACTTTCAATTATTCTACTCCCCCCCCCTCCCTCTCTCCCTCTCTCTCTCTCTCTCTCTCTCTCTGTCATTACACAGCTTGTGTGTGTGTGTGTGTGTGTGTGTGTGTGTGTAGAGAGCAAGGGAGAGAGAGCTTGATGCCCAGTGACCTTTAGCGCTTGCCAGTAGACAGGCATCAAAAGACAGGCAGATAAACACACACAAACAAACACACACACATGCGAGTGCACACGCACACGCACGAACAGGCTGAAGTGTGCTGCGTCATTGTCTGTTCTGTGTGGTGGGAACATTAGGACCAGGATGTGGATGTCTGCTGCTCACTCTGTGATGTCACTAAGCCGGATACATCTCCACACACACACACACACACACACACACACACACACACACACACACACACACACAGTACCGCTCCATACTAGCTTGGCACCAGGTGTTTTGTCTAAATTAAAAGCCTGTCAGACTTTACTGGATGCTTTATTTCCTTTTTCTCACCCCATCACTTCTCACTTCTCTCTCAGGTATATCTGTGTACTAACAGGCCAAACACGCTGGATCAAAGGGAGATGTGTGTGTGTGTGTGTGTGTGTTTACATGGCTGCTAACATTGGTAATTGCTGTCAGATTGTTGTAGTCAGAGGTGGCTTTGTACAGAAGATGTGAAACGCATTGTGTATGTGTGCGCTCGTGAACACACACACACACACACACACACACACAGCTCTGAAGGGCTGTGTGGCAGAAGCTATGCATGCATAATTACATATTCATGATATTGGATATTAATAATTGACTGGTTGGCATTGGACTCTGTCTGACAGTCATGGATTGTGTGTGTGATTTTCAACTGAAAAACCGAATGACATATAAACCTGTGACCACTCCACCACCAGATTAATGACATATAAACCTGTGACCACTCCACCACCAGATTCATGACATATAAACCTGTGACCACTCCACCACCAGATTCATGACATATAAACCTGTGACCACTCCACCACCAGATTCGTCACCATTGACTACATTCTTTATAGCCGCTGCTGGCTATTAGCCATGTCTTTTTAAAGGAAGATCTCACCATTTCCTGCAGGTGGCCATTACAATGGAACATTTATTTCTAGAGATTGACTACGCAAGCATGCTTGATATAACCTCCTTAGAGTTTCTTGTCTTAAAGCCCTCTGCAGGACAGCACTAAGCATCATGGGACTGACTGAGATTTGTAGCCTAAACTTAGTGCTTACAACAGTAATGGATGTGTTTCTGCTTCTTGAACATACAGTAGACGCACGCACGCACGCACGCACACACACATGCACGCACGCACGCACAAACAGCCTGTTCCTCTGTGAAAACTGGGTGTGTCTTTTTTCCTGCCTCCCTCCATGCATGTGTGCACACATTAGCTCTCACACACAGGCATCGCCATGCGTAGCCTCTCTGTGAAGCCTTCATGCTCCATTAATGCATGCACAGATGCATCACATCCACTCCACGTCTTGGCCAACGTCAAACCCAGCAACGTGAATGGCGGAGTGATGGTAGCATCGCCCTTCACTAGCTTTCCACATCAAACTCTAGCCTACTTACTACCTACGTACATATGTGCGTGCGTGCGTGCGTGCGTGCGTGTGTGCGTGCGTGCGTGCGTGAGTGTGCGTGTCTGTACATTCATATGTGCGTCTCTCAGGCTCTCTGGCTGTTGAACATCCAGTCCCTACATTCTCACTAACCCCATGGTAGGTAGAAGGAGAAATGCGCAGTCTAATATATTGATCTGCTGTTGACTTGAAAGCAATTTATAATGGCCTCAAGGGGTGTGGTGGAGGGAGGGGATTATTCATTAATGGTGTGTGTGTGTGTGTGTGTGTGTGTGTGCGCAGAGTACACTATAACATTAATGTGTGTTCTATATCTACCTTCAAAGCAGTTAAGGTTCAATGTGTCTAGAAGAACCTACGCGCACTAACAGTGTGATGAGATAAAATGTGAGAGGTGATGTAAATGGCCACGGACCTTTTATTAATTTGGGTCACATGCAACAATTTTCCTCCTCCATTATGTCACAAAAATGTCTCTCTGCTGTTTCTTATCTGAGCAGCAATTGTGACTTATGAAGGTGTTCTGGGATCATAGAGTTATAACTACAGTGTGGCTGGGACTGGTTGAGTTGGCATTCTTTCTCATCTGTTGCTCCTCATTGTTTCTCATCTGTTGCTCCTGTCCCTCATTGTTTCATCTCATACACTTGAGATCTTCCAAATGTTACTGTTCTACTATTGATCACTTCGAGCAAAATGTATTGTTAGAAAATCACACCTGTGTGAAGTGAGGGTCACTCTTATCATCTAATATACAAGTAAGACGCGCAAACGCGGGAAGCGAACGCAGCTCGTACATTTGTGTGTGTGTGTGTTTTTTGTGTGATACAGCCGCGCCCTCTGGTGGCGGGCAGGTGGTGTTACAGCGTGACAGACAGACACACAGACAGACAGACATGTTCTGCTAGGTCTCATAGTTAGTGCTGACTGCATTCTCAATTAAAGTCTAACTCATGTTGCTATGATTAGGTGATGTAATGATGATGTAAAACAGACAGTGTCAAAAGAAACATTTTTCATGTTTCTGTTAGGGACAAAACAAACATTCATTTCTCTTCATTGTCAAACATCACTTCCCAACACCCATACTGACGGCGTTTGGACCATGAAGGGTGAACAATGAATGAAAACCAGGGAAGGGCTCAAATTCAGATAAAAAGCCTAAAATAATATTGATATTGAATTTTGTGGATCATTCATGCACTGATATAGTGAAAAAGTGCTGCAGATCTTGATCTCCAGAAAGACTTGAAAACATGATACTGATGGAATTTGGGTCAAGTCATTCAGGGCCCATGCACATGATGATGCACTGATCTTCTATAATGGTTGAAGAGCTAGATCTCCACATGCATGTGTTTGACCTTTAGTCACTGTCAGTGCCTGACATGAGAGGTTCATTGTTTATGTGATCACTGAGTAGTAGTCTTCTAAAGCTGGATGCATACTCCACTTTTAGGCGGTGAGTCGCTTATCACCGTGGATTCAGTGATGTCATGTTGTAGTTTTCCCAACCACCACAGTATGCGTGGCCATGGGTCTAAAGATGTTTTAATTTAACCCTTATTCAACTCAAATCAATATCAATATATCAAGCAATGTCCAAGTCCATACTGATTTCACGTCGGCTATACAGTAATATTCACATTTATCCGTTTTTAGAACATCTTTGGGCACTACTGAGAAGACTACTACTCAGTGATCTTTGGGCACAGAGCCCTCATTATGTTGTCAGTCAGACTGCAGATGGACTGAGACACTCTTCAGACATCTTCCCAAATCTCACGAGAGTGTGTTGCCGCGATAAAGAAAGGTTGATAACAAAGTAGATTTTCTCCTGATTTATCTTGCTAAAAAAAAAAGCCATTTTAGTAAGAACATCTTGGAAATATTGTGTGCCTTGTGATGATTGGGTCCAGTATTTAGTTCAGTAACCACGAGGCTAAAGAATGGTTCAGAAGCTGACTGTGTTCACGTTCATTCTCCCATTGGAAATGAATAGACTCCAACATTCTTCCGGTCTCCTAATAATGTATCTGCATGCCCACTTCACACAGATATATTAAGTAAACTGGAGATTGCATATATAGCTTCTCAATCTCAGCTAGTACTCGTGCAGAGAAACCATTTCTATCAGCCTGTTGCTCAGGCTGGCTGTAATTGTCCTGTGAAGCGTCAGCTCTGTGTAATAAATCACTGCAAGGGTACACTGTGTTCTTCTCACTGAGATGGACGTGTGTGTGTGTGTGTGTGTGTGTGTGTGTGTGTGTGTGTGTGTGTGTGCGTACAATGCATGCTTAAAGATGAAGTGCCGTGATCTTTGTATATACTTTTTCTTTTTTGTATGTGTCTATGGAGGTAACATTACTCTACAGAGCCTCAGGTGTGGTTTGAATATTCAAATATAGGATCTTGTTTGGAGTTCATAGATTGTTATTTTATGTCATGCTCCCATCAAGATTTTTATTCCGTGGTCACTGGCATTTCCCTTAAAGGTATAGGTTCAGATTTGTGAGGGGCGCTAGCTCCTCCTATATTACACAAACATTAAATTCCCATTGACAATAAATGGAGAATTTACGTCATATGTGGACGAGCAAACGGTATTTTTGTCCTGCACAAATCGACATGCTATGTCAAGATGATGTACGATGATAAGAGTGGCCCTCACTTCACACAGGAGTGATTTTTGGACTTGGAGCTGTAGACAATACTTGCCATTAAAATAGTGGTTGCAAAAGTATTCATTATTTCTGTGCTGCTAGGTGGTAGCATTAGTGTAGTTTAACCTGTGCCAGCGCCTGCGTTCACTTTAAGAGGATCATTTTCATCCCCACTGCACACTCTCACTCTAAGATTTGGCTAGCATTGGCGCACACTGTTTATCTATCGCCAGTAACGTTTACATGTCGGGAGCGATGCGAGACAAAGTCACAAATGGCATCTGAACTTTGGGGCTGACAATCACCAAGGATCACCACATTAAAGACACAAATATATGGTGCAATCTCAGAAACTGTAGAGAAAGGAAGGGAACTACTACTGGCAGTAGAAATGGAGTGCAGGAAGATCGGTCTCAAGCACAATGCCAAGAAAACAAAGGTAATCACAGTCAACACAGAGGACAAAACCATTGCCACTGCAGATGAGCCAGTCGTGGACTTCAAATACCTTGGGGCCTGGACTGCTTCAACTTAACAGGAATGAAGGTTCGGGAGCACTAGCCTGTTATGCCTTGCATGGCATGAGGAGAGAGTGGAAATCAGACATGGGAGAAGACCTTAAGAAGAGCCTGGGGTGGCTGTTCATAGCTACTGTGGAGTCAGTACTGCTGTATGGGGCTGAGACATGGACCCTCACAGCACAACAGGAAAGAGCCCTGTCTACACAAGAATGGTACAAATGGCAGTAGGTGTCACATGGCTTCAGAAAAGTCAGAGGATGATCCAGGAGGGGAAAGACGCGCACCACCTACTGTACGTAGATGCACTGTGGCGCGACATCTTAGCTAACAACACTGTAGAGCTCAAGAACCTGATGCTAGATAGAAAAGTGTGGAGGGCAGCGATACAGGAGTCCCGAGTTGGTGTTGGCCAGACTAGACTTTAACCCTTTAAGTGGTGTTGAACTTTGACCTGTGTTCGTGGCTCCTGGCTTCTATGCATTTTCTTTGTCACCATATGTTCCTGCTCTCTCTCTGTCTCTGTGTAACTTTAATCCAGTCTTCCTCTCTTTGCCAGTTTCCCTTGCATGCTGTTGTGTGCCACAATATGTGTTTCCTTATGAAACTCAGTGAGCGCAGAGGAGACGCCTTTCCCCATGGTCTTTTCTCCAATATTACATCGCTCTTCAATTTAAGATCTAGACTGTATACAGCTTATTAATAATTCTTGTACTCAAACTACTCTCAGTGGAATGTGTGTGTGTGTGTGTGTGTGTGCGTGTGCGTGTGTGTGTGCACAGTCCAGAGTTTTCCAGTGTTGCTCAAAGCTGCGTGGGGTTCGTCGGGTTTCAAGGGGTTGCTGAGTTCGCCCTGCCGCTCAGAACCAGCCTGCCCAAAGTCCTGTCCTTGAACTGTGAAAGAATATGCTGCTAGCGAGAGGCTTTTCAGACTGACTGACTTAAATAGTTGAGGATAGTCCAGCTGAACGAGAGCCAGGCAAGACAAATCCTTGGTTAGGCTAGAGTGTCTCACGAGTGTCCATGTAAAATGTGTTCATTTAACTCTGAGTGTACAAATGTAACCAAATAGAGCCTTATAGGTCAATTTGGTTACATTTGTCAGAGTTACAAATCAAAAACTTATGTAAAATATATATTTACTGTGTATTCCTCAATAACGACCTAATGGTAGGAAATATTATGAAATGAAGTCATTGCACGGTTTGTACTTTTACTACTACTATACTACTATTTTTCTGGGATTTCATGTAATATGCCAAACTTGTATTTTTGAGGGCCAATCTTTTGACAAATTGGTACGAACATCCGTTATTGTTTCGTTTTTGTCAATTTGCCCCAAAATGAAACACGAAAATACTTGACGGTGTTGGCGAGGCAGTCCAGTCCCAAAGGGAGCGGAAGTGTTTAAATTGAAAGGAAAATTCTTTCATTCAGCCCTGTATAGCTGCCCCACAGGATGAGAGCTGTTTTCTATCAAGACTTCCAGGCTGTAGCCAGAAGCCAAGCTATCTCACTAGCAATGCTTTCTGTATTTAATTATAGCAGGAGCAGCAACAATGCTAACACAATAGACGGAGGTGATAGCCTACGTGAGGAAACATGCAATTAGGTAGAGTCTGTATTCAAATGCTTTCAACACTATTTTCAACATGCAAGCAGATATACCGATTACAGGGCAATTTTCCAGCAATGTTTAATTTAGGATATTTATATATTATCCTAATGTTCTGTTCCTTTCTCCCTCTCCTCCTTCTCTCCTTCTGCAGGTTTCACCTTAAACCCAAAGGGAGAACATGAAGACGTGCATGTGTGTGTGTGTGTGTGTGTGTGTGTGTGTGTGTGTGTGTGTGTGTGTGTGTGTGTGTGTGTGTGTGTGTGTGTGTGTGTGTGTGTGTGTGTGTGTGTGTGTGTGTGTGTGTGTGTGTGTGTGTGTGTGTGTGTGTGTGTGTGTGTGTGTGTGTGTGTGTGTGTGTGTGTGTGTGCGTGCGTGCGTGCGTGCGTGCATGAGTGCGTGTGCACAGGTGTAAAGTTGGGTGCTTACTGGCTGACCTGCAGCAGTTCTTCACTGGCAAGCTTTATGTCCTCACGTACTAACTAAAGCTGCCAGCTGAAGAACTGTTGTGGTTGGCTCTTTCCTGCACCGAACATCGATACCCAGCTCAACTGTGTGTGTGTGTGTGTGTGTGTGTGTGTGTGTGTTAAGGCTAGCGCCCATATATTACATAATATAGAATATTGATATATTTTCCACAGTATCATTTAAATATTTATGTGTTAAATATTATGTGTGCAATTACACATCTACTATATATATATATATATATATATATATATATATATATATATATATATGCATGCAAGTTAGCATGTGGATCTGCTATTAAAAGTAAAAACGAAAAGTGACTGTTTTGGATATGCAAGGTTTCCGCTCAACATCGATACAGAATGGGACAGTGAAGAAACCTGTTACTTATGCAGTATGTTCATGTGTTGAAACTCCCTCCATGACACCTACTGTAGCATGTAACAAATACAAATACATCCTGGGCCTGGGTACCTTGTGATCTCTATAATGTCATTGATTTCCTTTTATATTTAGAAATGTGTTCATGTTAGTCATTTGAGCTCATTTGTCACATCACTTGTTTATGATACTAGTCCTTACCAGTTCTGAATATATGAACAGCAAATATATATCTAGTAAATATATATATATATATATATATATATAGAATATTAGTGGTCCATGACATGAAAATGATGTTTGACAGTCAGCAATATTGTTGCTTATTCTAGATGTATTTTTGGATTTTCTGACTTTATCTGGCCTGTTAACATTTTCATAGACCTGGTTGCTTGTTTCCCTCTCAGTCAATGTGGCAACCCTGGTGTTGCTAATGTAGCTTAGCACACAACAGCTAGTAGCAGTAGTAGTAGTAGTAGCTATGTAGCACTGTAGCAGCCTTCTGGCTTCATGTTTAAAAGTATTTTGCGCAATTTATGTCCCCGAATGTATGGATATGGACTTATGGCTCCATCGCTGCCTCTTTCTTTAGTAGAAGTAGAAATTTAACGTGTTGCTGAGTGTTTAGCGTCCGCGCGCGCGCACACACACACACACACACACACACCGCCTCCTGGCCTGAGGGGGTTGGAGTGATGTAAAAACAATATTTGTACAGTGAAATACATCGGTAAAATCGGTAAAATGTAGCCTAGCTGGATTCTGGGAGCGTGCAGATTTTTTTTGCCATGAGATGTGTGCTAATAGTGTGGCTCGGTCGGAGATAGACGACACGACAGACGGATAAACGGGGGTAAACGGCTGTGCTGTCTATTAGGACACACACACACACACACACACGCTGCGCCAAATTGTATAGGGCACATTTTGTTGTGTTGCAGCGGTAGCTAGAGGAAGCATGCCAGTGGGGTAACGGTGATAACGGTGGCCTGTGATGCAGGTGTCGCTAAGGGACGGAGATGCGAGGTTAATTCACTAATAAATTCATTATTAATCATTAATGTGTCAAATGGGGAAAAGGGCTCCGTTACGCCGTCCATATAATTATGGTCCATGCCTGTGTGAAAAGTGGGAGTGATTCGTGCAGTTAATGATGAGATAACGCGCTGTCAGTGACATTCATTCAGACATTCAGACAGACATTCAGACATTCAGACATTGTTAGAATTATTATTTAGATAATTGTATTGTATAAGTAAACTGAATGCTGTGAAATATTTCCAAGATAAATAGTTGTAGGCCTATACATTTAAACCCTTTATATTTAGTAACAAATACTTAATTGGCCAGGGTCTGCTCTACACCACCCTTTCTTCCCCTGTACACCAAATAGCCAATCTACAGGCTAGCCATCCGCTGTGAGCTTGTAGATCTGCTATTTTCGTGAATACAGACTGACACCCTCTGCTTCTGAAATGAGTTTCTTTACTTATCTGTGCCTCCACACACACATAGTACCTACCCACCACAGTCATCTGCCCTTGACCCTTAGAAGGCCATGAATCTCATTTCAAGAGCAAGGGCGGTGCCCAGAACAGGATATGAAATGAACATATCCCTTTAAAAGCTGCCAGCCAGACTCCACCATCAAAGGGAGCGAATGTTCTAGACTCTAGCCTTAGCAAAACCAGATGCAACATGCTCCCTCAGCGTGCATGTGCACTTTCTTGCTTTCTCACTCTATTTCCTCAATCTCTTACGCGTGCTTTAGATGGGACCCAGAGATCCGAGCCGGACCTTCCTCTTATCTCAGCCTTTAGTGGTCTGCTGGCATGGTCTGGTTCTTAACCCTCTCTCTGTGTCACAATCTCCTTATCGTCTTGTCTTGTCTAGTTCTTTTAACCCCTCTACTTACCATAAGCTTGGCGGACCTCTTATTCAAGACCTGTGACATACATAGACCTTTACTGATCACCGTGGGGAAATTCAGGTGTCATAGCAGCACCGCAGTAAGGATGAAAAACAGGACAGATGCAGGTAAGAGTAGAGAGGTACAACTAAGTAACTAAATATGTAATAAAGTCAAGAACAATAGAAAAATATACATTTGACAATTCATAAAAAATATTACATCATTAATAAAAAATAATATAGCCAAGTATGATGTACAATTATCACCAATGATGGTATAGTGCTAAAAAGCAAATCTTCAAATTAATGCATATACAGTAACAGTGGACAAGAGGCTGATACAAACACAGGCAATACAATGTATTCACTATGACAGTCAATGAGTGAAATTAACAGCAGATGTACGTTGAGACAGACCACCTGAGATGATTATGTAGATCATTTCAACTAGAACACCGTCAGTACCATTAGATCATGTTGTGCCAGATAGCATTACCCACCAGGCCGGGTCTTGATCCTGCATTGTGTGGGTCTGTTTGTATCAGGACACTGATCAAGGTTGTCTGCTTGATCCGCTCCAAGGCAATCGGCCTGCAAGTGCATTAAGAGATTGGGGGAGGGACAGTGAGATTTGACTTAAAGACAGACACTTAAGCTAGCTCCACCTGACTGAACTGCATGTGTCAGGTGTCTGCTTGCTGTCGCTACTGCTGTAGTCGTGTGTGTGTGTGTGTGTGTGTGTGTGTGTGTGCGCTTGTGTCCATCTTTTAAATTATTTTAAGGTAAGCCATGCAATTCAATTCAATTCAAAGGGCTTTATTGGCATGAGAAAACATACGTTTACATTGCCAAAGCAGAAAGAACAATACAACAATACAGCAATACAATCAAAACAAAAATGATGTACTTTGACGGTCAGAATCTTCAATAGATCAACTTCTATGTACCAAGATCACTCGATGCAGGTATAGTGCAGGAATATACACAATGATTAGTCTTTAGGGTGGTTGTGTTCCATTTGATATCCTTCTCCTATCACAGCAACTCACAAATCTTGCTGCTGTGTTTGCACATTGTTGTACTTCGCCCAGCAGATATGGGAGTTTTTTGTCATTGGTCATGTTTTCAAAATCTCCGTGTGTGTGGTTGCACTGTCCCACAAACACCAGCTTGCACCAGTAGCAGATGCTGTACCAGCTGTGGAGAAGAAAAAAGGATACTAACTGCTGGGAGAGATATAAGGCATAGACAAGACAACTATCAAAGAAACAAGACAGAATTCTCATGGGGGGGGGGGGGGCGGGGGGATAACATGTAATGGCTTTTTTGTGGTTATTTGACCTCTGTTTTTATAATTAGTGTGGTTGCCCTAAAGGGGCAACCAGACTCTTGTATCTGTAACACTTTATTATTATTATTCACTCCACTACTGGAGTAAGACAAAGTTTGGCGCCCTACAACAACAAGAAGTTTTGACTGTACGCACTTGAGCCATATGTCAAATTGACCGGAAAAATCGGGAATCGAGTGCTTGTACTGTGCGAAGAGAAATGTTGTATATTTTACGGTTCAAATCCCACATTATTCATGTGTCTCTGTGATGCTTTGCTTTGCACACTGACTTTCAGAAGGACAACTTTAAAGCAGCACAGAAATTCCCCATGATTGTGTGCCTCAGTGGGCCAACGGATAAGTCAAATGATATCCGTAGTATACCTAGTAGAAGTGTGCCGGTTCGAACCCCGACATACTCAAATCTTTACTGACACTTTGCATTCCACACTAACATCAACTAGCACAGAAAATCTGTGTTGTAGTAACCAGCAGTTAGCTCAGTGTGATGAGTGGCTGTACTTGTCATCCACAGGTCCACGGTTCAAATCCCACATTATTCATGTGTCTCTGTGATGCTTTGCTTTGCACACTGACTTTCAGAAGGACAACTGCACGCAGGGTCCGGCCCATTCCTCTCTGTTATGTCATATGACGAGCATTTAACTTTTAATATCACAATTATTGTAGCTAATCTTTAACTGAATCTGGAAGTATTCCTTTATTAAATGATTCTTCATAGTCTGGAATTGTAACTGATCAATTTTCTTTTGTGACTTTCGCCTTTATTTTATATGGAGGGACAGTCAGTGGTGTAAACTTTATTTATATAGCACATTTCATACATAAAATGCAACTCTGTCACATTCTGTCTCTCCCTCAGTCTCCACACTGGCCTCCCATATCCCATTCCAGCACACCCAGTTCCATTTACACACCTGTCAACTACCTAATCAGCCCAGCAGTGAACACTTCTCCAATCAACCTGCTCACTATAAAACTGGACTCGGTACAAACACTCATTGTCAGTTCATAACCTGTGTCACAGATGTCCTGCCTGTTCATGTGTTGACTTTGATGTCATTCTGATTCATGCCTGATTCCTACCTGCATTCCCCTGTGTAAGATATCTCGTAATTCTTTATTAAATACTTTATTATTATACTCTAGTTTGTTGTGACTTTGCTCCTGGGTTCAACTCTGTCTGCATCCTTGACAACTAAAGTACTTCACATATTAAACTTTATTTATATAGCACATGTCATACATAAAATGCAACTCAAAGTACTTCACATGAAGAAAAAAAAAAAAAAAACAAGCAGCGGAATGCCAGAAACAAAAAGTAGGTCAATCTACAATTAGCAAATAAAAATAGCAATACAAAACTAAAACATTGAAAATGGTAAGGAAATTTGTATTGGATAATACATTTTAAATTGATATTATTAGATATTCAACTTTATTGACATTTATAATTAAATTGGTGTCTTTACACTGTAGAATCCATTGTTGTTTGTTTCTGTTGCTTAACTCTGTTGCTTTAACTACATATAAGTGTCTATTTGTTTGTCTCTAAATGTTTTGATGAATTGAACAATGCCCTTTGTTCAATTCATGCCATACTATAGCACGCCGTTTTTCATCATTTTTGAGGATTTTTGAATTTTTGAAAAAAATGTTATCCTCATTTTTCATAATTTTTGAACATGGGCTATAGCCCCTACCGTACGGCATACTATAGCACGCCGTTTTTCATCATTTTTGAGGATTTGAAGAAAATTCAAAATTTCAAAAAACATGGGTTATAGCCCATTGTTTTTTGAATTTTTGAAAAAAATGTTATCCTCATTTTTCATCATTTTTGAACATGGGCTATAGCCCCTACCGTACGGCATACTATAGCACGCCGTTTTTCATCATTTTTGAGGATTTGAAAAAAAATTCAAAATTTCAAAAAACATGGGTTATAGCCCATCGTTTTTTTGAATTTTTGAAAAAAATGTTATCCTCATTTTTCATCATTTTTGAACATGGGCTATAGCCCCTACCGTACGGCATACTATAGCACGCCGTTTTTCATCATTTTTGAGGATTTGAAGAAAATTCAAAATTTCAAAAAACATGGGTTATAGCCCATCGTTTTTTGAATTTTTGAAAAAAATGTTATCCTCATTTTTCATCATTTTTGAACATGGGCTATAGCCCCTACCGTACGGCATACTATAGCACGCCGTTTTTCATCATTTTTGAGTATTTGAAGAAAATTCAAAATTTCAAAAAACATGGGTTATAGCCCATTGTTTTTTGAATTTTTGAAAAAAATGTTATCCTCATTTTTCATCATTTTTGAACATGGGCTATAGCCCCTACCGTACGGCATACTATAGCACGCCGTTTTTCATCATTTTTGAGGATTTGAAGAAAATTCAAAATTTCAAAAAACATGGGTTATATAGCCCATCGTTTTTTGAATTTTTGAAAAAAATGTTATCCTCATTTTTCATCATTTTTGAACATGGGCTATAGCCCCTACCGTACGGCATACTATAGCACGCCGTTTTTCATCATTTTTGAGGATTTGAAGAAAATTCAAAATTTCAAAAAACATGGGTTATAGCCCATCGTTTTTTGAATTTTTGAAAAAAATGTTATCCTCATTTTTCATCATTTTTGAACATGGGCTATAGCCCCTACCGTACGGCATACTATAGCACGCCGTTTTTCATCATTTTTGAGGATTTGAAGAAAATTCAAAATTTCAAAAAACATGGGTTATAGCCCATCGTTTTTTTGAATTTTTGAAAAAAATGTTATCCTCATTTTTCATCATTTTTGAACATGGGCTATAGCCCCTACCGTACGGCATACTATAGCACGCCGTTTTTCATCATTTTTGAGGATTTGAAGAAAATTCAAATTTTCAAAAAACATGGGTTATAGCCCATCGTTTTTTGAATTTTTGAAAAAAATGTTATCCTCATTTTTCATCATTTTTGAACATGGGCTATAGCCCCTACCGTACGGCATACTATAGCACGCCGTTTTTCATCATTTTTGAGGATTTGAAGAAAATTCAAAATTTCAAAAAACATGGGTTATAGCCCATTGTTTTTTGAATTTTTGAAAAAAATGTTATCCTCATTTTTCATCATTTTTGAACATGGGCTATAGCCCCTACCGTACGGCATACTATAGCACGCCGTTTTTCATCATTTTTGAGGATTTGAAGAAAATTCAAAATTTCAAAAAACATGGGTTATATAGCCCATCGTTTTTTGAATTTTTGAAAAAAATGTTATCCTCATTTTTCATCATTTTTGAACATGGGCTATAGCCCCTACCGTACGGCATACTATAGCACGCCGTTTTTCATCATTTTTGAGGATTTGAAGAAAATTCAAAATTTCAAAAAACATGGGTTATAGCCCATCGTTTTTTTGAATTTTTGAAAAAAATGTTATCCTCATTTTTCATCATTTTTGAACATGGGCTATAGCCCCTACCGTACGGCATACTATAGCACGCCGTTTTTCATCATTTTTGAGGATTTGAAGAAAATTCAAATTTTCAAAAAACATGGGTTATAGCCCATCGTTTTTTGAATTTTTGAAAAAAATGTTATCCTCATTTTTCATCATTTTTGAACATGGGCTATAGCCCCTACCGTACGGCATACTATAGCACGCCGTTTTTCATCATTTTTGAGGATTTGAAGAAAATTCAAAATTTCAAAAAACATGGGTTATAGCCCATTGTTTTTTGAATTTTTGAAAAAAATGTTATCCTCATTTTTCATCATTTTTGAACATGGGCTATAGCCCCTACCGTACGGCATACTATAGCACGCCGTTTTTCATCATTTTTGAGGATTTGAAGAAAATTCAAAATTTCAAAAAACATGGGTTATATAGCCCATCGTTTTTTGAATTTTTGAAAAAAATGTTATCCTCATTTTTCATCATTTTTGAACATGGGCTATAGCCCCTACCGTACGGCATACTATAGCACGCAGTTTTTCATCATTTTTGAGGATTTGAAGAAAATTCAAAATTTCAAAAAACATGGGTTATAGCCCATCGTTTTTTGAATTTTTGAAAAAAATGTTATCCTCATTTTTCATCATTTTTGAACATGGGCTATAGCTCCTACCGTACGGCATACTATAGCATGCCGTTTTTCATCATTTTTGAGGATTTGAAGAAAATTCAAAATTTCAAAAAACATGGGTTATAGCCCATCGTTTTTTGAATTTTTGAAAAAAATGTTATCCTCATTTTTCATCATTTTTGAACATGGGCTATAGCCCCTACCGTACGGCATACTATAGCACGCCGTTTTTCATCATTTTTGAGGATTTGAAGAAAATTCAAAATTTCAAAAAACATGGGTTATAGCCCATTGTTTTTTGAATTTTTGAAAAAAATGTTATCCTCATTTTTCATCATTTTTGAACATGGGCTATAGCCCCTACCGTACGGCATACTATAGCACGCCGTTTTTCATCATTTTTGAGGATTTGAAGAAAATTCAAAATTTCAAAAACATGGGTTATAGCCCATCGTTTTTTGAATTTTTGAAAAAAATGTTATCCTCATTTTTCATCATTTTTGAACATGGGCTTTAGCCCCTACCGTACGGCATACTATAGCACGCCGTTTTTCATCATTTTTGAGGATTTGAAGAAAATTCAAAATTTCAAAAAACATGGGTTATAGCCCATCGTTTTTTGAATTTTTGAAAAAAATGTTATCCTCATTTTTCATCATTTTTGAACATGGGCTATAGCCCCTACCGTACGGCATACTATAGCACGCCGTTTTTCATCATTTTTGAGGATTTTAAGAAAATTCAAAATTTCAAAAAACATGGGTTATAGCCCATTGTTTTTTGAATTTTTGAAAATAATGTTATCCTCATTTTTCATCATTTTTGAACATGGGCTATAGCCCCTACCATACGGCATACTATAGCACGCCGTTTTTCATCATTTTTGAGGATTTGAAGAAAATGTTTGAAAAAATGTTATCCTCATTTTTCATCATTTTTGAACATGGGCTATAGCCCCTACCGTACGGCATACTATAGCACGCCGTTTTTCATCATTTTTGAGGATTTGAAGAAAATTCAAAATTTCAAAAAACATGGGTTATAGCCCATCGTTTTTTGAATTTTTGAAAAAAATGTTATCCTCATTTTTCATCATTTTTGAACATGGGCTATAGCCCCTACCGTACGGCATACTATAGCACGCCGTTTTTCATCATTTTTGAGGATTTGAAGAAAATTCAAAATTTCAAAAAACATGGGTTATAGCCCATCGTTTTTTGAATTTTTGAAAAAAATGTTATCCTCATTTTTCATCATTTTTGAACATGGGCTATAGCCCCTACCGTACGGCATACTATAGCACGCCGTTTTTCATCATTTTTGAGGATTTGAAGAAAATTCAAAATTTCAAAAAACATGGGTTATAGCTCATTGTCTTTTGAATTTTTGAAAAAGATGTTATCCTCATTTTTCATCATTTTTGAACATGGGCTATAGCCCCTACCGTACGGCATACTATAGCACGCCGTTTTTCATCATTTTTGAGGATTTGAAGAAAATTCTAAATTTCAAAAAACATGGGTTATAGCCCATCGTTTTTTGAATTTTTGAAAAAAATGTTATCCTCATTTTTCATCATTTTTGAACATGGGCTATAGCCCCTACCGTACGGCATACTATAGCACGCCGATTTTCATCATTTTTGAGGATTTGAAGAAAATTCAAAATTTCAAAAAACATGGGTTATAGCCCATTGTTTTTTGAATTTTTGAAAAAAATGTTATCCTCATTTTTCATCATTTATGAACATGGGCTATAGCCCCTACCGTACGGCATACTATAGCACGCCGTTTTTCATCATTTTTGAGGATTTGAAGAAAATTCAAAATTTCAAAAAACATGGGTTATAGCCCATCGTTTTTTGAATTTTTGAAAAAAATGTTATCCTCATTTTTCATCATTTTTGAACATGGGCTATAGCCCCTACCGTACGGCATACTATAGCACGCCGTTTTTCATCATTTTTGAGGATTTGAAGAAAATTCAAAATTTCAAAAAACATGGGTTATAGCTCATTGTCTTTTGAATTTTTGAAAAAAATGTTATCCTCATTTTTCATCATTTTTGAACATGGGCTATAGCCCCTACCGTACGGCATACTATAGCACGCCGTTTTTCATCATTTTTGAGGATTTGAAGAAAATTCAAAATTTCAAAAAACATGGGTTATAGCCCATCGTTTTTTGAATTTTTGAAAAAAATGTTATCCTCATTTTTCATCATTTTTGAACATGGGCTATAGCTCCTACCGTACGGCATACTATAGCACGCCGTTTTTCATCATTTTTGAGGATTTGAAGAAAATTCAAAATTTCAAAAAACATGGGTTATAGCCCATTGTTTTTTGAATTTTTGAAAAAAATGTTATCCTCATTTTTCATCATTTTTGAACATGGGCTATAGCCCCTACCGTACGGCATACTATAGCACGCCGTTTTTCATCATTTTTGAGGATTTGAAGAAAATTCAAAATTTCAAAAACATGGGTTATAGCCCATCGTTTTTTGAATTTTTGAAAAAAATGTTATCCTCATTTTTCATCATTTTTGAACATGGGCTATAGCCCCTACCGTACGGCATACTATAGCACGCCGTTTTTCATCATTTTTGAGGATTTGAAGAAAATTCAAAATTTCAAAAAACATGGGTTATAGCCCATCGTTTTTTGAATTTTTGAAAAAAATGTTATCCTCATTTTTCATCATTTTTGAACATGGGCTATAGCCCCTACTGTACGGCATACTATAGCACGCCGTTTTTCATCATTTTTGAGGATTTGAAGAAAATTCAAAATTTCAAAAAACATGGGTTATAGCCCATTGTTTTTTGAATTTTTGAAAATAATGTTATCCTCATTTTTCATCATTTTTGAACATGGGCTATAGCCCCTACCATACGGCATACTATAGCACGCCGTTTTTCATCATTTTTGAGGATTTGAAGAAAATTCAAAATTTAAAAAAACATGGGTTATAGCCCATCGTTTTTTGAATTTTTGAAAAAAATGTTATCCTCATTTTTCATCATTTTTGAACATGGGCTATAGCCCCTACCGTACGGCATACTATAGCACGCCGTTTTTCATCATTTTTGAGGATTTGAAGAAAATTCAAAATTTCAAAAAACATGGGTTATAGCCCATTGTCTTTTGAATTTTTGAAAATAATGTTATCCTCATTTTTCATCATTTTTGAACATGGGCTATAGCCCCTACCGTACGGCATACTATAGCACGCCGTTTTTCATCATTTTTGAGGATTTGAAGAAAATTCAAAATTTCAAAAAACATGTGTTATAGCCCATCGTTTTTTGAATTTTTGAAAAAAATGTTATCCTCATTTTTCATCATTTTTGAACATGGGCTATAGCCCCTACCGTACGGCATACTATAGCACGCCGTTTTTCATCATTTTTGAGGATTTGAAGAAAATTCAAAATTTAAAAATACATGGGTTATATAGCCCATCGTTTTTTGAATTTTTGAAAAAAATGTTATCCTCATTTTTCATCATTTTTGAACATGGGCTATAGCCCCTACCGTACGGCATACTATAGCACGCCGTTTTTCATCATTTTTGAGGATTTGAAGAAAATTCAAAATTTCAAAAAACATGGGTTATAGCCCATTGTTTTTTGAATTTTTGAAAAAAATGTTATCCTCATTTTTCATCATTTTTGAACATGGGCTATAGCCCCTACCGTACGGCATACTATAGCACGCCGTTTTTCATTATTTTTGAGGATTTGAAGAAAATTCATAATTTCAAAAAACATGGGTTATAGCCCATCGTTTTTTGAATTTTTGAAAAAGATGTTATCCTCATTTTTCATCATTTTTGAACATGGGCTATAGCCCCTACCGTACGGCATACTATAGCACGCCGTTTTTCATCATTTTTGAGGATTTGAAGAAAATTCAAAATTTCAAAAAACATGGGTTATAGCCCATCGTTTTTTGAATTTTTGAAAAAAATGTTATCCTCATTTTTCATCATTTTTGAACATGGGCTATAGCCCCTATCGTACGGCATACTATAGCACGCCGTTTTTCATCATTTTTGAGGATTTGAAGAAAATTCAAAATTTCAAAAAACATTGGTTATAGCCCATCGTTTTTTGAATTTTTGAAAAAAATGTTATCCTCATTTTTCATCATTTTTGAACATGGGCTATAGCCCCTACCATACGGCATACTATAGCACGCCGTTTTTCATCATTTTTGAGGATTTGAAGAAAATTCAAAATTTCAAAAAACATGGGTTATAGCCCATCGTTTTTTGAATTTTTGAAAAAAATGTTAGCCTCGTTTCTCATCATTTTGGACCGTGGGCTATAGCCCATATCGTACGGCATACTATAGCGCGCCGTTTTTCATCATTTTTGAGGATTTAAAAAAATGACGAAATTACAAAAACGATGGGTTATAGCCCATGTTTTTGGAAATTTTGAAAAAAAAAGTTAGCCTCGTTTCTCATCATTTTGGACCGTGGGCTATAGCCCATATCGTACGGCATACTATAGCGAGCAGTTTTTCATCATTTTTGAAGATTTGAAAAAAATGACGAAATGACAAAAACGATGGGTTATAGCCCATGTTTTTTGAAATTTTGAAAAAAAAGTTAGCCTCGTTTCTCATCATTTTGGACCGTGGGCTATAGCCCATATCGTACGGCATACTATAGCGCGCCGTTTTTCATCATTTTTGAAGATTTTTAAAAAATGACGAAATGACAAAAACGATGGGTTATAGCCCATGTTTTTTGAAATTTTGAAAAAAAGAATTAGCCTCGTTTCTCATCATTTTGGACCGTGGGCTATAGCCCATATCGTACGGCATACTATAGCGCGCCGTTTTTCATCATTTTTGAAGATTTGAAAAAAATGACGAAATGACAAAAACGATGGGTTATAGCCCATGTTTTTTGAAATTTTGAAAAAAAAAGTTAGCCTCGTTTCTCATCATTTTGGACCATGGGCTATAGCCCATATCGTACGGCATACTATACCGCGCCGTTTTTCATCATTTTTGAGGATTTGAAAAAAATGACGAAATGACAAAAACGATGGGTTATAGCCCATGTTTTTTGAAATTTTGAAAAAAAAAGTTAGCCTCGTTTCCCATCATTTTGGACCGTGGGCTATAGCCCATATCGTACGGCATACTATAGCGCGCCGTTTTTCATCATTTTTGAAGATTTGAAAAAAATGACGAAATGACAAAAACGATGGGTTATAGCCCATGTTTTTTTAAATTTTGAAAAAAAAAGTTAGCCTCGTTTCTCATCATTTTGGACCATGGGCTATAGCCCATATCGTACGGCATACTATAGCGCGCCGTTTTTCATCATTTTTGAGGATTTTAAAAAAAATGACGAAATTACAAAAACGATGGGTTATAGCCCATGTTTTTTGAAATTTTGAAAAAAAAAGTTAGCCTCGTTTCTCATCATTTTGGACCGTGGGCTATAGCCCATATCGTACGGCATACTATAGCGCGCCGTTTTTCATCATTTTTGAAGATTTGAAAAAAATGACGAAATGACAAAAACGATGGGTTATAGCCCATGTTTTTTGAAATTTTGAAAAATAAAGTTAGCCTCGTTTCTCATCATTTTGGACCGTGGGCTATAGCCCATATCGTACGGCATACTATAGCGCGCCGTTTTTCATCATTTTTGAGGATTTGAAAAAAATGACGAAATTACAAAAACGATGGGTTATAGCCCATGTTTTTTGATATTTTGAAAAAAAAAGTTAGCCTCGTTTCTCATCATTTTGGACCGTGGGCTATAGCCCATATCGTACGGCATACTATAGCGCGCCGTTTTTCATCATTTTTGAAGATTTGAAAAAAATGACGAAATGACAAAAACGATGGGTTATAGCCCATGTTTTTTGAAATTTTGAAAAAAAAAGTTAGCCTCGTTTCTCATCATTTTTGACCGTGGGCTATAGCCCATATCGTACGGCATACTATAGCGCGCCGTTTTTCATCATTTTTGAAGATTTGAAAAAAATGACAAAATGACAAAAACGATGGGTTATAGCCCATGTTTTTTGAAATTTTGAAAAAAAAAGTTAGCCTCGTTTCTCATCATTTTGGACCGTGGGCTATAGCCCATATCGTACGGCATACTATAGCGCGCCGTTTTTCATCATTTTTGAAGATTTGAAAAAAATGACGAAATGACAAAAACGATGGGTTATAGCCCATGTTTTTTGAAATTTTGAAAAAAAAAGTTAGCCTCGTTTCTCATCATTTTGGACCATGGGCTATAGCCCATATTGTACGGCATACTATAGCGCGCCGTTTTTCATCATTTTTGAGGATTTGAAAAAAATGACGAAATGACAAAAACGATGGGTTATAGCCCATGTTTTTTGAAATTTTGAAAAAAGAAGTTAGCCTCGTTTCTCATCATTTTGGACCGTGGGCTATAGCCCATATCGTACGGCATACTATAGCGCGCCGTTTTTCATCATTTTTGAAGATTTGAAAAAAATGACGAAATGACAAAAACGATGGGTTATAGCCCATGTTTTTTGAAATTTTGAAAAAAAAAGTTAGCCTCGTTTCTCATCATTTTGGACCATGGGCTATAGCCCATATCGTACGGCATACTATAGCGCGCCGTTTTTCATCATTTTTGAAGATTTGAAAAAAATGACGAAATGACAAAAACGATGGGTTATAGCCCATGTTTTTTGAAATTTTGAAAAAAAAAGTTAGCCTCGTTTCTCATCATTTTTGACCGTGGGCTATAGCCCATATCGTACGGCATACTATAGCGCGCCGTTTTTCATCATTTTTGAAGATTTGAAAAAAATGACAAAATGACAAAAACGATGGGTTATAGCCCATGTTTTTTGAAATTTTGAAAAAAATAGTTAGCCTCGTTTCTCATCATTTTGGACCGTGGGCTATAGCCCATATCGTACGGCATACTATAGCGCGCCGTTTTTCATCATTTTTGAAGATTTGAAAAAAATGACGAAATGACAAAAACGATGGGTTATAGCCCATGTTTTTTGAAATTTTGAAAAAAAAAGTTAGCCTCGTTTCTCATCATTTTGGACCGTGGGCTATAGCCCATATCGTACGGCATACTATAGCGAGCCGTTTTTCATCATTTTTGAAGATTTGAAAAAAATTACGAAATGACAAAAACGATGGGTTATAGCCCATGTTTTTTGAAATTTTGAAAAAAAAAGTTAGCCTCGTTTCTCATCATTTTGGACCATGGGCTATAGCCCATATCGTACGGCATACTATAGCGCGCTGTTTTTCATCATTTTTGAGGATTTGAAAAAAATGACGAAATTACAAAAACGATGGGTTATAGCCCATGTTTTTTGATATTTTGAAAAAAAAAGTTAGCCTCGTTTCTCATCATTTTGGACCGTGGGCTATAGCCCATATCGTACGGCATACTATAGCGCGCCGTTTTTCATCATTTTTGAAGATTTGAAAAAAATGACGAAATGACAAAAACGATGGGTTATAGCCCATGTTTTTTGAAATTTTGAAAAAAAAAGTTAGCCTCGTTTCTCATCATTTTTGACCGTGGGCTATAGCCCATATCGTACGGCATACTATAGCGCGCCGTTTTTCATCATTTTTGAAGATTTGAAAAAAATGACAAAATGACAAAAACGATGGGTTATAGCCCATGTTTTTTGAAATTTTGAAAAAAAAAGTTAGCCTCGTTTCTCATCATTTTGGACCGTGGGCTATAGCCCATATCGTACGGCATACTATAGCGCGCCGTTTTTCATCATTTTTGAAGATTTGAAAAAAATGACGAAATGACAAAAACGATGGGTTATAGCCCATGTTTTTTGAAATTTTGAAAAAAAAAGTTAGCCTCGTTTCTCATCATTTTGGACCATGGGCTATAGCCCATATTGTACGGCATACTATAGCGCGCCGTTTTTCATCATTTTTGAGGATTTGAAAAAAATGACGAAATGACAAAAACGATGGGTTATAGCCCATGTTTTTTGAAATTTTGAAAAAAGAAGTTAGCCTCGTTTCTCATCATTTTGGACCGTGGGCTATAGCCCATATCGTACGGCATACTATAGCGCGCCGTTTTTCATCATTTTTGAAGATTTGAAAAAAATGACGAAATGACAAAAACGATGGGTTATAGCCCATGTTTTTTGAAATTTTGAAAAAAAAAGTTAGCCTCGTTTCTCATCATTTTGGACCATGGGCTATAGCCCATATCGTACGGCATACTATAGCGCGCCGTTTTTCATCATTTTTGAAGATTTGAAAAAAATGACGAAATGACAAAAACGATGGGTTATAGCCCATGTTTTTTGAAATTTTGAAAAAAAAAGTTAGCCTCGTTTCTCATCATTTTTGACCGTGGGCTATAGCCCATATCGTACGGCATACTATAGCGCGCCGTTTTTCATCATTTTTGAAGATTTGAAAAAAATGACAAAATGACAAAAACGATGGGTTATAGCCCATGTTTTTTGAAATTTTGAAAAAAATAGTTAGCCTCGTTTCTCATCATTTTGGACCGTGGGCTATAGCCCATATCGTACGGCATACTATAGCGCGCCGTTTTTCATCATTTTTGAAGATTTGAAAAAAATGACGAAATGACAAAAACGATGGGTTATAGCCCATGTTTTTTGAAATTTTGAAAAAAAAAGTTAGCCTCGTTTCTCATCATTTTGGACCATGGGCTATAGCCCATATCGTACGGCATACTATAGCGCGCCGTTTTTCATCATTTTTGAGGATTTGAAAAAAATGACGAAATGACAAAAACGATGGGTTATAGCCCATGTTTTTTGAAATTTTGAAAAAAAAAGTTAGCCTCGTTTCTCATCATTTTGGACCGTGGGCTATAGCCCATATCGTACGGCATACTATAGCGCGCCGTTTTTCATCATTTTTGAAGATTTGAAAAAAATGACGAAATTACAAAAACGATGGGTTATAGCCCATGTTTTTTGAAATTTTGAAAAAAAAAGTTAGCCTCGTTTCTCATCATTTTGGACCATGGGCTATAGCCCATATCGTACGGCATACTATAGCGCGCCGTTTTTCATCATTTTTGAGGATTTGAAAAAAATGACGAAATTACAAAAACGATGGGTTATAGCCCATGTTTTTTGAAATTTTGAAAAAAAAAGTTAGCCTCGTTTCTCATCATTTTGGACCGTGGGCTATAGCCCATATCGTACGGCATACTATAGCGCGCCGTTTTTCATCATTTTTGAAGATTTGAAAAAAATGACGAAATGACAAAAACGATGGGTTATAGCCCATGTTTTTTGAAATTTTGAAAAAATAAGTTAGCCTCGTTTCTCATCATTTTGGACCGTGGGCTATAGCCCATATCGTACGGCATACTATAGCGCGCCGTTTTTCATCATTTTTGAAGATTTGAAAAAAATGACGAAATGACAAAAACGATGGGTTATAGCCCATGTTTTTTGAAATTTTGAAAAAAAAAGTTAGCCTCGTTTCTCATCATTTTTGACCGTGGGCTATAGCCCATATCGTACGGCATACTATAGCGCGCCGTTTTTCATCATTTTTGAAGATTTGAAAAAAATGACAAAATGACAAAAACGATGGGTTATAGCCCATGTTTTTTGAAATTTTGAAAAAAAAAGTTAGCCTCGTTTCTCATCATTTTGGACCGTGGGCTATAGCCCATATCGTACGGCATACTATAGCGCGCCGTTTTTCATCATTTTTGAAGATTTGAAAAAAATGACGAAATGACAAAAACGATGGGTTATAGCCCATGTTTTTTGAAATTTTGAAAAAAAAAGTTAGCCTCGTTTCTCATCATTTTGGACCATGGGCTATAGCCCATATCGTACGGCATACTATAGCGCGCCGTTTTTCATCATTTTTGAGGATTTGAAAAAAATGACGAAATGACAAAAACGATGGGTTATAGCCCATGTTTTTTGAAATTTTGAAAAAAGAAGTTAGCCTCGTTTCTCATCATTTTGGACCGTGGGCTATAGCCCATATCGTACGGCATACTATAGCGCGCCGTTTTTCATCATTTTTGAAGATTTGAAAAAAATGACGAAATGACAAAAACGATGGGTTATAGCCCATGTTTTTTGAAATTTTGAAAAAAAAAGTTAGCCTCGTTTCTCATCATTTTGGACCATGGGCTATAGCCCATATCGTACGGCATACTATAGCGCGCCGTTTTTCATCATTTTTGAAGATTTGAAAAAAATGACGAAATGACAAAAACGATGGGTTATAGCCCATGTTTTTTGAAATTTTGAAAAAAAAAGTTAGCCTCGTTTCTCATCATTTTTGACCGTGGGCTATAGCCCATATCGTACGGCATACTATAGCGCGCCGTTTTTCATCATTTTTGAAGATTTGAAAAAAATGACAAAATGACAAAAACGATGGGTTATAGCCCATGTTTTTTGAAATTTTGAAAAAAATAGTTAGCCTCGTTTCTCATCATTTTGGACCGTGGGCTATAGCCCATATCGTACGGCATACTATAGCGCGCCGTTTTTCATCATTTTTGAAGATTTGAAAAAAATGACGAAATGACAAAAACGATGGGTTATAGCCCATGTTTTTTGAAATTTTGAAAAAAAAAGTTAGCCTCGTTTCTCATCATTTTGGACCATGGGCTATAGCCCATATCGTACGGCATACTATAGCGCGCCGTTTTTCATCATTTTTGAGGATTTGAAAAAAATGACGAAATGACAAAAACGATGGGTTATAGCCCATGTTTTTTGAAATTTTGAAAAAAAAAGTTAGCCTCGTTTCTCATCATTTTGGACCGTGGGCTATAGCCCATATCGTACGGCATACTATAGCGCGCCGTTTTTCATCATTTTTGAAGATTTGAAAAAAATGACGAAATGACAAAAACGATGGGTTATAGCCCATGTTTTTTGAAATTTTGAAAAAAAAAGTTAGCCTCGTTTCTCATCATTTTGGACCATGGGCTATAGCCCATATCGTACGGCATACTATAGCGCGCCGTTTTTCATCATTTTTGAGGATTTGAAAAAAATGACGAAATTACAAAAACGATGGGTTATAGCCCATGTTTTTTGAAATTTTGAAAAAAAAAGTTAGCCTCGTTTCTCATCATTTTGGACCGTGGGCTATAGCCCATATCGTACGGCATACTATAGCGCGCCGTTTTTCATCATTTTTGAAGATTTGAAAAAAATGACGAAATGACAAAAATGATGGGTTATAGCCCATGTTTTTTGAAATTTTGAAAAAATAAGTTAGCCTCGTTTCTCATCATTTTGGACCGTGGGCTATAGCCCATATCGTACGGCATACTATAGCGCGCCGTTTTTCATCATTTTTGAAGATTTGAAAAAAATGACGAAATGACAAAAACGATGGGTTATAGCCCATGTTTTTTGAAATTTTGAAAAAAAAAGTTAGCCTCGTTTCTCATCATTTTGGACCATGGGCTATAGCCCATATCGTACGGCATACTATAGCGCGCCGTTTTTCATCATTTTTGAGGATTTGAAAAAAATGACGAAATTACAAAAACGATGGGTTATAGCCCATGTTTTTTGAAATTTTGAAAAAAAAAGTTAGCCTCGTTTCTCATCATTTTGGACCGTGGGCTATAGCCCATATCGTACGGCATACTATAGCGCGCCGTTTTTCATCATTTTTGAAGATTTGAAAAAAATGACGAAATGACAAAAACGATGGGTTATAGCCCATGTTTTTTGAAATTTTGAAAAAAAAAGTTAGCCTCGTTTCTCATCATTTTGGACCGTGGGCTATAGCCCATATCGTACGGCATACTATAGCGCGCCGTTTTTCATCATTTTTGAGGATTTGAAAAAAATGACGAAATTACAAAAACGATGGGTTATAGCCCATGTTTTTTGAAATTTTGGAAAAAAAAGTTAGCCTCGTTTCTCATCATTTTGGACCGTGGGCTATAGCCCATATCGTACGGCATACTATAGCGCGCCGTTTTTCATCATTTTTGAAGATTTGAAAAAAATGACGAAATGACAAAAACGATGGGTTATAGCCCATGTTTTTTTAAATTTTGAAAAAAAAAGTTAGCCTCGTTTCTCATCATTTTGGACCGTGGGCTATAGCCCATATCGTACGGCATACTATAGCGCGCCGTTTTTCATCATTTTTGAAGATTTGAAAAAAATGACAAAATGACAAAAACGATGGGTTATAGCCCATGTTTTTTGAAATTTTGAAAAAAAAAGTTAGCCTCGTTTCTCATCATTTTGGACCATGGGCTATAGCCCATATCGTATGGCATACTATAGCGCGCCGTTTTTCATCATTTTTGAGGATTTGAAAAAAATGACGAAATGACAAAAACGATGGGTTATAGCCCATGTTTTTTGAAATTTTGAAAAAAAAAGTTAGCCTCGTTTCTCATCATTTTGGACCATGGGCTATAGCCCATATCGTACGGCATACTATAGCGCGCCGTTTTTCATCATTTTTGAGGATTTGAAAAAAATGACGAAATTACAAAAACGATGGGTTATAGCCCATGTTTTTTGAAATTTTGAAAAAAAAAGTTAGCCTCGTTTCTCATCATTTTGGACCGTGGGCTATAGCCCATATCGTACGGCATACTATAGCGCGCCGTTTTTCATCATTTTTGAAGATTTGAAAAAAATGACGAAATGACAAAAACGATGGGTTATAGCCCATGTTTTTTGAAATTTTGAAAAAATAAGTTAGCCTCGTTTCTCATCATTTTGGACCGTGGGCTATAGCCCATATCGTACGGCATACTATAGCGCGCCGTTTTTCATCATTTTTGAAGATTTAAAAAAAAATGACGAAATGACAAAAACGATGGGTTATAGCCCATGTTTTTTGAAATTTTGAAAAAAAAAGTTAGCCTCGTTTCTCATCATTTTGGACCATGGGCTATAGCCCATATCGTACGGCATACTATAGCGCGCCGTTTTTCATCATTTTTGAGGATTTGAAAAAAATGACGAAATTACAAAAACGATGGGTTATAGCTCATGTTTTTTGAAATTTTGAAAAAAAAAGTTAGCCTCGTTTCTCATCATTTTGGACCGTGGGCTATAGCCCATATCGTACGGCATACTATAGCGCGCCGTTTTTCATCATTTTTGAAGATTTGAAAAAAATGACGAAATGACAAAAACGATGGGTTATAGCCCATGTTTTTTGAAATTTTGAAAAAAAAAGTTAGCCTCGTTTCTCATCATTTTGGACCGTGGGCTATAGCCCATATCGTACGGCATACTATAGCGCGCCGTTTTTCATCATTTTTGAGGATTTGAAAAAAATGACGAAATTACAAAAACGATGGGTTATAGCCCATGTTTTTTGAAATTTTGAAAAAAAAAGTTAGCCTCGTTTCTCATCATTTTGGACCGTGGGCTATAGCCCATATCGTACGGCATACTATAGCGCGCCGTTTTTCATCATTTTTGAAGATTTGAAAAAAATGACGAAATGACAAAAACGATGGGTTATAGCCCATGTTTTTTGAAATTTTGAAAAAAAAAGTTAGCCTCGTTTCTCATCATTTTGGACCGTGGGCTATAGCCCATATCGTACGGCATACTATAGCGCGCCGTTTTTCATCATTTTTGAAGATTTGAAAAAAATGACAAAATGACAAAAACGATGGGTTATAGCCCATGTTTTTTGAAATTTTGAAAAAAAAAGTTGGCCTCGTTTCTCATCATTTTGGACCGTGGGATATAGCCCATATCGTACGGCATACTATAGCGCGCCGTTTTTCATCATTTTTGAAGATTTGAAAAAAATGACGAAATGACAAAAACGATGGGTTATAGCCCATGTTTTTTGAAATTTTGAAAAAAAAAGTTAGCCTCGTTTCTCATCATTTTGGACCATGGGCTATAGCCCATATCGTATGGCATACTATAGCGCGCCGTTTTTCATCATTTTTGAGGATTTGAAAAAAATGACGAAATGACAAAAACGATGGGTTATAGCCCATGTTTTTTGAAATTTTGAAAAAAAAAGTTAGCCTCGTTTCTCATCATTTTGGACCATGGGCTATAGCCCATATCGTATGGCATACTATAGCGCGCCGTTTTTCATCATTTTTGAGGATTTGAAAAAAATGACGAAATGACAAAAACGATGGGTTATAGCCCATGTTTTTTGAAATTTTGAAAAAAAAAGTTAGCCTCGTTTCTCATCATTTTGGACCGTGGGCTATAGCCCATATCGTACGGCATACTATAGCGCGCCGTTTTTCATCATTTTTGAAGATTTGAAAAAAATGACGAAATGACAAAAACGATGGGTTATAGCCCATGTTTTTTGAAATTTTGAAAAAAAAAGTTAGCCTCGTTTCTCATCATTTTGGACCGTGGGCTATAGCCCATATCGTACGGCATACTATAGCGCGCCGTTTTTCATCATTTTTGAAGATTTGAAAAAAATGACGAAATGACAAAAACGATGGGTTATAGCCCATGTTTTTTGAAATTTTGAAAAAAAAAGTTAGCCTCGTTTCTCATCATTTTGGACCATGGGCTATAGCCCATATCGTACGGCATACTATAGCGCGCCGTTTTTCATCATTTTTGAGGATTTGAAAAAAATGACGAAATTACAAAAACGATGGGTTATAGCCCATGTTTTTTGAAATTTTGAAAAAAAAAGTTAGCCTCGTTTCTCATCATTTTGGACCGTGGGCTATAGCCCATATCGTACGGCATACTATAGCGCGCCGTTTTTCATCATTTTTGAAGATTTGAAAAAAATGACGAAATGACAAAAACGATGGGTTATAGCCCATGTTTTTTGAAATTTTGAAAAAATAAGTTAGCCTCGTTTCTCATCATTTTGGACCGTGGGCTATAGCCCATATCGTACGGCATACTATAGCGCGCCGTTTTTCATCATTTTAGAAGATTTGAAAAAAATGACGAAATGACAAAAACGATGGGTTATAGCCCATGTTTTTTGAAATTTTGAAAAAAAAAGTTAGCCTCGTTTCTCATCATTTTGGACCATGGGCTATAGCCCATATCGTACGGCATACTATAGCGCGCCGTTTTTCATCATTTTTGAGGATTTGAAAAAAATGACGAAATTACAAAAACGATGGGTTATAGCCCATGTTTTTTGAAATTTTGAAAAAAAAAGTTAGCCTCGTTTCTCATCATTTTGGACCGTGGGCTATAGCCCATCTCGTACGGCATACTATAGCGCGCCGTTTTTCATCATTTTTGAAGATTTGAAAAAAATGACAAAATGACAAAAACGATGGGTTATAGCCCATGTTTTTTGAAATTTTGAAAAAAAAAGTTGGCCTCGTTTCTCATCATTTTGGACCGTGGGATATAGCCCATATCGTACGGCATACTATAGCGCGCCGTTTTTCATCATTTTTGAAGATTTGAAAAAAATGACGAAATGACAAAAACGATGGGTTATAGCCCATGTTTTTTGAAATTTTGAAAAAAAAAGTTAGCCTCGTTTCTCATCATTTTGGACCATGGGCTATAGCCCATATCGTATGGCATACTATAGCGCGCCGTTTTTCATCATTTTTGAGGATTTGAAAAAAATGACGAAATGACAAAAACGATGGGTTATAGCCCATGTTTTTTGAAATTTTGAAAAAAAAAGTTAGCCTCGTTTCTCATCATTTTGGACCATGGGCTATAGCCCATATCGTACGGCATACTATAGCGCGCCGTTTTTCATCATTTTTGAGGATTTGAAAAAAATGACGAAATGACAAAAACGATGGGTTATAGCCCATGTTTTTTGAAATTTTGAAAAAGAAAGTTAGCCTCGTTTCTCATCATTTTGGACCATGGGCTATAGCCCATATCGTATGGCATACTATAGCGCGCCGTTTTTCATCATTTTTGAGGATTTGAAAAAAATGACGAAATTACAAAAACGATGGGTTATAGCCCATGTTTTTTGAAATTTTGAAAAAAAAAGTTAGCCTCGTTTCTCATCATTTTGGACCGTGGGCTATAGCCCATATCGTACGGCATACTATAGCGCGCCGTTTTTCATCATTTTTGAAGATTTGAAAAAAATGACAAAATTACAAAAACGATGGGTTATAGCCCATGTTTTTTGAAATTTTGAAAAAAAAAGTTGGCCTCGTTTCTCATCATTTTGGACCGTGGGATATAGCCCATATCGTACGGCATACTATAGCGCGCCGTTTTTCATCATTTTTGAAGATTTGAAAAAAATGACGAAATGACAAAAACGATGGGTTATAGCCCATGTTTTTTGAAATTTTGAAAAAAAAAGTTAGCCTCGTTTCTCATCATTTTGGACCATGGGCTATAGCCCATATCGTATGGCATACTATAGCGCGCCGTTTTTCATCATTTTTGAGGATTTGAAAAAAATGACGAAATGACAAAAACGATGGGTTATAGCCCATGTTTTTTGAAATTTTGAAAAAAAAAGTTAGCCTCGTTTCTCATCATTTTGGACCATGGGCTATAGCCCATATCGTATGGCATACTATAGCGCGCCGTTTTTCATCATTTTTGAGGATTTGAAAAAAATGACGAAATGACAAAAACGATGGGTTATAGCCCATGTTTTTTTAAATTTTGAAAAAGAAAGTTAGCCTCGTTTCTCATCATTTTGGACCGTGGGCTATAGCCCATATCGTACGGCATACTATAGCGCGCCGTTTTTCATCATTTTTGAAGATTTGAAAAAAATGACGAAATGACAAAAACGATGGGTTATAGCCCATGTTTTTTGAAATTTTGAAAAAAAAAGTTAGCCTCGTTTCTCATCATTTTGGACCGTGGGCTATAGCCCATATCGTACGGCATACTATAGCGCGCCGTTTTTCATCATTTTTGAAGATTTAAAAAAAATGACGAAATGACAAAAACGATGGGTTATAGCCCATGTTTTTTGAAATTTTGAAAAAGAAAGTTAGCCTCGTTTCTCATCATTTTGGACCGTGGGCTATAGCCCATATCGTACGGCATACTATAGCGCGCCGTTTTTCATCATTTTTGAAGATTTGAAAAAAATGACGAAATGACAAAAACGATGGGTTATAGCCCATGTTTTTTGAAATTTTGAAAAAAAAAGTTAGCCTCGTTTCTCATCATTTTGGACCGTGGGCTATAGCCCATATCGTACGGCATACTATAGCGCGCCGTTTTTCATCATTTTTGAGGATTTTAAAAAAATGACGAAATTACAAAAACGATGGGTTATAGCCCATGTTTTTTGAAATTTTGAAAAAAAAAGTTAGCCTCGTTTCTCATCATTTTGGACCGTGGGCTATAGCCCATATCGTACGGCATACTATAGCGCGCCGTTTTTCATCATTTTTGAAGATTTGAAAAAAATGACGAAATGACAAAAACGATGGGTTATAGCCCATGTTTTTTGAAATTTTGAAAAAAAAAGTTAGCCTCGTTTCTCATCATTTTGGACCGTGGGCTATAGCCCATATCGTACGGCATACTATAGCGCGCCGTTTTTCATCATTTTTGAGGATTTGAAAAAAATGACGAAATTACAAAAACGATGGGTTATAGCCCATGTTTTTTGAAATTTTGAAAAAAAAAGTTAGCCTCGTTTCTCATCATTTTGGACCGTGGGCTATAGCCCATATCGTACGGCATACTATAGCGCGCCGTTTTTCATCATTTTTGAAGATTTGAAAAAAATGACGAAATGACAAAAACGATGGGTTATAGCCCATGTTTTTTGAAATTTTGAAAAAAAAAGTTAGCCTCGTTTCTCATCATTTTGGACCGTGGGCTATAGCCCATATCGTACGGCATACTATAGCGCGCCGTTTTTCATCATTTTTGAAGATTTGAAAAATATGACGAAATGACAAAAACGATGGGTTATAGCCCATGTTTTTTGAAATTTTGAAAAAAAAAGTTAGCCTCGTTTCTCATCATTTTGGACCGTGGGCTATAGCCCATATCGTACGGCATACTATAGCGCGCCGTTTTTCATCATTTTTGAGGATTTGAAAAAAATTACGAAATTACAAAAACGATGGGTTATATCCCATGTTTTTTGAAATTTTGAAAAAAAAAGTTAGCCTCGTTTCTCATCATTTTGGACCGTGGGCTATAGCCCATATCGTACGGCATACTATAGCGCGCCGTTTTTCATCATTTTTGAAGATTTGAAAAAAATGACGAAATGACAAAAACGATGGGTTATAGCCCATGTTTTTTGAAATTTTGAAAAAAAAAGTTAGCCTCGTTTCTCATCATTTTGGACCGTGGGCTATAGCCCATATCGTACGGCATACTATAGCGCGCCGTTTTTCATCATTTTTGAGGATTTGAAAAAAATGACGAAATTACAAAAACGATGGGTTATAGCCCATGTTTTTTGAAATTTTGAAAAAAAAAGTTAGCCTCGTTTCTCATCATTTTGGACCGTGGGCTATAGCCCATATCGTACGGCATACTATAGCGCGCCGTTTTTCATCATTTTTGAAGATTTGAAAAAAATGACGAAATGACAAAAACGATGGGTTATAGCCCATGTTTTTTGAAATTTTGAAAAAAAAAGTTAGCCTCGTTTCTCATCATTTTGGACCGTGGGCTATAGCCCATATCGTACGGCATACTATAGCGCGCCGTTTTTCATCATTTTTGAAGATTTGAAAAAAATGACAAAATGACAAAAACGATGGGTTATAGCCCATGTTTTTTGAAATTTTGAAAAAAAAAGTTGGCCTCGTTTCTCATCATTTTGGACCGTGGGATATAGCCCATATCGTACGGCATACTATAGCGCGCCGTTTTTCATCATTTTTGAAGATTTGAAAAAAATGACAAAATGACAAAAACGATGGGTTATAGCCCATGTTTTTTGAAATTTTGAAAAAAAAAGTTAGCCTCGTTTCTCATCATTTTGGACCATGGGCTATAGCCCATATCGTATGGCATACTATAGCGCGCAGTTTTTCATCATTTTTGAGGATTTGAAAAAAATGACGAAATGACAAAAACGATGGGTTATAGCCCATGTTTTTTGAAATTTTGAAAAAAAAAGTTAGCCTCGTTTCTCATCATTTTGGACCATGGGCTATAGCCCATATCGTATGGCATACTATAGCGCGCCGTTTTTCATCATTTTTGAGGATTTGAAAAAAATGACGAAATGACAAAAACGATGGGTTATAGCCCATGTTTTTTGAAATTTTGAAAAAAAAAGTTAGCCTCGTTTCTCATCATTTTGGACCGTGGGATATAGCCCATATCGTACGGCATACTATAGCGCGCCGTTTTTCATCATTTTTGAAGATTTGAAAAAAATGACGAAATGACAAAAACGATGGGTTATAGCCCATGTTTTTTGAAATTTTGAAAAAAAAAGTTAGCCTCGTTTCTCATCATTTTGGACCGTGGGCTATAGCCCATATCGTACGGCATACTATAGCGCGCCGTTTTTCATCATTTTTGAAGATTTGAAAAAAATGACGAAATGACAAAAACGATGGGTTATAGCCCATGTTTTTTGAAATTTTGAAAAAAAAAGTTAGCCTCGTTTCTCATCATTTTGGACCGTGGGCTATAGCCCATATCGTACGGCATACTATAGCGCGCCGTTTTTCATCATTTTTGAAGATTTGAAAAAAATGACGAAATGACAAAAACGATGGGTTATAGCCCATGTTTTTTGAAATTTTGAAAAAAAAAGTTAGCCTCGTTTCTCATCATTTTGGGCCGTGGGCTATAGCCCATATCGTACGGCATACTATAGCGCGCCGTTTTTCATCATTTTTGAAGATTTGAAAAAAATGACAAAATGACAAAAACGATGGGTTATAGCCCATGTTTTTTGAAATTTTGAAAAAAAAAGTTAGCCTCGTTTCTCATCATTTTGGACCGTGGGCTATAGCCCATATCGTACGGCATACTATAGCGCGCCGTTTTTCATCATTTTTGAGGATTTGAAAAAAATGACGAAATTACAAAAACGATGGGTTATAGCCCATGTTTTTTGAAATTTTGAAAAAAAAAGTTAGCCTCGTTTCTCATCATTTTGGACCGTGGGCTATAGCCCATATCGTACGGCATACTATAGCGCGCCGTTTTTCATCATTTTTGAAGATTTGAAAAAAATGACGAAATGACAAAAACGATGGGTTATAGCCCATGTTTTTTGAAATTTTGAAAAAAAAAGTTAGCCTCGTTTCTCATCATTTTGGACCGTGGGCTATAGCCCATATCGTACGGCATACTATAGCGCGCCGTTTTTCATCATTTTTGAGGATTTGAAAAAAATGACGAAATTACAAAAACGATGGGTTATAGCCCATGTTTTTTGAAATTTTGAAAAAAAAAGTTAGCCTCGTTTCTCATCATTTTGGACCGTGGGCTATAGCCCACGGTCCAAAATGATGAGAAACGAGGCCATATAGCCCATATCGTACGGCATACTATAGCGCGCCGTTTTTCATCATTTTTGAAGATTTGAAAAAAATGACGAAATGACAAAAACGATGGGTTATAGCCCATGTTTTTTGAAATTTTGAAAAAAAAAGTTAGCCTCGTTTCTCATCATTTTCGACCGTGGGCTATAGCCCATATCGTACGGCATACTATAGCGCGCCGTTTTTCATCATTTTTGAAGATTTGAAAAAAATGACGAAATGACAAAAACGATGGGTTATAGCCCATGTTTTTTGAAATTTTGGAAAAAAAAGTTAGCCTCGTTTCTCATCATTTTGGACCGTGGGCTATAGCCCATATCGTACGGCATACTATAGCGCGCCGTTTTTCATCATTTTTGAAGATTTGAAAAAAATGACGAAATGACAAAAACGATGGGTTATAGCCCATGTTTTTTGAAATTTTGAAAAATAAAGTTAGCCTCGTTTCTCATCATTTTGGACCGTGGGCTATAGCCCATATCGTACGGCATACTATAGCGCGCCGTTTTTCATCATTTTTGAGGATTTGAAAAAAATGACGAAATTACAAAAACGATGGGTTATAGCCCATGTTTTTGGAAATTTTGAAAAAAAAAGTTAGCCTCGTTTCTCATCATTTTGGACCGTGGGCTATAGCCCATATCGTACGGCATACTATAGCGAGCCGTTTTTCATCATTTTTGAAGATTTGAAAAAAATGACGAAATGACAAAAACGATGGGTTATAGCCCATGTTTTTTGAAATTTTGAAAAAAAAAGTTAGCCTCGTTTCTCATCATTTTGGACCGTGGGCTATAGCCCATATCGTACGGCATACTATAGCGTGCCGTTTTTCATCATTTTTGAAGATTTGAAAAAAATGACGAAATGACAAAAACGATGGGTTATAGCCCATGTTTTTTGAAATTTTGGAAAAAAAAGTTAGCCTCGTTTCTCATCATTTTGGACCATGGGCTATAGCCCATATCGTACGGCATACTATAGCGCGCCGTTTTTCATCATTTTTGAGGATTTGAAAAAAATGACGAAATTACAAAAACGATGGGTTATAGCCCATGTTTTTTGAAATTTTGAAAAAAAAAGTTAGCCTCGTTTCTCATCATTTTGGACCGTGGGCTATAGCCCATATCGTACGGCATACTATAGCGCGCCGTTTTTAATCATTTTTGAAGATTTGAAAAAAATGACGAAATGACAAAAACGATGGGTTATAGCCCATGTTTTTTGAAATTTTGAAAAAAAAAGTTAGCCTCGTTTCTCATCATTTTGGACCATGGGCTATAGCCCATATCGTACGGCATACTATAGCGCGCCGTTTTTCATCATTTTTGAGGATTTGAAAAAAATGACGAAATTACAAAAACGATGGGTTATAGCCCATGTTTTTTGAAATTTTGAAAAAAAAAGTTAGCCTCGTTTCTCATCATTTTGGACCGTGGGCTATAGCCCATATCGTACGGCATACTATAGCGCGCCGTTTTTCATCATTTTTGAAGATTTGAAAAAAATGACGAAATGACAAAAACGATGGGTTATAGCCCATGTTTTTTGAAATTTTGAAAAAAAAAGTTAGCCTCGTTTCTCTACATTTTGGACCATGGGCTATAGCCCATATCGTACGGCATACTATAGCGCGCTGTTTTTCATCATTTTTGAGGATTTGAAAAAAATGACGAAATTACAAAAACGATGGGTTATAGCCCATGTTTTTTGAAAATTTGAAAAAAAAAGTTAGCCTCGTTTCTCATCATTTTGGACCGTGGGCTATAGCCCATATCGTACGGCATACTATAGCGCGCCGTTTTTCATCATTTTTGAAGATTTGAAAAAAATGACGAAATGACAAAAACGATGGGTTATAGCCCATGTTTTTTGAAATTTTGAAAAAATAAGTTAGCCTCGTTTCTCATCATTTTGGACCGTGGGCTATAGCCCATATCGTACGGCATACTATAGCGCGCCGTTTTTCATCATTTTTGAAAAAAATTACGAAATGACAAAAACGATGGGTTATAGCCCATGTTTTTTGAAATTTTGAAAAAAAAAGTTAGCCTCGTTTCTCATCATTTTGGACCATGGGCTATAGCCCATATCGTACGGCATACTATAGCGCGCCGTTTTTCATCATTTTTGAGGATTTGAAAAAAATGACGAAATTACAAAAACGATGGGTTATAGCCCATGTTTTTTGAAATTTTGAAAAAAAAAGTTAGCCTCGTTTCTCATCATTTTGGACCGTGGGCTATAGCCCATATCGTACGGCATACTATAGCGCGCCGTTTTTCATCATTTTTGAAGATTTGAAAAAAATGACGAAATGACAAAAACGATGGGTTATAGCCCATGTTTTTTGAAATTTTGAAAAAAAAAGTTAGCCTCGTTTCTCATCATTTTGGACCGTGGGCTATAGCCCATATCGTACGGCATACTATAGCGCGCCGTTTTTCATCATTTTTGAGGATTTGAAAAAAATGACGAAATTACAAAAACGATGGGTTATAGCCCATGTTTTTTGAAATTTTGAAAAAAAAAGTTAGCCTCGTTTCTCATCATTTTGGACCGTGGGCTATAGCCCATATCGTACGGCATACTATAGCGCGCCGTTTTTCATCATTTTTGAAGATTTGAAAAAAATGACGAAATGACAAAAACGATGGGTTATAGCCCATGTTTTTTGAAATTTTGAAAAAGAAAGTTAGCCTCGTTTCTCATCATTTTGGACCGTGGGCTATAGCCCATATCGTACGGCATACTATAGCGCGCCGTTTTTCATCATTTTTGAAGATTTGAAAAAAATGACGAAATGACAAAAACGATGGGTTATAGCCCATGTTTTTTGAAATTTTGAAAAAAAAAGTTAGCCTCGTTTCTCATCATTTTGGACCGTGGGCTATAGCCCATATCGTACGGCATACTATAGCGCGCCGTTTTTCATCATTTTTGAAGATTTGAAAAAAATGACGAAATGACAAAAACGATGGGTTATAGCCCATGTTTTTTGAAATTTTGAAAAAAAAAGTTAGCCTCGTTTCTCATCATTTTGGACCGTGGGCTATAGCCCATATCGTACGGCATACTATAGCGCGCCGTTTTTCATCATTTTTGAAGATTTGAAAAAAATGACGAAATGACAAAAACGATGGGTTATAGCCCATGTTTTTTGAAATTTTGAAAAAAAAAGTTAGCCTCGTTTCTCATCATTTTGGACCGTGGGCTATAGCCCATATCGTACGGCATACTATAGCGAGCCGTTTTTCATCATTTTTGAAGATTTGAAAAAAATGACGAAATGACAAAAACGATGGGTTATAGCCCATGTTTTTTGAAATTTTGAAAAAAAAAGTTAGCCTCGTTTCTCATCATTTTGGACCATGGGCTATAGCCCATATCGTATGGCATACTATAGCGCGCCGTTTTTCATCATTTTTGAGGATTTGAAAAAAATGACGAAATGACAAAAACGATGGGTTATAGCCCATGTTTTTTGAAATTTTGAAAAAAAAAGTTGGCCTCGTTTCTCATCATTTTGGACCGTGGGCTATAGCCCATATCGTACGGCATACTATAGCGCGCCGTTTTTCATCATTTTTGAAGATTTGAAAAAAATGACGAAATGACAAAAACGATGGGTTATAGCCCATGTTTTTTGAAATTTTGAAAAAAAAAGTTAGCCTCGTTTCTCATCATTTTGGACCGTGGGCTATAGCCCATATCGTACGGCATACTATAGCGCGCCGTTTTTCATCATTTTTGAAGATTTGGAAAAAATGACCAAATGACAAAAACGATGGGTTATAGCCCATGTTTTTTGAAATTTTGGAAAAAAAAATTAGCCTCGTTTCTCATCATTTTGGACCATGGGCTATAGCCCATATCGTACGGCATACTATAGCGCGCCGTTTTTCATCATTTTTGAGGATTTGAAAAAAATGACGAAATGACAAAAACGATGGGTTATAGCCCATGTTTTTTGAAATTTTGAAAAAAAAAGTTAGCCTCGTTTCTCATTATTTTGGACCGTGGGCTATAGCCCATATCGTACGGCATACTATAGCGCGCCGTTTTTCATCATTTTTGAAGATTTGAAAAAAATGACGAAATGACAAAAACGATGGGTTATAGCCCATGTTTTTTGAAATTTTGAAAAAAAAAGTTAGCCTCGTTTCTCATCATTTTGGACCGTGGGCTATAGCCCATATCGTACGGCATACTATAGCGCGCCGTTTTTCATCATTTTTGAAGATTTAAAAAAAATGACAAAATGACAAAAACGATGGGTTATAGCCCATGTTTTTTGAAATTTGAAAAAGAAAGTTAGCCTCGTTTCTCATCATTTTGGACCGTGGGCTATAGCCCATATCGTACGGCATACTATAGCGCGCCGTTTTTCATCATTTTTGAAGATTTGAAAAAAATGACGAAATGACAAAAACGATGGGTTATAGCCCATGTTTTTTGAAATTTTGAAAAAAAAAGTTAGCCTCGTTTCTCATCATTTTGGACCGTGGGCTATAGCCCATATCGTACGGCATACTATAGCGCGCCGTTTTTCATCATTTTTGAAGATTTGAAAAAAATGACGAAATGACAAAAACGATGGGTTATAGCCCATGTTTTTTGAAATTTTGAAAAAAAAAGTTAGCCTCGTTTCTCATCATTTTGGACCGTGGGCTATAGCCCATATCGTACGGCATACTATAGCGCGCCGTTTTTCATCATTTTTGAAGATTTGGAAAAAATGACCAAATGACAAAAACGATGGGTTATAGCCCATGTTTTTTGAAATTTTGGAAAAAAAAATTAGCCTCGTTTCTCATCATTTTGGACCATGGGCTATAGCCCATATCGTACGGCATACTATAGCGCGCCGTTTTTCATCATTTTTGAGGATTTGAAAAAAATGACGAAATGACAAAAACGATGGGTTATAGCCCATGTTTTTTGAAATTTTGAAAAAAAAAGTTAGCCTCGTTTCTCATTATTTTGGACCGTGGGCTATAGCCCATATCGTACGGCATACTATAGCGCGCCGTTTTTCATCATTTTTGAAGATTTGAAAAAAATGACGAAATGACAAAAACGATGGGTTATAGCCCATGTTTTTTGAAATTTTGAAAAAAAAAGTTAGCCTCGTTTCTCATCATTTTGGACCGTGGGCTATAGCCCATATCGTACGGCATACTATAGCGCGCCGTTTTTCATCATTTTTGAAGATTTGAAAAAAATGACGAAATGACAAAAACGATGGGTTATAGCCCATGTTTTTTGAAATTTTGAAAAAAAAAGTTAGCCTCGTTTCTCATCATTTTGGACCGTGGGCTATAGCCCATATCGTACGGCATACTATAGCGCGCCGTTTTTCATCATTTTTGAAGATTTGAAAAAAATGACGAAATGACAAAAACGATGGGTTATAGCCCATGTTTTTTGAAATTTTGAAAAAAAAAGTTAGCCTCGTTTCTCATCATTTTGGACCGTGGGCTATAGCCCATATCGTATGGCATACTATAGCGAGCCGTTTTTCATCATTTTTGAAGATTTGAAAAAAATGACGAAATGACAAAAACGATGGGTTATAGCCCATGTTTTTTGAAATTTTGAAAAAAAAAGTTAGCCTCGTTTCTCATCATTTTGGACCATGGGCTATAGCCCATATCGTACGGCATACTATAGCGCGCCGTTTTTCATCATTTTTGAGGATTTGAAAAAAATGACGAAATTACAAAAACGATGGGTTATAGCCCATGTTTTTTGAAATTTTGAAAAAAAAAGTTAGCCTCGTTTCTCATCATTTTGGACCGTGGGCTATAGCCCATATCGTACGGCATACTATAGCGCGCCGTTTTTCATCATTTTTGAAGATTTGAAAAAAATGACGAAATGACAAAAACGATGGGTTATAGCCCATGTTTTTTGAAATTTTGAAAAAAAAAGTTAGCCTCGTTTCTCATCATTTTGGACCGTGGGCTATAGCCCATATCGTACGGCATACTATAGCGCGCCGTTTTTCATCATTTTTGAAGATTTGAAAAAAATGACAAAATGACAAAAACGATGGGTTATAGCCCATGTTTTTTGAAATTTTGAAAAAAAAAGTTAGCCTCGTTTCTCATCATTTTGGACCGTGGGCTATAGCCCATATCGTACGGCATACTATAGCGCGCCGTTTTTCATCATTTTTGAAGATTTGAAAAAAATGACGAAATGACAAAAACGATGGGTTATAGCCCATGTTTTTTGAAATTTTGAAAAAAAAAGTTAGCCTCGTTTCTCATCATTTTGGACCATGGGCTATAGCCCATATCGTACGGCATACTATAGCGCGCCGTTTTTCATCATTTTTGAGGATTTGAAAAAAATGACGAAATTACAAAAACGATGGGTTATAGCCCATGTTTTTTGAAATTTTGAAAAAAAAAGTTAGCCTCGTTTCTCATCATTTTGGACCGTGGGCTATAGCCCATATCGTACGGCATACTATAGCGTGCCGTTTTTCATCATTTTTGAAGATTTGAAAAAAATGACAAAATGACAAAAACGATGGGTTATAGCCCATGTTTTTTTAAATTTTGAAAAAAAAAGTTAGCCTCGTTTCTCATCATTTTGGACCGTGGGCTATAGCCCATATCGTACGGCATACTATAGCGCGCCGTTTTTCATCATTTTTGAAGATTTAAAAAAAATGACAAAATGACAAAAACGATGGGTTATAGCCCATGTTTTTTGAAATTTTGAAAAAGAAAGTTAGCCTCGTTTCTCATCATTTTGGACCGTGGGCTATAGCCCATATCGTACGGCATACTATAGCGCGCCGTTTTTCATCATTTTTGAAGATTTGAAAAAAATGACGAAATGACAAAAACGATGGGTTATAGCCCATGTTTTTTGAAATTTTGAAAAAAAAAGTTAGCCTCGTTTCTCATTATTTTGGACCGTGGGCTATAGCCCATATCGTACGGCATACTATAGCGCGCCGTTTTTCATCATTTTTGAAGATTTGAAAAAAATGACGAAATGACAAAAACGATGGGTTATAGCCCATGTTTTTTGAAATTTTGAAAAAAAAAGTTAGCCTCGTTTCTCATCATTTTGGACCGTGGGCTATAGCCCATATCGTACGGCATACTATAGCGCGCCGTTTTTCATCATTTTTGAAGATTTGAAAAAAATGACGAAATGACAAAAACGATGGGTTATAGCCCATGTTTTTTGAAATTTTGAAAAAAAAAGTTAGCCTCGTTTCTCATCATTTTGGACCGTGGGCTATAGCCCATATCGTACGGCATACTATAGCGCGCCGTTTTTCATCATTTTTGAAGATTTGAAAAAAATGACGAAATGACAAAAACGATGGGTTATAGCCCATGTTTTTTGAAATTTTGAAAAAAAAAGTTAGCCTCGTTTCTCATCATTTTGGACCGTGGGCTATAGCCCATATCGTATGGCATACTATAGCGAGCCGTTTTTCATCATTTTTGAAGATTTGAAAAAAATGACGAAATGACAAAAACGATGGGTTATAGCCCATGTTTTTTGAAATTTTGAAAAAAAAAGTTAGCCTCGTTTCTCATCATTTTGGACCATGGGCTATAGCCCATATCGTACGGCATACTATAGCGCGCCGTTTTTCATCATTTTTGAGGATTTGAAAAAAATGACGAAATTACAAAAACGATGGGTTATAGCCCATGTTTTTTGAAATTTTGAAAAAAAAAGTTAGCCTCGTTTCTCATCATTTTGGACCGTGGGCTATAGCCCATATCGTACGGCATACTATAGCGCGCCGTTTTTCATCATTTTTGAAGATTTGAAAAAAATGACGAAATGACAAAAACGATGGGTTATAGCCCATGTTTTTTGAAATTTTGAAAAAAAAAGTTAGCCTCGTTTCTCATCATTTTGGACCGTGGGCTATAGCCCATATCGTACGGCATACTATAGCGCGCCGTTTTTCATCATTTTTGAAGATTTGAAAAAAATGACAAAATGACAAAAACGATGGGTTATAGCCCATGTTTTTTGAAATTTTGAAAAAAAAAGTTAGCCTCGTTTCTCATCATTTTGGACCGTGGGCTATAGCCCATATCGTACGGCATACTATAGCGCGCCGTTTTTCATCATTTTTGAAGATTTGAAAAAAATGACGAAATGACAAAAACGATGGGTTATAGCCCATGTTTTTTGAAATTTTGAAAAAAAAAGTTAGCCTCGTTTCTCATCATTTTGGACCATGGGCTATAGCCCATATCGTACGGCATACTATAGCGCGCCGTTTTTCATCATTTTTGAGGATTTGAAAAAAATGACGAAATTACAAAAACGATGGGTTATAGCCCATGTTTTTTGAAATTTTGAAAAAAAAAGTTAGCCTCGTTTCTCATCATTTTGGACCGTGGGCTATAGCCCATATCGTACGGCATACTATAGCGTGCCGTTTTTCATCATTTTTGAAGATTTGAAAAAAATGACAAAATGACAAAAACGATGGGTTATAGCCCATGTTTTTTTAAATTTTGAAAAAAAAAGTTAGCCTCGTTTCTCATCATTTTGGACCGTGGGCTATAGCCCATATCGTACGGCATACTATAGCGCGCCGTTTTTCATCATTTTTGAAGATTTAAAAAAAATGACAAAATGACAAAAACGATGGGTTATAGCCCATGTTTTTTGAAATTTTGAAAAAGAAAGTTAGCCTCGTTTCTCATCATTTTGGACCGTGGGCTATAGCCCATATCGTACGGCATACTATAGCGCGCCGTTTTTCATCATTTTTGAAGATTTGAAAAAAATGACGAAATGACAAAAACGATGGGTTATAGCCCATGTTTTTTGAAATTTTGAAAAAAAAAGTTAGCCTCGTTTCTCATCATTTTGGACCGTGGGCTATAGCCCATATCGTACGGCATACTATAGCGCGCCGTTTTTCATAATTTTTGAAGATTTGAAAAAAATGACGAAATGACAAAAACGATGGGTTATAGCCCATGTTTTTTGAAATTTTGAAAAAAAAAGTTTGCCTCGTTTCTCATCATTTTGGACCGTGGGCTATAGCCCATATCGTACGGCATACTATAGCGCGCCGTTTTTCATCATTTTTGAAGATTTGAAAAAAATGACGAAATGACAAAAACGATGGGTTATAGCCCATGTTTTTTGAAATTTTGAAAAAAAAAGTTAGCCTCGTTTCTCATCATTTTGGACCGTGGGCTATAGCCCATATCGTACGGCATACTATAGCGCGCCGTTTTTCATCATTTTTGAAGATTTGAAAAAAATGACGAAATGACAAAAACGATGGGTTATAGCCCATGTTTTTTGAAATTTTGAAAAAAAAAAGTTTGCCTCGTTTCTCATCATTTTGGACCATGGGCTATAGCCCATATCGTACGGCATACTATAGCGCGCCGTTTTTCATCATTTTTGAGGATTTGAAAAAAATGACAAAATGACAAAAACGATGGGTTATAGCCCATGTTTTTTGCAATTTTGAAAAAAAAAGTTAGCCTCGTTTCTCATCATTTTGGACCGTGGGCTATAGCCCATATCGTACGGCATACTATAGCGCGCCGTTTTTCATCATTTTTGAAGATTTGAAAAAAATGACGAAATGACAAAAACGATGGGTTATAGCCCATGTTTTTTGAAATTTTGAAAAAAAAAGTTAGCCTCGTTTCTCATCATTTTGGACCATGGGCTATAGCCCATATCGTACGGCATACTATAGCGCGCCGTTTTTCATCATTTTTGAGGATTTGAAAAAAATGACGAAATTACAAAAACGATGGGTTATAGCCCATGTTTTTTGAAATTTTGAAAAAAAAAGTTAGCCTCGTTTCTCATCATTTTGGACCGTGGGCTATAGCCCATATCGTACGGCATACTATAGCGCGCCGTTTTTCATCATTTTTGAAGATTTGAAAAAAATGACGAAATGACAAAAACGATGGGTTATAGCCCATGTTTTTTGAAATTTTGAAAAAAAAAGTTAGCCTCGTTTCTCATCATTTTGGACCGTGGGCTATAGCCCATATCGTACGGCATACTATAGCGCGCCGTTTTTCATCATTTTTGAAGATTTGAAAAAAATGACGAAATGACAAAAACGATGGGTTATAGCCCATGTTTTTTGAAATTTTGAAAAAAAAAGTTAGCCTCGTTTCTCATCATTTTGGACCGTGGGCTATAGCCCATATCGTACGGCATACTATAGCGCGCCGTTTTTCATCATTTTTGAAGATTTGAAAAAAATGACGAAATGACAAAAACGATGGGTTATAGCCCATGTTTTTTGAAATTTTGAAAAAAAAAGTTAGCCTCGTTTCTCATCATTTTGGACCGTGGGCTATAGCCCATATCGTACGGCATACTATAGCGAGCCGTTTTTCATCATTTTTGAAGATTTGAAAAAAATGACGAAATGACAAAAACGATGGGTTATAGCCCATGTTTTTTGAAATTTTGAAAAAAAAAGTTAGCCTCGTTTCTCATCATTTTGGACCATGGGCTATAGCCCATATCGTACGGCATACTATAGCGCGCCGTTTTTCATCATTTTTGAGGATTTGAAAAAAATGACGAAATTACAAAAACGATGGGTTATAGCCCATGTTTTTTGAAAATTTGAAAAAAAAAGTTAGCCTCGTTTCTCATCATTTTGGACCGTGGGCTATAGCCCATATCGTACGGCATACTATAGCGCGCCGTTTTTCATCATTTTTGAAGATTTGAAAAAAATGACGAAATGACAAAAAACGATGGGTTATAGCCCATGTTTTTTGAAATTTTGAAAAAAAAAGTTAGCCTCGTTTCTCATCATTTTGGACCGTGGGCTATAGCCCATATCGTACGGCATACTATAGCGCGCCGTTTTTCATCATTTTTGAAGATTTGAAAAAAATGACAAAATGACAAAAACGATGGGTTATAGCCCATGTTTTTTGAAATTTTGAAAAAAAAAGTTAGCCTCGTTTCTCATCATTTTGGACCGTGGGCTATAGCCCATATCGTACGGCATACTATAGCGCGCCGTTTTTCATCATTTTTGAAGATTTGAAAAAAATGACGAAATGACAAAAACGATGGGTTATAGCCCATGTTTTTTGAAATTTTGAAAAAAAAAGTTAGCCTCGTTTCTCATCATTTTGGACCATGGGCTATAGCCCATATCGTACGGCATACTATAGCGCGCCGTTTTTCATCATTTTTGAGGATTTGAAAAAAATGACGAAATTACAAAAACGATGGGTTATAGCCCATGTTTTTTGAAATTTTGAAAAAAAAAGTTAGCCTCGTTTCTCATCATTTTGGACCGTGGGCTATAGCCCATATCGTACGGCATACTATAGCGTGCCGTTTTTCATCATTTTTGAAGATTTGAAAAAAATGACAAAATGACAAAAACGATGGGTTATAGCCCATGTTTTTTTAAATTTTGAAAAAAAAAGTTAGCCTCGTTTCTCATCATTTTGGACCGTGGGCTATAGCCCATATCGTACGGCATACTATAGCGCGCCGTTTTTCATCATTTTTGAAGATTTAAAAAAAATGACAAAATGACAAAAACGATGGGTTATAGCCCATGTTTTTTGAAATTTTGAAAAAGAAAGTTAGCCTCGTTTCTCATCATTTTGGACCGTGGGCTATAGCCCATATCGTACGGCATACTATAGCGCGCCGTTTTTCATCATTTTTGAAGATTTGAAAAAAATGACGAAATGACAAAAACGATGGGTTATAGCCCATGTTTTTTGAAATTTTGAAAAAAAAAGTTAGCCTCGTTTCTCATCATTTTGGACCGTGGGCTATAGCCCATATCGTACGGCATACTATAGCGCGCCGTTTTTCATCATTTTTGAAGATTTGAAAAAAATGACGAAATGACAAAAACGATGGGTTATAGCCCATGTTTTTTGAAATTTTGAAAAAAAAAGTTAGCCTCGTTTCTCATCATTTTGGACCGTGGGCTATAGCCCATATCGTACGGCATACTATAGCGCGCCGTTTTTCATCATTTTTGAAGATTTAAAAAAAATGACAAAATGACAAAAACGATGGGTTATAGCCCATGTTTTTTGAAATTTTGAAAAAGAAAGTTAGCCTCGTTTCTCATCATTTTGGACCGTGGGCTATAGCCCATATCGTACGGCATACTATAGCGCGCCGTTTTTCATCATTTTTGAAGATTTGAAAAAAATGACGAAATGACAAAAACGATGGGTTATAGCCCATGTTTTTTGAAATTTTGAAAAAAAAAGTTAGCCTCGTTTCTCATCATTTTGGACCGTGGGCTATAGCCCATATCGTACGGCATACTATAGCGCGCCGTTTTTCATCATTTTTGAAGATTTGAAAAAAATGACGAAATGACAAAAACGATGGGTTATAGCCCATGTTTTTTGAAATTTTGAAAAAAAAAGTTAGCCTCGTTTCTCATCATTTTGGACCGTGGGCTATAGCCCATATCGTACGGCATACTATAGCGCGCCGTTTTTCATCATTTTTGAAGATTTGAAAAAAATGACGAAATGACAAAAACGATGGGTTATAGCCCATGTTTTTTGAAATTTTGAAAAAAAAAGTTTGCCTCGTTTCTCATCATTTTGGACCATGGGCTATAGCCCATATCGTACGGCATACTATAGCGCGCCGTTTTTCATCATTTTTGAGGATTTGAAAAAAATGACAAAATGACAAAAACGATGGGTTATAGCCCATGTTTTTTGAAATTTTGGAAAAAAAAGTTAGCCTCGTTTCTCATCATTTTGGACCGTGGGCTATAGCCCATATCGTACGGCATACTATAGCGCGCCGTTTTTCATCATTTTTGAAGATTTGAAAAAAATGACGAAATGACAAAAACGATGGGTTATAGCCCATGTTTTTTGAAATTTTGAAAAAAAAAGTTAGCCTCGTTTCTCATCATTTTGGACCATGGGCTATAGCCCATATCGTACGGCATACTATAGCGCGCCGTTTTTCATCATTTTTGAGGATTTGAAAAAAATGACAAAATGACAAAAACGATGGGTTATAGCCCATGTTTTTTGAAATTTTGAAAAAAAAAGTTAGCCTCGTTTCTCATCATTTTGGACCGTGGGCTATAGCCCATATCGTACGGCATACTATAGCGCGCCGTTTTTCATCATTTTTGAAGATTTGAAAAAAATGACGAAATGACAAAAACGATGGGTTATAGCCCATGTTTTTTGAAATTTTGAAAAAAAAAGTTAGCCTCGTTTCTCATCATTTTGGACCGTGGGCTATAGCCCATATCGTACGGCATACTATAGCGAGCCGTTTTTCATCATTTTTGAAGATTTGAAAAAAATGACGAAATGACAAAAACGATGGGTTATAGCCCATGTTTTTTGAAATTTTGAAAAAAAAAGTTAGCCTCGTTTCTCATCATTTTGGACCATGGGCTATAGCCCATATCGTACGGCATACTATAGCGCGCCGTTTTTCATCATTTTTGAGGATTTGAAAAAAATGACGAAATTACAAAAACGATGGGTTATAGCCCATGTTTTTTGAAAATTTGAAAAAAAAAGTTAGCCTCGTTTCTCATCATTTTGGACCGTGGGCTATAGCCCATATCGTACGGCATACTATAGCGCGCCGTTTTTCATCATTTTTGAAGATTTGAAAAAAATGACGAAATGACAAAAAACGATGGGTTATAGCCCATGTTTTTTGAAATTTTGAAAAAAAAAGTTAGCCTCGTTTCTCATCATTTTGGACCGTGGGCTATAGCCCATATCGTACGGCATACTATAGCGCGCCGTTTTTCATCATTTTTGAAGATTTGAAAAAAATGACAAAATGACAAAAACGATGGGTTATAGCCCATGTTTTTTTAAATTTTGAAAAAAAAAGTTAGCCTCGTTTCTCATCATTTTGGACCGTGGGCTATAGCCCATATCGTACGGCATACTATAGCGCGCCGTTTTTCATCATTTTTGAAGATTTGAAAAAAATGACGAAATGACAAAAACGATGGGTTATAGCCCATGTTTTTTGAAATTTTGAAAAAAAAAGTTAGCCTCGTTTCTCATCATTTTGGACCATGGGCTATAGCCCATATCGTACGGCATACTATAGCGCGCCGTTTTTCATCATTTTTGAGGATTTGAAAAAAATGACGAAATTACAAAAACGATGGGTTATAGCCCATGTTTTTTGAAATTTTGAAAAAAAAAGTTAGCCTCGTTTCTCATCATTTTGGACCGTGGGCTATAGCCCATATCGTACGGCATACTATAGCGTGCCGTTTTTCATCATTTTTGAAGATTTGAAAAAAATGACAAAATGACAAAAACGATGGGTTATAGCCCATGTTTTTTTAAATTTTGAAAAAAAAGGTTAGCCTCGTTTCTCATCATTTTGGACCGTGGGCTATAGCCCATATCGTACGGCATACTATAGCGCGCCGTTTTTCATCATTTTTGAAGATTTAAAAAAAATGACAAAATGACAAAAACGATGGGTTATAGCCCATGTTTTTTGAAATTTTGAAAAAGAAAGTTAGCCTCGTTTCTCATCATTTTGGACCGTGGGCTATAGCCCATATCGTACGGCATACTATAGCGCGCCGTTTTTCATCATTTTTGAAGATTTGAAAAAAATGACGAAATGACAAAAACGATGGGTTATAGCCCATGTTTTTTGAAATTTTGAAAAAAAAAGTTAGCCTCGTTTCTCATCATTTTGGACCGTGGGCTATAGCCCATATCGTACGGCATACTATAGCGCGCCGTTTTTCATCATTTTTGAAGATTTGAAAAAAATGACGAAATGACAAAAACGATGGGTTATAGCCCATGTTTTTTGAAATTTTGAAAAAAAAAGTTAGCCTCGTTTCTCATCATTTTGGACCGTGGGCTATAGCCCATATCGTACGGCATACTATAGCGCGCCGTTTTTCATCATTTTTGAAGATTTGAAAAAAATGACGAAATGACAAAAACGATGGGTTATAGCCCATGTTTTTTGAAATTTTGAAAAAAAAAGTTTGCCTCGTTTCTCATCATTTTGGACCATGGGCTATAGCCCATATCGTACGGCATACTATAGCGCGCCGTTTTTCATCATTTTTGAGGATTTGAAAAAAATGACAAAATGACAAAAACGATGGGTTATAGCCCATGTTTTTTGAAATTTTGAAAAAAAAAGTTAGCCTCGTTTCTCATCATTTTGGACCGTGGGCTATAGCCCATATCGTACGGCATACTATAGCGCGCCGTTTTTCATCATTTTTGAAGATTTGAAAAAAATGACGAAATGACAAAAACGATGGGTTATAGCCCATGTTTTTTGAAATTTTGAAAAAAAAAGTTAGCCTCGTTTCTCATCATTTTGGACCATGGGCTATAGCCCATATCGTACGGCATACTATAGCGCGCCGTTTTTCATCATTTTTGAGGATTTGAAAAAAATGACAAAATGACAAAAACGATGGGTTATAGCCCATGTTTTTTGAAATTTTGAAAAAAAAAGTTAGCCTCGTTTCTCATCATTTTGGACCGTGGGCTATAGCCCATATCGTACGGCATACTATAGCGCGCCGTTTTTCATCATTTTTGAAGATTTGAAAAAAATGACGAAATGACAAAAACGATGGGTTATAGCCCATGTTTTTTGAAATTTTGAAAAAAAAAGTTAGCCTCGTTTCTCATCATTTTGGACCATGGGCTATAGCCCATATCGTACGGCATACTATAGCGCGCCGTTTTTCATCATTTTTGAAGATTTGAAAAAAATGACGAAATGACAAAAACGATGGGTTATAGCCCATGTTTTTTGAAATTTTGGAAAAAAAAGTTAGCCTCGTTTCTCATCATTTTGGACCATGGGCTATAGCCCATATCGTACGGCATACTATAGCGCGCCGTTTTTCATCATTTTTGAGGATTTGAAAAAAATGACGAAATTACAAAAACGATGGGTTATAGCCCATGTTTTTTGAAATTTTGGAAAAAAAAGTTAGCCTCGTTTCTCATCATTTTGGACCGTGGGCTATAGCCAATATCGTACGGCATACTATAGCGCGCCGTTTTTAATCATTTTTGAAGATTTGAAAAAAATGACGAAATGACAAAAACGATGGGTTATAGCCCATGTTTTTTGAAATTTTGAAAAAAAAAGTTAGCCTCGTTTCTCATCATTTTGGACCATGGGCTATAGCCCATATCGTACGGCATACTATAGCGCGCCGTTTTTCATCATTTTTGAGGATTTGAAAAAAATGACGAAATTACAAAAACGATGGGTTATAGCCCATGTTTTTTGAAATTTTGAAAAAAAAAGTTAGCCTCGTTTCTCATCATTTTGGACCGTGGGCTATAGCCCATATCGTACGGCATACTATAGCGCGCCGTTTTTCATCATTTTTGAAGATTTGAAAAAAATGACGAAATGACAAAAACGATGGGTTATAGCCCATGTTTTTTGAAATTTTGAAAAAAAAAGTTAGCCTCGTTTCTCTACATTTTGGACCATGGGCTATAGCCCATATCGTACGGCATACTATAGCGCGCTGTTTTTCATCATTTTTGAGGATTTGAAAAAAATGACGAAATTACAAAAACGATGGGTTATAGCCCATGTTTTTTGAAAATTTGAAAAAAAAAGTTAGCCTCGTTTCTCATCATTTTGGACCGTGGGCTATAGCCCATATCGTACGGCATACTATAGCGCGCCGTTTTTCATCATTTTTGAAGATTTGAAAAAAATGACGAAATGACAAAAACGATGGGTTATAGCCCATGTTTTTTGAAATTTTGAAAAAATAAGTTAGCCTCGTTTCTCATCATTTTGGACCGTGGGCTATAGCCCATATCGTACGGCATACTATAGCGCGCCGTTTTTCATCATTTTTGAAAAAAATTACGAAATGACAAAAACGATGGGTTATAGCCCATGTTTTTTGAAATTTTGAAAAAAAAAGTTAGCCTCGTTTCTCATCATTTTGGACCATGGGCTATAGCCCATATCGTACGGCATACTATAGCGCGCCGTTTTTCATCATTTTTGAGGATTTGAAAAAAATGACGAAATTACAAAAACGATGGGTTATAGCCCATGTTTTTTGAAATTTTGAAAAAAAAAGTTAGCCTCGTTTCTCATCATTTTGGACCGTGGGCTATAGCCCATATCGTACGGCATACTATAGCGCGCCGTTTTTCATCATTTTTGAAGATTTGAAAAAAATGACGAAATGACAAAAACGATGGGTTATAGCCCATGTTTTTTGAAATTTTGAAAAAAAAAGTTAGCCTCGTTTCTCATCATTTTGGACCGTGGGCTATAGCCCATATCGTACGGCATACTATAGCGCGCCGTTTTTCATCATTTTTGAGGATTTGAAAAAAATGACGAAATTACAAAAACGATGGGTTATAGCCCATGTTTTTTGAAATTTTGAAAAAAAAAGTTAGCCTCGTTTCTCATCATTTTGGACCGTGGGCTATAGCCCATATCGTACGGCATACTATAGCGCGCCGTTTTTCATCATTTTTGAAGATTTGAAAAAAATGACGAAATGACAAAAACGATGGGTTATAGCCCATGTTTTTTGAAATTTTGAAAAAAAAAGTTAGCCTCGTTTCTCATCATTTTGGACCGTGGGCTATAGCCCATATCGTACGGCATACTATAGCGCGCCGTTTTTCATCATTTTTAAGATTTGAAAAAAATGACGAAATGACAAAAACGATGGGTTATAGCCCATGTTTTTTGAAATTTTGAAAAAAAAAGTTAGCCTCGTTTCTCATCATTTTGGACCGTGGGCTATAGCCCATATCGTACGGCATACTATAGCGAGCCGTTTTTCATCATTTTTGAGGATTTGAAAAAAATGACGAAATTACAAAAACGATGGGTTATAGCCCATGTTTTTTGAAATTTTGAAAAAAAAAGTTAGCCTCGTTTCTCATCATTTTGGACCGTGGGCTATAGCCCATATCGTACGGCATACTATAGCGCGCCGTTTTTCATCATTTTTGAAGATTTGAAAAAAATGACGAAATGACAAAAACGATGGGTTATAGCCCATGTTTTTTGAAATTTTGAAAAAAAAAGTTAGCCTCGTTTCTCATCATTTTGGACCGTGGGCTATAGCCCATATCGTACGGCATACTATATCGCGCCGTTTTTCATCATTTTTGAAGATTTGAAAAAAATGACGAAATGACAAAAACGATGGGTTATAGCCCATGTTTTTTGAAATTTTGAAAAAAAAAGTTAGCCTCGTTTCTCATCATTTTGGACCGTGGGCTATAGCCCATATCGTACGGCATACTATAGCGAGCCGTTTTTCATCATTTTTGAAGATTTGAAAAAAATGACGAAATGACAAAAACGATGGGTTATAGCCCATGTTTTTTGAAATTTTGAAAAAAAAAGTTAGCCTCGTTTCTCATTATTTTGGACCGTGGGCTATAGCCCATATCGTACGGCATACTATAGCGCGCCGTTTTTCATCATTTTTGAAGATTTGAAAAAAATGACGAAATGACAAAAACGATGGGTTATAGCCCATGTTTTTTGAAATTTTGAAAAAAAAAGTTAGCCTCGTTTCTCATCATTTTGGACCGTGGGCTATAGCCCATATCGTACGGCATACTATAGCGCGCCGTTTTTCATCATTTTTGAAGATTTGAAAAAAATGACGAAATGACAAAAACGATGGGTTATAGCCCATGTTTTTTTAAATTTTGAAAAAAAAAGTTAGCCTCGTTTCTCATCATTTTGGACCGTGGGCTATAGCCCATATCGTACGGCATACTATAGCGCGCCGTTTTTCATCATTTTTGAAGATTTAAAAAAAATGACAAAATGACAAAAACGATGGGTTATAGCCCATGTTTTTTGAAATTTTGAAAAAGAAAGTTAGCCTCGTTTCTCATCATTTTGGACCGTGGGCTATAGCCCATATCGTACGGCATACTATAGCGCGCCGTTTTTCATCATTTTTGAAGATTTGAAAAAAATGACGAAATGACAAAAACGATGGGTTATAGCCCATGTTTTTTGAAATTTTGAAAAAAAAAGTTAGCCTCGTTTCTCATCATTTTGGACCGTGGGCTATAGCCCATATCGTACGGCATACTATAGCGCGCCGTTTTTCATCATTTTTGAAGATTTGAAAAAAATGACGAAATGACAAAAACGATGGGTTATAGCCCATGTTTTTTGAAATTTTGAAAAAAAAAGTTAGCCTCGTTTCTCATCATTTTGGACCGTGGGCTATAGCCCATATCGTATGGCATACTATAGCGAGCCGTTTTTCATCATTTTTGAAGATTTGAAAAAAATGACGAAATGACAAAAACGATGGGTTATAGCCCATGTTTTTTGAAATTTTGAAAAAAAAAGTTAGCCTCGTTTCTCATCATTTTGGACCATGGGCTATAGCCCATATCGTACGGCATACTATAGCGCGCCGTTTTTCATCATTTTTGAGGATTTGAAAAAAATGACGAAATTACAAAAACGATGGGTTATAGCCCATGTTTTTTGAAATTTTGAAAAAAAAAGTTAGCCTCGTTTCTCATCATTTTGGACCGTGGGCTATAGCCCATATCGTACGGCATACTATAGCGCGCCGTTTTTCATCATTTTTGAAGATTTGAAAAAAATGACGAAATGACAAAAACGATGGGTTATAGCCCATGTTTTTTGAAATTTTGAAAAAAAAAGTTAGCCTCGTTTCTCATCATTTTGGACCGTGGGCTATAGCCCATATCGTACGGCATACTATAGCGCGCCGTTTTTCATCATTTTTGAAGATTTGAAAAAAATGACAAAATGACAAAAACGATGGGTTATAGCCCATGTTTTTTGAAATTTTGAAAAAAAAAGTTAGCCTCGTTTCTCATCATTTTGGACCATGGGCTATAGCCCATATCGTACGGCATACTATAGCGCGCCGTTTTTCATCATTTTTGAGGATTTGAAAAAAATGACGAAATGACAAAAACGATGGGTTATAGCCCATGTTTTTTGAAATTTTGAAAAAAAAAGTTAGCCTCGTTTCTCTACATTTTGGACCATGGGCTATAGCCCATATCGTACGGCATACTATAGCGCGCTGTTTTTCATCATTTTTGAGGATTTGAAAAAAATGACGAAATTACAAAAACGATGGGTTATAGCCCATGTTTTTTGAAAATTTGAAAAACAAAGTTAGCCTCGTTTCTCATCATTTTGGACCGTGGGCTATAGCCCATATCGTACGGCATACTATAGCGCGCCGTTTTTCATCATTTTTGAAGATTTGAAAAAAATGACGAAATGACAAAAACGATGGGTTATAGCCCATGTTTTTTGAAATTTTGAAAAAATAAGTTAGCCTCGTTTCTCATCATTTTGGACCGTGGGCTATAGCCCATATCGTACGGCATACTATAGCGCGCCGTTTTTCATCATTTTTGAAAAAAATTACGAAATGACAAAAACGATGGGTTATAGCCCATGTTTTTTGAAATTTTGAAAAAAAAAGTTAGCCTCGTTTCTCATTATTTTGGACCGTGGGCTATAGCCCATATCGTACGGCATACTATAGCGCGCCGTTTTTCATCATTTTTTAAGATTTGAAAAAAATGACGAAATGACAAAAACGATGGGTTATAGCCCATGTTTTTTGAAATTTTGAAAAAAAAAGTTAGCCTCGTTTCTCATCATTTTGGACCGTGGGCTATAGCCCATATCGTACGGCATACTATAGCGCGCCGTTTTTCATCATTTTTGAAGATTTGAAAAAAATGACGAAATGACAAAAACGATGGGTTATAGCCCATGTTTTTTGAAATTTTGAAAAAAAAAGTTAGCCTCGTTTCTCATCATTTTGGACCGTGGGCTATAGCCCATATCGTACGGCATACTATAGCGCGCCGTTTTTCATCATTTTTGAAGATTTAAAAAAAATGACAAAATGACAAAAACGATGGGTTATAGCCCATGTTTTTTGAAATTTTGAAAAAGAAAGTTAGCCTCGTTTCTCATCATTTTGGACCGTGGGCTATAGCCCATATCGTACGGCATACTATAGCGCGCCGTTTTTCATCATTTTTGAAGATTTGAAAAAAATGACGAAATGACAAAAACGATGGGTTATAGCCCATGTTTTTTGAAATTTTGAAAAAAAAAGTTAGCCTCGTTTCTCATCATTTTGGACCGTGGGCTATAGCCCATATCGTACGGCATACTATAGCGCGCCGTTTTTCATCATTTTTGAAGATTTGAAAAAAATGACGAAATGACAAAAACGATGGGTTATAGCCCATGTTTTTTGAAATTTTGAAAAAAAAAGTTAGCCTCGTTTCTCATCATTTTGGACCGTGGGCTATAGCCCATATCGTATGGCATACTATAGCGAGCCGTTTTTCATCAATTTTGAAGATTTGAAAAAAATGACGAAATGACAAAAACGATGGGTTATAGCCCATGTTTTTTGAAATTTTGAAAAAAAAAGTTAGCCTCGTTTCTCATCATTTTGGACCATGGGCTATAGCCCATATCGTACGGCATACTATAGCGCGCCGTTTTTCATCATTTTTGAGGATTTGAAAAAAATGACGAAATTACAAAAACTATGGGTTATAGCCCATGTTTTTTGAAATTTTGAAAAAAAAAGTTAGCCTCGTTTCTCATCATTTTGGACCGTGGGCTATAGCCCATATCGTACGGCATACTATAGCGCGCCGTTTTTCATCATTTTTGAAGATTTGAAAAAAATGACGAAATGACAAAAACGATGGGTTATAGCCCATGTTTTTTGAAATTTTGAAAAAAAAAGTTAGCCTCGTTTCTCATCATTTTGGACCGTGGGCTATAGCCCATATCGTACGGCATACTATAGCGCGCCGTTTTTCATCATTTTTGAAGATTTGAAAAAAATGACAAAATGACAAAAACGATGGGTTATAGCCCATGTTTTTTGAAATTTTGAAAAAAAAAGTTAGCCTCGTTTCTCATCATTTTGGACCATGGGCTATAGCCCATATCGTACGGCATACTATAGCGCGCCGTTTTTCATCATTTTTGAGGATTTGAAAAAAATGACGAAATGACAAAAACGATGGGTTATAGCCCATGTTTTTTGAAATTTTGAAAAAAAAAGTTAGCCTCGTTTCTCTACATTTTGGACCATGGGCTATAGCCCATATCGTACGGCATACTATAGCGCGCTGTTTTTCATCATTTTTGAGGATTTGAAAAAAATGACGAAATTACAAAAACGATGGGTTATAGCCCATGTTTTTTGAAAATTTGAAAAAAAAAGTTAGCCTCGTTTCTCATCATTTTGGACCGTGGGCTATAGCCCATATCGTACGGCATACTATAGCGCGCCGTTTTTCATCATTTTTGAAGATTTGAAAAAAATGACGAAATGACAAAAACGATGGGTTATAGCCCATGTTTTTTGAAATTTTGAAAAAATAAGTTAGCCTCGTTTCTCATCATTTTGGACCGTGGGCTATAGCCCATATCGTACGGCATACTATAGCGCGCCGTTTTTCATCATTTTTGAAAAAAATTACGAAATGACAAAAACGATGGGTTATAGCCCATGTTTTTTGAAATTTTGAAAAAAAAAGTTAGCCTCGTTTCTCATCATTTTGGACCATGGGCTATAGCCCATATCGTACGGCATACTATAGCGCGCCGTTTTTCATCATTTTTGAGGATTTGAAAAAAATTACGAAATTACAAAAACGATGGGTTATAGCCCATGTTTTTTGAAATTTTGAAAAAAAAAGTTAGCCTCGTTTCTCATCATTTTGGACCGTGGGCTATAGCCCATATCGTACGGCATACTATAGCGCGCCGTTTTTCATCATTTTTGAAGATTTGAAAAAAATGACGAAATGACAAAAACGATGGGTTATAGCCCATGTTTTTTGAAATTTTGAAAAAAAAAGTTAGCCTCGTTTCTCATCATTTTGGACCGTGGGCTATAGCCCATATCGTACGGCATACTATAGCGCGCCGTTTTTCATCATTTTTGAGGATTTGAAAAAAATGACGAAATTACAAAAACGATGGGTTATAGCCCATGTTTTTTGAAATTTTGAAAAAAAAAGTTAGCCTCGTTTCTCATCATTTTGGACCGTGGGCTATAGCCCATATCGTACGGCATACTATAGCGCGCCGTTTTTCATCATTTTTGAAGATTTGAAAAAAATGACGAAATGACAAAAACGATGGGTTATAGCCCATGTTTTTTGAAATTTTGAAAAAAAAAGTTAGCCTCGTTTCTCATCATTTTGGACCGTGGGCTATAGCCCATATCGTACGGCATACTATAGCGCGCCGTTTTTCATCATTTTTGAAGATTTGAAAAAAATGACGAAATGACAAAAACGATGGGTTATAGCCCATGTTTTTTGAAATTTTGAAAAAAAAAGTTAGCCTCGTTTCTCATCATTTTGGACCGTGGGCTATAGCCCATATCGTACGGCATACTATAGCGAGCCGTTTTTCATCATTTTTGAGGATTTGAAAAAAATGACGAAATTACAAAAACGATGGGTTATAGCCCATGTTTTTTGAAATTTTGAAAAAAAAAGTTAGCCTCGTTTCTCATCATTTTGGACCGTGGGCTATAGCCCATATCGTACGGCATACTATAGCGCGCCGTTTTTCATCATTTTTGAAGATTTGAAAAAAATGACGAAATGACAAAAACGATGGGTTATAGCCCATGTTTTTTGAAATTTTGAAAAAAAAAGTTAGCCTCGTTTCTCATCATTTTGGACCGTGGGCTATAGCCCATATCGTACGGCATACTATAGCGCGCCGTTTTTCATCATTTTTGAAGATTTGAAAAAAATGACGAAATGACAAAAACGATGGGTTATAGCCCATGTTTTTTGAAATTTTGAAAAAAAAAGTTAGCCTCGTTTCTCATCATTTTGGACCGTGGGCTATAGCCCATATCGTACGGCATACTATAGCGAGCCGTTTTTCATCATTTTTGAAGATTTGAAAAAAATGACGAAATGACAAAAACGATGGGTTATAGCCCATGTTTTTTGAAATTTTGAAAAAAAAAGTTAGCCTCGTTTCTCATTATTTTGGACCGTGGGCTATAGCCCATATCGTACGGCATACTATAGCGCGCCGTTTTTCATCATTTTTGAAGATTTGAAAAAAATGACGAAATGACAAAAACGATGGGTTATAGCCCATGTTTTTTGAAATTTTGAAAAAAAAAGTTAGCCTCGTTTCTCATCATTTTGGACCGTGGGCTATAGCCCATATCGTACGGCATACTATAGCGCGCCGTTTTTCATCATTTTTGAAGATTTGAAAAAAATGACGAAATGACAAAAACGATGGGTTATAGCCCATGTTTTTTGAAATTTTGAAAAAGAAAGTTAGCCTCGTTTCTCATCATTTTGGACCGTGGGCTATAGCCCATATCGTACGGCATACTATAGCGCGCCGTTTTTCATCATTTTTGAAGATTTGAAAAAAATGACGAAATGACAAAAACGATGGGTTATAGCCCATGTTTTTTGAAATTTTGAAAAAAAAAGTTAGCCTCGTTTCTCATCATTTTGGACCGTGGGCTATAGCCCATATCGTACGGCATACTATAGCGCGCCGTTTTTCATCATTTTTGAAGATTTGAAAAAAATGACGAAATGACAAAAACGATGGGTTATAGCCCATGTTTTTTGAAATTTTGAAAAAAAAAGTTTGCCTCGTTTCTCATCATTTTGGACCATGGGCTATAGCCCATATCGTACGGCATACTATAGCGCGCCGTTTTTCATCATTTTTGAGGATTTGAAAAAAATGACAAAATGACAAAAACGATGGGTTATAGCCCATGTTTTTTGAAATTTTGAAAAAAAAAGTTAGCCTCGTTTCTCATCATTTTGGACCGTGGGCTATAGCCCATATCGTACGGCATACTATAGCGCGCCGTTTTTCATCATTTTTGAAGATTTGAAAAAAATGACGAAATGACAAAAACGATGGGTTATAGCCCATGTTTTTTGAAATTTTGAAAAAAAAAGTTAGCCTCGTTTCTCATCATTTTGGACCATGGGCTATAGCCCATATCGTACGGCATACTATAGCGCGCCGTTTTTCATCATTTTTGAGGATTTGAAAAAAATGACGAAATTACAAAAACGATGGGTTATAGCCCATGTTTTTTGAAATTTTGAAAAAAAAAGTTAGCCTCGTTTCTCATCATTTTGGACCGTGGGCTATAGCCCATATCGTACGGCATACTATAGCGCGCCGTTTTTCATCATTTTTGAAGATTTGAAAAAAATGACGAAATGACAAAAACGATGGGTTATAGCCCATGTTTTTTGAAATTTTGAAAAAAAAAGTTAGCCTCGTTTCTCATCATTTTGGACCGTGGGCTATAGCCCATATCGTACGGCATACTATAGCGCGCCGTTTTTCATCATTTTTGAAGATTTGAAAAAAATGACGAAATGACAAAAACGATGGGTTATAGCCCATGTTTTTTGAAATTTTGAAAAAAAAAGTTAGCCTCGTTTCTCATCATTTTGGACCGTGGGCTATAGCCCATATCGTACGGCATACTATAGCGCGCCGTTTTTCATCATTTTTGAAGATTTGAAAAAAATGACGAAATGACAAAAACGATGGGTTATAGCCCATGTTTTTTGAAATTTTGAAAAAGAAAGTTAGCCTCGTTTCTCATCATTTTGGACCGTGGGCTATAGCCCATATCGTACGGCATACTATAGCGCGCCGTTTTTCATCATTTTTGAAGATTTGAAAAAAATGACGAAATGACAAAAACGATGGGTTATAGCCCATGTTTTTTGAAATTTTGAAAAAAAAAGTTAGCCTCGTTTCTCATCATTTTGGACCGTGGGCTATAGCCCATATCGTACGGCATACTATAGCGCGCCGTTTTTCATCATTTTTGAAGATTTGAAAAAAATGACGAAATGACAAAAACGATGGGTTATAGCCCATGTTTTTTGAAATTTTGAAAAAAAAAGTTAGCCTCGTTTCTCATCATTTTGGACCGTGGGCTATAGCCCATATCGTACGGCATACTATAGCGCGCCGTTTTTCATCATTTTTGAAGATTTGAAAAAAATGACGAAATGACAAAAACGATGGGTTATAGCCCATGTTTTTTGAAATTTTGAAAAAAAAAGTTAGCCTCGTTTCTCATCATTTTGGACCGTGGGCTATAGCCCATATCGTACGGCATACTATAGCGCGCCGTTTTTCATCATTTTTGAAGATTTGAAAAAAATGACGAAATGACAAAAACGATGGGTTATAGCCCATGTTTTTTGAAATTTTGAAAAAAAAAGTTTGCCTCGTTTCTCATCATTTTGGACCATGGGCTATAGCCCATATCGTACGGCATACTATAGCGCGCCGTTTTTCATCATTTTTGAGGATTTGAAAAAAATGACAAAATGACAAAAACGATGGGTTATAGCCCATGTTTTTTGAAATTTTGAAAAAAAAAGTTAGCCTCGTTTCTCATCATTTTGGACCGTGGGCTATAGCCCATATCGTACGGCATACTATAGCGCGCCGTTTTTCATCATTTTTGAAGATTTGAAAAAAATGACGAAATGACAAAAACGATGGGTTATAGCCCATGTTTTTTGAAATTTTGAAAAAAAAAGTTAGCCTCGTTTCTCATCATTTTGGACCATGGGCTATAGCCCATATCGTACGGCATACTATAGCGCGCCGTTTTTCATCATTTTTGAGGATTTGAAAAAAATGACGAAATTACAAAAACGATGGGTTATAGCCCATGTTTTTTGAAATTTTGAAAAAAAAAGTTAGCCTCGTTTCTCATCATTTTGGACCGTGGGCTATAGCCCATATCGTACGGCATACTATAGCGCGCCGTTTTTCATCATTTTTGAAGATTTGAAAAAAATGACGAAATGACAAAAACGATGGGTTATAGCCCATGTTTTTTGAAATTTTGAAAAAAAAAGTTAGCCTCGTTTCTCATCATTTTGGACCGTGGGCTATAGCCCATATCGTACGGCATACTATAGCGCGCCGTTTTTCATCATTTTTGAAGATTTGAAAAAAATGACGAAATGACAAAAACGATGGGTTATAGCCCATGTTTTTTGAAATTTTGAAAAAAAAAGTTAGCCTCGTTTCTCATCATTTTGGACCGTGGGCTATAGCCCATATCGTACGGCATACTATAGCGCGCCGTTTTTCATCATTTTTGAAGATTTGAAAAAAATGACGAAATGACAAAAACGATGGGTTATAGCCCATGTTTTTTGAAATTTTGAAAAAAAAAGTTAGCCTCGTTTCTCATCATTTTGGACCGTGGGCTATAGCCCATATCGTACGGCATACTATAGCGCGCCGTTTTTCATCATTTTTGAGGATTTGAAAAAAATGACGAAATTACAAAAACGATGGGTTATAGCCCATGTTTTTTGAAATTTTGAAAAAAAAAGTTAGCCTCGTTTCTCATCATTTTGGACCGTGGGCTATAGCCCATATCGTACGGCATACTATAGCGCGCCGTTTTTCATCATTTTTGAAGATTTGAAAAAAATGACGAAATGACAAAAAACGATGGGTTATAGCCCATGTTTTTTGAAATTTTGAAAAAAAAAGTTAGCCTCGTTTCTCATCATTTTGGACCGTGGGCTATAGCCCATATCGTACGGCATACTATAGCGCGCCGTTTTTCATCATTTTTGAAGATTTGAAAAAAATGACAAAATTACAAAAACGATGGGTTATAGCCCATGTTTTTTGAAATTTTGAAAAAAAAAGTTAGCCTCGTTTCTCATCATTTTGGACCGTGGGCTATAGCCCATATCGTACGGCATACTATAGCGCGCCGTTTTTCATCATTTTTGAAGATTTGAAAAAAATGACGAAATGACAAAAACGATGGGTTATAGCCCATGTTTTTTGAAATTTTGAAAAAAAAAGTTAGCCTCGTTTCTCATCATTTTGGACCATGGGCTATAGCCCATATCGTACGGCATACTATAGCGCGCCGTTTTTCATCATTTTTGAAGATTTGAAAAAAATGACAAAATGACAAAAACGATGGGTTATAGCCCATGTTTTTTGAAATTTTGAAAAAAAGTTAGCCTCGTTTCTCATCATTTTGGACCGTGGGCTATAGCCCATATCGTACGGCATACTATAGCGCGCACAATGAGCAGAAAATGAACCATGTAAATACAACAAATTGAGGGCACCGCAGGGAGTTGAACCCCATTCTGGTAAACCAGGAGTACCACAGTTTTTTGTTTTATAATTTACAGGTCCAAAATCAGTCATTAGTTTAAATTTTGCTAAATATGTTTAACTTACTCTTGCCGACCTCCTGCGGCAAGATAATAAAAAGATAGCCTAAACACTCAATTTGAATGATAGCCATGATTATGTCTTTATACAATTGAAAGAAGACTCACACCACAAATACATTAAGGAAAACTCCTCAGACATAAATTAAGACATTTATTTTTTCATGCTCATAAAGTGCTGCAAAGTGCTACAAGTGAAAAGTGCAGCAGAAAACGTTTGGGTCATAGGCCCATCGTCGATGCCTCGCCTACTGACCGGCATGGATGATGAAGTTTTAGCTGTGCAAATGGAAGCATAAATAAATCACATCAATACACACCACATAATGTGATGTTAACTGACGCGATGAAGCTTCACTCGCACATTATAAAAGACATACATCACATCAACCAACATCACCAAATTTTTAAAAAAAAAGTTAGCCTCGTTTCTCATCATTTTGGACCATGGGCTATAGCCCATATCGTACGGCATACTATAGCGCGCCGTTTTTCATCATTTTTGAGGATTTGAAAAACAAATAAAAAAAAATCCGCAATTTCCATTTCCGCCTTTTCATGCAATTTCCGCAATTTCCACAATTTGACAAAAACGATGGGTTATAGCCCATGTTTTTTGAAATTTTGAAAAAAAAGGTTAGCCTCGTTTCTCATCATTTTGGACCGTGGGCTATAGCCCATATCGTACGGCATACTATAGCGCGCACAATGAGCAGAAAATGAACCATGTAAATACAACAAATTGAGGGCACCGCAGGGAGTTGAACCCCATTCTGGTAAACCAGGAGTACCACACCAGTGCCATAGTTTTTTGTTTTATAATTTACAGGTCCAAAATCAGTCATTAGTTTAAATTTTGCTAAATATGTTTAACTTACTCTTGCCGACCTCCTGCGGCAAGATAATAAAAAGATAGCCTAAACACTCAATTTGAATGATAGCCATGATTATGTCTTTATACAATTGAAAGAAGACTCACACCACAAATACATTAAGGAAAACTCCTCAGACATAAACTAAGACATTTATTTTTTCATGCTCATAAAGTGCTGCAAAGTGCTACAAGTGAAAAGTGCAGCAGAAAACGTTTGGGTCATAGGCCCATCGTTGATGCCTCGCCTACTGACTGGCATGGATGATGAAGTTTTAGCTGTGCAAATGGAAGCATAAATAAATCACATCAATACACACCACATAATGTGATGTTAACTGACGCGATGAAGCTTCACTCGCACATTATAAAAGACATACATCACATCAACCAACATCACATACCTAGCCCTAACCCTACCCTATGTACATTATGTGATGTAGGAGGACATGATGAAGCCTTACTCACAAATGTGAAATGAGACAAGACATAAACACACATCACATACCGGGCCTGTGTTCATAGGTGATGTGGGCTTACATAATGAAGCTTTACTCACAAATTAGATCTGATAATATAGCACCAACAATGGTCCTATGACCTAGATGTTTGCTGCTGCACTTTTCACTTTAAGAACTTTGAGCACTTTATGAACATGAACAAAATAGATTTTCTTGGTCTCTGCCCAAGCAGTTGGCCTTAAGTTTCCGTGGCACAAGTTTGTCTATCTAGTTGTCCCATGTAGGAAACATGGGGCAAAATGTACAATTTATGCCATTTGTGGACGATTGACATAAATTATACGAGGTAGCAGCATTCTTTGCGCCCCAGTATTTGTCAGCAATACTACGAACATTAGTACACAACATACAACAGCAATAAACACAATTCGTATGGCGCAATGCCAACAGACGTGAATAACAAGCTATCCGCAATTGCTGTGAAATATCACCTTTAAAAAACACATGAATGCACATCACATATCGGCCTGTGTTCATATCTGATGTGAACTGACGTGTTGACGCTTTACTGGTAAATTACATGAAACAGCTTCAAGTGAGAAACTGTACACGAGACATGACCCGACTCACACATACACTAGTGAAGAACTAGTGTCATAGATAGGAAAGAAAGAAATTAGAAATTACAATACAATAAAGCAAAATGCGATTAAAAACTCTGACCACAAAAAAATAACTTTATTAAAGCAAAGAATAGAAGAGAGAAAAGATGAAGGTTGGGTAGAAACCTTGTACATCCAAAACAGTTACTTTTCTGGACTAAAAAACTACTGTGATCCAATATTATTAATATAATAATCTGTGTTCCAATGTTATTATTTAGTCACAAGCTCTTGCTGATACTTCACTGGTTCAATATATTAGAAAAACAGAATACTACATAATGTTAAATATTCAATAATGCATTTGCCTCGTGAGATTGGCCATTTGCTACTTGTGTGTGACACTGTAGCATGACCAAGTAAGGAAATGTATTTACTAAAGATTGAACTATGGCGATACAAGGTTTCTGCCCAACAGTCAAGGATAATAAACTACGCTCACTTACCTTCAATATCAGCACTAAACAAAACACACCAACCAAGGAAACAAATGACACAGCGGCCATCATTTGCTTCCTCTTGTTAGTTTGCACAGACCTACAGCATAGTAAGCTGTAAACACAGTGTTAAGGGGCTACATGCTACCATAATGACGCAAGACATAAATAACATACCTCCACATCACATTTGTACACACATAAAACACTAGTGAAGAACTAGGGCAATAGATAGGCAAGAAGAAATAACCTAAATAAAGCAAAATGCGATTAAAAACTATGACAACAAAAAATAAATAACTTTATTAAATCCAAAGAATAGAGAAGAAAAAGGAGACACAAGAGAACATACATATGTGATGTGGATGTGGACAGACTTTACCCGTAAATTATGTTAAACGATAAATAAATCACATGCCTCAACAAACATCACATAACGGTGATGTGGACTGGCATTATACACACAAATTAAGTGAAACTATACATGGCGCGAAAGACAACCTACGGTATGGTAGCATGTAGCCCACTTAAACAAGCAGCAGGAATCAGACGGTTAACTAACCTTCACTGCTAACAGCAGCCAGCAGTGGCAACAGCATAGAGTTCACCCAGCAGTGGCAACAGCATAGAGTTCACACCTCCAGTCAGCTTCACTTTCTGAAATGGCAGGGGGAAAGAAAATTAGTTGTCGGCCTACAGGATGACATTTTGGAAGTCATAAAAGTCACTGACAGGGCTGTGTCACCTTTATTACACACAGTCTAGAGCTATAATCTGCCTTGTGCAACCATTTATTTTATGAAGACAGCCCTAGTTTCTACTACAGCCACATGTAATCCAGGTACATACCATGTGGGGCCTTCCGTCGCTCGGTTGAAGATGGCCGGTATTAATAGAGCCGCGTAGGTTGTATGGCACAATACGTCCCGAGCACCGTACGCCTCGTAATCTCAGGGAGCGTTCGTTGACACCGTTATTAGTTTCAGCCCAGCCGAGTAGACACTCTATTACCAATACCAGCCATCTCCTGATGACTGCAGCCAAGGTCACCGCATGACACCAAGGTCACATGATCAACCTGTAAGACACAAACATACACCAACATTACTCTTTATCCAGATTTTATACATTGTAGAAAATACGTCTTTTGGAAATTCTTGCATTTTTCTTTTGCAACCAGATCTTATTTTAATGATGTTTGGGAGACAAAAAACACTTTCCTGGGGTTTTTATGCGTTTAGATATTTTAGTATTTCAAAGAGTCCATGATGTCATGGACACTGGGCTCACTTCCTTCCTGGACTGTTGTCTCAGCAAGACAGCCCTCCCCTATCCACAAGGAGGAGCAGTGGACCAAAGCATTGTGGGAATTGTAGTTCAGGAAGGAAGTGAGCCCGGTGTCCATGACATCATGGAGTCCATAGACACTTTGAAATACTAAAAACACATAAAAACGTGAACATTATGAATGTGTCTGAGCCACAGTTACAACTTGTGTTACCATGATGTACTAAAGTAAAAGGGTATGGCATCAAAATGCACTAACAAAATGCCAAATGTAGCTCATTATGCAGATATGTCCCATTTCAAATGTTTGAAAGAAAACAAATCTGAAAATAGCAGATCTACAATCTCACAATGCATTGTGAGCTTGTAGATAAGCTACTTTCAAATTTCAAAATGTGGTTGTAGCCATAGTGGTAAATAACTGCAATGTAGCTAGGCTGTTTATTTTAATAATCCAAATCGACAAAGTCACTAGCAATTAAAAGTTTCCAAATAATTGTAGTGTAGTATAAAAGTAGCCTACAACATATTTTCCACAGTAGCCCAACTTCAATAAAATGTAGTGATTAACTTCCCACTGGTTTAGTTTAGCTTGTTTGCTTCTCAAAAAGGATCAACTAATTCCTCATAATGTTGTCCATTTAGTGTCACAATAAACAACCAACAGTCCTTCTAACAACTCTAATGTTTACACAATAGAGTTAATGGTGGATAAAAACCTTACCTTGCAGCAGCTACGCCCCAAACACACTGCCACTGCACCGCATGCGTCCATTTTAAACCTAGAGTATCCGGATCTGTTGAAACACGTCATTGGAAAGTCCATCGGTCATTGGTTGGTTGGTTCCGTCAGAGTGAATGGACTCATCTCATCCGCTGCAGCTGTGTGTGGATTTACAAGCAGCACGCACACACACACACACACACACACCGGCGAGTGGAAGTAGGCAGCCTGCATGCACTCACAAACGTGTTATATTAAATTAAATTAACATCATGAATGTTGTGTTCTTATATCCATACTGAATTGAATCATATACATAAGATTGTCTTTCTGGTTTCTTTATTATCATGACCGCTCCTGTCGACTTGCCGGTCTCAATCATAACATCCTGTTACATCACCTTTGGTGTCCCTATACATTTATGTTACCTGTCGTTACCTGCTTGCTTCCTGGTCATGTGACTTCAGTAACCAATACACGACAATGAATATAAATTATAAACGGTTTATTGATTAAAGAACCCTGAAAGAAGAGATATATAAACATAGCCTACTCTGTTGTAAAGTATAGGAAGTAAAACAAGTATAGAAAGTATACATGAATAGATAAATAGACAGACAGACAGACAGACAGACAGACAGACAGACAGACAGACAGACAGACAGACAGACAGACAGACAGATCTAGAATGGTTTGGACATACAGCAAATTAATGATACATGTGATTGTTCTTTATAGCAATTTTATGTTTAATGCATTTTTATTTTATTTGTTCATTCATAATTATTTGAATAAATTGTCACCTTTTACTTTGAAATGATTTGTAGTTTTTGAGCATTTAAACTTAAACGCCCAATGCATATATTTTGCCAATGGCAATAGCACAAACTTCGGCACGCTACTAGTCCTATACATACATACACCTATAGAAATATGTTCATCTTACGGTGGACTGCATGTTTGCCTGAAAACGAATCTCTGAAATGTTCCATAGATTTAGAAATATTATAGTGCTTTAACATTTGAGGATTTACAATGGGGGTCATCCCAGTCATGCTTGCAAAATATATGTAAATAATTCAAATAAAATATACACAATATACAAAACATGGGGTCAGTTTCCTTCAGCCCATGAAGGCCTCGGAGTGATTTTCGTCTTTTTTTCAAATCCTCAAAAATGATTAAAAAAAAACGTCATGCATACAATTTACAATTTACAATTTAGGCATTTAGCAGACGCTCTTAATCCAGAGCGACTTACATTAAGCAAGAACAAAAAAGCATGGGTATACATCACATAAAAACATTTATCATGAAACATGCGTAAGCTAAGAAAGTAACAGTGGAATATCTATAATGAAACTATACATATAAGCTATACATCTATACTACTATCTAATATAACATTGCTTAAGTTGGTCACGTGCCAAAAGCGGTGGACAGAAACTGGTCGACAGAAACTGGTGGACATTATGCTGTTGCCCCACAGGGGCAGAAACAAGGCCTTTTAACCAGGCTACTTACACACACTACAACTCGCTTACAATTCGCAAACCTGGCAACACTGCCCTGTGTTCATGCTGTTGTCAGAGGCCCGCCCCCGGCTCACACGTCACTACTCTCTCCGTCTCTCCGCTCGCAATCGGCAGCCATCTTGCTTTTTATTTATATGGGCGAGTGGCAATTTAATGCAAATAAATTAATTATAGGTCCAGCAAGCAAATCATGATGGTCTGTAGGTCACAATAACATTCCGATTTTAGGTGTTGTGTTTTGTATGACATTTTGGCCAGTAGTTTTATATCTATCTCAGCTTTTGCCTGATAGCACACATGCTAACAGTGCTGACCACAACGTTAGCAGCATTTGATGACAGGTTGCCATAGCAAGTTTAGCAACGTACAGTGTGCGCAGACCTAACGTGAGCTTCTGGGACAGAAACTTGCGTTTTCATGACAGCAGCAGCTGCTGCAGCCTCTGATAGCTACTGTGCTAAAGATGCTAAAGCAACACAAAAAAACATCCACACGCAAACCAAAACAAACCAGGGACCAGGGTTGCCACATACCGTGGATGTGAGAGTGAAACAAGCAACCAGGTCTATAAAAATGTTAAGAGGCCAGTTCAAAGTAGGTAAATCAGAAATGGTCCGGAAATTAGTCTTAAAATAATCAATTATAGTGTTGACTGTCAAACTTTGTTGTCTAATGTTGTTTCAGAGCAGTGGAACTCAAACATTTCCATGTCAAGGACTACCAATAGATAAACAAGTCCAAAGTAGCTTATAATGATCAGACTTGGCAACACTGTCTCTAGGTTGAACGTTCTACTTTACAAGCTCACACATATGAAATATGTTTTTTTTAATCTTCAAACTGAGACATATTTTATGATAATACTGTTAGCACAGTCATCATACTCCAAGAGCATACAAATGGAACCAAATGGACCCTGATTTTCCCAGAGAGCAAATGGTATCAAATGGGGGTCTGTGGCCTAATGCATTTCAAACTGGGGGTTCTTGGTATTATATTCTCTGCATATCTTATCAACTTGGGGTGAATATTTCACCACAATACTTTACTGAATATTTCACAAGAATATAACACAAGAGTCAAATGTACGGTCAAATGTAATCACAATATAGGCTACAGATGTAAATATTTATGACACAGTAAAATGTCGAAAATTAGTGCTATCCCCCCCCCCCACACACACACACACACACACACACACACACACACACACACACACACACACACACACGACAGGCAAGGCTGTTGTTTGCATCGTTAGCAGGCAGCAGCTACCTTGGCACTGCTCTCTGTGACTGTAGTTGTTTCACCATGTTTGCGTATTTATGAGAAATAAAAAACACTTTCTGTTATTATAATAATTCTGTCAACTCCCGCAATTTCCTTCTTCCCATATTGCGCTGCAATGTAACTAGGATTCGCCGGCCAAAGGCCGGCGAAATTCTAGTGCTATACATATGTACTATGACGTGCTATGACAATAGCACATACAATGCACTTATGCTGTCTACATAACATGCTATAAGTCTGTATCAAATGCTATCCAAGTCTACAGAATTGCTATCTAAGGGGGTGGGGTAAGTGCTATGGGCCATGATGGAGTCTGAAAAGGTGGGTTTTCAGACTACGGCGGAAGATTGGGAGTGATGCTGCAGTTCTGACTGCAATGGGAAGTGCATTCCACAGTTTTGGAGCCAGAAGGGAGAAGAGTTTGGGCCGTGTGGAGTGTTGTCCCGGCGTTTTTAGTGAGGGTACTTCCAGCTTCCCTGCGTTGGCTGATCTGAGTGAGCGGGAGGGTTTGTAGGGTTCGATCATACTTGCAAGATATGGGGGAGCCATACCTTTGGTTGCTTTGAATGCCAGCATCAGAGTTTTGTATTCTGTGCGGGCAGCGACCGGGAGCCAGTGGAGGGAACGGAGCAGGGGGGAGACATGTGAGAATTTTGGCTGGTTGAAGACCAAGCGAGCTGTGGCATTTTGGATCAGCTGGAGAGGTTTAAGTGCACATGCTGGTAGGCCAGTAAGGAGGGAGTTACAATAGTCAAGTTTTGACAAGACTGTTGTCTGGATTAGGAGCTGGGCTGATTCCTGGGTGAGGAACGGTCTAATTCGTCGTATGTTATAGAGTGTGAACCTACAGGATCGAGTGACAGCTGTGATGTGAGTTTTGAACGAGAGCTGACTGTCCAGGACAACACCAAGATTCCTGGCTGTTGGGACAGACGTTACCAGGGCGTTGTCTACGGAGATAGTTAGCTCCCGCATAGGGCAGGACTTAGCTGGGAAGAAGAGAAGCTCAGTCTTGTCTGGGTTCAGTTTGAGGTGGTTGGAGGACATCCACTGTGAGATGTCAGCCAGGCATGCGGTGATGCGCTCTTCCACCTGAGTGGCAGAGGGGGGGAAGGATAGAAACAGTTGTGTGTCATCGGCGTAGCAGTGATAGGATATATTGTGAGCATTTAGTGATTTAGTGTACAGTGAGAAAAGGAGGGGACCAAGTACAGATCCCTGTGGGACCCCAGTTTGGAGGGTTCGGGGGGATGATAACAGACCTTTCCAGGAAACCTGGTAGGTCCGGTCGGTGAGGTAGGAAGAGAACCACTTTAGTGCCGTTCCACCGATGCCTAGATCCGCTAGGGTGTCTAGGAGCAGCTGGTGGTTCACTGTGTCAAATGCTGCCGATAGGTCTAGGAGGATCAGGACTGCAGAGTGGGAAGCAGCTTGGGCAGCATGTAGTGCTTCTGTGACTGCCAGCAGGGCAGTTTCTGTGGAGTGGGCCTTCTTAAATCCGGACTGGTTGGGATCCAGCAAGTTGTGCTGTGAGAGATGGAGAGAGAGCTGGTTGGAGACAACACGTTCAATGGTTTTAGAAATAAATGAAAGGAGTGATACCGGTCTGTAGTTCTTGACATCTGAGGGGTCAAGAGTTGGTTTCTTGAGGAGTGGTGTTACTCTGGCTGACTTGAGGGCAGATGGGACGCAGCCTGAGGTTACTGAGGTGTTGATGATGGAGGTGATGAAGGGGAGCAGATCAGGTGCGATGGTCTGGAAGATTGGAGACGGGACAGGGTCAAGAGGACAGGTGGTAGGTCTAGAGCAGGGGTAACCAACCGGGGGTTCGCGATCTACCGGTAGCTCGCGGGAACGTTTCCAGTCGATCGCGAAGTGTCAGACAGACCCATTGGAATAATGTCAGTGCCGCTCGTCACATGCAAATTAATTTTGAGCAGAGCGCTGTGGCTCTGAGTTTGAGAATAGACCCCATCGTCCAAGGGTGTGTGTGCGTGTGTGGTGGGGTGGTGGTATCTTAGCAACACTGAATGATCTGTCCCATTGGTCGTGTGCTCGTATCATGAGCCAATGGCTGCAGCTCTGAGCTTCCCAGACCCAGGTTCCCATTACGTCATGCCGTAAAGAGAACTGACAGCCACACGGCTGCTACCATATTAGCAGCTGTGAGCGCTCTTCTCTTCTCGTGAAGAAAGCAGGACAGAGTTGTCAAATAAATCCCGCCGTCATTCATACTGTATTTATTCTCCGACCCGACATTAAAATACGGAACAACGTGCGTTCATTACGGGCTCGTGACAGGCTGCAGACACAGAGTTGGGACTACTAGCCGATAGCGCCGCTGCTACTTCAGTTTTCGTTGTTCGTTGTTATATTTTTTATTATTGGGATTTGATCATTGATGCAAATTCTAAACATATGGATGCAGCTGCAGAAGTTGTGTTGCTTAAAGGAATGCATAGTTGCGTTCTCCTCAACTGCTGCGCAGCAACAACAAAAATATAAAAATGAGAAAAATATACTGAATATACCAGTCTGCAATGCAAACTAATAGGCGAGTGCACTCCAGGGCATATGCAAAGGGAAAGAATGACTTCTGTCCGTGACAATAATCAACGCTACAGTTTGAATTATGTACACATGCACACATAGAGCAAAAAATATGAAATATGAAAACTTGTTGAAGTACAACGCATGAGTCAAGTAGCTGCTTTCCTTTCCTCTTTACTGAGCCTACTGTCATTGAACTGCTGTCCGATAAAATGCAGGATGTGTTTGCATTAACTTCAGATATTTAAATGGAGATTATTGGATTAGTAAGTGACTGTCACCTGCAGGTCAGAGCTAAAGAGAAGGAATTTTGGTATCTTGTGAGCAGAGAATGGCCTTTTCACAAATGAAAATAATAAAATCTAGAATCTAGAAAATAGAACTCGTATGACTGACTCACATCTTAATGACACCCTCAGACTGGCAATCACTAAATATGATTTCAAAACGCTTGCAGATAAAGTTCAGTCACAGCAGTCTCATTAAAGGTGGGCTGACCCTGAGAGTATGTCACCATATCTGTGCAAATATATATGGTCATGTTATGCCTATGTCATTTGAACATCTGCCAATGTGAATATTCATTGAAATGAGAAACAAAATATTTCTAATACTAATTATTTCTAATTTGTCTTAATATTATTTAAGCTTTAGTCTTTGTGTGGATGTGTGCACATGCATTGAGCCTGTCAGAAATAGCAAAAAAACAAGAGTTTTTTATAACACGTTTTAGTGGTAGATCTTGGCTTACAATTGGGAATAAAATGGGCTCTTGGGCTTGAAAAGGTTGGTTACCACTGGTCTAGAGGATGTCACTAGTTGTAGAACCTCGTCTGGGGAAAGAGGAGAGAAGGAGGACATGCATGGTATGTTGGGGTTAGTGTTGGTTGAGTCAGATGCCACTTTATGTGGGAGGGGAGGAAAGGAGCTGCTGATATCATCAACCTTCTTCTCAAAGTAGTTGACAAAAACATCAGCAGTGAGGGATGCAGGTTGAGTGGGGGGAGGGGGTTTAAGGAGGGAGGAGAAAGTGGAGAAGAGCTTCCTTGGGTTAGAAGTACAGGATTGGATTTTGGTGTGGTAGAAAGAGGTTTTAGCAGTGGTTAGTGAGAGGGCGAAGGCAGAGAGGAGTGAGTGAAAGTGGGAAAGGTCATCTGGTAGCTTTGTCTTGTGCCACTTTCTTTCGGCTGCCCTTAGAGGTGTTCGTTCAGATCTGAGAGTTTCAGATAGCCAGGGAGCCGGTGGACATGAGCGAGCTGGCCTGGATGAGAGCGGGCAGTGTTGGTCGAATGCAGATGAGATAGAGGAGAGGAAGGATGAGGTTGCAGTGTCAGGTGAGAGGGAGAGGAAGGACTCCAGGGAGGGTAGAGAGGAGAGAATAGAGGATGAGAGGGAGGAGGGGTTTAGGGACTTGAGATTGCGTCGGGAGGTGACGTTCGGAGGGTTAACAGGTTTAGGCGGGAGGGTGGAGAGAGAGAGGGAGAAGGTTATGAAGTGGTGGTCAGACCTAATTAAGGGGGTAACAGAGAGTGTGGAGGGAGAGCAGGCTCTGGAGAACACAAGGTCCAAAACATTACCAGCCTTGTGAGTGGGAGGGGAGGGAGATAGGGAGAGGTCAAATGAGGCCAGAAGGGATGTAACGGGAAGATACTTCTCTGCGGTAGGAAGGTTGAAGTCACCCAGTAGAATCAGAGGGGTGCCATCTTCCGGAAACGAGCTCATCAGAGAGTCTAGTTCTTCCAGGAAGTTCCCGAGAGTTCCTGGAGGGCGATAGAGCACAATGAGGATGAGGGGGACTGGCTGTGATATTGAGATTGAGATGAAATTCACATGTGGACAGAGAAAGGTGAGAGAGATTTAAGACACGGAAATTCCATTTGGGGGATGTTAGTAGCCCTGTACCACCCCCTGTACCTGTTTGGCGAGGGGTGTGGGTGAACTTGTGTGAAACAGAGAGGGCGGCGGGAGTTGCAGTGTTATCTGGGGTGATCCAGGTTTCAGTCAGAGCAAGGAAATGCAGAGACTTGAGGGAGGCGTGGCCTGAAATGAATTCAGGCATATTCTTTTTGGTAGCTGCGTGGCAGTTCCATAGGCCTCCATCCACCACAATGTGGTGACTGGGTCACCACATTGTGGTGGTCACGATGTGATGTCACGTGATGTCACGATGACCTGGGCACCATATATGGGGTCTGATGTCACGTGATGTCACGATGACCTGGGCACCTGCAGGGGGCTGGGTGACCAGGGGGCTGACCTGGGGCCTTGCCTGGGGTGACTGATTCATGACCTCTATGCTCATGACCAACCAAAACACACACTGACAGGAAATGCTAGATTCCATAGTTAACTGCGACCTGTGGTCACAATAACGAATAAACAAACAGGAAAGTAGGCTGGCCTCAGTGGCCTGTCACCTCAGTGGCCTGTGTCGTATCTGTCTCCCGTTCTGAAGAACAATTTACAGCGTACGGCGTACAGGAAAATCACCCAAAGGCAAGCTCGGATAGGTTTGAAGAAGACGTCTTTTATTTGCAGAAAAAGGCAGTCCACAGTCGAGGCAAATACAGGAACAAAGGAAAACACCATTGGAATCTCTGGATGAGAACACACAGCACTCGTTGCCAAAAGTAAGCACCGGATCCAGAAGAGCCCCGAGTGTTCCCTGACCCTTGGTCTATATCCTATTTCGGAGTCCCTCCCCTCTTCACTGTATCCGGTGGAGAGGGGCGGGCTCTCCCCGAGACAAAGACATCTTAACTCTGCTGCATCTGTACACGGCCAATCTTGTCTAAAACCCAATGATTACTTAAAGATATAATGACAAATGTAGTTAAACATAACCGGATGAAACTGAACACTCTAATGAACATAGTTTACACATAACTAAAAATGGAACTGAACCGAGTATATTTAAGAAGTGAATTAAAACAGTTTAACCCCAACAGAGCAAGTTATAA